>NC_090438.1:270984161-271594478 GCF_031143425.1 Pleurodeles waltl
AAAAAGAGAAATTGTAAACAATGCTCAGAGCAAAGCACTTGTTTAAAATCATGTAGTGTAGTGGCCCAGTAGCAGTACATTTGGTGGTCACCTCCTGCCACTCAATTGTAAGGTGATAAGAGTCACAGCCATTATGTACTTTGGAATACAAGTTTTCTTCTCTCTCCTGTTGTGCTAAATAATGGTGGCATTGCTAGCTCAGCTGGCACCCTAGTCATACTCGTTACTGTCTGCAGCTGGAGAAACTGTAGAAGAAACGTATCTTATTCCAATGGCCCTGTTCTTCCTTGTACCCGGACTACAAGGCAGATGATTACTAAGAATGAAACACGCCATGTAGTCTAAAAAATCAATCTTGCAGACATCCTGTCTGCCATAAGTAGGTGGTGGAAAAAGCGATGCACTGCAGTAAAGGGAAAGGGTTAAGGAATGGGACATATGTATATACATATTGTATTTGGTGCATCCGCATCGTGGCAGACTGTCCCATTCAGGAAAATCAAGGCACTTACTTAGTACCGCTTCACTCACTGTCCTCATGCCCCTACTCCACCACAATTTGTAATAACTGTTTTTTCCCAAAGAAAGAAATGTGCTTAGCAGTAAGTAAAGGAATATTCTTAACTTCCACACCTGCAGGGTAAAGTAGAGGGGATTAGGATGGGAAGGTAGAGTAGACACTTCACTGATCAATCAATTTTTCCTTATCATCATCATGTGCCTAGTGTTTGGCTAGTAGTGTGACTCCCTGTGGATGACAAATGTTGAAAGTGAAAAATGATAACAGAAATAAATCCGTTATGGAAGCCATAATGGATAATTTTATAGCACTTGGCTAGAAAAATGTGGGGCAGGAAAAGATTGGATTTTTCAAATTATTCAGAAGTCTGGGATAAAACTTAAAAAAGATTAAAGGAGTGAAGTACTAGGAAGTGAAAGGCACTGTGGGCACTGGGAGGAAAGGGAAACACACCTTGTTTTTGCATTGCCATGCATTGAGAAATGTTTGGCACATTAACTTAACTTAAGCAGACAGATGCACAATGCACAGGCAACATTGCAGTGCCTATTCTGCCGAATTGAACCATGCAGCTGTTTGGTCATCATGGGTGGCACTGGTGAAAGGCCAAAGCGAGAGAGGGAAGTGATGATTAATGGATGCTGGGATACATATTGCCTGCCTCACTTGAAAAATACTGTAAGGCAATCAAATCCTTTAAATCAAACCTTTGATAAAACCCATTCCAACTAGTAAAGTAAAGTAGCTAAGAAGAATGTCCACATCTAGAAGAGCTCCCTTGTTTCTTCATTCCAAGCATTTATCTATTCATCATTGTAAATGTGTTCTTCTAATACTCTTATTCTTCACCCTTGGCTTTGATGCACACCATTTAAGCTTTACATTCCGTTATCCAGTCCTTTGCCATTTAAAACCATCCAAATTCCAAACATGGGTCTCTACTAACCTTTTACCAACATCCATTTACCCAATAACCACCCATGCATCCTTTCACCCATTCACCCATCCAAGAGATCTAATCCACCCAAGGAGTCCATTCACCCATCCAGCCATGGAATCCTTTCACCCATACCCTTTCACCCACCTGGACTGGCATTGATTCACCTATATATCATTTCATCCATCTGTCACCCACCCATGCATCCTATAATCTTCCTCATCACTCACCTATATGATTATTATGCACCCTTTCATCCACACATCCTTTCACTCATATTATATTTCAACCGTCCTTTCTCCTTTCAGCCTTCTTTCAATTTTCTAAAACACATCATAGTTCAAGTTCATTTTCTGAACCTTAGTCTGCTGAGTTACAGATAGAAGAGGCCATTAATACTGAACTCCTGCTGCACCTACTAAAGCCGGGCATTGACGAGTATACCCTTGTATTGACTATATTACTAATTGTCAATAACCAAGCAATAGGACTTACCACTGCCCGCTACTTAGACTCCCCCCTCAACTGCTCCCCAGCTGCGTCTGAGCTGGAGCTGTCACTGCAGACCCCGGCACTGGTAGACGGTGTGGCCAGAAAAAAACATTACACAATTTAGACACCAGATACACCTTCCCCTATTTGTTTTGTAATAGGAAAATACAACCTCGCTACGTCAATATATTTTGGTTAAAGACTTCTCTTCTATCAAAATATAAGGTGGACATTTTGTTGGTTGGCAAAGTTAAAAAAACAAAAACTTTTGTTAATGGAGGGGCAGAACTAGCTATTGATGAATCTGAGTTTTTAAGAGAAATAAAAGGGTGCAAGAATTGCCTAATGAAGGACATATGGTCTTGGTTGGCTAATGCAATGGGGCCATCCTCCTCATACTTCCAACCATTGTGCGCAGTCATCAACTGCTATTATACTAGTCTAATACACAACATTGGTGGGTACAAACAGTTACATGACCATGTTCAAAAACACCTTTTTTCAGTGATTGAGCTGGAGCAAGACAAAGAAAGCCTTCTCACAAAACATGGTAGAATACCTTACATGGGCATTCAATCTTCAGTACATAGGCTCTCTGAGCCTTACCACCAAAAAAGACATATAAGGGGCAAAAGAAAGCTCACTGACAAAGCAGATGAAAGGAAGCTACAGACAGACTAGAACAGCCAGACACTTTGAAGTAAAGAAACTTAAAATATAGAAAATAAGTTAATAGGATAATGCATGGATAAGAAGAATTTACTAAACAGATAGTGAAGTTGCAAAAAAATTAGGAGACAGGCACAGTAAAAAGGTAGAACATAAATCTAAATGTGGAGCAGTAAAAGTTAAGAAATAAATATTGATATTAACAAAAACAGGAGCACTTACTGGGGCCAGCAGAACCATCTGTCCCGGCACTTTTGGAGGTGCCACCTTCAGCTATCTCACGCTCTGCTCCTGCCCCTGGATGCTGGATGATGTAAGAATTATTTTTTTAAAGATTATATTGGTACTGTTAATAAATAATCTTTCCCAGAATATTCATTTTTTTATAGGAAAAGGCAAATGCAGTAACATTTCTACATCAGACGTTCAGACCACCTGTATTATAATAATAATAATGATAGTATCATAGACCATCCTATTCCAAATTTCCTCACTCTATTCCAAATTTCTCAAACGACATTTTGGAATTACTAATAAATTGCAATGAATGATTTCTATAGTTCTTATGTATAGTTCTTATCTCATTCCCAATTTCTCACTACATAGATTGGATGCATGCATGCAAAACTGCTGCACATCACTGACAAATTGCTTGGCAGTTGGCACTGTACGAGCTACAAAAAATAAAGGCATAGAAAAATGAGATAACATCCTAACTCACTAATACTAATATTAACTATGACTATCTTAGACAGGGCACTGGAGGAGTCTCTGCATTACTTCTTAATCAGCTAAAGCAAGTGCCAAGAACGAGTTCAAATAGGTAGCACCCAGCACATGTCTAGATGACGATCATATTATATTATATTTGTAGCATAAAGTTAACTTACCTGCGTGTGAGCAGCATGCTTGGTATTTTAGAAGAAACTATTAGCATGGAACACAAATAGTAATCCGTTATTAGTCACCGAGTCCAGCAACCTCTACGCCCTGCAGGTCGAGCAGGTCTGTTTCACGGTCCAGGATATTGTCCCACCAGTGCGTAAGCTGTTGCTGGGTGTGCCGGACCCCAGAGCTGCGGTGCACAGCCCGGTGCACCCTCTCCAAGTGTTGTTGGTGCTCCCAGAGGCCATACCCAGATACGGGCCTGCCGCTTGCTGCCAAGGTGGTGGGTAGGTGGTGCCGCACATAAAACACCAGGGCAGCTACCTCCACCTCAGAAAAAATGGCACATGGCTGCACCCCTTCACGTCATCACCACCCGAAAGGAAGGTGGCTGGCGGTAGTGGTTCAGGGCTTTGCGCTGCTGCTTCCCTGCTTTGCCATGGCACTGGGGACCTGGGGTGGGAGGGAAGAGATAAGGAATGGAAACAAAGAAAGTCAAGCAAAAAAACTTAAAAATTAAAAAAGTTGCAACAAAACACAAAAAGTTAGAAGAAAAGTTAAAATATAAAAACACTAAGAGAAAAGGTAATATTAGAAACTAGGGGAAAATAGGTTTTATAAGTGTGGATGGGAGAGATATAGAGGGATATAAAAGTAGGCCCTAGCACCATAACAAGCCAAAAAAAAACCAAGATGGCTGTGCCCATGCGAACTGCGTGGTGCTGTTGGCGCTAGTATGTCAACGCAAGCGTGTACTTCACATTGCCAGTGATGTTAAGTGTCACATGAACGAGCACGGCAAGAAACTCCCCCCACTAACACAACTCTGCATTGCATGACACCGTTTTTTGGACTTCACAGAATTCCGCGTTGTGCGCAATGCAAACTCCGCTTAGGCCTAGTTAGTAGCAACTGTGGGGTCCTGGTACCTCTCTTGCTGCTCAGAGTGGGAAGGTAAAACATCCTGTGGTGGACACCCTTCCTCCGCTATCCCTCATTTCAGTGCAGTGGTGACACTATAGCTCTGAACAGCTACCACACTACTCAGAGCTTCATGGGGGTCAAGTGAATGCCAACTCTGGGTTTCCCCCTTACTGGGTCAAAAGGAGCATAGACCTCTCCTTTAAGAGTGGCCTACCTTTCCTCTTCTTTTTCCCCTTCTTCGGGGATCCCTGTTTACTAAATGTAGGGACTGGCTTTCCAGGATCTTTGGATGGGGGGGCACCCTGTGCCCCATCTGAGATAAGACCAACCTCTGGGAGGTCATTGCCCAGTATACAATCCAAAAGGAGGTCAGCACTGGCCACCACATTATACCAGACAAGGGTACCCACTCTCTCTAGAAGCAATATGGCCACAGGTTTGGTTGTGACCCCACCTGGGGCTACCCTTCTCCTTCTGGTTTCTCCTGGCTCATACATGTATGGGGACACCAGCTTATCACTCATAAGGGACCTACATAAGCCACGTCCCTCCAGTGGCTGGTTCGTTTACCTTGTACCACTGTTATTTCGTCTCTCCTGTTCGTTTCGATGATCTCTGCACTGCTACACTCGTCTCCTCCGCTGGTTGGTCTTCTCTGCATTTTCTCTCTCCGGGCGTCTTCCTCCTCCTCGTCTTCGCCCTCTCGAGCCCCTTCCATTGCGCTTTTAACCCGGATATCCGGGTTTGCTTGTAGAGCTCGGCCCTCTTTTCCTTTTCAGTGCCCCTGGGGCATGCCAATATCGGCCCCACTTCCATATTACAAAGCAGGTTTGTCGCAACCCTGTTACAAAGGCAAATTCCTTTTCTTGGTGAAGCCCAAAGTATGCAGCTGGTACAGTCCTTGTAGATGCAGTTCTTCAGGTGCAGGCCAGGGGCCCAGCAGGGAAGTCCTTCTTCTCCAGTATCCTTTTCCAGCAGGGATCTGAATTGTGGGGCAGCTCTGTCATATTGATCCTTGCTCCTGGGGTGGGAAGCAAGGGGGAACTCCTGGCTAATTAGACGGACACCACCACTTTCTGGGGTGACCACTTCCTGTGAAGTGTGGCAAAATCAATCCTAAAAAGCAATACTCTGTAAAAATCCAAGATGGTGAAAATCCATCCTTAGAGGTTAGATCTGGCTGAGTCCACCCACTGGTGTGGCTAAGTCTCTCTTAACATACCCCTTCCATCCCCTCTCTGAATCTAATCAGTGGGGCTCCCCTTTGTCTGGGGGAGCAGGAAATGGGGGAGGTCCAGTTTCTGTCCCAAGTGGCTTTCCCTCCTTTGAAGACCAGTTTGGCGACTCTTCACCCATCCTGCTCTGCCATCTGCTGCAGCAGTTCTCCGCCCACCAGATGCTTCCTGTGTCTCAGCCCAGGCAACTTCACACATCATTAAGGTAGTCTGACTACGGCTGCCAGAGGCTGACTAATCAGGAAAGGGAACTACAGGGCTAAATTTGATAACTTTCAGAAAGAGTTCTAGAGCTCTTTCCCTGGGCTAGTTATAGTAAATTCAACATTGGCAAGTTGTTGGATTTATTATCATATTTAATTTGCTACCAAGCTTGGTATATTTAGCTCATTTATATTGAAAGTAAGACTTTACTATTATAAAATTAAGTCTTCCAATGCTAGCCTATGGAGCCCACTGACTACAATTGGGAAACATGAATTTGGCTGTTTTTCCCTCACCAGAGCTTATAAAACATATTTTATAAAGTTCCTGCTTTTATTTACACTGCACCCAGCCGTTAGGGCATCAAGGGCAGACCTTAAGAGTGACCTATATGCAGAACTAAGGTAGTTTGAGACTTTGGAAGAACTTTTATTTACAAAGTCAAATTTGCGGTTTGTTTTAACTTTAAAGAAGCCAGCAAGGTTGGCCTGCATTTACAATGACACTGGACACCATAGCAGTGCCCCTATGGGTGGGTTAACTATACTGGGGTCACTAAACCTACATGCCCTACCATGTACTAGGAACTTATAGGTAGTCAGATCCAATTATATTTAGGCCAAATTTGCACATGGCATTTTAAACAGAGCACTGGCTCTGGTACTGGTCAGCAGTGCTTCTGCAATCAGCCCAGTTTTCCCACAGCTACCAACACTTAAAACAAGGAAGTGTTGGCAGCCATAGTTCCAGAGTCCCAGAGAAAAAGTTAAAAAAGAAAAGGGTAGGAACACCCAGACCCCTTAGCTCTGGTGCTGGGGTCCCAGAGCAAAAGCATTTTTTAAAAAAAATTCACAGCGAGTCACATCGGATCCAGCAAAATTTAAGAGAAAAAAACAAGCACTGCCTCCATCGCTTATTTTGTAAACAGCCCCTGGGTGAGCCATGTCCCAGGGGCATTGTAAAAGAAGGGGGGAACATGCCACCCCCCCCCCCTTAGGGCTCAGATTAGCCCCTGGTACCACCACCTCTTTGGGGCTGTTATGTGAAAATGTGCTTAGGGCCGCACTACTCCTTTGTGCCCCAGGACCACAACCTCCCCGGGGCAAAATCTTTATTGAAATTGGGGGAGGCTCATATGGCCTTCCCTAAAACCCTGAGCACTGCCACCTCCCCAGGGCTAACTACAAATTCATGCGGGGGGCCTGCACAGCCTTCCCCTGCTCCTCGGGGAACACCACTGTCCTGGAGCAAAATTGGTATTGAAAATGGGGAAGGCCGGTATGGACTACCCTAAAGCCCTGGAGGCCGCTGCCTCCCCAGGGCTTACTTTGATTTAATGGATGGGTCCAGTGGTGCCCCCATAGCCCGAGGACCACCACTTACCTGGGGCAATTTAAATAAAATAAGGGTGGCTGCACCACCTTCCAGGGCTAAATCAATCACTGGAGTGGGGCCGTAAGGCCTCCCTTAAGGAGCCAAAGATGACCCTGGGGACCACCATCCCCCAGGGCCAGCTGCTGTCCACCCCAGAGACACAGCTGTGTGCTGTGGCTTTGCGAAAACTTTGACAGATCCCACCAAATCACAGCAAACACTCCACTTGCAGCAAGTGAGAGCTGTGAGCTGAGGTTTCCTGTTTCCCTGCCTGCAGATATGTCGGAAGGGAAACAGAGGAACATATTGCTCCCACAGCTGCCTCTGTGTGACAGCAATGCTCCCGCAGTAGGCAGTAAGCCGGCTGGGACTACGGGGGCCCTGAGGGACCCCTCACAGTCCCCAGTGCAGACTGGGTGCCCTGGTATGCGACAGGTGATGTTGCCGGGCCCAGGGGGATGGGATTCCCGGGGTCACAATCAGCCGGGGGTCAGGCAGTCGTGGTAGATGGATTAATGTATAGTAATGAAAGTTACTTCACGTTAAAAAAACATAGACATTCACTTAAAAAAACAAAGGTCACAGGGACGTTTTAGTTATGAAACAGAATTAATTAGTAAGATTCAGAATTTACTCGCCATGCACTGCTAATAACCCCAGATATTACAGCACTCATGACAATTTCTATAATGTTATTCAAAATATGAAAGAAACATTAGCAATCAAATTATTGAAAAAAAGAATTGTGCATGGAGCTATAGTTACCTTAACTCTAAATCTAACACTAACTGCTGAATATTTATGGTTTTCTACAAGTAAATACAGAACCTAACCATAATGTCCCTATAACCTTTGGATTTTAAGTGAGAAAAAAAAAAAAAATATATATATATATATATATATATCTCTCAAGAAAGTAGTGTTGTCTCTGTCAAATGAACACCAGACTCGCACTCCAGGACTGGGGTTCAAACAAAGCATTTATTGCTGCAACGCTTTCAATCAGCAATATCTTTATCACAACCATAATAGAAACCATGTGTCAGGACTTCGAGTGGAGTCTTTTGAAAGTCCAGGTGGAGCACCCCTCGGGGTCATGGAATATCTCCCTATGGATGTAATGTACTGAAGCAGAGGAGCAGAGAAAGGTATATAACAGGAAAAGACAGCTATAGGTTAAGCACAGGATAGTGAAGGCAGAGCAAACTTAGCGTGAACAACAGAGAACGGACCAATAAAGGAAAACACACTGGTTACCACTAAGGTTGCGCAGGTAAGTCTCAGAACTTCTCACAGTAACAGGGTATGTCAATGCCACTGTACAGATTACTCTTACAGATAATTACCTGCAAGTCCTATAGAAGGGAGGCAGCAGAAGTGATTCTATCTCTGAACCCTTAGGGCGCAAACAAGGATTGTACACAAGACAAGCCCTTATGGGTTCTACTGGATACACAGTGGCAATTCCTGGAAAATAATAATGGCACACTATCACAGATAAAACACTTAGGACTACGTACAGCACAAGACAAAGGATGGGGCAGGAATTGCTTCCTGGAAACCAGGAGCCAACCCCACAGGTGAGGACTAATAGAACACTTACCAGACACAATAGCCCAAGAGGCAAAAACAGAGAAAGCACTAGAAAGTACAGAGCAAGAGCTAGAAAGGAGCCTAAAAACTGTAGCTAATATTTCAGGAGCAGGTTATGCAAGGAACAAAACTGGAGAACAGGCAAGCCACACAAGGATTATAGGAAACTGTAACAATCTGGAGACTTGACCACAAAGAGAACTAGAGACTGCAAAAGAATCATAGAGAAAGAGAACAGAAACTAGTAAAAATCTGACAGAAAGGAAAAGTTACAGGATTTAATAGAAGCAAAATGAATAAGTAATTGGAAACTAATAGCAGGAACAGAAGGAACAAACTAGGAACAATTAGAAATGGAGGAGCTCAAGGGCTGCACTAAGAGTAAAAAAGGACAGACTAAAAAAGCAAAGGCAAACAGGGCTGTGGAAATCTGCAGCAGGCTGCACAGGAACATGACACAGCAAACAGGGCTGGGAAATATCTGTAGCAGGCTGCACAGGAACAGGATACACCAAACAGGGCTGGGGAAAATCTGTAGCAGGCAGCACAGGAACAAGGCACAACAAACAGGGCTAGGAAAAGTCTGTAGCAGGCTGTGCAGGAACTGAGCATAGCAAACAGGGTGGGGAAACATTTGTAGCAGACTGCACAGGAACAGAGCACAGCAAACAGGGCTAGGAAAAATCTGTAATAGACCACACAGGAACAGGGAACATCAAACAGGGCAGAGGCAAGAAGGAACAGAAATTGAAATCAAACCAACAAGAGATCCGGTACACCAAGGAGCAAACTTCAATGTACAACCAGGGAGTTTCAGAAAATGGCAGCTTACAAACAGTTCCAGGCACCAGCAAGCTCAGGGCGAAGTCACATAGCTGGGCTGCACAACACTGATAACAGGTATGTGTGATTCCAGTCTCTCACAAGCCTTTAGTGCCCATTTTAAGACTCTCTACAAAACCTTTCAGACCTATTCTTCTTTCTGTATTGGCTGTCTATGCAAGGTTTGTGAAGATACACAAGGAGGTGCAAAGAAAATAGGAGGACACCCAAAACGAGTTTGGGTACCAATGCATTTCCCATAGGCTTTACAGGCCTCAGAAAATCTAAGCACCCACTCGCTATGGCAAGTTGTATTTTATCAGGTTGAGCTATTTTTAGCAGATACTCATCCGTACTGGCAACTTAAGCTGGAGGGAGGATGGGTTCTGTTCATTCAGAAAGTGAATAAGCAATAAAAACTCCTTTAAATCTTGTTTTTATTTTGAAAGATTTGTTGTCTGTTCAAGGTCAGAGGTCAATTGTCAGTTTGTCCTTTTACTAATTGTTGCTTAACTTATCCTGGAAAATTGTGTTTACTTTTCTTTCTCTTATTACAGTTAGAGGGTTTTGTCAAGTGAGCTGTCTGACAATCTAAACAAAAGGCTGTAAGGTGTCAGGTTTTGTCTAACATACAATATTTAAATATTTAACTTCAAATCAGAAAACTTTAATGGTGATATGCAATGACAAATATTTGCAGAAACTTGATTTTGCACTATATAGTTTTACCAGTCAGTGGGAAATGTTGGACCATTTCAATGGAAAATCTGCTGATTGCAAATAAGTATGCTACCTCTCCATGCTTCAGGCATGTATTTTTTAAAAGTGATAGTTTTTAAACATGGCCTGAGAAACATTCCTTCCCCCACCCTGATGACAATGCTTTTAATGAGCTGAAGCAAGTCAGCAGTCATGTGTATCGTATATATGGCTAGATGTGTACTGGAGCAAAAGTTTATTATAACCCCGGCGGTCGGTGGTAATATGAAGGAAAGTACTGCCAACAGGCTGGCCGTATTTTCCTCCATATTATGACATTGGCAGTTTGGCTGAAGCCAAACTGCCAGTGTACCACACTGACTGCCACAGGCTTGAGACTTCAATCTCCACCCTGGCAGCCGTCACTTGCCCGCCTGCGGGATTATGACCCCGCTTACCGCCATGGTTTTTGTGGCATCCTTACCGCCATGAAAACCATGGTGGTAGGCACTATCAGTGACAGGGAATCCTTTCCCTGTCATTGATAGGGGTCTTCCCCACCCCCTCTCCATGTTCCCCCCTTCCTCTCCAGCGCCCCCTTCATACACACCCCTCCCGTCACACATGCATACACACACCCATTCCAACATGCATCCTCGCATGCATACATCCATTCACACACACATCCACACACACTCACATAGATACTCGCAGACATGCATTCACACAACTCAACATACATGCACTCACACCCCCAAACATGCACACACATACAACACACACCCGCATACATGCATGCACAGTCATACACACACACACCCACCCACAATACCCCTCACTCCCCTCCCCTGTTGGAACACCCACTTACCTGGATCCAGGGGGTCCTTTGGCAGGAGACGGGATGAGGCGCTGCTGCCAGCAGCAGTGTCCACCAGCAGAACACTGCCAGCCGTATTACTTCTCTTAATAAGGCTGGCAGTGGTTTACTGGCATGGCGCTGCTGCTGGCAGCAGCGCCCCCTTACCGCCATCTGCCGGCATGGCCACAACCAGATTTCCACCACCCTTTTGGTGGAAATCCGGCTGTGGTTATGATACAGCAGACGGCTGGTAGCCACGGTGACGGTCTTTTGATGATCGTCGCCACGGCGGTAGGTGGTATATACCGCCAAGGTACAAATGAGGGCCTTAGTCTTTTAAATGAAACCAAATTTTTTTGTACAGCAGACATGCTGAACCCGCATATTTGAAGGTGCTCTCATATGTGACAAAGGTGGCTCAGTGAATTAAAATATTTGCTCCGGATCACATAATTTGAAACCAGAGTATGGGTCAAGAGCATTATAATTAGGTCAAGTAGATTATTTAAGTCACTAGACCTGTAGGTCTAGAACCATTTTAATGATTTTTAAGGGCCTACTTTATACTCAGGCATAGTTCAAAAACAGCCAGACGATTTTGAAATTGGGTAGGAATATAGATTATGGGGTGTAAATTATCCTTTTGGATAGAACAGGTAAATAAAGTAAGTATTTATTAAGTTATAAGCTATTGTAACTTACTGATATCTGTTGTCACAGTAAATTCACTGTATTTCACAAATGTACTGTGGTACCTAGCAATAACAAATCTTTATGTAATTGGCTAATAACTGCCTCTACAACAATTAAAGGTGGTCATCTTGTTTTTAAGCCCACCTTCCTTGCATTCTGGGTTAGGGGCTAAGAATTAGGTTTGGTCATTTTCCTTTACCTATTACCACTTAAATAAAGTGGTAACAGGCAGAGAAAAATTATATATAGTTTCTGTATATTTAAAAAAACATATCACAGAGTTCAACGATAATTCCAAGGTGGTATCACTGTACTTAAAAAAAGTATAAAGAAATGCATGCACTCTATTTCACATACATAGTGTACTACAGTGCTTTTTAAATTTATTTACATATTTTATTCATTATCAATAAAATGGAAGGAATTCTGCTGAAATATCAAGAAGTACAGTGCAACTTGAAAACAATTAATAAACATATAAATTAAAAAAAATATGGTACTTCCTAGGTACTAGTGCAGAACTTCGTAAACTTTTTCTAAAAAATAAATACCTAAAAATATAAAGTAATAACACTACTTATTAACATTTTGATAAACTGCTAATAGTTTCAGACTAATAATAAAACATAATGAGTAACTATAATTAAAGCTCTAACACAGAGCACAGATAAAGTGTATTAAATGACTGCCTTTTAATTTTGTAAAGGCTGCCATTATCCGATTTTATAGTGCTTGCATTGGCATGTACCTGGGTATACCATGGGACAATATATAACTAAGGGGCATGTATTATTGTATTGTATTACCCTTACATCACGCATGGTCTCGCATGGACAATGAAATACTTAAGTCACATTTACAAAGCTACACAGGGTCACCATGCTTGGCCCTGCATTGATAGGTAAATCTGGAGAAATGCAAAGCAGCGGAAAGTGATGTCTTGTGTTAACCTGCACACCATATTCTACATTCTTCACAAATGTACTTATATGTATAAACACTCCACTCTATGCCACTCTACTGTGTCTCACTCAAATCTATGACTCTCCATCATACACTATTCTAATCTATACTCTACTGTATACTAATCCACTTTGCGCCATTTCACTTTACTCTGCCATTCCACTGTACATAACCCACTCTATGCCAATCAACTCTACACTATTCCACTTTACGCCACTCCACTCCATGCCACTCCAGTATACGCTACTCCATTTTATGCTAGTTGACTACACTCAAATTCACTGTATGCAAATTCACTATATGCTATTCCACTCTACCGCACTCCACTATACACTAATACACTATATACCAATCCAGTTTATGCTATGCCGCTCCACTCTATGGTATTCCACTGTACCACTCTCCACTGTACACCATTCTAGCATATGCTACTCCACTGTATGTCACTCCACAGAATGCTACTACACTATATGCTATTCCACTTTATGCAACTCTGCTTTGTGACACAACACTCTATGCCATTCCACTGTATGCTAGTCGACAATACACCTCTTTATTGTATGCTATTCCAGTGTGCATCACTGTACTTTATGCTACTCTACTTTATGACACTCCACTGTAAGCTATTCAACTCTACCCCACTCCAATGTTTGGCACTCCAGTCTACATAGCTCCACTATATGCCAGTTCACTGCCACGTCACTGTACAGTACTCCACTATATGACACACCACTCTATGCCACTCCATTCTATGCCACTCTACTCTATGCTATTTACCTGTATGTGACTCCATTCTATGCAATTCCATTGTATGGCACTCCAGTATATGCTACTTCACTCTGTGCTACTCTGCTGAACTCCACTCCAGTGTCTGCCACTTCATTCTACGCTAATCCACTCTATGCCACTCCACTCTATGCCACTCTGCTCTACAACAGTCACTGTACACCACTACACTCTATGCCACTGCACTCTATGCTAATCGACTATACACCACTCCAGTCTACCCTACTCCACTGTGCACTATTTAACGGTACACTACTCCACTCTATCCCACTCCACTATAAGGCACTCCGCTGTACACTTTTTTTTAACAAATGTGGTACTTCCTAGATACAAGCACATTACTCTGTCAACTTTTTATAAAAAATATATAGACCTATAAACATTTTTATAAAGTGGTAATAAGTAGAGCATATTAATAATACATAATACTTAACTATAATTAAGGTGCTAACACAAAACACAGCTAACGTTTATTAAATACAAATATGGTTGCCTTTTAATTTTGTAAAGGCTACTTTTAGCCAAATATATATTGCCTTGTCATCAGCATGTGCTGTAGTAGTCCTTGAAGTTATGGCAATATATTGTGTCATAATATATAACTTAGGGACACATGTATTATTGTATGTTACAAGGGCATTGCAATACTTAAGTTACCTTTACATAGCACACAGGGCAACTATTCCTGGCTCAACATTGCTTGGTAAATCATAAGACACATAAGGCTGCAGAAAGAGCTGTCTTGTCCTAATCTGTACTCCATATTCTACATTCCTGGAAAATGTTAACCTACATCTGTCCTCCACTCCACTGTCTGCCAATCCACTCTATGTCATTCCAGTCTGCAACACTTCACTGTACATCCCTACAGTGTGTGATAATCCACTCTATGCTATTCCACTCTATGCCAGGTCACTGCACTCCACTCTACTCTACTCTATTCCACTGTATACCACTCCACTCTACGATTCTACACTCAAAGATACTCCACTGTATTACACTCAACTGTTTGAAACAGCACTCCACTATATAAAATGCCACTCCACTCTATGATATTCCACTTCACTATACCACTATAAAACACACCATGCCACTCAACTATATAATACTATCCTCCACTATACCCATTGCCCCTACTCTGCTTCCTTTACTCTATTTTACTCTACACTCTATGACACTGTACAACACTGTCCTTCACTATTCTCTACGATACTGTGTCAAGAGGGCTCTCATTATTCTAATGAGACTACTGGATTTGGGCGGCAGAATCACTTGCACTGTGGGGGACTGCGTCTTAACCAACTACAGGTGACACCTTTTTGCCTAATCCAGGAGATATTCCAGCTAACAAGCAGTGCCTCATCTCCACCCAAGAGCAGGGGTGATAGGGCAATCGAGCAAATTACACAATTGACTCTTCAGGGAAATAGTGGTCTCTCAGATCTCATCCGTTTCTCTCAGTTACATTAGTCTCAAATATACAAGAACAGTCAGAGGCAGAATATAGTTCAATAAGGTTTTATTGGAGTAACTGCATCTTAGATAATAAAGTATGTAATGCAATAACTAGGACGATGAAGCATGACAGGACTAAAATTGTGACAAGGAGAGTAAAGCATAAAAATAACGCTACCATATTGTCACTACGATCATTAAGAATAGCCCTACCTAGGCTATGTTAGAGCACAACATGTTAAGCTCTAGTTCTGCCCTTCAGGTTCCCCTGGGAAGACATAATCCCTCATACCTGAGCAAGAGGCCTGTAGTATACATAAGCCGCTGCAGTGAAGCACTCAGCAGTCAGCATACAGTCGTGGTCATCTGGCTGGAACCTCCCTCTAATGTACATGGGTCAAAGTAGTGTTTTTATAATAAAATAGCTGATGTTCCAAGAAAGGATCCCCACACAAGAGTGTGTATGTTTCTATGAACATTAGAGATGAGGGGTACCACTTTTGCCAGCAACCTATCTTACTGCAGCCTTGAAAAAAGCACAGAGTGAAAGAAATGTCTTGTTGAAGAATGCAGTGCTGGACTAGGCAAAGAGCAGCTAGATAGAGAAAATAAAACAAGACCGCAAATGTGGCTGTTGTTAAAATAATGAAACAAAGCTGAATAAAATATGTCTAGGTTAAAGTGCACAGCAACAGGACTAGTTTGCTAAAATAACGTGTATGAAGCTATAACTAAAATGGCTACACATCACCCTTCCCTTGCTGGTTCAAAGGTGGTTCAAAGTCTAATTATGTAAAAAAGCCACTAAAATTCAGCCTAAGGCATATATATAAGATTGTCAATAAGGACAAGTTAAAAGACATTTGAGCATGTGTAAAAAAGGTCAATTTAAAATGTTAATTGTGGCGTTAAAAAGGCCGAATTTCAAAAGTCAGACTCATTTTAGAAGTTGCAAATAGAATCTGGGACAATTGAAGACAGGAAATGTAAGGTGGTAAGGTAGGAAGTTCATTGCCAAGGAAAACCAAGGAGCATTCGTGTTCCAAAGCCTGAGTTCCAGCCAAGGCAGCAGCATTCGGTGGTGTGACCAACAATGAGTTTAGAGCTGCATAATCCACAAAGGCCAACTCATAAGCAGCTTCCTGTAGCAAAGGCACCATCATCGTGCATGTCTGGAAATGAGCCATCAGCGAGAACATCAGCAGATCAGCGTCCAATGAAAGTAGCGCTGCATAGAAAGACAAACTTTCAGTGCATGTTCAAATGAGCAGCAGAGGCACCGAAACATGGGCTGCACACAATACAAAACCGGTCTGAATGACAGAGACCAGTCACACTCTAGTTGCTCCAGGAGTGATGCTCCAAAGTACTACATCATGCGTTCACGACACAGCTGTGCTGGTGGAAGCACTTTCAGTCCTCCTTGCTGTGATGGGACAGCCATTGCGCAGAAAAAGTAGCAATAGCAAAATGCCACCTATTAAAGCCAAAGTTATCAGAAATCTCCCGAAAATATTGGAGAATATTGAGTGGATGGCTGAAGGTATTAAGCCGAATATAGGGGAGAAGGTGTGAGCAAAATCAGAACCAACAGCCATAAAGAAATTTGCAATTCTAGTAGTACTGAATGCATTAAATATTTGTCCCATGAGCTCATCAAAGTATGTCAGAAAGTTAGTACTTTAAAAGGACTGTATCTCTGCTGGTGACCTTGGAACCTGAAGCACATAGGTCTCGCGTGCAGATGTGAGCACCACATGTTTTTGAAACAATAAAGCCTTGAGTCTGCTCAGTTTGTCAAAATTAATATTTGAAGTAGCGATATGGGGTCAAATGTCAACTACTTCCCTCTGTCGTGTAGGAGGTAAAGTATTTTCCCGCAGAATATAACAATCTTAGAGACCGAAACGACATAAACTATTCTGGCTCACATCCCACAACAGTTTTCACTATTGAGGAGGACATAGCTGCCACTCAAGAACACCCAGAACATGGGTCTAAACAAGGGGACTGGGACTCCCTTCAGATAACAAGCCAAGTGCGCTGCCGAAGCAAGGACAGCTGTTTACAAACCATTGAATGGCTGACAGAAGTCTTGCATTCACTACCGCTAACAAAGACCTCTTTTGTGCCACTGAGAGATTTGTACGAGAAGGGTAGCTCCCACACCTCATGGATGTAACTATCTCCTAACCCATTCATACCTGCCCACTGGAATGTGTTTTAAGCAGGATGTGAATTGCAGTGTTGATATAGGCAGATTAATGACCCTGTGCATTAACCACTCAGCAGATGTTACTTCAGCCACAGTAAAAGGCAACTTCTCTAAATTTTCAATATTTAACATGACATAAGTCGCTTCCTTCTTAGCTTTTAGTTGCTGTAGCATTAAATTAAAAGAGAAAAATATGTCCCTTGCGGTTGCGTGTTGCCAGGGAACGCAACCTGCCTTCAGTGTTTGTAGTGTCCAACCTAACTGCAGAATGGACTTTAGTTGACTCTGTCCATGGTGTAAAGAAGACATGTCACTTTGTATTATGTCTATTGCAGAAGAAATGATGTTGTTTAAGGCACATATCAAGTCGGACAGAGTATTAATCCCATTATTGACAACAGCTAATGCCTTATGTAAGTTTTCCTGATCTATTTGCCTTAACAGGGCAGCAGCTTCTTGTTGAGAAAGCTTCCAAATTTTATTCTGAACTGCATATAAGAAGCGCTTATTGCGATGTTTTCTGGGGCCCAACAGGAAATCTTGTAAGTCAATGTTATTAGACAGGAGACTGAGGTGTTTTCTAACAGCATCTAGTGAGGAACTCTTCAACCATTGCTGGCATAGATTCCCTACACTGTATGTTGTTACTATACCCGCATGTTCAGATGAAACATAGCGAGGGTCTGGCCTACTTGTTCTAAAACGCCCCCAAGGAGTTTACAAAATGTTTATGACACCCATTGGTATCTATTGGCCACAAACCCCATCCACCAGGATGTGAATGTGAAGCATTAAATGTGCCATTCTGGACCCATTCATCAAGCTGATCTTCAGTTACATTTATATATTTTTACCATTTATAAATTTTTGCGGGGGCAGGAATACTGGGCACATTCAATTCCTTAATTTTTGCTAAGCCTAAAAAGTTTGTCTGTTGTACAGTTTCATTTAAAAATATTAATTGAACAGGTATCAGTCATGCTCCTTTCCACTTTTTAATTCAATCGACTTCAGCCAATATTCATAGCCTTCTATAGCCTTCTATAGCCAACCGGGAAACAAAGGAATCTTAGTAAATGAATTTTATATCTGTCAATAATATATGTACATTTTCCATCAATGGCAATTTAAAGTAATATGACTCAGCATTTTTTAACATTGTGCCCAGAAAAAAATGCAAATTTATCAAAATATGTTTTAGAATTCCATTGTGGTGGAGTTGGATAATGTTCCCATTGTGAGTGATTAAAAATAGACTTTGAGGTACTGGCTCCATGAATGAAATGGTGTCCATAATAATTATAGCAAAACATGTCACCATAATTCTCTTTAGATTGATAAACATCCTCACTTTCAAATACAGTAAAATACTGCAAATCAATCATCATAGAGTCAACTGTTTTCACATCCCAGTCATCAGAAACAACTCCGGGTATTATTACATCGTTCATGGAAAGTTTATACACATATGGTATTTGAATGACCTTCCTGGGGCTGTATATATCAAATGTGACTTTATCCAAAACAATCCCAGTGGGAATTGGTATAGCAAAAATGTTCACGAAAGACAAGTCTCTGCGCACCTTGTGAGAAGACAAATGGGGTTTTGGGACCTCATCCACCTGCTCAACTGTTGATCTTTCAGGAAGGGAATGACCATGTATTAATAAAAAGAAAGTAATGACAAAGCCAATCCAAAGGAGGAAAGCTAATATAGTCAAAGAAAGCCACAGATAGTTCCATGGGAAAATAAAGTAATTTGTTTTAAGCTAGTTTAACAGCTTACGTGTTTTTGACAGTTCAGATGTAGAAGAGGCAAATGAATCCAAAAAGGTGTCATTGATGTCAGCAAAGTAGCCAGAAGCAGTTTGTGCAAAAACTTGAGACGTATTTGAAAGAGGAGAACTGGCAGGGGTCTCCAGCGGTAGTTCACTGTAAATGACGCCATCCGTCTGTGTAGAAATTTAATCAAATCGATCAGTAATTCCTGTGCTGTTTGTTGTAACAGATGTTAGTGGAACTAATGTAAGATCATTTTCCACCCTCCCGAAGCTCGGAGAGGTGTCAGAATTGCTGCTCAAAACTTGTAGAGGGACATCCTGCCCAGTAGTGAGAGGGATTTGCAAACTACTGGTTGCTTCTCTTGGTCTGTTGTGCAGGATCGGCCACATGGTGTAACTTGACATTGTCAACAGATACAATGCGATTTTCGTTAGCACCAGGCAACATGGTAGAATGACAATTTTAGTACCATGTAGTCCCAGGATTAGGACTGGTGCACATTAGGAAGGACCGAACTCCTTTCTCACAGCAACTTTTTCACGTACTAAATCCCCAGCCTTTCGAATCCAGCCGGTAGAAGTTATTGTTGCATCCTTAATTCGTACGGAGGCAGCACTGGCAGAAGCGTTGTTGTCACAGAACTGTTGTAATTCCTGCAAGACAGTGACACATTCATTTATGTCAAAAGGTGTTTCTTCCACCTCCACGCCAGGACCATCAAGATCTGGAACATACATTTGAGTTCTAAACAGGCACTCGTGTGAAGTACAACCCCCCCACAGACCTTCTAGGCAGATTGTTAAGTGCTCTCTGGACTTCATATAGGTGATTAAGCCAACTACGACTCATACCTAATACTCTGGCTGTTAAGGATTGCTTTAAATCCCAGTTTAGTCGCTCCCCAACACTATTTCCCTCAGGATGAAATTGAGACGAGTAATGGAGTTGGACCTCTAACGAAGCCATGGCGTCCCTGAATGCCCTTGAGGCAAAGGCAAGGCCCTGGTCAGAGTGGAAAGTCACAACTGCATATGTGCCAATAAAGACTTGCAAATCTTTAATAACAGTCCGAGCATCAGCCGAGCGTTGTGGCCACACCCATAGAAATCTGGAGCAAGAGTCAATGGCGACTAAGATGTATTTTGTATGCACTATCTGGTGTAAAGGGACCACAATGGTCCAAGTACACACATTGTAAAGGTTTCTTGGAAATTAGGAGGGATGTCTGCGGTGGGTGTTTGACGGTGGACCCCTTAATTTGTTGGTAGATGTCACAACAAAGGACATACTGTTTGGTCTGTTTGTATAGACCTGGCCACCAATAACATGCTTGCAGTAATAATACTGTAGACGCCACACCAGCATGAGCACATGCAACCCCAACATGCGCTGCTTTAATCAACTTTGGTCTTTATTGGGAATTATTCGAATCCCTACGCCTGGTATTTCTACTTCTACATCAAGGAAGCCTCCCATTTGGTAGGAATATTTAGCAGGAATTGCTTTTGGAAAGGGCATGCCTTCAGCCGTGGCTTTCACGTCACCCCATATGTCATCGTCCGGTTTTGTTCTAGAATGAGTTACTGCAGCAACAGCAGTTCAGCTACTGCTGATTTGGCTGCTTCATCAGCCAGTGTATTTCCAGCAACGTGTTTTCCAACACGCTGGTGTCCAAGTGTATGTACAACATGGACATTTGGTAGCATTTCCTTCAGATCCGCTACTTTGCCCCACAAAAGCCTGTGTTTGATGGTGTTGCCTTTGGAATCTATGAACTCATTCTGGCGCCGGTAATGCAGGTATTCATTGAAGGACTAGGCACAATAGTACGAATCACAAACAATCAGTGTTAGCTGTGCAGGATCCGTATGTTCCAGTGCCATCACCGCAGCCTTTAGCTCTGCCAGTTGTGCAGTGCAATCCCCTAGGGTTTGTGTGACTGTATGTTGTGGATAGACGTTAATACCCTCCATGTAGCCACTTATGACTGTGCAAGCAGCGGAGCATTGATGTTTTGTGCCTATTGCAGGTTGTCCTGAGACATCGGTATACATGACTCTTTGATATTAATCAATAGGCAATGTATTTGCCGAAACTGGGTATTCTAGTTCATATTGCAAAAATTCTTGTGTTTGTAATTTTGGATCAAAAATGTAGTCAACATCAGTGGCTGTCAAAGACGTTGCCCATTGAATCCAACCTGGATGTGATGCTTTAGCATTTGGAACGCTTGCTTTGGTAACAGCCTCAAGGGCTGGAATCAGAGATACTACAATAATGCATTTCCCCTGGGCCAGTGGTCTTTCTTTAATTACAGCCATCTGCACAGCAGTGAGAATTTTCTCGGTGGGAGCAAGGCATTGTTCTGCTATAGTGTACAAATGCGATTTGTATGCTATCGGACCGTCTCACCCTCATTGAAAGTTACATAGGTGAAACCAATGGCACCAGCAATTACTCTGATGACCAGATGTTTTTTATTGTCCCTTGTGTGTAAATGTTGTGTTGCAAGCATATCTGTTTGCAAAACTCTGAGAATGCTTGTGTGTTCAACTGTCCAAAATTTACTGGAAAAGTCAGGACGTATTAATTCATATAAGTGTTTTAAGGGTGATGCATAATGTGGAATGTAAATTCAGCCAAAATTTAGGAAAACCAATAGTGATTGGAGTTTTTTCATGGTATTCGGAGGTTGTAATTGTGCGGATTTTTTCAAGAATTGTGGCGCTAGGCACTTTCCTTCACTTGATAGCTCGTATCCCAAAAACAGACGCTAAGAAAGGCTATTTTTGTTTTTTTTAAGTTAAATTTATAGCCGAATTCAGCAAATCCTACAACAATGCTGGCTACCCGCCTTAGATGTTGGAGTCATTCATCATCTGTGAGATAAATATCATCTACATAGGACAATACTTCAGGGTCAATGTCGTGCAATATTGAAGTCACACGAGCCGCAAACAGTACTGGACTATTCTTATACCCCTGTGGGAAATGACAGACTTTTTCTGGGAGTCTAGTGCACTGAAACATGTTAAGTCTCTACTCTCAGGCGCTATATTTTTGGTAGAAGAAATCACTGGAAATGTCCAATGTTGTTTTGTATTTTTTGCACATTATGTTGCTCATAAGTGCTGTGCCGTGAGAGTTTTGTATAGCATATGTGCGTGTATGACTGTTTAAATGTCTATAGTCTAAGACTATTCTGTATGAATGGTCCGGTTTAGCTACTGGGAATAAAGGGTTATTCATTGGTGAGACACAGGGTTCGATTACGCCCTGGTACTCCAGTTGTGTAAGGATGTCCCTCACGGGTGCTTTTGCATCATGTTTTATTGGGTATTGGGGTTGAGGTTGGGGTTGATTTTTAATCGGACTTACATGATAGGGGGAATCTTTATCCCACCCTACGTGGTTGCATTATAACGCCGGTGCCTGCGCCAATGCCCAATCAATGGCGTAGGACTCTGCAAGCTCGTCGGGAACCAGAGGCGAGAAAGAAGGTTTGATAACATCTTCCCCATATGGGCAAGTATGGACAAATTCAGATGGTCAATCCCTTTCTGCCAGTAGAATAGCATATATGTTTATGGCTCGGTCCCAAAAGATTGCGTCGATTGTACGTTCAATGTCTGCTTCTAAATGTAATGTTACTTAGCACACCCTGTCAGGCATGGAGACACGCATATCTGAATCTTCAACTTGTAATAAGTCATCAGTTGCTTTCACCTCCAGATGCTCTTGAAGATTCCAGCAAACTATTGTGACTTCTGCTGTGCTGTCTAGTAGTGCTAAGGCCCATTTCTTGTTCTTCAATAGAGCCCTCTTCTTGAGTGGCATGACGATTCGCAACTGCTGCCACTTTCTTCTTTTTGAATTGGGGTTTTTGTTGAGGAAGTTTCTCTTCTTTTTTAACAGAAACGTCTGTAGAGCGTTGTGATTCCTGTCTCGGTTTCATGTACTCAGTTCTTCGCTCTGACCACCCACCTCTCTGTGTTAGTCCGAGGAGTCCTGAAAGGAACGAGTCTGGCATGTATCAGTATATTGATATCTGTCAGGCATTTTTATATTATCTCTATTTCTGTGATTATATCTATTCTGTGGGGTCTCCGTATGTGGAGATTCTCCCCTTTCTTTTTTAGGTGATTGTTGTTTTTTATCCCAGCATTTTTTAGAGCCTTCAGGAGCTTGCTTGGTAGAATCTTTATTAGATTTACCCTGAAACTGTGGTTTTGTGGGTCTGGCCCCCAGACTATCTCGACCAATACTAGAGTAGGTCTCTGCGATAATCTTTGGCAGCTCACATTCTTCATCCTGTGGAGGAACATCTCGGAGCTGCATGCGCACTGCTAGTGCAACTTCTTCCCCTTGAAAGTTACTTAATATGATTGAAGATACAGTTGCAAAATTGCCCATGAGTTGCATCCCCAAGTCCAGGGAAGGGGTAGCCCCGTATTCATCTTGATTTTGTTTTAACACTTTCGGAGATTGGCAAGTGTTGGTGTACCGTGTACGATAGTATAGAGCGTGGCAAAGTATTGCAGTTATCTACTGTGGAAACATTCCCAAATGGCAAGCACATAGTTAATAATCTATGCTTATCCTGAGGTCTGTATGGGGAAATACTGCTTCATGTGCATTTATTTTTTGAGCTAACCAAAACTGAATTTATTTTCGTTTGGCGGGTACTTTACCCATGATCGAATGTACAGTTGCAGGATTAATGCCTACTGTTACTGCATGTGGTTGGGCCTGGGCAGCCCGTGCTGGGTTTGTGTTTAATGTTTGCATTACAAACTATACTAATCATCTGTATATTGCCGTTAGCTCAGCATTTACGTGACAGACTTTAGCTACCTTCAAGGTTTCTGCAGTAGGATGAGATGTATATGTGGTCAGTAAAGGCCAGGTAGGACCATCATTACTTAGAGGACCTAACGTTTAGAATTGTATGGGGTAGGGCGCCATCAAGCCAATTATTATGTTCTTGATAAGATAGAGGTATTTCTACATATGCATATGCTCTATATTGTGCAGGTATGTTTGCAGGTGCATAGTGATGAAATGTATTTTTGTTCCCATCAGCTGCTGGAAATGTGACCCAAGAATAGAAAATTTCTGTTCTATAGGCTGGATGAGCCTCAACAACAAATGTAACTGGACCCCCATGGGCTGTTAGGCCATATGCCAATAAATGTGCAGTAAGTGGTAGTCACATGTTGACTGCAATTGCTAACTGTTGCGGGTTCGCCATAATGAACGGTGAATTTTATTCAGAGATGAGCACACCAAATGAGGATTATCCTTTTAGAGTTCAAGCTTAAACAACCTACAAAGTTAGTTAGGTAATCCCTACTTAGCTCAGGAGGAAAATCCTCAATACCACGGACGTCTCTGTATATGGTACTGAAGTGTCTTTGCATGTACTGAGACCGAGATATTCGGGAGGACCCAAAAATTTGTGCCTGACCAAATGTTGGCCACACCATGTCACGTAGGCTCTCATTATTCTAATGAGGCTACTGGATTTGGGCGGCAGAAGCACTGTGGGGGGTTGAGTCTGAACCCACTACAGGTGACACCCTTCGGCCTAAACAAGGTTTTTTTCCGGATATCTAGCAGTGCCTCATCTCTACTCAAGAGCAGGGATGATTGGGCAACTGAGTGCATTACACAATTGAGTCCTCAGGGAAATCGTGGTCACTCAGATCTCATCCGTTTCTCAGAGTTACATTCGTCTCACGTATACAAGGACAATCAGAGGCAGAATAGAGTTCAATAAGGTTTTATTGGAGTAACTGCATCTTAGATAATAAAGCATGTAATGCAATAACTAGGATGATAAAGCATGACAGGATAAAAATTGTGACAAGGAGAGTAAAGCATAAAAATAACACTACCATATTATCACTACGATCGTTAAGAATAGCCCTAACTAGGCTATGTTAGAGCACAGTATGTTAAGCTCTAATTCTGCCCTTCAGGTTCCCCTGGGAAGACATCATCACTCATACCTGAGCAAGAGGCCTATAGTCTACATAAGCAGCTGCAGCAAATCACTCAGCAGTCAGCATACAGTTGTGGTCATCTGGCTGGAATCTCCCTCTAATGTACATGGGTCAAAGTAGTGTTTTTATAATAAAACAGCTGATGTTCCAAGAAAGGATCCCCACGTAAGAGTGTGTATGTTTCTATGAACATTAGAGACACAGCATACAACTTTTGCTGGCAACCTATCTTACTGCAGCCTTGAAAAAAGCACTGAGTGAAAGAAATGTCTTGTTGAAGAATGCGGTGCTGGACTAGGCAAAGAACAGCTAGATAGAGAAAAATAAAACAAGGCCGCAACTGTGGCTATTGTTAAAATAATAAAACAAAGTTGAATAAAATATGTTTCGGTTAAAGTGCACAGCGGCAGGCCTAATTTGCTAAAATAACACGTATAAAGCTACAACTAAAATGGCTACACAACAACTGCACATAACAAACCTCAGTTATATTACACTTGAAACAATGCTTTCAAACATATATCTCTTCTTCCACCAGAAAATCAAAGACATATATGACAGCTTCGGACCCCAAGACCCTCCGAGCCCTCCAACAACCCCCCCAGCTCCGACCCACTGAACCATCACAGAACCTACACCACTGGACCACTCTCACCATGGATGAGACCCGCACCATCATGAGCAGCACCCACTCCGGAGGCCCTACGGAACCCTGTCTGCACCACATTTTCAACAAAGCTGAGCTTTGCCACACCCTCAGCTGTTCCATAGAGACAGCCATCTTCCCAGAGGACTGGAAGCACACCAAGATCCACTGGCCCCTGAAGAAACCCACGGCCGACCCTCTGGACCTCAAGGATTACCGCCCCATCTCTCTGCTGCCTTTCCCAGCCAAGAGCATCGAAAAGGCTATCAATTCTCAGCTCTGTAAGCACATCGAGGACAACAACACCCTGGACATCTCCCAATCAGGTTTCAGGAGTACCCACAGAGTGGAGACCACTCTCCTTGCCACCACAGATTACATCCGCTCGTTCCTCACTTGTGGTCATACAACAGCCCATATCCTGGACCTATTGGCTACCTTCGACATGGTCTCGCACCTCACCCTCTGCTCCAGATGGCATTCATGGAAAGGCCCTACAATGGAAACACTCCTTCTTGTCTGGCAAAACAGAAAGAGTCAGACCCCTGCCCTACCTGTCAGAACCTAACGAGATCAGCTGCGGAATTCCACCGGGCGACTCCCTGATCTCCACACTCTTCGACATCTACATGGCCCTGTTCGCATTAATCATCAGGAACCATGGGCTGATATACAAACCCAACATAAACTATACAAACAATAGAAATCATAAAGATGTAGTTGTAACATACATTTCTAATTTACAGACAGCTAGATAGAACTTACATCTATAATTCCCGCATCACCTTCAATTTACTATATGTTGCACACCTCCACACACATTCTTTTCTATCAATCAACACACTACATTAACTTTAACTCACCCTTTCTCCATGCTCTGGTTATACTCTTGCATATTCTATAAAATCATAGCAGTCATAAGACTTATGATATCTGAAATGACAATTTCTCAGAATGCAATGTATGGTAGAGCGGCGGATTACCGTAAATGTAGTATGACAGTTAATATGAGAAGAATGTGTACGGAGGTGAGCAATGCGTAATAAATTAAAGATGTTATCAAGACTCCAGGTTGAATGCCAATGTTTGAATGCTGACGCCAGTGTAATCCATTTTTTCCGATCTAGAGGGTGAAGCCCTAGACGCTGATGTTTGGAGGGATAGAGACATGGTTGCCTTTAGAAATTCATGGTAAACCTTTTAGTGGGAGGATTGCTGATTAGTCCTTACTTAGCACTGTAATTTAATTGGTGGTGGGGAATTGAGGTTAAACAGCTGATTTAGCTGTTAGAGGGAGAGACAGTTCTGAACAGGGCCTTGTCATTTTGTCTTCCCCTTGAGTGGTCCACTTGGGAAGGCTGATGACTGTCCGGTGCTGGGCTTCACACTTATAGAGCACATGTTATTGGTACTCCTACTCCTACTGCGATGCAACAGGCATTACCTTAAGCAAAGATTGTGTCTAGTCTGTGGCCAGAAAATAAAATGTGAAAAGGAATCACATACCAAACCAATCTCTTGATTTAAGATAGTAGATCCACATCCTCTGTCTGGATATTAGGGATAACGGTGGAACCCAAACTTTGCAACTTCACTCCAGTTTTAAAAAACTATACTGATCAAGGATGAAGGCACTTCACAGAATAATCAGGAACATGTAGTGATCCTAGGCTTTTATCTCTGACAGACAATCCTTCATCAAGTCTGCACATTGTACTGTAGAGATGTAGATATACCTGGTAGCCTGCCTGGCTGTTGAGAGGAGAGAATGATTAACTTGTCATGTAGGAATTATCTGTCAGAATAGTAGAAGCCCAGTCATCCAGTCTGGGGTGAAGAGCAGTCCAAGAAAACCAGACTGATGTGAGAGCATGCCTGGAGGTGAGTATGCCCAAGTGTCATCCATTCTCCCTGCTTCTCCCAGCTGTGAGTGTCAGACCTGCCAGACTGGTGTGCCTTAACAAGAGTCACTTTAGTTTCTCTTTATTGCTGAGAGAAGTAAGCAGGGTCACCAAAACAGCTCTTGTGATAAAAGTGGTGGTTGATGACTGCACACCTGCACTTGGTGATCCTGAAGTCACTTCACCTCAGCAACAGTAAAGTCTAAACAAAACATTGTCTGAGAACTTGACTAACAGATTTTAGTGTCAAAACATACCAACTGGCATATGGGTCACAGAACTCTGGAAAGCTGTTCTATTTCACCATAATGAGACTTCACCGATGTTTAAATATAAAGTTTCTCTTTGTTTGTGCTTTAACCAATGAAGCGT
This sequence comes from Pleurodeles waltl, assembly GCF_031143425.1. NCBI lineage: Eukaryota > Metazoa > Chordata > Amphibia > Caudata > Salamandridae > Pleurodeles > Pleurodeles waltl. Next base: position 271,012,193 of record NC_090438.1, read on the forward strand.
CCATTAAATATCTTCCCCGTAGAGCTGCCTATTCCTTTGTATAGTCTTTGGTATAGACCGCCAAAGTCATAATGAGGGCCCTAACTACTTTTTTGATGCTTTTTCTCTCATAGTCAGGCGAGGCTCCTCTTCAAGCCAGGCGGCGATGCGATGATGGTAGCTTGCTACAGTTCAGGGTTCCGGTCAACTCTTGGAAGTCTCATTGACAGGGAAAAGCTCCTGAGCTACAGTGGGATGAACCTGAAATTCAGGCCTGGTCGAGGTTCGACGTCACTAGCTTGACTTTCATTGCCAGGTCAGTCACCTTATTGAGCTTTTTTCCAAAGTTGCTCCAAACTTCTCAAAACGCCTGGATCTTCTTCTAGAAGTACTTTGCGTTTCCACAAAGTTGATCCAAAGTTTAGAAGCTCTGAGTTGCTACTTGGAAGATGGGACTAGAGCTCCCAGAATGCAGCTGGTCAGAATCCTCAAATGCCAGTAGACACTGGTCTTACAGGACCTGATGCAGGGGACACTGGTTAGCTCCTTTGTACGTGTAGCTTACAGGGAGTCCACTCCTGGATTTGCAGAAACAAGCCAAAGTCCTTTTCTGGGTGGAGCCCAAAGTGTGCAGCTGGTGCAGTCCTTCTGAGTGTAGTGTCCAAGTGCAGGCCAGGGATCCAGCAGGGCAGTCCTTCTTCTCCAGTATCTTCTTCCACAGCATGGAGCTGAGCTGTGGGACAGCTCTAACATATTTATCCTTACTCCCGAGGGCAGAAAAGGGGGGTGTTCCTGTCCAATGTGATGTAGGCCAACACCCTCTGAGGTGATCACTTCCTATGAAGTGTGGTAAAAATCAATTGCAGAAAGCAATATTGTTTAAAAATCCAACATGGTGGAAATCTCGCCTTGAAGGTTACTTCTGGCTGAGTCCACACACTGGTGTGGTCAAGTTTCCCTACCACATCTCCTCCAGACTCTCTTATAATCTAATCAGTGGGGCTCCTAGCTGTCTGGGGCTGCAGGAAATGGGGGAGGCCCAGTTGGTTCCAAAATGGATCTCCCTCTTTTGAAGACCAGTTTAGCTATTCTTCCCCATCCTGCTCTGCTCTCTGATGTAGCAGCTCTCTGTCCCCAGATACTTCCTTTGTGTCAGCCCAGGTCCCTTCACACCTCATTAAGGCAGCCTGGCTCAGACTGCTAGAGGGTGGCCAATCAGGAAACAGCACTACAGGGTTGAATTTGGTAACCTTCAGAAGGAGTACTAAAACTCTTTCCCTGGGCTAGTTTTATTAAATTCAACGTTAGCAAGTTGTTGGGTTTGTCATAACATTTCATTTGCTCTATTTAGCTCATCTCTATTGAAAACAAGACTTTATTATTTTTAAATAAAGTCTCTAATGTTAGCCTTGACTACAATGGGGATAACAAAATTGCACATGTTTCCCTCACCAGGGCTTATAAAACACCTTTTATAAAGTCCATGCTTATTTTTACACTGCACCCAACCTTAGGGGCACTTGGGGCAGACCTTGGATGTGACTTACATGTAAAAATAAGGTAGTTTAGGACTTTGGAAATACTTATAAATCGAAAGTCGTGTTACATTCAACTTAAAAGCATACTAGGGCTTTATAGGTAGGTTGTCAGGGCCAATTATAATTAGATCTCATTTGCATATACAATTTTACACAGAGCCTGGCCTTGGCCTTGGGACTGGTTAGCAGTACCCAGGGCACAGTCAGAGTCAGTAAGCACCAATATCAGTCCAAAGGTTTGGGGAGGATGATCAGGGCAAAAAGGATGACTTTCCCACAGTAATAAGTACAAAAGAAGCTTGTAATATGTCATCAGTGATGTAATGTGTTATGGCATCAATGATGCCATTTGTGATGTCATAGGTGTGTAATATTTGAGGTCATAATGCAGAGCATTGCAGGGACGAAACTTAGCTGGTGAATTCCTGTGTTGTTTAAGTTCAAAACTTTAATGTTTTAATTGACATAGTCACCGACCATAAAGTTTCTTTAACATTTGGGTTTTGCAGTGAATTTCTAATACTTTTTGTTCAAACAAAAACAGATCTTTTTTATCACACCTCACTAAAATGTTACTTCAACCTGATGATGTTTGGCCATATCACCAGGGGCCAAATACAAAAAAAATGGGAGGGAGGCTACATGGCCCTCCTCCCAAAGTCTTCTTGGGCCACCACCCCCCAGGGCTGAAATCTTAGCAGGGGAATCTAAGGGAAAGGGGTCATGCATCATCCCTCCCCAAGCCTTATTTTATTTTAAATATATATATATATATATATATATATATATATATATATATATATATACATATATATATATGTATATATATATATATATATGTGTGTGTGTGTGTGTGTATATATATTTTTGTACAAACAATGAGGTTATTCATACAAATGTCTCCAGCAGCAGAGGTAAGTGACCAGCCAGGAAAAGGCCACTGAGCAACTGCCCTGGTGTTTAAAACTTAACATTTGAATAAAACCCCTTAAGATTCCTACAATACAAATGGACAAGTGGGGAAAAGGTTGTGCAGCAATTAACACTACAATACTATGGCTCATGTAACGGTAAACATAAAATACAATATATATCATCTTCCTTAAATATCTAAAAAAATGTGTTCTAACTTATAAGAGGAGAGGGAAAAGAAGAAAAGAGAAAAAAAACAATACCAGAAAGAAACATAAGCAAAATTAGAACAGCAATAAAAAATGTACATCTAATTCAAAATACAATCGGAAAAATGGTGTTTCAATATTTCTCTTAGGACGTCCAACTTTGGAATCACTATTATCAATGCTAGAAGCATTCTTTCTTGAAACATCTGAAGAAATGGTTTGATCAAAAACTTAAAATTCATCTATCAGAAGACTAGAAACAGTCTTAAAATAAAAGAAAATGTTAGTTCAACAATTTAAAAATCTGATTGTAGACCAACATCTCTTTCTTCAACTTCTTAAAGGTTTTAACTAGTACCCCCTGTATTTCCTACCTGAGAATGGTTTTCAACATGTAATATGTCATTTAGATCTGTAAAAAGAAAAGGATTGTGAACAAGAATACCAATCAATTTTCCAAACTACACTGCTATCACTGGTATTACTTAACTAACCTTCAATGACTTTTAGCTAATCCATTCTTACTCCACCTAGATCCATTATTCGGCTTAACAGTTGTTTTTCCAACTCTAACAATGTTTAAGGTCTTAGAAAATGTAAATTCCCCTTTCTTAACATGATATTACTGTTTAATTTTGACACAATCACCAACCATTAAATTGTATTTATACTTATTTTGCTTGCTAATATTATTATTGGTCTCATTCTTATTTATTGATTTAACTCAGCATTGTTTTAGCTTCCCCATACATACTTTTGATGTCTAATATATGTAGCTCTTTCCTGGTCCAAGAATTTGTGAGTGTAGTTTATGGAATGGGACCTTTAGCATGGAAAATTCACAAAATATTGTGCCCAAATCAGGAGCAGAATGATATGCAGAGATATTCTCTGTTAGAAACTGCTTAACATGAACTTTATTAGCAAGTGCTGCCTTGACTGCTTCAACTATCATTATATTTATTCTTTCTACTAAGACATTAATATTAGGTGACTATAAGGATGTTTTCAAATGCAAAATATCATTAACCTTGAGACTTTTTTTTATTTTGCATAACTAAATTGTTTCCCATTTTCGGTAACATTACTGCAAGGTAAACCCTCTTCATAAAAACATTCAGTCAAAAAATTGTAAAGTAGTGTCAGCCGTAGGCTGATACACTCATTTGACCTCTGCCCACTAAGAGAAATAGTCAATTAAAACAAAAGCATATACTTTGCATCCTGAAATATTGTCATGGGGTCTAAAGCAAGCTTATCTCAAGGGCTTTTGGGAAAACTACAGTTGATAGTAATAGACTTGCTAACACAAAGAGATTTATCAGACTTAATACACACAGTACATTGTTTCATAAACCCTGATATTTTTGCATCCATGTATAGCACCAAAATATCTCTCTGACCCCGTTTCTTTGTGAGGGTTTCTCCCAAATGGCCTTTTTGTGCAAAATTGATATTATTGTGTTGAATATCTTTGGGTGGAATAACACAATTTTCCTTAAATATTGTGTCACTGGAAACAAAAATATCCTCTGTAACCTTTCACACAATCTGCATAGAAGGATTTAGGGCCATTTATACTTTTTTAGCGCCGCATTTGTGCCGCTTTTTGATGCAAAAGCGGGGCAAAATTGAGAAATACAATTGTATTCTGTAAATCTGCGCCACTTTTGCGTCAAAAAGTGGCACAAATGTGGCGCTAAAAAAGTATAAATATGGGCCTTAATGTCTTCTCACGAGGCCACCCTTTGTTGGTGAGTTCTATGATTTTACTTAGCTCATCATCTTCCTGACAACCATCACCCAGACTTCTTTTGAAAATTCTGAACCACATGTCGATAGATAGAACATCACCTACTGCTACAACCACACACTCTTCAATGATTTCATATATGTCACATACTCCTGAATCTATTGGTAATCTAGAGAGACAATTTGCAACATAGTTACAGGAACCTTGTATGTAATCTGCTTGAAAATTGTATTCATACATTTTTTAAAGAAGGGCAGTGCATGGGGGTGGTTGGATTAACATATAATTGGATTAGCGCTATAGTTAGGAAATAGAATTTTAAAAAACGTAGAAATTCACTTAAAAAAACAAATGTTACAGGGATGTTGTTGACAGGTTTTTAATTTAAGTGCACAAAGTCACAGAAATTCAGCAATTATACTTAGAATTATATCAAGTAACTATAGTTCACTCCCTCGTCATGCACTGCTAATTACCCCAGACATTACAGAAGTCATGACAACTTTTATAACATTATTAAAATAATAAATGAAATCAGCAGTCAAAATCAAGAAGAAATAACTGCATGGGGGGGTGCCACCTCCCCGGGGTTAATATAGAATTAATTGTAGGGAGGGCTGCCCGGCCCCCCTACAGCCTGGGGACTACCTCCTCGTTGGGGCCAAACAGTATTAAATGCAGGGGGTACCTGGCTCCACTGAAGCCCCAGGGATCGCCACCTCCCCAGGGCCAAACACAGTATTAAATGTAGGGGCCACCCATCCCCCCTGCAGCCCATGGACTGCCACCTCCCTGGGGAGAAGATAGAATGAAATGTGGGGGTAGGGCATCCAGTCTCCCGTAGCCACAGGGACAGCCACCTCACTGGGGGCTAACATGGAATTAAATGTGGGGGGGGGGGCACCCAGCCCCCCTGCAGCCCCAGTTACCACAACCTACCCAAGGGCTAAATAGTATTAAATGCAGGGGGCCCCCAGCCCAATGAAGCCCGAAGACCGTTACCTCCCCAGGTCCAAACACAGTATTAAATGTAGGGGGCCCTCCAGATCTCCCACAGCCCCAGGGACTGCCATCTCCCTGGGGAATAAGATAGAATGAAATACAGGGGGCTTCCCGTCCTCGCAAAGCCCTGGGGACCACCACCTCCAGGGACTAACATGGAATTAAATGTGGGGGCTGCATGCCCTCCTCAGCCCCATGGATTGACATCTCCCCAGGACCAATGATAGAATGAAATGCAGGGGGTTGCTTGTTGCTTGCAAAGCCCCAGAATAAATTTAAATAAGATAGGGAGTCTGTTGCATGCCCCCTACCCTTGGGAGCACCACCTCCCTGGGGCTAATTGAAATGCTGTAGTGGGACCATGTGGTCCCCCACTCATTAAGCCTATGATGGCCCTGGGGACTGCCACCCCGCAGTGCTGGCTCCAGCTATGGCTAGTGGTGCCCACCCCAGGACATAGCTGTTTGGTCTGACGTGGCAGGATCTTTGACAGATCCCACCAAGTCAGAGAAAACACTCCATTTCCAGCAAGTAAGAGCTGTTTGACAACTCTCACTTGCTGGAAGTAGAGGTTTCCTCTGTTTCTTTGCCTGCAGAGATGGAGCTGCAGATGGAGCTGCATCTTTAGCAGCTCCCTCTCTGTGACAGCAATGCCGGGTCCTGCAGAATTCCCCATGGTCCCCAACCATTTTGAAGTGGTCCCCTGGGAGTCACCCAGGTGATATTGCTGGGCCCTGGGGTATCTGGAACCAAGATCAGCCTGGGGGGGCAGTGCAGACCACCTCCACCCCAAAATAATAAAAGGTTTAGGCCGGGACCTGGGGATGGGGCCCCCAGGGTTGAGACCGGCCCAGGGAAGGGGGCCACGCGGCCCCCCCATCCCCTAACAAATAAAGCTATTAATGCTGGGCCCTGAGGAACGGGGTTCCTGGGAACCAAATCGCCTGGCGGAGGGGCAGCATGGCTCACACCCTCCTAAAAAGAATTCATTAGAAGGCCGGGCCCTGGAGGCTGGGATCCCAGGGGCCAAAAGCAGCCACGGGATGGGGGCCACATGGATCTGAGGCCAACTCCTGCTGTGCATGGCCAAAGGCTGTGTTCAGCGTGGAGTTGGTTAGTTAGGGGTGGTTGGCCGTCGGAACTGTCCATGCTTGGCAGTGGTTGGATTAATGTATAGTAATGAAAATTACTTTGCGTTTAATAAAAAAAATTGAAGTTCACTTACAAACCAAAGGTTAGAGAGACGTTATAGTAGGTTTACATTTTAAATGTGCAAAAGTAGAGAAAATCACCTGTAATACTTCGAGTTATCTCAAGTAACTTTAACTTGCGCCCTAAGGTAACTTTAACTTGCACCTTCACCATGCACTGCTAATTACTCCACAAATTATAGCACACATGACATCTTTGATAACATCATTGATAATATCTGTATAATATTTGAAGTAAAATGTTTTAGAAAAAAACTGTCCATGGTAGGGGGGCACGAGCTATAGTTATCTTAGGGCATGAGTTATACTACTTGCTGGCTGTTTTTAACTTAAAGTAAACCCCAAATTCGACTTTAGAATTAAAAGTACTTCCAAAGTCCTTAGCTACCTTATTCTTTACATATACGTTTTCCCCAAGGTATTCCCTAAGTGCCCCCAGGGTTGGGTGCAGTGTAATTATAAGCAGGGATTTTATAAAAGATGTTTTATAGGCCCTGGTGAGGAGACAAATAGCCAAATTTGTTTTCCCCATTGTAGTGAATGGGCTCCATAGGCTCATATGGAAAGACTTTATTTTAAAATAATAAAGTCTTATTTTTCATAGGATGAGATAAATATGGCACGTTTGGTATCAAAATAAAAGTTATAATAAAGTAAACAACTTGCCACTGTTTAATTTATTATAATGTTTACCTAGAAAGAGTTTTAGAACTCTTCCTAAAAGTTTCCTACTTCAGCCCTGTAGTGCCCTTCTCTGATTGGCCAGACTCTGGCATCCTTAGCCAAGCTGCCTTGATGAGGTGTGAAATGTCCTGGGCTGAAACAAAGGAAGCATCTATTGGGAGGAGACATGACTCAGCACATGGTAGAACAGGATAGGGGGAGAGCAACCAAACTGGTCTTCAAAGGAGTGAAGGACATTTGAGACAGCAACTGTACCGTCCCCATTTCCCACAAACCCAGACAGTCAGGTGCCCCCTGATTACATTAAGGGAGGGCTGGAAAGGGGTGCCAAGGAAAACCTAGCCACACCACTGGGTGGGCTCAGCCAGACCTAACAACTGAGATTGAATTTCTACAATTTTGGATTTGCTTCCTGGGATTGCTTTTTGCAACACTTCCCAGGAAGAGATCACTCAAGAGGGTGGTGGCCTGCACGGGATTGGACAGAGCCCCTGCCTGCTTTCCACTCCTGGATCAAGGATAAAACTGGCAGAGCTGCACCCGACCTCAGATCCCTACAGGAATAATACAAGAAGAGGAAGACTGCCCTGCCCTGTCCTGCACCTAGACACTGCACTCAGCAGGACTGCACCAGCTGCACACTTTGGGCTTCACAAAGAAAAGGATTTTGTCGGTCTTCTACTGCTCCAAGGTTAGACTCATTGTATGCTACAGGTAGAAAATAGCTGACCAGAGTCTCCTGCATCAAGCCCTGAGAAATTGACCATCTGACCAGAGACTAGTGGTCATTTTAAGATTTGAACCAGGTGCTTTTTGGAAGTTGGAATCCTAACACCCAAGAAGCAAGTCGGAGCTTCTGGAACCTTCGGGTGAGCTGTGGACTCCTAAAGAACCTTCAGAGTCCTTTTTGAAGAATATCCAGAAGTTTGGAGATGTTTGGAGCAACTTTGAAAAGGAAAGCTCCATAAGTGGATCGACCTGACGTTGTGAGTCAAGCCGATTTACGTCAACCTTGACCCGGCCTGACAGCAGGTTCGTCTTGCTTAAAAGTTCTGGAGCCCCAGACTTCAAGGATTCCAACGGGGGCTCTTGGAAAGGCAATCCGAGAATTTTTAATAGAAATCAGCTTGCTTTGGAGTTTCGTCCTACATCAGAGAGAAAAAGCTCCAAAAATGTTTATGGTGGTCATTACAAGTCTGACAGTAGCTTGACTGCCAGACTCGTAGTGGCAGCCCCACCGCCAAAAGGCTGGCGGTGGGACTGCCACATTATGACCGTGGCAGAGCCACCATGGCCAGACCACCGGCAATGCCAGGCTACCACAAGCCGGCAACCTGGAGGTCCCGGTGGTTTCACATCCACCAGGGCAGCGCCGCCCTGGGGATTAGGAGTCCTCATCCCCCAGACTTTCCATGACGGTTAACACCACCATGGAAAGGCTGGCGGAACGGGGGACTCAAGGGTCCCCGGGGGCCCCTGCACTGCCCTTGTACTTCCCATGAGCAGGGCAGGGGCCCCCATGCACAGCCCCATTGTTGTCTCCACTGCCTGAATTACGGGTAGTGGAATTCACGACGGGTGCTGCTGCACCCGCTGCACCGCCACATTGGCACTGGCTCCATTATTAGCCAGAGTCAATGTTAAGGCCCTGTTCACCGAAGGCCGGTGGACAGAAACACTGTTTCCGCCCGCCAGCCCTGCTGTGAAGTCCTCTTGGGGCCGGCGGGGTTCAGGCCACACAGGCGGTCTGTGGGCGGGAAGAGTTTGGCGGGCAGCAGACTCTTAATGACTACCTAGAAGTCCAAACATAACGTTCAATTTCAACTTGGTCCCAGACGAAGATTTCTGTCATGAAAAATCATCTACGTTTGAGCGTAGAATCCTTGAATGAGATGTCCTGTGACGCGCACCTAAAGAGGGCATCAGGGAGGTCAGTTCGACTTGTGACTTCATCCCAGGCCAGAAAATCTTCAAGAAAAAGACTAGGGGGCAGATTTAAGAGCCCTTAGCGCCACCTTAGTGCCACCATAGCATCATTTTTTTTACACCAAGGCAGCACTAAAGTGGCATTTTCCCAAGCCATATTTACAAAGTGGCACAATGAATGAATTGCGCCACTTTGTAAACCCTTGCAAGGAGGGCGGTCCACGTTAGAAGGGCAGAAAAAATGGCGCAAGGAAATCTAATAGATTTCCCGGCACCATTCCTTTGCCACTTTTAACTCCTGCTCAGACCACGCGTTAAAAGGGGGTATACCCTTATTTATAATGGACCCCTATGTACTCTGCAGGAACAGCGCCAAAATGTTGGCATTACTCCTGCAAAGTACATCAATAGCGTAAACAAAAATACACTATTGCCCCATACCCTGTGCCATGGTGCGCCATATAAAGTGGTGCTCCACTCTGCATTGACACTTTTCTTAAATCTGCCCCTAAAACTTTAACAGAGGCCTCCCGCTCACTCTATCCGAGTAGGACTCTAGTAACACATTTACTTACGGTTTCATACAGAAACTAACTCCATCACTAACTCACCAATACAAGCACTCACACCTTCAGTCACACATACATATAAACACTTACATATACTGGATGACATCATCAATGATGTTATCTGAGATGTCGTCAGTGATGGCACTGACTATGTCATGAGTGATGTGCTATGTGATGTCATTAGTGGTGCATTACAGGGGCACAAGTTATAGCTAGCTTAGGTAACTAAAACTGCTGAATTTTTCTATCTTTGTGGAAGGACGCAACTATAACGTCTCTGTAGCCTTTGTTTTTTCTGTGAATTTCTACATTTTTTAAAATTCTGTTTCCTAACCATAACATCCCTGTAATCTTTCTTTTTTTCAGTGAATTTCTACGTTATTTTTAACATATAGTAATTTTTATCAATATAGCTTAATCCAACCACAGCTGCGTATGGCCGAAGGGAGTTGGCTTTTAGCCTATCACTCTGGTTGTGAGAATAGTTGTAAGAGGGTGTATCTGCGGTGGGAGTGGCTGTAAGAGTCTCAATCTGGGTGTGTGAGTGCACGCATCAGTGTCTTAGTGGGTGCGTCAGTATCTCAGTGGGTGCATGAGGCTCTGAGTGGTCTGTGAGTGGGTGCATGAGTGTCTCAGTGGGTCTGTGTGTGGGTGCATCAGTGTCTCACTGGGTCTGTGTTTGGATGCATGATGGTCTGAGTGGATTTGTGAGTGGGTGCTTAAGGGTCTGATTGGGTCTGTAAGTGGGTGCACAACTGTCTGAGTGGATCTGTGAGTGGATGTGTCATTGTGTGGGTCTGTGAATGGGTGTGTGAGGGTCTAAGTGGGTATGTGAGTGGGTGTGACAGTGTCTGAGTGGGTTGGTGAGTGTGTGCATGAGGGTCTGAGTGGGTCTAGGAGTGGATTTGTCAGTGTCTGTGTGGGTCTGTGACTAGGTGCATGAGGGTCTTAGTGGATTTGTGAGTGGGTGCATGAAGGTATCAATGGGTCTGTGAGTGGGTGCATGAGGGACTGTGTGGGCATGTGAGTGGGTGTGTCAGTGTATGAAAGTTCCTACTTTTTGGCATGTTACCCCCAATTTCTTCATGATGTCAGTGTGTTTGACTGTGTCACTGGAGTCCTGCTAGCCAGGACCCCAAGTGCTTATGCTCTCTCTCCTTTCAAATTTGTCAGTACATCCTGGTAACCCTGTATTTCATCCCAAATTGGCATACTGGTGCACCCTTATCAGTCCCTAGTATATAGTACTAAGCTACCCAGAGCAGTCTACAGCACTGCCATTGCAGCCTGTGTGAAATGGTGCATGCACCATTTCACAGTCATTTACACAGCACCAGGTCACTTATAAGTCGCCTATATGCCAGGCCTTCCAACCGTGAAGGCTGGGTGCAAAGTACCAGTGTGTGAGGGCACCCCGGCACTAGAAGAGGTGCCCCCACATCATCCAGGACCATTATCTTGGACTTCCTGAGTGTGGGGACACCATTTTACGCGTGCACTGGACATAGGTCAATACCTATGTCCAGCTTCACAATAGTAACTCTGAATATGACCATCAAAGGTGTCTAACAACTGGGAATTGTACCCCAATAATGATTCTAGTATTGGTTGTACAATCCCATGCACTCTGGGGGCTCCACAGTGGAACCCCAGTACTGCCAAACCAGCCGTCTGAGGTTTTCCAGGCAGCCCCAGCTACTGCCACCTCACAGACAGGTTTCTGCCCTCCTTTTGCTTGAGCATCTCAAGCCCAGGAGGGCAGAAGAAAGGATTTCCTTTGGGAGAGGGGTGTTACACCCTCTCCCTGTAGAAATAGGTGTTAAAGGCATAGTGGCGTAGCCTCCCAGAGCCTCTCGAAATGCTTCGAAGGGCACAGATGGTGCTCTCCTTGCATAATCTAGTCAACATCAGTTCAGGGATCCCCATTCCCTGCTCTGGCATGAAACTGGACAAAGGGATTGACCACTCACCTGTCTATCACCACCCCAGGGGTAGTGCTCAGAGCTCCTCCAGAGTATCCCTGGGTTTTGCCATCTTGGATTCTAAGGTGGTGGGGCACTCTGGGAGCAGCTGAGTGGCCACTGCCAGCAGGTGACGTCAGATCCCTCCCCTGATAGGTGCTTACCTGTGTAGCCGACCAATCCCACTTTCAAGGCTATTTAGGGTCTCTCTCCTGGGTGTTTCTTCAGATTCAGATTGCAAAAGTCCAGAAAGAATCCTCTGCAGCCTTTACTTCATCTTCTACCAACAGAACCGCAGTTGAACCCTCCAGGAACTCTGCAAACTGCAACAAGGAAGCAAAGACTACTTCTACAACATTGTATCGTCAGCTCCTGCGGCAACTGCAACTGTTTCCAGGTCGTGCATCCTCCGAGGACTGCCTGTGTTCAGCCTGCACCAGAAGAACCGAAGGAATCTCCTGTGGAGTGACAGAGTCACTTTCCTGCTTCAGCAGGCACCTCTCAGCAGCAATGACCAGTGGCGTGGGTTCCCTCTCCAGACAACACACGTGAATCCAGCAACACGGGTGGTGGACTAAAGTGATCCACACAGTCCCAAGTTCCAGCTGTCCAGCTTGGTGCAGTACCCCCATGCAACATGTGACTTGCAGTTGCCAAGGCTTGTGTGCGACCTTCCAAGACGTTCTTCATGCACAGCACAGCTTAGGCCCTCAGCACTCCACCCTGTGATGCACAGCTTCCTGAGTGGATTCATGAGATCCGTTTGTGTCGTGCTGTATGGGCCTCCATTTGCACCTTCTTTGTCCCCGTGCTGTGGGACTTCTGTGCATGTTTCCTGGTCTTCTGAGGGCTCTCTGAGTTGCTGAGAGCCCCCTCTGTTGCTCCCTTCTGGGTAGAGGCCACCACATCCCTCCTGGTCCTGGGCAGCACCATTTTCTGCTAACTGTGAGCTTTGCATGTGCCAAGGCTTGTTGGTGGAATCCAGCAACACAAACCAGACTACAATCATCCATCTGACGTGGGACATCTTCTGCACCAACCAAGAACCCACATCTGTCTTTTTGGGTGCATAACTGACTTTGGGCCTCATTATGACCCTGGCGGGCGGCGGAGGCCGCCCGCCAGGATCCCGCCCTCCAAATTACCGCGCTGCGGTCAAAAGACCGCGGCGGGTATTACGAGTTTTCCCCTGGGCTGGCGGGCGGTTCCAGTAAAACCGCCTGCCAGCCCAGGGGAAAACGACCTTCCCACGAGGATGCCGGCTCGTAATCGAGCCGGCGGAGTGGGAAGGTGCGACGGGTGCAGTGGCACCCGTCGCGTATTTCAGTGTCTGCAAGGCAGACACTGAAATACTTTTCGGGGCCCTCTTACGGGGGCCACTGCCGTGCCCATGCCATTGGCATGGGCACGGCAGGGGCCCCCAGGGGCCCCGCGACCCCCCCTACCGCCATCCTGTTCATGGCGGCTTTCCCGCCATGAACTGGATGGCGGTAGGGGGGGTCAGAATCCTCATGGCTGCGGAGCGCGCTCCGCAGCCATGGAGGATTCCAAAGAGCAGCGGAAAGTCAGCGGGAGACCGCTGACTTTCCGCTTCTGACCGCGGCTGAACCGCCGCGGTCAGAATGCTCATTGGAGCACCGCCAGCCTGTTGGCGGTGCTCCCGTGGTCGGTGGTGGCCGCCAGGGTCAGAATGACCCTCTTTGTCTTCTCACCAGTGGCTCTTCTTTTGCACCTTCATCCGGGTTAGCAGGAGCTCCTGTTCTCCCTGGCCCCTTCAGTGCTTCTTGGACTTAGTCCCATTCTTCCACACATCTTCAGGTCCAGGAATGCATCGTTGGTGTCTTGCAGTCTCTTCTAGTTCTTCCATAACCTTCTATCACAACTTCTTGTGTGTTTCAGGAAACTTACTGTGATTTACTCCTGTTTTCCTGGGCTCTGGGGTTGGTTCTATTACTTACCTTTAGTGTTTTCTTACACTCCGAGTGCCCCTCTACACACTACACTTGCATAGGTGGGGGACCGACGTTTGTAGTCCACTATTTTAGTATATGGTTTGTGTTCCACCTAGGCCCATTACAAACTATTGTGATTTTCACTATTTGCACTGTTTTCTAACTGTTTTTACATCTATTTCTGCATTCTAGTGTATATATTGTGTATAATACTTACCTCCTAAGGGATCATAGTCTCTAAGGTATTTTTGGCATTGTGTGACTAAAAATAAAATACCTTTATTTTTGTAACATTGAGGCCCTCATTACAACCCTGGCAGTCAAAGCGGCGGTAATACCGCCAATAGGACGGCAGTAAAAAAAATGAAATCAAGACCACTGCGGAAACCGCCAACACAGACAGCCACTTTAACACACCGACTGCCACTGCGGCCGCAACAAACACCGTGGCGGTCACCGCCAACAGACAGGCGGAAGACAGTGTACCGCCCACCCCATCACAACCCGCCAATCCGCAAGCTTTTCCAGGGCGATACCAACGCCATCTAAAGCACGGCGGAAACAGGACTTGGAAGAGAAACCACTCACCTCTCGAAACTCAACAAAGAACCGGGACGCAATGGAGCCTGAGCTGCACGTCCTGCCCATGATGGTCTACCTCCTCATACACGAGGAATATCACAGGAGGCGGCGGCGACAACCACGGTGAGTACTGCACCTAGCACACAGGGGAGGGAGGGAGGGAGGGAGGAAAAAGAGAGTGACACACACACGCAAAACACACACCCTCACTGACAACACCATACACACAAAAACATGTATCAACATTATGTTTACACCCCGTTACCCCCTGGAAGAATGCAAGGAATTGAGTCAAATCTTTGATATATTAGACATAGGCAGATATACTTAACGAATCCAAAAACAGTATATACAATTATTTACAATATGTACAGAAGGCCGTACACTGTCTTTTGTAAATGTCCGTGGCCCACTGGGCCAAAAATCATGGGCAAAGCCCACACTTGACTCCTGCCTCAATACGGAGAGAACACTGCAGGGGCATCAGGTAGCAAACACACAGGTACCTCAGGGGGACGGGGAAGCGGAGGGCACCTCAGCCAGAGGATGGTACTACGCCACTGCTCCTCGAGGGGGCTCCATGCCCACAGCGATGTCCTGGGGAGTGCAAAGCCACAGTCTCTTAAGTGGGTGGGTTGCCAACTGCTTGGTCCTAGGGAGTGCAAGGCCACAGTCTCTTAAGTGGGTGGTTTGCCTACTGCTTGGTCATGGGGAGTGCAAAACCACAGTCTCTCAAGTGGGTGGGTTGCCTACTGCTTGGTCTTGGGGAGTGCAAAGCCACAGTCTCTCAAGTGGGTGGTTTGCCCACTGCCTGGTCCTGGGGAGTGCAAAGCCACAGTCTCTCAAGTGGGAGGGTTGCCCACTGCTTGGTCCTAGGGAGTGCAAAGCCACAGTGCCTCAAGTGGGTGGGTTGCCCACTGCTTGGTCCTGGGGAGTGCAAAGCCACAGTCTCTTAAGGGGGTGGCATCTCCACTGGTTCTGGAGGGGGCTTTCTGCCCAGTCTGCTTCATCCTGCCAAGGATATTGGTGGTGGGAGGCTCCAGGCCATCTTCTGCAGCCTCGGATGGCTGCCCACTGGGGATGCTGCTGCTGACAGTTGTTGTGGCGGCGTCAGGGCAGGTGGCGGTGCAGGTGGCGGTGCCTGCGGTGGGAATGCGGGCAGTGCTGTCCATCGTGCAGGTGCCGGTAGTGGTGGAGGAAGGCACCAGCCCGTCTCTTGCAGCCCTGGGCGGCTGCCCACTGGGGATGCTGCTGCTGACAGTTGTTGTGGCAGCGGCGGGGCAGGTGGCGGGATTACGGCGATGCTTGCCGCGGTACAGGTGGCGGGCTGCCGGTTCTGATGGTGGGCACCAGGCCCTCACCTGGTGTCGCTGAGGCCTGAAGTGCCTTGCCTTCGCTTATCTGCCCCTTCCTCACCTTGGCAGATGCCGCTGTGACCTTGGCACTGGCAGCTTGAGTTTTGGAGGAGGCCTTGCTGGGTGGGTTGTGCTCTTTGGCCGTGCTGCATGCTGGCCCCTTCTTCACCTTGGCAGGTGGCGGAATGAGTTGCTCTTTTGCAGGGGTTGATGGCACACTGCCTGGCCTGACGGGTGCCCCCTTTGATCCTCTGGGAGTTGCAGTGAGCACAGCGGAGGCAGACCTGGTGGCTGAGGTGCTGGGCTGGGATCTGGATACCCTGGCCCAAGGGGAAGGACGGGGGGAGGGGTAGGGAACAGGTCATCGTTAGCTAGGAAAAGTTTTTTAGACACACTGGGACGGGAAGATGGAGAGGGTTTGGGAGTGAAGGAAGAGGGAGTGGTTGTAGGAGGTGTCTTTCTGATAGGTTTGGGTGAAGGTGCATGGGATGGATGCTGTTGTGAGGTGGAGGCTGTTGGGTGGGTGGGTGCTTGCGTTTGTGTACTTTGGGAGGAGGGGGCACAGACACACTGGGAGAGGACACAGGGGTCATGTGCATGGTTGTGGGGGTGGTGACTGCTAGTGAGGGGTGTGTTGTGATGGGCGTGCTGGTGATGGAGGTAGTGGATGAGGATGTAGTGTATGCAGGTGTGAGTGGAGACGAGACTGGGAGGGAGGTGGATGAAGAGGAGGAGAGGGACACAGTGGAGGCAGTGGATGTTGGTGTGTCTGCATGGGCATGGTGCTTGTGTGAGTGCCTGTGAGATGAGGTGTGGTGCTTATGTTTGCCTGACCCACTTTTGTGTGTTGATTTGGGTGAATGCTGGTCTGAAGGTGTGCTTGGAGTAGGCTGAGGTTGAGGGGATTGGGAGTGGGTAGAGGACGTTGGAGTGGGAGGCTAGACACAGGGACAATGGCTGTCATCAGTGCTGAGGCCAGAGCCTGAAATGCTCTCTGTTGGGCTGCCACGCCAGAGTGAATGCCCTCCAGGTATGCATTTGTTTGTTGCAAATGCCTCTCGACACCCTGGATGCCATTCAGAATGGTTGACTGCCCAACAGAGAGGGATCTCAGGAGGTCAATAGCCTCCTCACCGAGGGCAGCAGGGCTGACTGGGGCAGGGCCTGAGGTGCCTGGGGTGAATGAGATGCCGACCCTTCTGGGTGAGCGGGCATTGCAAACACGCTGAGGGGCTGCTGGGAGGGTGGTGCTGGTAGGGGAGTGGTGGCTGTACCTGTTGTTGGGGTGGGCACAAAGGTCTCCGCCACCGCCAGGGAGCTTCCATCAG
Organism: Pleurodeles waltl; assembly: GCF_031143425.1. Lineage (NCBI taxonomy): Eukaryota > Metazoa > Chordata > Amphibia > Caudata > Salamandridae > Pleurodeles > Pleurodeles waltl. Next base: position 271,029,154 of record NC_090438.1, read on the forward strand.
AGGAGGAGTCGCATCTGTGGTCTCCCCTCCTGTTGCTGTCGTGGTGCTCCCCTCGCCGTCCGTCCCACTGGTGCCTTCACCCTCAGTGATCTCGGCCTCCAGGCCCATGTGGGATGCAGCTTCCTCCGTTGCCGGTGCCTCTGCTCTTCCCCCAGATTATGCTAATGCACACAAGGACAGGGTGACAAAACAAAAAGGGGAGAGAAGAGGATACACTTGGTCAATGCCAGCAACAACACCACCGTTGGCATACACTACACACAGGGAGCAGCCCTATGCACTAGGCCATGCGCTACCAGTTACACAGCTAGTCACCAGCCCATGGGGTACAATGTCTAACACCAGCATCTGCACACCAGAAACCCACAGGATCCTGCCCAGTAGTAGATGGCCACTTACACTGTTGGGGTAGGAATGCTCCAGAGCATGCACAACAAGGGACATACACTGCCATGTTCGCCCTGGCCTAGGGGCACCCACAGCCCACATCCCCCACCCAGGTAACTCCTGAACGCGTGCAAAGTCATGACTCTGAATCTGTACTCATACCCTTGTGGCTGCTGTGATGCCCTTAAGCGCCCATCCAACTCCGGATAGGCCACCACCGGGATGTGGAACATTAGGGGGGTCATGGTGCGACGGGCACCCCTTCCACGTTGGGAAGCCAGCCCCAGCTGGGCCTCCGCCGTCTTCTTTGACAAGCGGCGCAGGTCCTCCCATCTCTTGCGGCATTGGGTGCTCTGCCTGTGAAAGACCCCCAGGGTCCGCACCTCCTTGGCGATGGCACGACAAATACCCTTCTTCTGGTGGGCGCTGACCTGCAGGGAGAAGACAGCAGAAAAAAGGGTTAGTCATACTGTCTGGACTGTCATACTCATGGCCTACCATATCCCTCCCATCCCCTCACACACATACATTGACCACCATACCTGCAGCACTCTGCCTACGACCCCTCTGCCCCCCTACATGTGGCCTATACACACAGCACTCCATACATTCATGGCCCACGTATCATGCTCACAGTGTACTCACCTGTTTGTCTGGAGGACCGTAGAGTAACGTGTACTGGGGTAGGAACCCATCCACCAGTCTCTCCAACTCCTCCAGAGTGAAGGCAGGGGCCCTTACCGAGGACAAATGAGCCATTGTCGCTTCCAGACACAGGTCACAGCAGCACTTGCAGTGTAGGTCCTCTCCTGTTGAAGGTCAGGTAGCAATTGAGTGAATAGTTAGAAAATGTCGGTCATGTCCGTGGCAGTGTGTGAAAAGCAATCACAGACATGGTGGTCTGCGGAGTCCAGCAGGCCACCATCTCTGTGATTCTAGCCATTCGCAATGGCTCGCAAATTGCAACCTACCTCATGAATATTAATGAGGTAGGTCCCTTTGCGAGCCCTTGTGAATCACAGTAAGACACTCCTGGAGTTTCATGCATTCCAATAGCGATTACTTATTTACGATCGCAAAACATCGCAATTAGGTATTCCTTATTGTAAAGAATGATACATCTGGCCCCTGATGTGCTGCTACCACTCGTCAATGGTTCCAATTAGGATAGTTATGTCTACTTTTAATGAATGTATTGTTAAACAATGGGTAGTGGTGAGGGCTGGAGCATTTGTGCAATTCTGTGAGAGTAGCATGTACCACAGAATTATGGGTTTACTGTATTTGCTGAACAATTTCCTGCATACATTTCTACATTTCAAGATTCCACCAAAAAGTTGTTTCTAGCTATAGTGGATGAGAATAATACTGCCACAAGTATGCCATATCATTTACATTCTTTGCTGCATAATTAAGAAATCTTGTCACCTAATTTTGTCCTCCTTGACCCATAATCCCAGTAGCCCTGACAATGCTGAAGCTCTGCAGAGTATGATTATGAAATCCATATTTCAGAAGAAACCATTAAATATTTTCCATATTTCAAGGTTCATTGATAAATATGGGTTTTTGCACCAATCCATTTTGTGGAGTGGAAGCACTCAAACAGGTAATAAGCAGATATATTTACTTATGAGTAGGTCATATTTTCCACTGAAAAGCCATTTTATGTTTTGCTATTTTGCACAAAACTAAAAAAATCTTACTTTCTTCTTTGGAATCTTCATTGCAACTTTTGTATGGACCAAACAGAAGAGGGCCCTAAAAAATGGGGTGGTGGGGAAGTGATGTTTCCCATTTTAACTGCTTTAGGATGCTTTGCTTCACAATACAGAAAAATGGCTGTACGGTATTACATCAGACATGGCACGTGAGAATTGGAAAACAGAACAACCTATCTCCATTAATGCTCAAACTAGAGACATGCCTCATTAACAGTGTGTGAGTGTCTAAGGATACAGTTTTACTCTAAATGTTAATAGGCTATTCTGTCTAAGGCCTTGTTTGGACTGTTTTACCAAGTTCTTGCTTTTTGCTAATCTCTTTGGGGGGAATTATCGTTTTTTTTATACCGGGCAACTTCTGCGCTCAATATTCGCTACTTAGTTTATCTCTCAAGAGAGGAGGCCTGTTAGAGCCTTCCCCTTTGGAATTTGCCTATCGACCATCTTGAGGGAATTTAGGTCAGCACACTAGCTGCTGACCTGGTATCCTGCAGGAATTGAGCCATAGAAGAGCTACGATGGGGCAATGCGGCCGCGCTGTGGACGTGTGCAGCGGGCCCGCCGATGGCACGCCGAAGGTGTGCCTAAGGCAAGCCCGTCTGGACCCATCCACGACTGACCAGGGGCCGGAGATTATGCCCCTTCTCGGTCAGTTTTGGCCCATGCTTCTTACTCCTCCGATGCCCTCCGCTTATTAGCAGGAGGACAGAATCTAAAAGGATGGAGTTGTGAATACTGTGATTGGTCACCCAGGACATCATATGGCATCACTTTTCCTCACACTACATTACAGGCGATGCGGGTTGTTAAATTTAATTCTCTGATTTGTGCACTAATTAATGCATGCTCTTTGGTTAAACATAAGACCGAAATAGAAAACTTAATTGTCCATCAAAATTTAGACTGCCTTTTCATTACCAAAACTTGGGCTAAAGAAGATTCTAGCCCTGATTCCATAGCAGCCACTCCATTAGGATATTTATTTTGTAGGCTGGATAGAATTTCAAGTAGAGGAGGAGGTCTTGCTATTATCTTTAAGTCTATTTTCTCCTGTCATTGGGAAGCCATAAATGTCACATCAGAGATGTGTGAGGGTATCTGCTGTAAGATTCATCAGAAAAATACTCTTTTATTTGAGGTACTATTGGTGTACTGACTTCCGGGTCCCTTCTCTAGTGTCCTGCAGCATTAGTCAGATATAATTGAGCCATTAACTATGTCTACCAAATGTATTGGGGGACTTCAATTTTCACTTTGATGATAGTCAGGGCCCTCACACCAATGAGTTCCTGAATTTCCATGGTGGATTTTGATTAGAAATTAAAAGTTATGACAGCCATACACAGGGCAGGTCACCTGCTGGATGGGATATTTCCACTTCATGATGACTTGGTTTTGTTGAAGAATAGGCTGCTTGATTGGACTGACCGCCATCTTCTTATTTTTAGTTTGACTAATGCTCTATGCCCTCAGCATGTTAGCCCTACCTTGAAACCAGTTAGATATTGGAACTGCATTAAGAGTCGACAATTAGGACTGGCATTGGTTTCAGGATGGAAAGTGACAATGAATCTTCCTTTTTCGGCAATGGACAGATTTAATCAGGGGGTCAATTTTGCAATTGATCAACTGGCCTGCTTAGAACTCCTCTCTCTTAAAAGTAGAAAAAAGTTAGTTGCCCCTGCTTTACTAATGATCTCAAGAGCCTGCAGAGAAAATATCACCAACAAGAGCAGAGATGGAAATTAGATCCAAACTCTGAGGAGAAAGAGAAGCTTAGACCTGTCCTTGGTGCCTACAAAGATGCAAGAAATAAAGCTAAAACCGAGTATTATACTCAGAAAATTAAGGAGGCATCAAATGCCCCTAGAGAACTCTTTAAAGTGGTACGCTCCCTTACGGTCCCCTCTACACCCCCAGAGTTGGGAAATTCTCAAGAATTTTGCAATAAGGTGGCTACTCTTTTTGAAAATGAAGTTTTACAAATTCAAGCGAGTTTTTTCATTCTGTGGGGATATCAGACCCATACGATTATTTAAATAGCACTTTAGACGATGACTGTCCATGCTGACTAATTTTCAGCCATTACAACTGGAAAGGATCAAAGAGATCATGATGGGCATTAAGTCAGTTACCCCCAGGGACCCTTGCCCTCCTCATATATTACAGCTTGTCCCTGATTTAGTATCTACAGCTCTCCGGTATTTCAGGAGGTTCCACCATCCTGGAAGGAAGCGACAGTGGTTCCCTGAAAAAGAAACCAGATGGAGCAGCACATGATCTCAAGAATCTGCGGTCCATTGCCCTGCTGCTTTTCCAGGCTAAATTTTTTGAAAAACACATTAATGAAGAACTAGACAAATTTCTTCAAGATTCTGGTAGCCTAGATTCTACTCAACATGGCTTTAGAAAAGCCCATATTATAAAATCTGCCTTCATTACCACATCAGACACTATCCGCAGATTAGTGGATGAGGGGCAAAGAGCCATCTTAGTACTATTAGACCTATCAGGTGCTTTTGATACCATCTCCCCTCATATTATGGCATTTTGTCTCTATCAAGCAAGGATCAGAGGTACAGCACTGAATATTTTGAAATTCTTTTTAGGAGAGAGATCTACCATGGTAAATTGTGTGGATTTTAAAGCACCTGCATATCCACTACCGTGCGGCGTCCTTCAAGGCTCTTCACGCAGCCCCACACTTTTCAATCTGTACGTAGCACCATTGGCCAGACTTATTTGATCGTTTGGTTTTATGGCCACTTCTTATGCTGACGACACACGACTAATCATTCCTGTTCCTAAGAACTGGGAGGAAGTTGCGGATCGCTTCCATCACTTAATGAGTGAGGTTAACAGTTGGATGGGATCTAATTGGCTTAAGATGAATGGAAATAAAATAGAGATTTTGCTCTTTGGCTCTAGTAAGGAATTGTGGAGCTCACGTTGATGGCCATCAGTGTGTGACAATTTGCCTGCCCCCGTTACTTCCACCAGAAATTTGGGAGTTATATTTGACAACGGCCTATCTTTTGTGTCTCAAGTTAACTCCATCATTAAATCCAGTTTTTGAACTCCTAAAAGTCCAAAGATTTTTTTTGCATATTTACAAAAGGAGCTTAGAATCACAGTGGCCTTGGCACTAGTAATTTCTAGATTAGATTACTGTAATGCCCTAATGCTAAACATTGACAATACCTCGCTTAGAAAACTTCAATTGATTCAAAATACAGCTGCCCATTTAATATTAGACCTTCTCCGCTCAGCTTCGGCCAGCAGAAGTTTGAAACAATTGCATTGGATACCTGTCATGAGGCGCATTCTTTTTAAAACTTTCTGTTTGACTCACAAGTCTTTGCATTTGCACGGATCTGAATATCTTTCCTCAAGGCTACATTGGTATATATGGAGCGGTCAGCTCAGATCAACAGAATCCCAGTTGGCCCATGTTCCTCGCACTCGTAAGGCCAGATGGGTGGATAAAGCATTTATTGTGGCTGCTGCCAAACGTTGGAATATGCTCCCCTTGATGATTAGAAAGGAACATCATTTTTTGGCCTTAAGGAAGCAGCTAAAGACTTGGCTCTTTCCTCAGTAGTTTTATTTTCTCTTTCTCTGTTTTCTCTTGTAGATACTCTACCCTCTATTGCTCAGCGATTCAATGCTATGGCCGGGATGCGCTTTATAAATACAAAAATACAAATACAAAATACCTTCAAGAAAGCAACTCAACTCTTTTTGTTATAAAAAATATATCTTCCTTAACTTTATTCAAGTATGCATACGTCAATAAACTTCCACATACTATGTATAGAGAAATCAATTACAATATGAGTGTTGCCATGTCCCCCAAAAAGATATAAAACCATTTAACACTTTCAAACTACATCAATACTATTCATACTGTTTATACCACAGTTAAAATTTATATCATCGTACAAACATTTTACAACACTATTATTTTCGTAAGTCAACTCAAAAATATTGCGTCAATTTATACAAAATAATCAAGAAGAAATAGTAATGCACAGTTTGCTTGTAAGCCCCTTTTTAGCAAGGGTAAAACCCTTGTATAGAGGATACATTCATAATTTTGACTTCTACTTAAACACTAAGAAAATGAATCATACTTCACTATATTCCTATCTACTTGTTGCCGACACAAATGTTTCACAGGCCCCAACGTGTGTTTTGGTGGAGGGTGATCAAAGGACCAAGCACCTTTTTCAGGGCACAAACTGCTTACTAAAAACACACGGGCAGGCAGCTCAAAAGATGTCTACAATAACAAAACTAGGATCAATAAATGACACAGAACAGAAAACTTTCACAGGTTCATGTATGTACCTCATATATATTGTAGACACAATCAAACCAGTGCACCCACTGACAAACAATCACAATAGATCAACCAAAATGAATGAGAACACATGTTGCTCTTAGGTTCTTGCTCACCTTACCAAATTGTTCCATGTACAACAACCCATTCTTTCACCCAGTACCGAAAACAGAAAACTGGTACACAAACAAGAAACAACTGTGAACTAACAAGTACACCTGAATCCATGCACAGATTGAAAATACATTTCCATTGATTCGATAATATCACATTAACCCAAAATGCAACCATCACCAGCAAATATACTTTAGGTGCTACTAACATGCTTATCCAGGGTGAGCTTCTAAGTACCTGATGGCTACAGATGAAACCAACAAGTAAAAGAATGCAAAGTTACAGTACCACTGAAAAATCCTTAATGGGAATGTGTCCAAAGCAATACACATAAGTTGTCCAAGTCAATTCAACTTGCTAGATATAAAGAATGAGAAAAATGTAATAAGGACATGTGTCTAGAGTACCTTTAAGCTGCAGGATCCCCACCCTGAAGAAGTAATACCTCTAGGACATCGGCCACGTCTAGATGCAGAAAGTTAATTGCACACTTGCTCGGACCGATCACTCGTCAAATACTTCAAAGATAGTTGAGGGGATCGTTCAAAGAACGAGACGCCTCCTCTATATGAGTAAAAAACAGGGGATAGAAACAATTAACTTAAATAAAAAAAACATCCAAGATATTAGGAGGCTCAAAATAAGGAGGGGAACAAGGGTTTTAAGAAATACCTTACTAAAGCTGGTGTACCCTCAATTGGCATACTCAACAGACAGCACTATCTCAAGCTTGTGTGAAAAACTTCTAAACAAGTGGTTTCAAACTTGTTGTCCAGGGAGCCCCGTAGGGTCTGCAAAGCTTCCTCAGAGAATCCCCGACTGCTTGCAAAATTTAATTATATTAACAAACTAATAAAGTGTATTTAAACAAAGTGGCTAAATGTATAATTGAAAATTTTAAAACATACTGCAAATGGCAAGGAAATTTAAATTGGAAGCTAAAAATTTAATTAGTATCCTCAGATTGATTTGTGGGCGAGAGTATAGTATGGACGATGTGTGGCTTCAATTAAATTTAGAAAAGCTCCAACTTTCCTATTCAAATTAAAATGTTAATTTTTAAAATGCATATTTGTTGGCAAATGAAATATAGGCACATATTTATACTTTTTGACGCAAAACTGCGCCAACGCAGTTTTGCGTCAAAAAAATTAGCGCCGGCTAACGCCATTCTGAAGCGGCATGCGGGCGCCGTATTTATTGAATGACGTTAGCCGGCGTTAGCCGCCGGCGCCGTCTGGTGTGCGTTAAAAAAAATGACGTACACCAGGCAGCGCCGGCGTAGGGGGATATGGAGCTTGGGCGTCAAGAAATGGGGCAAGTCATGTTGAGGCAATTTTTTCGCCTCAACCCGATTTGCGCCATTTTTTTTCACTCCCAACCCCCATTGAAATGACTCCTGTCTTAGCAAAGACAGGAGTCATGCCCCCTTGCCCAATGGCCATGCCCAGGGGACTTCTGTCCCCTGGGCATGGTCATTGGGCATAGTGGCATGTAGGGGGGCACAAATCAGGCCCCCCTATGCCACAAATTTTTTTTTTTTAAAACACTTACGTGAACTTACCTTAATGTCCCTGGAATGGGTCCCTCCAGCCTTGGGTGTCCTCCTGGGGTGGGCATGGGTGACAGGGGGTGTCCCTGGGGGAATGGGGGGCACCTCTGGGCTCCTTCAGAGCCCACTGGTCCCTTAACGCCTGCCTTTTGCAGGCGCTAAAAAACAGCGCAAAAGCGGGCGTACGTAATTTTTTTTGACCCGCCCACTCCCGGGCGTGATTTTTGCCCGGGAGTATAAATCCGACGCACATGCTTCGGAGTCAATTTTTTAGACGGGAACGCCTACCTTGCATATAATTAACGCAAAGTAGGTGTCCACGCTAAAAAATGACGCTAACTCCATGGACTTTGGCGCTAGACGCGTCTAACGCCAAAGTATAAATATGGAGTTAGTTTTGCGTCGAAATTGCGTAAAAAAAAAACGACGCAATTTCGGCGCAAACGGAGTATAAATATGCCCCATAATGTGTTGTTTGTATACGTGTTTTATGAATGTTTGTTTCTATATTTTTTGTGGTTCAAACCAATGACAATTTTAGGCCGGGGTCCCCGACTTCCAGTAATGATTCAGTGGGGTGGTCCCTGATTCCAATAATGATTCAGTGAGGGTCCCCGGGTTCCAGTAGTGATAATGTGGGGGTCCATTGAAGTCAAAAGGTTGGGAACCACGCTCGCACAATTTATGCAGAGACTGAGTCCAACATGTCGTCTCTGAGATAAAAATAGTTGACAGACTAGCGGGAGAAAGATGTCAGCCATTTTAGAATGTATGGCTAACAGAATGAATACATGTGAAGTAATAACAAAGCATTAAAGTAATGAACCTCTTCTTGAGACTCACCACACAATGAGCCAAAAAGAAAATCAACTAGTGTACTAAATACTGAAGTAATAATTTATATAGAATAACAACCCAAACAAGGGATGACTGGAACACATGACGATTAAATGTTGTGTCATCCAAGTGTAGCCTCTAGTATTAGAACAATGGACACCAAAATTGGGGCTGGGAAAAAATAAGCTATCTTAGAGCGTATGGGATGCCAAATAAATAAAGGCAAGCAAAAAATAACTATTCCAGTGGAATGTCCTCATTGCAACGCATCCCAAACATAAAAAGGTCGAGCAGTGTGCAAAATACAAAATCTGAAAATAATGTATTATATGAGATAGGAAATAAAGCAGGAAGATCTCATAAATAAGACAGACGGTTCATACTGAGTCCCAGTGGCAAAGGCTATCTTTGAATAAACTACTAAGTGGGTATGCCAAACATGATTATAATGCAGAGCAAGTGATGTAGATTGATTGCAAAATCAGTTGCTTCAAAAAGAAAAGGTCTAAACGCCTCTTTCTAAGACTAAAGGGCAGCTACTCGCCTATATGGACACTCCTGATAGGAGAAGAAATAGAAAGTAGCTAACGGGCTCGTCAGACAGATGGAAGACCTTCCATACAATTCCTGCAAGGATCAATACACAACCTCTAAGGCAGTGTTTACAGAGCATTTTCCAAAGGAATTATGTCATTCAGGCCCCTCCTTACCATATACCATATACAGAAGACCTCTCTTGTCTTTTTATAGGCAACATTGACTTCTTGAAACCAACAATTCTCTCCAGAATAGTCCATTTTAATACATTGTCTGTATGTTCAAGTTCTATGCAGTGATCCGCCATGGGAGATAGATTTTTCCTGTTTCCTGTTGCAAACAGACAACTTGAATTCACCATACCTGATCCTGAATTCTCTTCCTGATTCACCAACATGTCCCAAACCACACTGGCAAATAATCAGATATATGATGTTGCTTGTTCTACAGTTCATCATTGTGATGAGATTGTTGAGATCCATGAGATCTGGACATTGTCAGTGGACATGTTTGGTGTGGCTAGAGTGCAGTCACAGGTGCAGCGGTCTATATAAATCAAGCCAGTATGACAGAACTTGCTTTGCCTCGAGGACACCAACATGAAAAGAACTCAACACTTGAGCACATTACTTGCAACATGCCCACCAGAGAACAAGAGACTTCCTTACCTAGAATGAAACTCCCCTTTCATGCCGCAGCACTCAGTTATCAATCCTGCAAAGCATCTGAAAGAAAAAAGCACTGTATTTCTTCGTGTTTCACATTTTGCGTAGCCAAAGTCTAACTCTACTACAACGCAGCTATCAGAGACTGATGCTGATACCAGAAACTAATTATTAACCACTAACTACATTGTGCACTAAGGTGCTATACAGTCTACTTTAACAATTTCAGGAACTGAAGTTCATTAGAGAAGTGGAACTTTCCACACGACTTGTGTAAGAGACTTTAGGGTTGTTTATATTTGTATTGCCAATTACTGCATGAGACTATTGTGAATATGACATACCTCTATTTCCTTTCTGCAGACATTGCATAACATATTATGGGTGACTGAGAGCCTACAAATTCTCGGTGAGAAGGATCACCATTTCCTTGCAAGCGCATGGCACACCAGTACAGAGGACAAGACTAGTTGATCGCAGGCACCCATGTTGGCATATGGATTACCATATCTAAAGTGTAGGGGGAAAGAAACAAACATAGAGAAGTCAGATTGTCATGATTGTTTTGTTGTGTCTCCTAAAGGTATGACAACAGCAAATAGGTGGGAATCTCGCTGTCACAGGTGCACAGTAATGGAGATTCGGAGACGGTAATTGTAATATATGTATATAGAGTATTATTTAAGTTTTGTTGTCTGCTGAATAACAATTCTATAGTTCCTTTCTTGCTCTTTGGGATTGTCTTCTGTTTTCTTTCTTGTCTGTATTCTCATTGGATCTTTATCTTTTGTTTTTCTTCTTTTCTCAGGTGAGGACTCAGGAGGCGCATGGGGCGACAAAGAAACCAAAACAATAGAAGAGTGTTGGTGAAGAGGTAAGTATTGCCACTTTTTTCTTTCCTTCTCTTTCTTTCCCTTTTCTTTCTTTTATCTGTCTGAGTCTCTTTTCTATCTCTTTTTTTTCCCTTTTGTATTATTTTCATTTTCTTGTACTTGCTGGTCTTGCCGTCTTTCCCTTTCTGTACTTATTTCATGTTTCCTTCCCATTTTCTTTTTCTCACTTATTTTTGGTGCACGAATAAACAAATAAAAAAACAAAACAAGCGAATGCTTTTTTCTATTTTTCTTTTCTTTTCTTTGATGGCCTGCCCGTTAGTTCCACATCACTTTTGTAACAACAGTGAAAATAAGCTTCACTCTGAATAAACAAAACATCAAGAGACAAACTAAATCAATCGTAACGCGCTCGTGTCATACGATATACGTGCTGCCACAAATTCCCAGGGGAAAATCACTCTGGTTTCCTTCCCAGTTAAATTAAACAAGACATCGGCAGCAGTAACAAAAGGAAAACAAAACATAAACACAGAGCTCTTAACTGGATTTTTGTTTTTTTTCCTCCTCCCACCAATCCCGATTTGATTTCTACCCGTGTCCTGTATATAGGACTGTACCTGATGAGGCCACACTCTCCCCGAGTGTGGCCGGTCAATATGCCTCGTCGCCTCCTGGTCGTTCCACTGGTTCTCCAGACAGTCATCGGGCTGCTGTTTCTGTCGTTCCCTCGGTTCTGGCCTCTTCTCCTCTGCTCCGTAACTGTCTGTGATCCGTCCGACGTGGGACGCAAGTCCCGAGCACACTGCTGACTTCCTGCTGATGTTCTTTTCCAGTTTAAACACCCCCCGTCATCCAAAGCTGACTCCTGATTGGATGCGAGGACTTTGCCATCTGGGTCACTCGCTCCAGCCGTGATGATGCCCTCGGGGAACTGCTGGGCTGGTGCTCCGATAGCCGGCCCGGCACACTCGCCTACACCGTTATCCCCACAATAGAATTTCCCCCCTCAGTCCCAACTTTCTTTCTTGCAATTTCCCTCATGAGTAAGAGGTAGGGCTTACGGAGTTGATCCACATCATCAACATTCAGCAGATCAAGGGCAAGGTTGTGGGCTACTAAGGTAAGTCCATTATGATCTCCCGGTGCCTACGAAGATCCTGGCGATGTTTCATTTTTGCCACCTTAAATGTTTCCATCCTGGTACCCAATTATTCATGCTTCCAGTACCCATTTATGTGGACGACTGTGTATGAAGTCTGCTCCATTCTTGACTCTAGACATGTCAGGGGCAAGTTGCTTTTCCCGGTGGATTGGACCGGGTACAGGCCAGAGAAACACCCCTGGGAGACCCTCTCTAATGTTCAACATGCTCCCCATTTGGTACGTACCTTCAATTCCAGCTGTCCGCTGAAACCTCTTCTATAGTCCCCTCCACTTGGTCTCTTTTATATGGGGGTGATCTGTCATGCCCTGCACCATGGCTCTGATCACTGTGGCACTGCTCATTAACTTTTCTGTGATATCTTTGGAGTGCTGTGCTATTTGAGCACTGTTATGCACTACGTGCAATGGGAAATATGCCCCCAAACATTGAGTGCTCTGATCTGCTGACCTGCCTATAATGTATGTTGACGCTCTTATATTTAGAATGTATTACATGTATGTCCCAGAACGGAGTGTTGTGTTAGAGCACTCTTATGTTTTTCGGTCTTTGTATATTTAATGCACACATTTTTCCCTAGTCATTGCCGAACACTGTATGCTCCTACTTGCCTGCCTCTCTATATGATGAGATTTCTGAGATCCTGCGAGAGCTCAGCATTCTCGGCAGACATGGTGGGTGTGGTAAGAGTGCAGACACAGGTGTAGTGGTCTACATAAACCATGCCCATGTGAAAGAATGAGCTTTGCCTCGAGGAAACCAACGCAAGAAGAACTCAACCCTGGAGCCCATTCCTCATGACACACCCAACAGAGAACAAAAGACTTTCTTACCTGGAAACAAAACTTACCTTTCACCTGGACATCATCTCCTGCAAAGCATCTGAAAGAAACAAAAAAACTTAGTTAAAGTCAGGTATCCCATGCAGTGTATGCATATACCCTAAGTATAGCTACTAAAGCAAACAAAGAAGCCTCAAGACTCCAGCCGGTATGGGTGGTGGACTAGTTGATCGCAGAAACCCATTTTGACATAAGGACTGACACATATACAGGATTGGGAGAGAGACACCGACATGGAGATGTCAGTTTCTCATAACTGTTTTGTTTTGTCTCCTAAAGGTACAACAACAGCAACATCACACCTACACCTTTATCAACACAATAGGACATTCTCCCTCAGTTCCATCTGTCTTTCTTACAGTTCCCCTCATGAGTAAGAGGTAGGGTTTACAGAGTTGATGCACATAATCAACATGGGGCACATCGTGTTATTTTATGGTAGATCCATACCATCTCTCCGGGTTCATGTTGTAGGCTACTAAGGTAAACCCACATCCCCTGACAGTAATTTGATTGAGATCCCCCATGGTATATCCATATAAGATGTTATTGGTGACAATAGCACTGTCACAGGCATGGCATTGTCTACAACAATGCTTGCAGGTGAGTGGAAAGTCACCTGTAATTGATTTTTGAATGAAGTTGAAATCTGATGATGATATAGCACTCACTAATCTGTCCCTTAGATTTCTATTTCTTCCATATGTGAACAACGGCTTAGGAAGATTTAATTCATCTTCACTTGCATCTAATATATGCCACTGAACATGAACTATTTTTCTGATCTTGTCATTGACAATAGAATGAGGAATCAGCATACTAAATTGCTGTTGCTTTCCTGGTGTCTGGGTTCAAACATACTCTTTCTGTTGTAATATTTCACTCTCTTGTACACCTCTAATATCAATGTTCGAGGGTAACCCCACTTAAACAATTTGTCATATGGTACTTGTGCATTTCAATCAAATTACTGTATAGTGATGCAGATTCTTCTCATGTGTAAGAACTGATTGAATAGGATGCCCTGTTTTTGCCATCTCAGATGAAAGCTTTGAAAATAGAGCCAGGCATTACGAGCAATGTGTTTGATATAAAGAAAAAATTCAAGATGTCCCTGGTTATAAATCTAAATATCTAGGAACTCAACTGGGAGCGAATCTCAAATTGATGTAACATAGATTTACCCAGCTTAAGAATTCATTGAGAGTATCCTCCTCAACTTCCCAAATGAAGATAATATCATCTATGTATCTAGCCCAGGTTTAGAAATGTTCTGAAAAAGTAGCTACTTCAGGACTTGCAAAAATAGAAACACTTGTTTGCTGATTGTATTATTTTGAAGTGCCCCTTTACTGATCCTCTCAATTTTATACACAATTTTTCCATGGGGTCACCCCTCACGTTAAGATAATGTTCCTGGACCGAAAGCATAGCTTTGAATTTGGCTTTATATCTGTCAGAATCAAACAACCCAATGGCACCTCCCTTATGACAGGGTGTGATAGTGATCCTTTCTATTATGCTGGAGGGCCAGAAGTGCTTTGGATTGTTCCCTTGACATATTATAATCCAGGCCTGGGACAACATTATGTACCTTACAGACTTTATAAGATACTGTGTTTCAAAGATCTCAACTTCTGGACCCACTTTGTCTAGGCTATATATAAATTCAGAGGGAGGTTTAAGACATGAGATATTCAGTTCAACAAGTCTCTTTATTAAAGAAAAATGTTCTTAATCTAATTCTATGAAAGAAAGCAAGGAGATCCTTTATCAATTCAAAGTTTGTTTATTCTTTGGCTCAGCACAAAAGTAAGTCCTTTGGTAGAATTTCACTAGTACTTGATTCAAAATCCAGATTAGACACAATACTGTAAATACAAGGAGATTAGCTGAGGTTACCAGTATTGTTGACGGTGAGTCTGCAGATATTGATGGGATTGGTCCAGGTTGTGGTACTTGCCCCTCCTAGGGATCTGATAGCATCACCGGTAGCCACCTCTTTTGTGTTCTAAAAGAATGCTGGTATTTGGACAGAATAGTTTGTGCCTATCTCCATACTGATGAAATTGATTCAAACATCCCTCATCATCTGACTCAGATGTGTCAGAAAAGATGACCCTCTATCTTTTGCCCGGGTTTGACCTACTTGTGCCTTCTCTTTGGTTGCTGCCCGTGTAGTAATCATCCAGAAGATACAGATATGCATGTTCCTGGGAAACAAACCTAATATCTTTCCAAAGTTTCTCTGTTTTCTTTTTCAGCAGCTAGTCATTAAAGAAATCAATTTCACTGTTAACCTCATCTAATTTATTTTTAACTTCCTCAAGTACATTCGATCTTTTAAATGTATCCTGTAGTTCTTTCTTCTATCTCCCTGTCGAGGATAATAGTAAGCAGATTGTGCCCTGAGTAAGGTGTGTGGTCCTTTGATCACCCTCCCTTGAAACATGCGTCAGCACCTGCAAATCTTTTGTGCTGGCACCAAGAACGTGAGAATGTAGCGAAGTTTGATACATTTTGATGCTGTTTACATAGAAATCAAAATACTGAATGTATAGTCTGTACAAGCGTTTTACCCTTGTTAAAGGAGCCTGACTGATCGGCATATTGTTCATTACTATGTTTTCATAATTATTTTGATTAAGTTGAAGCACTTTATTTGAGATTTCTCCATATATATGTGGAACGTTTATTGACCTATGTGTACTTAAATAAAGTTAACAAAGATACATTTTTGATAGCAAAACGGAGTGTGTTGCTTTAGTGAAGGTATGACTCTAGTTTGAGTATCATTGGTGGCAAGTTGTTCTCTTTTTGTGTTTTCTTTTGCCCTGCCCCACTCCATATTGTGACATGTTGGTGACCCCTTTGCTTTCACTACAATGTGAGAACGTTACCCAAGAAAGTGCCTTGTCTTCATTTGGTATAAATCTGTTTAGTGATATTCAAGATATTGGGGGTCATTACGACTCGACGGTCTTTTCGCAAGACCGCCGAGGTACCGCCGTGCTGAAGACCGCCAGTGGTGGCAGTCTTCCGCGCCGTGTATTATGACCGTTGCTCAACCTCCACCGCCACGTCAACAGAACACCGCCCACTGAATCATGTCCCATGATTCGGTGTGGCGGTGTTCTGGTGGCGGAGCTGCCCCCATGGATCCCGTCCCCTCCCGGAGGATCAACGGACAAGGTAAGTTGATTGTCCGTTAGGGAAAGGGGTGGGGGGGGCGTTGTGTGTTGTGTGCGTGCATGGGGGTGTGCGTGTGAGAGTGTAGAGGGGGTGAGTGAGTGAGTGTATGCGTGCGGGGGGTGTTGTGTGTATGGGAAATGTGTGCGGGTCGGACGGTGTGCATGTCTTTTTGTATGTGTGCAGGTATGTGTTGTCGGGGTGTATGTGTGCGTGTAGGGGTGTGTATATGTGCATGTTGGGGTGTGTATATGTGCATGTTGGGGGTGTGTGCGTGTAGGGGTGTGTATATGTGCATGTTCGGGGTCAGGGTGGGGAGGGGGGTTGTGCCACTTTTGGGGGGTGGCAGGGGGTGTGGGGGGAGGATTCGTGGGGGGTAGCGGGGGTGGGGGAGACCCCTATCAGTGCCAGGGAAAGAATTCCTTGGCACTGATAGTGCCTACCGCCATGGATCTCATGGCGGTTCCCAACCACCCGAGATCCATGGCGGTATGCAGGGTCCTGATACCGTCGGCGGTCTAGTGACGACCGCCGGGCTGGAGACCGCAATCTAACCGCCATGGCGGTCGGAATGGTGAAGTGGCGGATGACCACGGCGGTAACCGTCGCGGTCATAATTCAATTTTTTTTTTCGCCGGCCTGTTTGTGGTCTTACCGCCACTTTATCACCGACCGCCAGGGTTGTAATGAGGGCCATTATCATTAAAAAATATTTTGGTCTGGCATGAAGTGGATACCATTTAGAGCTATCTAAATTGCTAATATGATCATGAATTCAAAGAGGATTCACAAATCCAATTTAAGAAATAATGCCACACCTTTGGGTTAATGAGCTTCTTTTCACATTGTGTATTGCGGACTGGCAACTCCTCCTTGCTCTGATAGGTGGACTTTCACAGAAATATTTCTGATGGGCCTTCTCTCCCTATCGTGGTGCAATGAGTTCACCACTGGGAAAAATGAAAAAAGGGTATAAGTGGGCAGGGTTAGCCTAAACTGCCCCTCGGGCCCAATATTGGTCACCTCAAAGAGACCCCTTAGCATTAATAATTACCAATAATAAAATAGTTTGTCACACAATTTGCAAATCTCAGATCTCCAGGATCTCTCTGGAGTCTCGGGATTTGTGAATCCAATATAGGATGTTCGAATCCTGAAAAAAATGAAAAATTAAAATTGTGCACTACAGCTACACTTGGGCAACACCACTGTGCATAGCCTTAAGGTTGTGGTGGGTTGGGTGCTGGGCCTGGGAAATTAAGTGGTCCTATGTTGAGCTGTGGATATTCTCTTTCAAAGTGGTAAGAGGAATAAGTTATGAAATAACATTGTTAAGATTATTTTTCACATACAAAGGTATCTTACACTTTTGAGTAAGTTTACTAAGTTTTGGCTATTCACAAAACATGAGTGTAAGTTATACTTCTGGAGTAAATTTGCAGTTGTATTTTGTGAATAGCAACAATGTAGTAAACTTACTCAGAAGTGAATAGACTCCAGGCCCTTCTATTTTGTGCAGACATGTCAGCTATATTTCTGGGGTAAATCTACACTGTAATTTTGTGAATAGCCAAAAAGTATTAATGTGTCATTTACTCAAAGGTAAAGTTACCTTTGTAATTCAGGCCTCTAGTATGTAAGATATGTACTAATGATTGCTCATCTAAACTAACTGATAGCTAATGGAATATATACAAATAAATATAGTGTACATTATAAACGTGTCTTTACTTGTTGATAGATTGATTGTTCACTTCCTGTAGTCACTGTCCATGTACTTATAAAGCAGTGTTATGAGGGAATGTATTGCCTGTTCCCATAGGTTACTGTCATGGACACAAGTTCAGGTATTCTTCAGCATTCGATTGTGAACTCACAAGTAAATATTTAAATTAAGCACACAGATTTTGGCTTAAAGTTTAAGGTTAAAAGAAGAGAGGCCTATCCACAAATGTAAATTTACGTGTGAGCAAGTTTGTCTATCTAAATGTACTCCTACATTTTGTACTAATTTAAGCACTTTTGGCATTCACCATTTTTATGTTTAAAGTGACTGCAAAGTGTAGACACATAAATTTGCTCTTACACTTTTTGGTAACTTAAATACGTTCGGCTATTTGCCATTTGTGAGGTTAAAGTTACTGGAATTCAGGGGTGGACCCTAGTTTATGAGTGTACAGTTACCACCTGCAACATGTAGGGATTGGATTCAACCACCAGGGCAAATAGTTATGTTTGTTAAGCTTAAAAAATACTAAAACATATTTATAAGTCTAATTTTGTTTAATTGTATACATTTACTTTACATGGTAACAAAATAAAAAAAGTTGCATAAGTTGCAGCACAATTAACTCAATTGTCTATTATATATTTTATTAATGAAAAACTATTAAATAATTTTATGTATTTATTTAAAGGTTTAGCTAAAAAATGTGCACATAAAGAAAAAAGTATATATTTATTTATTACATACCAATATTTACTAAAAGTTTCGTATATAATTAATTTAAAGGTATTGATCAGCATTTATTTTGACATTTAAAAATGCATATTCAAATCTTTTAAAAGTAAATGATTTTGACTTATTATTTATGCAGACATTTGAGCACTAAAGTATATTTATTTATATTTTTAAAAAGTCAAAATAAAATACTTCTTTCAACATTATTTCCCTACAGGTTTGATTTGAAGTATTTCCCTCCATTAGTTTCAATGGGAAGATACTTAAGTACCGATGGTTAGCTATGTGTAGTGCTGAACTTACTCAAGGTCCGGGCTTGAGTACATTTACAACAGTTTTGTATCCTTTGTGTTGTAGTAACTATAGAAGTGTAGTGTGTGGTAGCAGTGAGTTTACTCTTTAGTGTGTGGGTGCATGCAATTCCATAAGCCCCTCCTTACCTCTTCCTACACCTCTCTCATTTTCTAGTGAGTATTCCCCTTTTTCTAGCCACTCCCCATTTCTCTCACATTTGCTGTTAAAACATAATCACAAATGTGTGGTGAGCTCCTCAGTTTGATAAGAGAACTCCGCACAGAAATGTCTTGGGCAAGTTCATTGTTATTTAGTGCAGAAATTGAACTAACGATGTGGAAGATAAATGTCATATGTGGACTGAAGTACAAATTTGCATCATCCACATATCTGAGCAACAGATATTGCTTCAGGGAGCACTATTGTCCTCTGGGTGGTCGCAGTGTAGAAGCACTGCAGTGAAACGTGGCAATGAAAAGTGAATTTGTGATGAGCAAAAACCTACTTTTAAAGAGCAGCTGAGCCACACCTAGAGTGGACTTTCTATGCCCACCAAATTCCTACATTAGCACCCCAATTTCTGACACTTTTCATTAGGAGGAATTGAATATTCAAGGAATCTGTAAACAAATAAGAGCTAAAAGAGTTGAGGAGTTGAGGAAGAAGGTTGGCTCATTTTCCAAAGGGTGCTATTTAAAAATAATAAAATAAAAATGAATTAGTTAAATCAAAACACAAGCTAAATGCCTTCTCCAGAGAGAAGAGATCCCCCATCAAGTTAGTACTGTGAAGAGGAAAGTGGACAAAGATGGTAATATTCTGTGAACCCTGTAAATGGGACTGCAGCGGGCATCCTATAGAAATTCTGCTACAGTTCCAATAGAACATTCAACCTGTATCATAGTAGTTCAATGAAATTTTATACTTTCTGCAGAGAGGTGCGTGCATCATGCAATTCATATTTTCCAAGACAATAGGGGTAACCAAACATGAGAGCAGTAGCAGCTAAATGAATGTTGTGGTATTTCTTTGCATTAATTTAGGGTTTTCTTTATATCACTCTCCATCTCTTAAGTGTCAAATGTACTGTGGGTGGTGGGGGTATCAGGAGCTTGGACTGGATGCAAAATATTGTTTGTTGTTTGCTTAGTTAGTGACAGGGCCATATACTAATGTTAAATGATGAATTATCAACCTACTTTTGCATGAATGTGAATTTACCTTGAAAAAACAAAAGACTAGAGCCATTTGGCAAAACAGAAATGGTTCATTTAATTAAAAATGATGGCTGGAAGAACTGTTACAGAAATGGGGTCTGAGGACTGTCTCAAGGTACAACTGATCAGTGTGGTGCTTCATTCATTTCTCTGAGTACAGTAAAATAATTACAGCTTTCCTTTTTGAGTAAAGGATGTGATTCATTGTCTTGGAGTCATAAATAAGGTCCTGATAACAAATGCAGGTGGGCCTTGTCTTTATTTTAAGTATCTATCAAGTACTTTCCCAGCTTTATTTGCTTCATGTAAATAGGCTAGCCTGGTTTATGCTAAACCTATAATGAAAGGAAAACAACCTTCATCAGTGTAAATTTAAACACACTGATAAACACCTGTACAACCACAAACTAACATGACATTCAAACAAATAAATGTGCAAGAGAATGAGTTGTTTCTGAAGAAGCCAAAACAATGTAACTTTGTTTTACAAGGTAGCAGCAAGAAAGACTGGTTTACAATTATTCTGCTTGAGTTTTGTTGTTTAGGAATGTCACTGAAATATTGTTTCTTCTTTATTTTGTCTCCTCCAGTTTTATGGGCTTGGATTAAATCTGCAGGGTTTTGAAGTTTGTTTTAGGCCTGATCTAATAATAATACACACTGTAGAGAATCTGGGAATATTCAAATTATATTTTATCTTGTGGCAGTGCTTAATTCTTTCACTGAATGGTGAAATGGATGGCTCTTAAGAATCATATTTAATTTATGCCATCACATTTAGCCACAGACATATAATGAGGAATACCCTTTGATACACCAGCCCTCTTTTCTGACAAGTCACTATAGATATCAGGTCACCAGTTATACAGCCCAGGCTTTAAACATTCAGTGAAAGGGGAAGTGACAGACACCCGCGAAAAGAGTGCTGTCAACAAATTCATAGTTTCAGTGTGTCCCAATGCTATATAAAGTACCTTCAGCTAGTTCTTTTTTTACCCTATTGCACTTTTTTTGCTAGGGTGTGTGAGCTCATAGTTACAATTTTAGTAGCAAACTTTCAAGCCCCAAAATAAAATGTGATGTCTGTTAAAAGGTCAGGACAGACTTAAAGTCATCCATTTGCCATGGGGGAACTCGACAGCTATACATGTTCACACAACAGCAACACCACCTTAATGTAGTCAGGCAAAGAGTGCAGAAAAAAGGTGGTGAGCATGCTTAAAGGATGAGGTTTAGGTGAATTAGAATGCAATGCTATGAATTAATTTTGTTTTATGTCACAGTTGTAAAGGTTTCACAAGGTACTGTGCTATTGGCACTATTGAGCATCCCTATAATGTCATAATATTCAGTAAGGAGTTAGTGAATGACCAGCAAGTATGCTGAGGAATGTGTTTACTAAAACATCTGAATCTATAATGTTTACTTTTTTAATCCATTAATAGTTGTGACAGAGTGAGTATGATTGGTAATGATATGTGAGTGAGGTTAATGAGATGTAAGTGTGAGTGAGAATGCAATAAAACTTAGGGACATATTTGCAAGGAGCATCAGCTCCAATGCACCAGTTTCCTTGTGTTGCTCTGCATCCCCTTAATGACATCATGGTAACATTGTATGTACAATACAACGCACCATGGTGCATGTTAGCAAAATAGCGTCAAAATATTGATGCTATATTGGTGCTTTGCTAGACTAGCACCAAAAATGTTGACGCTAGTCGAGCAGAGCTCAGGGAGGCCCATAGGAAATAACCTAGCATCACTTTAATGCCTGCCCTGTGCAGGAGTTAAAAAAAGAAGCTGTAATGGCACAGTGAAATCTTGTACATTTCACTGCACCATGTTTTTGTGCTTTCCTCTGGGAAACACCCCCCTTGCATACATTATCATTTGTGCAGGTATAATGTGGCACAAGGGTTTACAAGGTGGTGCAATGCTAGCATTGCAATACTTTGTAAATATGGCACAGGTTGAAGGCTTGTTGAGCGCTGCCTCAGCATAAAAGAATGATTCTACGGTCATGCTAAGGGGTGCAAGGGGCTTATAAATATGCCCCAAACTTTCTATGCTTGAACAGTCTAACATACGTCCACTGAACACAGAGCCAGTGGGAAGACATTACACACCCTGCATTACTTCACCTTTAAATTAAATATGTGCTTTCTAACACTGCAGCAAACAGCATGTTTTGTAAACAATGAAAAAAACAACTTTTGTCTAGTTTGGGAGTTAGGCTTCTGAATAAATACTGCTAAGCCATAATTTCAAAAGGTTTAGAAACAATTAAACACCACTAAAATCCACAAAAATAAACACTGAAAATAGGACAGTCTACATATGTGAATGGAGTTTTGTCAGAATACCCATTGTATATCTATATTATTTCCAATTTTTCTATCTCCTCTAATCTGCTTAGTTCTTCATTTAACCCAGTATTATTGTTACTCCAGAATTTATTATAGGCCCTCGATGGTGGTTTAAAAGCCTCCTATCTTGGTTGTGTTCAGTATTTTCCAAGTTTCCTGATTCATAAGTCAATGCTAGGGCAGGGCGGTGAACTCTGCTCCGCTGGTGGAGTTCACAGACACTTTTTGGTCTTTACACTCGAAGCGGAGAGTGGAGTTCGGCGAAAAAAACATCACCAGCTAGCGGTGGAGCGGAGTACTCTGGCGTGCCACTCAGCCACCTCTGAGGTTAACACACTAGTTCTTTACTGTGACACCACCAACAATCAATGTGCATAAAAAGAAAAGCTGTTTTTGCTCACCCATTAGCTGGGCTGTCAGGTTTACTCTTCTGGACTGTACTTAGTGTATGGTGCAAACCATTCCGCTACAGGGGCGATCTAAATCTGTATATTTTCATTTCACATAACCAGCTAAGAATTTTTTTTTTTCATTATATCTGCACATTTTTTTCATTGTTTACCAATACCATGCCAGCAGTGTACACTCTTAGTTTCAATTTTCAAAAGAGCCTCTTTAACATCTGTCAACCTGCCACCATCTGCAATCCTATTGGTCAGGTGGTAAGTCCCATCATGGCGGCACCTGGCAGCTGAAAACAGTCATGGGGTGGAAGCTGTGGAGAGTGTGCATTGGCGAGTGGACAGTGAACATATCTGCTTGACCCTGGTCTACAGTGATGACATAGCGAGCTATGCATGACTACTTTTATCATAGAGCAACATGGAAAGATTTTTCCATAGCACCTAACCCATCCTCGCTCTGTTGAGATCGTATGGAGAATGGCTGACAGCTGGAAGGGAGGAGGGGGCATGTGCCCAAGCAATATGTACTGCTAAGTGACCTGTCAACACTGCTGCCCCCCTAGGCAACACCGACTCTCATATGCATTTGCCATAGGTGGGGTGAACAATTCTGAATGGAAACAGTGAAACTGTTGATGGTGCTGAATGCAAACCTAGGAGAGGCCTGGGTCCGACTCCTTGGGCTCTTGGGTATGCAGTGGGGAAATTTCTGTTCAAGCCAGGGGGTGCATGAGGGAATTCAGCGCAGTAGCAAACTTCTAACAGCCAGATAAATAGTGAAAGGTCTCTATTTTGTATCGGGAAGTGACAAACGTATCTATGTTCATACATGTCTGCACTATCAGGCGCCATTCCACTGAATGCAAAACTCCTCAGAGTATTTAGATAACTTTTCTTGCCCAGGGTGCTCTATAGATGAATAGAGAAAAGACTGAATGAGAAGATATCACTCTGGGTTCAATGCTTAATTGGACCAGTGCGTAAGTATGGTTGCCTGAAAGAAGTATGTAGGAAATTAACGTGTGGGACTGGTGTGGGAAGGAGTAAAGAGTTAAGTCCCTTTTACCTGAAGATGAAGTCTCCAAACATCTATTAGATCATTTTAGAACATACATTATGGAGTATTTTGAGAGTTTTAGGGTAGTGAAATTTATAAGTTGACAGTCTAGCTAGGGTAATATCTAGATGCAAATTGAAATACCCACCTGGGAGAGTTAAGAATTATTGTGGAATATTACTAAGCAGATTCTGGATGATGGTCCAGAAATTGCTGCTGCTAGAAATAGGAGCATAAATATGCAGTGCAAAGAATTCTTAGCCATCTGTAGACAGTTTGCACAAGATCCACCTTCATTCTTTATCAGTTTGAATATATACTATGGATGCATTGTCTTTCTTAGCTATAATACCTAGTTTATTTTACTCACCACAAGATAGTGTAGAAATTCAAAGCAGGGGTTATGTGATTAGATCAGTAGATGCCAAAGACACTGCAAGCTGATTGGTTTTGGGTGCCTTAGAGTATGCAGTGGCCATCCCTGATTGGCCTGTGTTAATTACTCAGCTGTAGTGAAGGATGGTTACAACTGCTGCAAGGCAAGCTTATGGGGAATGATTAATAAATGCAGGATACCACTCATAGGCACTCAAAATGACACAACTGATATGGGAACAAGAAGAGTTCAGAGTCAGAAATGGCTATAGGTAGCACACTTCAGTTATGGGCCGTATGAAAAACACTATGCAGCAATTAATACCTGTTGGACTTTTGCTTTTGCAGGGTCATCCCCAGACTTTTTTGCCTCCTGCCTCCTATATTTTTCTGACATGTTGCTGTTGGCTTTTCAACTCTGAGCACTTTACCACTGCTAACCAGTGCTAAAGTGCATATGCTCTCCTGTTTAAATTGTATGTAAGTGGTTTATCCATGATTGGCATATTTGATTTACTAATAAGTCCCTAGTAAGGTGCACTAGAGGTGCCAGGGCCTGTAAATCAAATGCTACTAGTGGGCCTGCAGCACTGGTTGTGCCACCCACATAAGTAGCTCTGTAATCATGTCTCAGACCTGCCACTGCAGTGTCTGTATGTGTAATTTTACACTGTAAATTCGACTTGGCAAGTGTACCCACTTGCCAGGCCTAAACCTTCCCTTTCCTTACATGTAAGGCACCCCTAAGGTAGGCCCTAGGTAGCCCCAAGGGCAGGGTGCAGTGTATGGATAAGGTAGGACATATAGTAATGTGGTTTATATGTCCTGACAGTGAAATACTGCCAATTTCGTTTTCACTGTTGCAAGGTCTGTCTCTCTCATAGGATAATATGGGGGCTACCTTTAAATATGATTAAAGTGTAGATTCCCCTAGAGAGTAGATGGACATGTGGAGTTTGGGATCCCTGAACTCACAATTTAAAAATACATCTTTTAGTAAAGTTGATTTTAAGATTGTGAGTTTGGAAATGCCACTTTTAGAAAGTGAGCATTTTCTTGCTTAAACCATTCTGTGACTCTGCCTTGTTTGTGGATTCCCTGTCTGGGTCAGTTTGACAGTTGGGTTGTTTTTCACCTCACACCAGACAGTGACACAAAGGGAGCTGGGGTGTGATCTGCATTTCCTGATTAGCTATCTCTGCTAGGAGGGAGGGGTGGAGTGGTCACTCTCATCTGAAAGGACTGTGCCTGCCTCTGACAATGCTGTCTCCAACCCCCTGGTGTGTGTCTGAGGCCTTGCCTGGGCAAGGCAGGATTTCACAAGAAGGTGTGAGTCCCCTTTGAAGAAAGGTGACTTCAAAGACTAAAATGGGTATAAGAAGGGCACCCAAACTTACAAACTTTAGAAACACTTCTGGAATCAAGAGGAACCTCTGCCTGGAGAAGAGCTGATCGCTGAGGAACAAGTGCTGCCCTGCCTGTGACTGTGCTTTGTGGAGCTTTCCTGCAGTGCTGCTTCTGCCTGAGTAAGAGGGCAAAGACTGGACTTTGTGTGCCTTCCATCTTGAAGAAGAAATCTCCAAGGGCTTGATGTAGAGCTTGCCTCCTGTTGTTGAAGTCTCAGGGATAGCAAAGACTTCTTCCTGCCAGCACCTGGAGTCTCTGGAGAGACCCCTACTCTGCTCTGTGGTGCCCTTCCAGTTCCTGGGACCCTGAAAGGAGAGGCTGGCAGCCTAAGGACAAAAAATACACGCACCGAGCGCCGTGCGGAGAAAAGATCGACGCGAATCCGATCGCGGCTGAGAAAACGACGCGACGCCGGCTCCGCAGCTGAGAAACGACGCCGCAGGAAACGCGACCGGAGAATCGACGCCCGGAGCAGGAGAAACGACGCGCAGCATCGCTGACGAAGGCTGAGAGATCGCAACCAGCGCCGCGGGACTTTCGGACCGTCGCGTGGCTGGCTTTTTCGACGCGCCTCGCCGTGCCGAGCTGTTTTCGACGCATATACCCGTGCAGGGTTATTTTCGACGCACACCGCCCGTGCGGGGTTATTTTTGCCGCAAACCAGGTACATTTACACGCTAGCAGCGCTAGTGTGTTGTTACAACTACCTAAAGACTCTTTTTATTTTAAACCTTTAAAAAATCATAACTTGACTTGTGTATGTTGGATTTTTGTCGTTTTGGTCTTGTTTTGTCTAGATAAATATTTCCTATTTTTCTAAACTGGTGTTGTGTCATTTTGTAGTGTTTTCATTAAGTTACTGTGTGTGTTGGTACAAATACTTTACGCCCAGCACTCTGAGGTTAAGCCTACTGCTCTGCCAAGCTACCAAGGGGGTAAGCAGGGGTTAGCTGAGGGTGATTCTCTTTTATCCTAACTAGAGTGAGGGTCCTTGCTTGAACAGGGGGT
Source organism: Pleurodeles waltl (assembly GCF_031143425.1). NCBI lineage: Eukaryota > Metazoa > Chordata > Amphibia > Caudata > Salamandridae > Pleurodeles > Pleurodeles waltl. The sequence goes on from NC_090438.1 coordinate 271,055,932, forward strand.
AACCTGACTGTCAACCAGAGACCCCATTTCTAACATTGGTGACCAGCGGTCGGGATTTGGACTTGTATTTGTACTTGACATACAGTGATTAAGTGTACACTACTGTTTTGATCTCAGACCACTACGCGACCACATACTACTTGTTTGGTGATCTTTTGATTTTTCTCTTAAGGACTCTTTTTATTCTACTTCCATGATTTTGCTGATCCCTTTTACTTCATTGGGAAATTATTTTTTTTCTGCCTTTGAAACTTTGCACTTGTGACCATCATGTCTCAATCTGGAGATGCAACAGCTGGAGCTGTGTTTGAAATGGAGAAACTGAAGGAGTACTCAGTTGCTCAATTGAAACAGTTCCTTAAAGATCTTGACTGTCCCACTGAGAGCTCCACCAGGGAGGGGGAGCTGCAACAGGCACAGAGGGCCGGGGTGACAATCAAGAAGGCTGGAGGGCACACAGAGGAGGAGAATGTGGGTGGGGAAGTGCAGAGGATACACAGTGGTGTAGTGGAGGTACCTGTTACGCCTGGGGGGAGGGTCCCCAGGAGGGATAGCAGGGTGTCACCCAAGGGTCTGACTCCTGAAGAGTTACAGGACAGACGGGCAGACAGGGCTCGCCGATTCAAGAAGTTGGAAGAAAGGAGGAGGGACTTAGAGATTAAAAAAATGATTTATGCTTACGAGCTTAAATTGAAAGAGCTGGAAGTCATGAGGGCTGAGTCCAGCTGGAATGGTGGCAGCAACAATTGTATATCCAGTGATGCTGCAGAAGTGCACATGCCCAGAGAGGTGGTGCCCTACTTGAAGGAGGGAGTTAACACACGCCAGGAGGTTCAGGGGTATGAGGTAGCTCCAGTGATGCACAGGGTCCCTGAGGTGGATTGGGGAACTGGCATGGGGAGTCATATTCCTACCGGTGGGAGGGACACTCTACTGACTCTAGTTGAGAGTGACAGGGAGAGGGGTTCCCCCCAGGTAGAAGTCCTGGTTATGGAGTGTGAAAACATCCCAGAAGAGTGTGGGTTGAGTGTCAGGGACAGTCAGGTACTGTCTCACCAGTCTCAGGAGGGTGATGTGGGGTACTTTGTCAAGGCAGAGTCACTGGATGGTTGGGTGAAGGGTACTTTGGTTAATTCATGTGAGGGGCTGAGTGATGTAATTGCTGGAGAGCATATGTCTAGTCCTTATTTTCCAGAGCTATGCCAACACCAGGTGGAGTGTGAGTTCTCTGACCCCAGGGAGCTTACAATGGAGGCAGACTTCTGGGTGAGTACCAGAGAGTCTGAAGAGGCATTTGGGGGTGCTCCTGAGAGGAGTGGTCTAGGTAGTTCCCAACCAGGTGAGGTAGGGAAGGATTGTAGTGTCCCAGGTAGGTCCCAGTGTAGTGGGATGGGTGAGGGACCCCATGTCCAGTCTCAGAGGAGAGGGAATGGGGATGGGTTGAGGCCCAAGGTGCCCGAGATCCGGCCCCAGGTCCTGGAGGGTTCCCTGCGGGAACCCCAGGAGGGGAGCCTAGCCTGTACCATAGGGCCATCTGTTGAGGGAGACCCCACAGTGTCAGGAGAACCTGGGGGGGCGGCTGTAGCCAGCGTCCCACCAGTTCTGGTGTCTGGCAGTACCACTCCTAGTGAGGGGGTGCAGAAGTCCAGACAGAGGGTTGAGAGGGGGTTGCGGACCCCAGTGGAGAACCTGGAGGGTCAGGGGTCAGCTCTGAGTGCAGAGCCCCCCAGGAATGACCTTGGTGAGACCATTTCTGGGCTGGGGGGAATCCAGACTCTGTCAGATGGGCAGAGGTCAGGAGACCTGCGCCAGCCAGACTCTTGTATGGCCCTTGGGGAAAGTGTTTCCCTTGTGGGGGGTAGGTGTGCCCCCCAGGAAGTCCTGGTGCGCCAGGCAATGATTCAACCGCAGGGTGGTGACTCTGGGTTGAATGATCAGGTTCAGGGGGTAAACTCTGACCTGGTAGGGGGTAGGTATGCCCCCCAAGAAGTCCTGGTTTGCCAGGCAGTGATCCAGTCTGTGGGTACAGGCCCTGGATTGGGAGGCCAGGTTAAGGGTGCCCCCCTGACCTGGAGGAAGGGGCTACTGCTAACAGTGCCCCTACCATGTTGTCTTCTGGGGGGGCCGCTCCTAGTTGGGTGGTTCAGGACCCCAGAAGAGAGGGCAGGGGGAGGGAAGCCTCACCCCTGGCCCTGGTCCAACCTGAAGGTACAGACCCCAGGTTGGAGGATCAGTTGCAGGTTAACATCCCTGCACTGATGGAAGAATTGTGCAGGACTGCTTCTACAAGCCCCCTGACAGTTTTTGACTCTGGGGGTGCCGCTTCTGCAGGGAGGGTACAGAGCCCCAGAGGGGAGGACCAGGGTCAGGTTGTCATCCCTGACCTGGTGGAAGAGAGAGTGGTCAAAGGGTGCCAGGCACCTGGGGCTACCACCCCCCACTCTCCACAGTCACAGTGGTTAGAGAGGCCTGAGGTCGGGCTCTCATCCCTGACAGTTGTCTGGGGCCACTGTGGCTTGCTGTCCTGGTGGACAGAGTTGCCCCTGGGGGGGGAAGGACGAGAGTCACACCCCAGGGGTGGAGTGGGCAACACCATTGTGTTGGCCCTGGTGGTACTATCTGCCCATTGCAATACATCTGTGAGCAAAGTAAAGTTAGGTGTTGCACAGATGGTGTCTGTAGATGTGGAGAAGGGTTCCCCATGGGTTAGCTTAGTGGGCCCTGAGAGTATGGACAGAGGGATCCAACTGGAGTCAGGAAGGTGTAGAACTGGAGCATGCCCCTGCTGTTGTGGGCCTGGGTCCCTGTTCTATCGCCCCAATCAGGGAAGTACATCAAGGTATTGATTGTTCTCCCCTGGCTTTAGGCTGGTAGGGGGTCGTGTTGGACTTTTGCTTTTGCAGGGTCATCCCCAGACTTTTTTGCCTCCTGCCTCCTATATTTTTCTGACATGTTGCTGTTGGCTTTTCAACTCTGAGCACTTTACCACTGCTAACCAGTGCTAAAGTGCATATGCTCTCCTGTTTAAATTGTATGTAAGTGGTTTATCCATGATTGGCATATTTGATTTACTAGTAAGTCCCTAGTAAGGTGCACTAGAGGTGCCAGGGCCTGTAAATCAAATGCTACTAGTGGGCCTGCAGCACTGGTTGTGCCACCCACATAAGTAGCTCTGTAATCATGTCTCAGACCTGCCACTGCAGTGTCTGTATGTGTAATTTTACACTGTAAATTCGACTTGGCAAGTGTACCCACTTGCCAGGCCTAAACCTTCCCTTTCCTTACATGTAAGGCACCCCTAAGGTAGGCCCTAGGTAGCCCCAAGGGCAGGGTGCAGTGTATGGATAAGGTAGGACATATAGTAATGTGGTTTATATGTCCTGACAGTGAAATACTGCCAATTTCGTTTTCACTGTTGCAAGGTCTGTCTCTCTCATAGGATAATATGGGGGCTACCTTTAAATATGATTAAAGTGTAGATTCCCCTAGAGAGTAGATGGACATGTGGAGTTTGGGATCCCTGAACTCACAATTTAAAAATACATCTTTTAGTAAAGTTGATTTTAAGATTGTGAGTTTGGAAATGCCACTTTTAGAAAGTGAGCATTTTCTTGCTTAAACCATTCTGTGACTCTGCCTTGTTTGTGGATTCCCTGTCTGGGTCAGTTTGACAGTTGGGTTGTTTTTCACCTCACACCAGACAGTGACACAAAGGGAGCTGGGGTGTGATCTGCATTTCCTGATTAGCTATCTCTGCTAGGAGGGAGGGGTGGAGTGGTCACTCTCATCTGAAAGGACTGTGCCTGCCTCTGACAATGCTGTCTCCAACCCCCTGGTGTGTGTCTGAGGCCTTGCCTGGGCAAGGCAGGATTTCACAAGAAGGTGTGAGTCCCCTTTGAAGAAAGGTGACTTCAAAGACTAAAATGGGTATAAGAAGGGCACCCAAACTTACAAACTTTAGAAACACTTCTGGAATCAAGAGGAACCTCTGCCTGGAGAAGAGCTGATCGCTGAGGAACAAGTGCTGCCCTGCCTGTGACTGTGCTTTGTGGAGCTTTCCTGCAGTGCTGCTTCTGCCTGAGTAAGAGGGCAAAGACTGGACTTTGTGTGCCTTCCATCTTGAAGAAGAAATCTCCAAGGGCTTGATGTAGAGCTTGCCTCCTGTTGTTGAAGTCTCAGGGATAGCAAAGACTTCTTCCTGCCAGCACCTGGAGTCTCTGGAGAGACCCCTACTCTGCTCTGTGGTGCCCTTCCAGTTCCTGGGACCCTGAAAGGAGAGGCTGGCAGCCTAAGGACAAAAAATACACGCACCGAGCGCCGTGCGGAGAAAAGATCGACGCGAATCCGATCGCGGCTGAGAAAACGACGCGACGCCGGCTCCGCAGCTGAGAAACGACGCCGCAGGAAACGCGACCGGAGAATCGACGCCCGGAGCAGGAGAAACGACGCGCAGCATCGCTGACGAAGGCTGAGAGATCGCAACCAGCGCCGCGGGACTTTCGGACCGTCGCGTGGCTGGCTTTTTCGACGCGCCTCGCCGTGCCGAGCTGTTTTCGACGCATATACCCGTGCAGGGTTATTTTCGACGCACACCGCCCGTGCGGGGTTATTTTTGCCGCAAACCAGGTACATTTACACGCTAGCAGCGCTAGTGTGTTGTTACAACTACCTAAAGACTCTTTTTATTTTAAACCTTTAAAAAATCATAACTTGACTTGTGTATGTTGGATTTTTGTCGTTTTGGTCTTGTTTTGTCTAGATAAATATTTCCTATTTTTCTAAACTGGTGTTGTGTCATTTTGTAGTGTTTTCATTAAGTTACTGTGTGTGTTGGTACAAATACTTTACGCCCAGCACTCTGAGGTTAAGCCTACTGCTCTGCCAAGCTACCAAGGGGGTAAGCAGGGGTTAGCTGAGGGTGATTCTCTTTTATCCTAACTAGAGTGAGGGTCCTTGCTTGAACAGGGGGTAACCTGACTGTCAACCAGAGACCCCATTTCTAACAATACCTATTTTGTGGGCTTTATAATTCAGAGTGTTGTTCATGTTTTGTAAATATAATAATGTTAATTACCAGTAAGCTAAATGTGCTGTGAAATACACAACAGTTAGACCTGGCCCTCCATGCAGAGCACCCCCAACTTTTTTGTCTTTACCTTCTTGCTTTTGCTGATTGTAATGTGGTTGGCCTTAAGACTCTGTGCACGTTGCCATTTCTAACTAGTGCTTGCCTGTTCTCTGCCTGTTCTCTCTTCTTTAAACATGGTGAAATTAGCTTACATCTGACTGACATATTTAATTTTCTTATAAGTCCCTTGTTGAGTGGTATACCATGTACCCAGGGCCTGTAAATGAAATGCTACTAGTGGGCATGCAGCAGTTAGTGTGCCAAGTAGCTCCTTAAAACATGTCCCAGACCTCCCATCACAAACTGAATGCAGTTTTAAACTGTCAATTCATCTTGGTAATATTACCTGCTTGCCAAGCCGTAAACTACCTAAGATAGGCCCGAGATAGTCAATAGGACAGGGGGCATTATAATTAAAAGTGCTAACTTTTGATTGGGAGCAGGTAAACATTTAATGGTTGGTGTTTGAGAAATTGTAATTAAAAAGCCTCTTTAATTGTAAAGTTGGATTTTAAGTTACAATATTGAAAATACTACTTTTAAAAAGTTGCAAAAAGAACAGATGATGGGCGAAATGGTAAAAAATGCCTAACATTAACTCCCAGTCAAAAATGTGGGCCGAAATCCATCGTTTTTTTGCCCACCATGCCAACCTTATTTCCACCCAGCTATATGCAAATCAGTCTTGACCCTGCTCCCCATGGGACCAGTTCAGCCCAAACTGCCAGTCCAGAAACTGATACCCTGAAACCAGTTACATCATGTTTGCTTTCTGGTCCAAGGAGGACCTGGCTTGACACATGGAAAATAAATTATAGATGACATGTGGCTTAGAAAGGACCTGAAAGGTATGATCCAGCAAAATGATGAAATCCAGGAGAGGGAAGAGTCCTTATTGCCAAACTCTAATAGTCTCTGCAATAGAACCAGATCAGATAGTGTATCAGTGTATCAAAAGCAGATCTGAGGTCTAGGAGCATAAGTGTATAAGTCCCCCCAAATCAAGTTTCCTACGATGTCCTACTGCACTCAAAAAGTCAGATTCTGTACTAAAACTGGGATGAAATTCTGATTGAGAGGGGTGCAGCAGACCAGAGGTCTCCAAATATCAAGACAGTTGGGGATTGAAAGGTTTGTTTAAGATCTTGGGAGAAATGGCAATTAATTAAATTGGGCGATAATTAGCCGAGATTTTGGAATCCAAGACAGGCTTTCTAAGTAGAGGAACAACCATGGCATGTTTCCATGATGAAGGAACTCTACCTTCTATTAAAGGAGTATTGAAAATCATCGAAGGAAGGGACATAACACATTATCAATCATTCTCATCAGTCTCAGGGGAAGGCTGATTTAATATAATCAAAAAGGGATGTAAGTGTGGTTAGGTCTAGAGGCTTAAACTTCAATAAGCTAGCCTCCAAATCGTGACATGTGTCAAGTCCTTGGGAATTACTCATGACTAATCTCTACCAATGTTTTCCTGAAGTAGCCAGAGAGGAGTAGATATTAAAGGATTTTGCAATCTCCTCACAAATGGACAAACACAGGTCACCTGAAGGCCAATACTTGCACAGGAACTAGCAAAGATTTAGGGCGTTGCTTTTTTTTTTTGGTCGCAAACGGCCTGATTTGCACAGACAGGCGTTTGCACCCCCAAAAAACATTTTCCTATGTACAAAACCCTGTTTTGTGATTCGGTAACCTATTACTGAATTACAAGATAGGTTAGCGATTTGGTATTAGAAAGCTGAGTGTTAAGGGCATCCCTACCTAATAGCGACTCGCAGTCCTATGTACGAATGTTTTGCAACTGTAATGCGGTTGCAAACCATTGGCTTTTTATCACCAATTTCAAATTGGTGCAAACGCATTTGCAAACAGGAAGGGGTCTCTATGGGACTCTTTCCCCTTTGTGAATGCCTGAAAAAACATGTTTTAAGAGCAGGCATTGGTCCCAGGGATCGCTGCCTACTCTTAAAAAATGAAATGGAAATGTTTCATTTTTTTTGTTTTAAACATCCCATTTTCCTTTAAGGAAAAAGGGCTGTGTTTAAAAAAAAAAAAAAAACGTTGCAATTCCCAGTGGGTTTCAAATTGTGACCTACCTCATTAATATTAATGAGGTACTCCTGTTTGTGACTCACTGGAAATCGCACAAGAAACTCAATGAAGTTATGTACATTTGGAATTTCCATTTTGTAATTGCAATTTGCATGTACAAACATGAAGCCCCAAATTATTCCAAAAAGCACCCTGGAAAAGTTTTGAGCAGTAAAATATTTGTTGGAATAGTCATCCCCCTGAGCTGTCTGCCCGACAGGCTTCAAAATATGTTTTAGCAGCTACCATTGGTTTAGCTTTGACTTCCTCACCGTAAACTTTATAAAATATAATGTACAGTAATGGTTACTCTTTTCACAGTTCTTGAAATATGGTTGTGTTACCATATTCTTGCAGGTATGTGGAAGCCTGTAGAGTAGAAGAGTGCTACCTAATTCTTCTATGGCATAAAGAGTGGTACCTGGGCCTCTCTCCCTGCCTATAAGTGCACCCTAAAAACATGGAAAACTGTCAGAACTGGTGTTGAGGTGAGCTGCGCAAAACTTTGCAGGAAAGAACCGAACTTCGAATTTGCTTGTTCTCCTGTTTCTAAATCTACTTCAATAGGATCAATTTTCACAGCATGACACTCATGGCAGGCTTTGGTATCAATCAATTAAGGCAAAATATTGATGCTAAGAGATTTGTTATGTAAGATGCTGTTTACTCGTCATCTATCAACCAAGACCTTTCTTTCAAGCTTGTTTTCTAGAGATCTTTTCCTGATTACATTTTTTAGCCTCATTTAGAAAATGAAGAGCCTTAGTATGGCATGAGTCAGAAAACTTGCTGCCATTCTTTTTATTCTTGCTGGAGTAGGACTACTTCCCCCAGCAGCCTTTGCCCCAGGAGGAGGAGTGGGCCAGTGCCAGGCACTGCATAAATGTTGTCACCCTACCGCAACACGGGACGCATGTGGGGCAAAGACCAGGCCTGTCTTCATCTGTCATATCCTGAAAGAGGCAGAAAAAGGCAAATCCTCTGACAATGGTTAAAGCAGGTACTGGTTCTGTTTCAGCACATTTTACCTTTCTTTCCCCATCTATTAATCTACCTCCCAGTTCATGACAGCTGTGGGGAAACAGAGAGCATCTGTAAATGCTCCCATGTCCCACACTCCTATATCCTTGGATGGGTTTCTACAATGTGCCATTGGAGGCCCTAACAAGGAGCTAGAGTTAGGAGATAGAGTTGGTTGAACGTCAACTCTCCCTTTCCTCCCCCTCCACCTTGTCTATTTTATCCCATGACAGGCCATCATCGGCCTCCCGGACTTGAAATCAGCACCAGTGATTTCACCTCTGACCACATGGGCCATGGGTGGCTCCCCTTCTGCATCTGGATCTCCATTTTCCTTACGGCCCCACAGGTCCACCATACACTTGGAACCTGATGTGCTGGTGGTTTTTAACAAGCCAGTTGATGCGTCATGGAAAAGACAGAGAGAGGAGGTCAGTAGTAAATCCAAGCATCCCATGTTAATATTAACCACTCACAGGAGGTTTTGTGGTGAATGCAAATGATAAGGACAGGCTGAAACCCTTACTGGAAACTTTATATGATAAATTATTTGATATCCTGGATACCAAACTGGAACTGATACATGAATGGCTGGCCAAAATTAAATTCAAGCTCTATGACAGCACTTTGTCTGGGTATGTCTTGGGAGCCCCTCTGTCTAACTTGGAATCTGTAATTGTACCAACGCTCCCACCTCCGGTTGTCACCCTTCCGGTGGCACTTCCCACCCCAGGGGACAAGACCATCGACATGCCAGGAATTTGTGGTACCCCTTGGTGGTTGGCTCTAAGGCAGGATGTGCCCACCCCCTGGTTGCTTTAGAGGGCCCTTCGGCAGGTGTTTCCAAATCTATCTCTCTCAGGGATCAGACAATGCCTTTCTTATTGAATAATGTCACAATTAACTTACCCCCTGAAGCAGTGCCATATGTGGTAGTACTGGGGCATGTGCCCCCTTTCAGGGCAGGTGTCTTAGAAAGTCATAACCAGCTAAAGAACAAAGTTATCCACTGGTTGGGCCTGTATTCTTCTTTGGGGGTCCGTGTGGGTGGATGGATCAGATTGGTAAGGAGGGTAATTGGATAGGGAAAGATGCAAAATCTTTGGAAGGGGATAGTGTAATAATACATTTTACCAATTCTTTTTCTGCTGTAGGAATTATTGTTTCTATTGGCTACTCAATAGCCAGTAGTCCTCCTACTTCTAATTTGGTACTCCCTTGGGATTCATCTATAGACCTAAGATAACGGCGAACTATCAGCAGCGCTAACAGAAGCAAAACCCTGCGCATCAAGTGCTGAAGCAGGTTAGGCAGTTCATAGCCCCCCACCAGGTGGAAGTCCCTAAATGATATGCCCTGTTGGCTTCCCTTGATGCCTGTGATTGACTGACCGGGCCTGACTGCTTGGATGGCACCACCAAAGGCAGCAGTGAATTGGTGCACTGAGACCATGTTAGACTCAAACCCTAAATCACTGAAACCCATTAGCTGGAACATTCCTCGGCTTGCAGCCAAGTTTAAGGATCTTGGTTGGCTGGATTTCGTCAGAGGCTTTAGGATGATTTGTCTGCAGGAAACGTGAGCTATCAGAGGCTTTGGGGTGATTTTTCTATAAGAAACTTTAGCTATGACCAACTGTTAATTCCCTGGGGGGTATAAATGCTTTTAGGTCCCCGTTACTGAATCACGGGCTGGTAGGTAGAAAGGGGGGCTAATTGTTTTTGTATCCCTGGTGATAAAAAGTAACCTGGAGGTAGCCCCTCAGGGCTTTCAACCCTCCAGGTTTTATCATTCTCTGTGGCAGGCTTACCCAATGTAGTGTTGTTCAATTTTTAGAATGCTAAGTCTCCTCTGCTCGATGTGTGCAATATCCACATGCTGGGTTCCTTCTTGTGAAATCTGAGTGGGTTCAAACAGTCTATGGCTAACATTATTATTGTTGGAGATTTCAATGGTTACCTATGTGGGGACCCAAAGGTGGAGGGGGAGCATGTTTATGATTGCATGTCTTTACCTGGTTTGCTCATGGAAAACTCTCACCAAGGCACAGTATTAAATTCAAAACCTCACCTCCAAAACTAGCCTTATTAAGCCTATTAATCCTACATTTACTGGGTGGGGACTTGAGTCATTTATTGACTTTATTTTTGTCTCTGCTCCACTTTTACTTTATGTCACACAGGTCGAGATACCGCTAAGCCCCTTTAGTGGCCATAATCCAGTTTGTTGATCCCTATGTAGTTCCCTGTTGGCACAAACACAACTTTCAGGAATAAGAGGGGTCTCAGATAATCCCCCATAGCTTTTATTAGACCCTCCATTCATGTTGGAACTTGGGAGCATTGACAGGCAGTCTCCGTTTTCCCATAGCTGGCATGAACTGGGAGGTAGATTGAAAAAGGTGGAAAGAAAGATAAAATATTATTCAGCACCTATAGGTGCTATAACTCAAATTCTTGCAATATCTTGGGGCCCTTTGCAGGGATCTCTAATACAATATCTGCACCAAACCAATGGACTAAGTTCTTGTAAAGAATTGTCACAAACAGTATAGACTGGAAATAATGCCGCATAAGAAAGTTCTAAGGGATGATGCCTGGGGGAGGCCTCCTCAAGGTGCGTTTGTTTAAACGTAGCTCCAAATTTTGGAGTATAGTGAACAGTCCTTTTCTGGCACTGGATATTGCTGCTTCATTGGGGGTCAAACGTTACTGAGGACAGCTGGGTGTTCCATTTTGAGAAGGCCTATAACACTTCCACTATCAATTATGATTACGGGGAATAGGCCCTAGCAGAGAGAATTTAAAATCTTCTTTTTTCCTTTGAGGAGTTGAAAAGGGGGATAGCCAGGTTGACTACACATAAGCCCCCAGGACCTAATGGAATTCATCCTGATTTACATATTAATGATGCTGAGGTCTGGGACCCATTTGGACTACACTCATCAATGCTGCAGTCAGCGAGGGACCTATGCGGTCTTGGGCTACCTCCATTATTATCCCTGTATTTAAAAAGGGGGATAGGGTCAGCCCCCTTTGTTACAGGCCCATCTCTCTGCTCGACTCTGTTGTGAAGATAGTGGGACATGTTATCCTGAATAGGGTAAGGATGTGGGCTGAGGAACATAATGCTTTGTCTGATAGTCAGTACAGCTTTTGCTCAGGCAGGTCATCTGTGGCCCACTGTTTGAACTTATATATGGTCCTTGGCAAACACACAATTGCACTTTCTGTCTCCCTCCATATAGCCTTTGTGGACCTTACCTTAGCCTTCAACAGGGTAAATAGAAATAAACTGTGGCACCTCATGATTACTATGGAGGTGGACTGGGATATTGACTTTTCTCTAAGGGACCTTCCTAGGAATACTGTGGCTTTGTTGCATTATTCCAATGCATGCACTGCTTTAGTTTTATTGGAGGTGTTCCACAGGGTTGTGTTTTGGCCCCATTTTTATTTAACCTGTATATTAACCAACTGGAGCAGGTCTTGCACGCCACTAATGCAGATTGTGCCCAAGTAGTGTCCTATCATTTACTCGTACTCCTGCATGCAGATGATGCTGTATAATTGGCCAAGATCACAAGTGGTTTGCAATCCCTGTTGAACACCTTTAGCACCTTCATGAATGATTTGGACCTGTCAGTCAATGTTAACAAATCATTTGTAATGGTGGTTGGGCCTTCTTCCACAAAAACTAAAACGCTCTACTTGGGGGTCTAGTGTATTACCTAAGCCTAGAGAGTTTTCATATCTGGGTATGCTGTTTGACTCATTCCTGAGTTGGAGTCCTCGAGTGACCAGGATGGAGGGGGAATTTGTGAGTGCTAATGCAGCGGTCTTTAGCTTTGACTCACAGGTAAAGGACCCATGAGGGCCCTATTGCAAGTCTTTAGGGCAAAATGTATATCCAAAGTAGTTTATGGGACTGGGTTCTGGGGATACTCTATGCATACTTTGTTGCAAACAGTAGAAAATTCCTTTTTGCAACGTCTTTTATGTTCATCCGAAAGTGTTCCCACATTCTCAGGACATGAAGACCTGGGTGTTGGCTATACTTCTGATAATATGGCCTTTTGCCCCATTTCCCTCTGATTGACATATGGTCCAGGGCAGAGACTAAGCTGAACAAAGAGATTTTAAAGGGTTGTATGTCTCTAGATCGCTATCAGTATATTAAGTGGCTCAAGTACATTAAGGAAACCTTGCAGAGGGCTAATCTGTTGAATATGCCTGAGAGTATAGTTAGGTCTGACCGTAGGAGGTTGAAAGAACATTTTAAGTGACAGAGGACCATGGCTAAGGAACAGGTTACTTTACAGATGCCTCAAGTGCAAAGCCACTTTTTTGTTTAAACCAGTTCTGGTTGTGGAGGTCTACCTCTCAGTCATGCCATGCATGTATGATTGTATGCTGCTTACCAGGGTTAGGATGGGTTTACTGCACTACTTGTTGGTCTTTGCCCTAGTCAGGACCTTGAGTTACATATTGGAGCCCTGTGGCTGTCAAACCAAATCAAATCACTCAAGTGCCTTGAGACCCTGTGGGAGCCGTGCTCTATAAATCCATGATTGATTTGAAAAGCCTTTCCCCATGTCAGGACCTCGAGTTACATATTGGAGCCCTGCGGCTGTGACAATCTACTAAGTTTTGTGTCTTTTACATGGTCCCCAGGAAGACTTACATTATCCTGCTACTAAAGCAGGCAAACTTTATCCAAGTACGCCCTGCACTTATGCACCTCCAAATGTTACCAGGATAAATAATTTTAAACAGTAAGTTTTGTAAAAGCCGTTGTGAAGCTGAGAAATAGCTATGGCCATTAATTTATTATGCTTAGAGGCAAATATATTTATGCTACTTGGACCATATCACTGTATGACGGTATTGAATGACGCTTGCCATTTTTATTGCGTGGTGGGACTTTTAATGTATTTTTTTATCCACAGGAATGTTTTTAACCTATGCGATTTTATACATATTTTTATGAACTGTTATTTGCTCGTGTATTGTTTTAAGATGTTGCTTTCATGGATTGTTCAAAAGCCAAAATAAAGCTTTTGTTATATTGAAATTGAGAGAGTAATTTAAGTCAATTAGGCCCTCATTACAACCCTGGCGGTCGGTGGTAAAGCAGCGGTACTACCGCCAACAGGCCGGTGAAAAAAAAAATGGAATCATGACTAAGGCGGAAACCGCCAACATAGATAGCCACTTTAACACTCCGACCGCCACGGCGATAGAAACAAACACTGCGGCGGTAACCGCCAACAGACAGGTGGAGGACAAAGTACCACCCACACTATTACAAGAGGACTATCCGCCACCTTTTCCGGGGCGGAACCAATGCTATCAAAAGCACAGCGGAAACAGTACACAGAAGGGAAACCACTCACCTCTCAACACCCAACGAGGAACCAGGACGCCATGGAGCCCGAGTTACACGTACTGCCTACGCTGGCCTTCCTCCTGTTCTATCAGGAGCAGGACAGACGCCGTCGACGACCACAGTAAGTACTGCACCTACAACACAGGGGGGGAGGGAAAAGAGGGTGACACACACACGCAGCATGCAATACCCCCACCCCCACCCTCACCCAAAACACCATACACACAAATACTTGCAGCAACATTACAGTTACACTCCCCCACCCCCTGGAAGAATGGAAGGACAAAATTAAATGATTGTAACGATTGTAATCATGAACAATTAGATAGTGAAAGTTCAAAAATCTGTATATACAAACATGTACACCAACTACACAGGTCTGGATAGTGTACCAATCATTGTCCATGGACCAGTGGTCCCAAAATGCATGGGCGAAGCCCACACAAGATACCTGACTGGAAACGTAGAGAACACTGGAGGGGCATCAGATCAAAAATAAACAGGTACCTCAGGGGGAAGGGGAGGGGGGGCACCTCAGCCGGATGAACGCACAACGCCACTGCTCCTCGAGGGGGCTCCATGCCCATTGCTGTATCCTGGGGAGTGCAAATCCACAGTCTATCAAGTCTTTCCAGTGGGTGGTTTGCCCACTGCTTTATCCTGGGGAGTGCAAAGCCACAGTCTCTCAAGTCTTTCCAATGGGTGGGTTGCCCACTGCTTTATCCTGGGGAGTGCAAAGCCACAGTCTCTCAAATCTTTCCAGTGGGTGGGTTGCCCACTGCTTTATCCTGGGGAGTGCAAAGCCACAGTCTCACAAGTGGGTAACAGTCTCCACTGGTTCTGGAGGGGGCCTTGTGCCCAGAGTGCTTCATCCTGCCAAGGACTGAGGCAGTGGATGGCTTTCTCCACTGGTTCTGGAGGGGGCATTGTGCTCAGAGTGCTTCATCCTGCCAAGGACTGAGGTAGTGGTTGTGAGTCTCCACTGGTTCTGGAGAGGGCCTTGTGCCCAGAGTGCTTCATTCTGCCAAGGACGGAGGTAGTGGATGTGAGTGTCCACTGGTTCTGGAGGGGGCATTGTGCCCAGAGTGCTTCATCCTTCCAAGGACTGAGGTAGTGGATGTGATTCTCCACTGGTTCTGGAGGGGGCATTGTGCCCAGAGTGCTTCATCCTGCCAAGGACTTAGGTAGTGGATGTGAGTCTCCACTAGTTCTGGAGGGGGCCTTGTGCCCAGAGTACTTCATCCTGCCAAGGGCTAAGGTAGCGTATAGCTTTCTCCACTGGTTCTGGAGGGGGCATTGTGCCCACAGTACTTCATCCTGCCAAGGACTGTGGTAGCGGATGTGAGTCTCCACTGGTTCTGGAGGGGGCCTTGTGCCCAGAGTGCTTCTTCCTGCCAAGGACTGAGGTAGTGGATGTGAGTCTCCACTGGTTCTGAAGGGGACCTTGTGCCCAGAGTGCTTCATCCTCCAAGGACTGAGGTAGTGGATGGCTTTCTCCACTGGTTCTGGAGGGGGCCTTGTGCCCAGAGTGATTCATCCTGCCAAGGACTGAGGTAGTGGATGTGATTCTCCACTGGTTCTGGAGGGGGCATTGTGCCCAGAGTGCTTCATCCTGCCAAGGACTGAGGTAGTGGATGGCTTTCTCCATTGGTTCTGGAGCGGGCCTTGTGCCCAGAGTGCTCCACATGCAGTGTGGCAGGTCCCATTCCCTCACCTGGGTGTGTGTGCCATGAGATTGCCTAGGAACAGGTAGCATGACACGTCATGGAGGCAGAGACATACCCCACCCTGCTGCGGCTTCGCCTTCCACCTGCAGGTGCAAACAGTGATGAGAGTCATGCCTCATGGAAGCTGGCCAGGGTCCAGGAAGTCTCCTCCAGCTTTGGACGGCTGCCCACTGGGGATGGTAGCCATGTCAGATGTGGTGCCACGGTCCGAGCATGTTGCGGGGCTGGTGGCGGTGCTTGCGGCGGTGTCTGTGGCGGCGTTGCTGGCAGTGGTGCATGTTTCAGCAACTGTTGAGGGACACAGCAGGATGGCTGCCCACTGGGGAAGATGCTAGGGACTGTTGCTAAGGCTGTAGACGTGCAGGCGGCGGTGCTGGTGGCGGTGGAGGTGGTGGTGCTGGTGGTGGTGCAGGTGGGGGTGCAGGTTGGTGTAGTCATTGACAGAATGGGTGACAGTATTCACTCACTTGGTGCCACCGTGCCCTGTCCTGACCTGCTCTTCTGCTCTTGTCCCTTCCCCACCTTTGATGGTGCCGCAGGTGTCTTGCCACTGTCCCCTTTTGTTTTGGTGGAGCCCCTGGTGGCTGGTAGGTGCGGCTTCTCCCTCCGGGATGTGGGCGCCTTCTTCACCTTGTCAGGTGGCGGAATGTCCTTGCCCTCGCAAGGTGGCACACTGGCAGCCCTGATGGGTAGCGAACTCGATAACCCCGCAGTTGCTGGCACCACTGTGCTTGGGGATTTGGTGGCTGAGGTGCCGGGCTGTGACCTGGAAAGCCTGGCCCTAGGGGAAGGACGTGGGGGAGGTGTAGGGAATAGGTCAATGTTAGCCAGTGAAACCTTCTTAGATATACTGGGACGGGAAGATGGAGGGGGTTTGGGAGTGAAGGAAGAGGAAGTGGTTGTAGGAGGTATACGTTTGCTGAATTTGGGTGAATGTGCATGGGCCGGAGGCTGTTGTGAGCTGGATGGCTGTTGGGTGGGTGTGTGCCTGCGTTTCTGTACTTTGGGAGGAGGGCTTACAGACACACTGGGAGAGGACACTGGGGATGTGTGCATGGTAGTGGGGGTGGTGATTGCACTTGAGCGGTGTGTGGTGATGGGCATGCTGGTGATGGAGGTAGTGGCTGAGGATGTAGTGCATGCAGGGGTGAGTGGAGACAAGACAGGGAGGGAGGCGGAGCATGTAGAGGAGAAGGACACAGTGGAGGCAGTGTATGTTGCTGTGTCTGCATGGGTATGGTGCTTGTGTGAGCGCCTGTGGGATGTGTGGTGCTTATGTCTGCCATGTCCACTCTTGTGTGTTGATGAGTGTGCATGCTGGTCTGATGGTGTGCTTGGGATAGGCTGAGGTACAGGGGATTGGGTCTGGGTGGAGGAAGTTGGAGGGGGGAGGCTGAACACAGGGACAAGGGCTGCCATCAGTGCTGAGGCCAGAGCCTGAAATGTTCTCTGTTGGGCCGCCTGCCCAGAATAAATGTCCTCCAGGTATGCATTTGTTTGCTGCAAATGCCTCTCAACACTCTGGATGGCATTCAAAATGGTAGATTGCCCAACAGTGAGGGATCTCAGGAGGTCAATAGCCTCCTCACTGAGGGCAGCAGGGCTGACTGGGGCAGGGCCTGAGATGCCTGGGGTGAAGGAGATGCCCACCCTCCTATGTGAGCGGGCACAGGACACACGCTGAGGGGCTGCTGAGAGGGCGGTGCTGGTATGGGGGGTGGCGGCTGACCCTGTTGATGCGGTGGGCACAGAGGTGCCCACCACCGCAAGGCAGCTCTCATCAGAGGAGGAGTCGGTGTCGCTGGTGTATGCTCCTCTCCCCATCGTAGAGCTCCCCTCGCCCTCCGTCCCACTGGTGGCTTCAGACTCCGTTGCTTCGCCCTCCAGGGCCAAGTGGGTTGCAGCTCCCTCCTGCTCCAGCGCCACTGCTCCTCCGCCAGATGATGCTATTGTACGCAAGAACAAGGACACAAAACAAAAAGGGGGAGGAAAGACAGAAGAAACACATGTTCAGTGCATGCAACACCACTACGGTTGGCAGACACAACACAAAGGGAGCAGCCCTATGGACTAAGCCATGCACTAACAGTTCCTAGATAATTCACATGCCCATGGGGGACGAGGCCTAAGCCCCTTTGCTGCACACCTGGAAGTCAGAGGAGCCAGACTAGGTGTAGATGGCTATTACCAGTAGTGGGGTTGGGGTGCCACGGAGCCTGCCTCACAAGGGACCTAGCCTAACAAGTTTGCCCTGGCCTAGGGGAACCCACAGCCCACTTCGACCACCCAGACACCTCGTAAAGCACGCAGAGTCAGCTGAATTAGAGTGTACTCACCCCCTTGTGGCTGCTGTGATGCCCTCAAGTGCCTATCCAACTTCGGATAGGCCACCGCCAGGATCCGGTACATCAAGGGGGTCATGGTGTGAAGGGCACCCCTTCCACGTTGGGATGCCATCCCTAGCTGGGCCTCAGCTGTCTTCTTGCTCCAGCTGCCAAAGGCCCTCCCATCTTTTACGGCAGTGGGTACTCCGTCTATTGTAGACCCCCAGGGTCCGCACTTCCTTGGCGATGGCACGCCAAATACCCTTCTTCTGGTGGGCGGTGATCTAGAGGAAAAGTGAAGTAACAATGGATTTTACTCCCCAGTCTGGTTCTTCTTACTCATTGGCACAACTTCCCACCCTGGCCCAGAAAAACATAAACTGACCATCCTCATATGCTGGCCTCAGCCCACCCCCCCTTGTATCTTCCATCCACCCCACTCCATACATTCATGTCCCATCCATCATGCTTACAGTGTACTCACCTGTTTGTCTGGAGGAATGTACAGTTGCTTGTACTGGGGGAGGACCCCATCCACCAGTTTCTCCAAATCCTCTGAAGTGAAGGCAGGGGGCCTCTCCTCAGACACTGTAGCCATCGTCGCTTCCAGGCACAGGTCACAGCAGCACTTGCAGTATAGGTCCTCTCCTGTTGAAGGTCATGTATCAAGGTAGGGAACAGTAAGAAAATGGCGGCCACGTCCGCGGTGGTGCGTAACGTCACCGCCGGTGTACATCGTCATTGGCTCCTGGGACCCATAGGGCTCAATGTTAACCAATGCTGAATTGCGCCGCGGTCTTTGACCGCCCACCGCAACAGTGTACAACGCCAGCGCAGTTACCTCATTTCCCCTTGTCCCACCTTACAGGTCCGGCAGCCGCCATTTCAGGGAGGCCACATGGGATGGAAAAAAACTGCGTCACACCTATCTAGGCCTGGAATACAGACAGATTCCGCCACATTGTGATTTCTCTACGTTTTACCAAATAACACATTGTGATACCTAAGTGTTGGATGACCTTCTGCTCCATAGGGCACGTCTGCTGGAGCAGGTGATGAGATGGCGGCATCCTCTGGTGTACAGGCCGCTGGTGGACCTGTCGACAATGGAAGAGAGACACATCATTATCACATACAGACTTGATCGTGCAACAATCCTGGAACTGTGTGCCCAGATGGAGCCATACCTGATTTCAGCTATCCACCATCCCACAGGAATTCCCCCCTCTAGTGCAGGTTCTGTCTGTACTCCATTCCCTGGCCAGCGGGTCTTTTCAAACAACAGTGGCCATGGCATCAGGGATGTCCCAGTCAATGTTGTCTAAAGTGTTGGCCAGAGTGTTATCTGCCCTGCTGAAACGCATGTGCAGCTACATCATTTTCACTCAAGTGGAGGATTTGCCCATAGTGAAAGGTGACTTCTATGCCCTGGGTCATATCCCCAACATCATTGGTGCCATTGATGGTACAAATGTTGCATTTGTTCCCCCCCGCAGGAATGAACAGGTGTACAGAAAACAGAAAAGCTACCATTCAATGAATGTGCAGATGGTGTGTTTGGCAGACCAGTACATCTCCCATGTGAATGCCAAGTATCCTGGATCTGTGCATGATGCTTACATTTTGAGGAATAGCAGCATCCCTTATGTGATGGGGCAACTCCCGAGGCACTGTATGTGGCTAATAGGTGAGCCCAAGGTCCCAATAAAGTTGACGTAGGTGTCTGGGTATGGGGTTGTCCCTAAGGGTTAGTGTGTGTCTAACAGTTGTCCCTCGACATTTGCAGGTGACTCTGGTTACCCCAACCTGTCATGGCTACTGACCCCAGTGAGGAATCCCAGGACAAGGGCAGAGGAACGCTACAATGAGGCACATGGGCGAACTAGGAGGATTATAGAACGCACCTACGGCCTCCTAAAGGCCAGATTCCGGTGCCTTCATCTTACAGGTGGCTCCCTATACTACTCACCGAAGAAGATGTGCAGGATAATAGTGGCCTGCTGTATGCTGCACAACCTGGCTTTGCAACACCAGGTGCCTTTTCTGCAAGAGGATGGTCCAGATGGTGGTCTTGTTGCAGTTGTGGAGCCTGTGGACAGTGAAGAAGAGGAGGCAGAAAAAGAAGATGTCGACAACCGAAACAACATCATCATGCAGTACTTCCAGTGAGACACAGGTAAGAAGATGTAACTACTTCCCACATCTCATACTATTGTTGGAGCTAGCATAAGTCTGTCATTTTCACTCAATGTATGGACCCTGACTTGTTTACTTTGCCTTTCCATTTCACAGATCTGGGTCCCACTTTGTGCCCTCTGCTATGTTTACTGCTGGCCTACAGCTGAGTTACATTGGTATGTGAACAAGTACATTGACATTGCTATATTCCTGAGGTTTTGCAATTACACATTAGTGAAAGCACAGACAGATTCCAGATTGTTTTGTGATTCAAGTGTGTTTATTGCTGTGCAAATAAGTGGAGGGGGGTGTGAAATGGGCTGGGGTGATGATGGAGGAATGTCCATGGCAGAGTCCAGTCTGTTAGTATCACAGGTGCATTGTCCAAGGGGGCATAGGAAGTGGAGTAATGGCAGTTCAAGGTGGACAGGATAACATAGTGGGAGAGAAGGGTGACATTCAGGAGAGTCCTATTTCTTGGTGGGAGTCTTGGCAATGTTCTCTGTCTTGTTCCTGGATCTCAGGGACTGTTTGTGGGGTAGTTCTCCTTCTGCAGGGGGTGGGGTGCTGGTGGCCTGTTGTTCCTGTGGCGGTGCCTTCTGTCCACTAGCGCCGGCGAAGGTGGAGGGCTGTTCATCGTCCAGGCTAGTGTCAGGGGCCCATTGGTGTGCCACTGTGTCCCTCCTGGTGTTGAGAAGGTCTGCCAGCAGCCCTGCAATGGTGACCAGGGTGGTGTTGATGAACTTCAAGTCCTCCCTGATCCCCAGGGAGTGTTCCTCCTGCAGCCCCTGGGTCTCCTGAAACCTAGCTAGTACCATGCCCATGGTCTCCTGGGAATGGTGGTAAGCTTCCATGATGTTGGAGAGTGCCTCGTGGAGAGTGGGTTCCCTGGGCCTGTCCTCCCCCTGTCGCACAGCAGTCCTCCCAGCTTCCCTGTTATCATGTGCCTCTGTCCCCGAACCGTGTGCCCACTGCCACTGCCCCCAGGTCCCTGATCCTCCTCTGTTAGTGGGGTTGCCTGGGTTCCCTGTAGTGGTGGACACACTGCTGCTTGACGTGTCCTGGTGACAGAGGGATGGGCCCGCTGGGTGGGTGCTGTGGCGGTGTTTCCTGAGGGGGGAGGTTCAGTTGTGGTTTGTGACTGTGTCAGGGGAACCAACTGTCCCGAGGTCCCTGATGGGCCAGGCTGGTCCTCTTGATCCAGGCGTGCAGAGCTGCTGTCATCACTGTGGGCCTCTTCTGTGGGGGGACTGGATATGTCTGGCACCTCCTGTTGGGTATGGGTCCTGTTGGGAAGTAAATGCATAATGTTAGTATCTGTGTGTGCGGTTTTGTGCAATGGGTGAGTTACCCTCTACTCCTGTGCTTGCATTACTGCTGTGGCCCTTGTGTGACTGGTGATTTCGGGGCATGTGTGAACCTCTCTACTGGACATGCTTTGGTGATAGGTGCCCATGCATTGGTGTTACGTGCAGGGCTTGATTTTGTGATGTGTGGGTTGTGTTAGTGGGGTATCTGTGGGTTGTTGGGGTGATGGGTATGGGGGTGAGGGTGAGAGTATGTGATGGCATGCAGGTTGGGTGGGGGGATATAGTAGTAAAGATTTGACTTACCGGAGTCCAGTCCTCCTTCTACTCCTGTGAGGCCCTCAGGATGCATTATTGCCAAGACTTGCTCCTCCCATGTTGTTAGTTGTGGGGAAGGAGGTGGGGGTCCACCGTCAGTCCTCTGTACAGCAATCTGGTGTCTGGATACCACGGAATGTACCTTCCCCCGTAGGTCATTCCACCTCTTCCTGATGTCATCCCATGTTCTTGGATGCTGTCCCACTCCGTTTACCCTGTCGATAATTCTCCGCCATAGCTCCATCTTCCTAGCAATGGAGTTCTGCTGCACCTGTGATCCGAATAGCAGTGGCTCTACCCAGACGATTTCCTCCACCATGACCCTGAGCTCCTCCTCAGAGAACCTGGGGTGTCTTTGAGGCGCCATGATGTGGTGTGGGTGATGTGTGAGGTGTTGTCTGTTGTGATGTGTGAGGGGATGTGTTGGTGTGTGTTGTTTGAGGTGCGTGGATGTTGTATAAGTGATGGTGCTGTGTGTCTGTGGATGCTGGTGTTGTGTTAGGTAGTCTCTCTCTCTGGCCTTCTTTCTGAATTTCATTTGTAAGGGTTTGTGGGTGATGTGGGTGTGTGCTTTATATTGGATTGGGTGTGTGGGTGTGGTGTGTGTATGTGTGTCAGGTGTGTGTATTTTGAATTGTCCAATGTGGGGGTGTTTTGAGCGCGACGGTGTGTACCGCCAATAGATTACCGCGGTTGAAAGACCGCTGCGTTGATTCGTTGGTCATGATACTGTGGGCGTATTCCTGTTGGAGTGAAGGTGTAGGTTTTGGTATCGCCAGTTTATCACTGACCTTTGGTGTGGCGTACTTGTGTGGGTGTATCTATTGTGGTGGATTCTGAGCTGTGAGTCGTAATACCTGTAGCGTAATTCCGCTGCCGCAAACGGTATGTTGGTATTCTTCTGCATGGCGGAAAGCAGGATTTACCACCAAGGTTATAATGAGGGCCTCAGTGCCATTTAAAAACATATTTCTAATTTTATAGAATGACATTGAAAGTATTAAGAAAAGTTAAGAATGATATAGTTCAGTCTTAAAACGTAGCCTATCCTTTCTCTCCACTACACCTGCCACCTAAACTCCTCCCACCAACAGTGATGTGGACTCCAGTCGACTCAAATGTTAGAAGAGCAGACTATTGAATGATGCCACAATCGCTGTTAAAATTCAAACACATGTCATCCAATAAAGCAACATTCCAAAAGCTCCTTTGATGCTGATTGTTGGCACAAGATTAAGTAAAGAGAATTGTGTTTTTGGCCTGCACTGGATGGCCCCTTCAAAGCATGACATAATCGGTAATAAATGACTAGAAGCACCATGTATCTGCAGGTGTTCCATCCTCGCAGCTATCAGGGTAGCAGGTGCAATGTCACTAGGCCCATAGGTGGGAGGGACCCACAGATTCCAAATTGTGTTTTTTTAACGACCCAATTTGGGTACGAAGGACGATTTTCCATGCTTGCATTGGAGGTATGGGAGAGGCATTTGCTTTGAGTGCCCTGGATTTCATGGCACCTTACTATGGCACCCAAATACTAAATTTTTGCGATTTACCAATCAAAACATTTGCGAACAAGTAGACGAAGTGGATGGAAGATATTTAAAGGCTGCCCAATTAATGTTTATACTTTGAGAAATGTGTGATGCAAAACAACTTGTACAAAATGTGATGATAAAAAAACACTTCTGAAATACCTACAGTAGTAGCAGAGGAAACAAGGTACATATTCCTATGTTCTAACACGTGTCTTAGTATTACTTTTTCAGTATCTTGAAATCCTCTTGTTGAAAGCTTAGAACTCTTAGCTACTCCTTTCTCGGCGTCCGGTGAAACAGATTCTGAAAATAAAGGAGCACAACACAAAAGATCGTAAAGGCTTTTCTAGCACAAATGAAAACCTCAAATAGAATGTCAGCTTAGTGACCGAAAACCTACAGGCTTCCAAAATAGGACATGTTCTATAAAATGTAACAAGAAAAACAATTTAGCAAATTCATTTTGCAACATTGTTGCTGCATACTTAACAACAAAGGAAGCAAGCACATGTTCCCCTTCTCTTTCATGCAAAAGTGGGGCAAGATCTGTCTGCTCCCTTCTTTAAATTTCATGTACAATAATAAATCAACATTGCTGTTCTATTTTTTATCCAAGGTAAACAGGCAAGCCTTTCTGGGGTTTTTAAGCCTAACAATGCCTCTTGTAATTTCAGAGACTTAAACACTTTAAAAAGCAGTGCCCATTGAAGAATCCCACTGTGCTTTGACTGAACTCGAAAATTATGTACTGCATTTCTTTTATTTATGGGTAGATTTGGAAAGCATTTGTGCCAGCTACATATGCCTAGTCTGACAGGTAATATGTTGAGAGCATACCAATTCAAACGAACAATGTATAAATTACCATACGAAAAGAAGAATTTTGAATCATACTTGAAAATAGTTGGAAACTGTAAATACAGAGATGTTAATCCACCCTTTAAATTGTACGGCTGAGTGGTACTGAGTGGAACAGTTACATAGAAACATCACATCTTTGTTAGTAAAAAGAAAAATCTGAAAAAATATAGATTGCAAATAAAAATTCAACAGGCAAAATGATATGTATCAAAAACGTTATGATTTACATTGATGTGAAGAAGAAAGTGGCATGGTTAAACTATTTTATTGAGGTAATTTATGCACTACACATGTTTGCACTTTTTTTAAAGTGTGAAATTAGTTATCAATTTCAAAATTAGCACTGAACTAGTACACGAGCACACACGTGCACACATTCAAATTTATGTATTAATTTATGTGATTTGTAAACCGCATGGCTACCTAACAACGGTTTAAGTGCTAGCCTTCTCACTAAACCAAAATCAACCAACATTTCCAAGAACCGAAGAATAGCTGATATTAAAGAAGTGGGGAGATAACATCCATGTGTTAAGCAATTTGCAGAAAACTGTGAGTGATTTACAAGCTCTCAGAGTTTGTGGCAAGGTGTTCCACAGCTTTGGTCTCACATACACAAATGCCCAACCAAATGCCCAGCCATCAGCTCCTGATCGCTAGAGTGGAGCGAGCGTTTGGGTATATACCAAGACACTAGAGGTCTCAGATACATAAGCCATGTGTTGGACATGAATGTGTGCATCTAACTTAAGGCCTTGAAATGAACCTGTCTTTCAATTGACTGCTAGTGGAGAGTATGGAACATGCTGGCTGAGGAGGTGACTTTGGGTGGGTGAAGAAAACGTGCTGCTGCATTTGGCATGGTCTGAAGCTGTTTGAGCAGAGATGTTACAACACCCAGATACAAGACATTACCCTAGTCCAATCTGGAAATAACCAGGGCCTGGTTCAGATGCGCAGACACACACGCATACACACACACATCTATTACAGCATTGGCGGCAGGGAATTTGTTATGGTTAGAGTGCACTCTCCATTGAAAAGGTAGTTTTTATGTCTTCAATAATATGTTTGCCATTCCACACAGCTTCACAAAACTTTACTAAAATTTTATTCAGCCACATTAGCTTGAGTCTTGAAAGATTTGTGAAGCTCTGCCAAGGGGAGGAATATTATAAGGGGATCCAAAAGTATGAAACCCTATCTTAATTGTCATATAGAAAATACTGCCAAACCACCCTGGGTTGTA
The DNA here is from genome assembly GCF_031143425.1 of Pleurodeles waltl. Classification (NCBI taxonomy): domain Eukaryota; kingdom Metazoa; phylum Chordata; class Amphibia; order Caudata; family Salamandridae; genus Pleurodeles; species Pleurodeles waltl. Next base: position 271,081,070 of record NC_090438.1, read on the forward strand.
TGTCGAAACAACACATGCAATTACCATGCATTCCTTTACAAAGCCGTCATTACAACACATGCATCATTACCACACATGCTTTTATCATGAACATTATGTTGTAAAGACATGGTTGGTAAAGGCATATAGATAGATAGATAGACAGATAGATAGATAGATAGATAGATAGATAGATAGATAGATAGATAGATAGATAGATAGATAGATAGATTTTACCTACTAGCGGTCCCCAGTAAGTAAATATAGTTAGGACCCAATGTGACAAATAGACAGACACTCTCACACACATTCATGCATTCTGAAGCACAGTTTTATAAGAAGCATGGAAGGGGGACTAGCTTTCAGGACAATGCTGTAGTTCAATGACGTAGTTTTGAAATAAAATGCAGGTGAAAATAGAGGGCAGTAGTTTGAATTCGAAAGGACACTTTTTATTGGTTGTTATAAATACATTTTTGTATGAAGATAGACTGTCATTTTTTGAGAAAAGAAATTGAAGTTAGACCGGGTTTTGAGAAAGTAGGAAAACTACAGGAGCATGGAGGGTGGGGATAAAAAAGATCAGACTGTGACTTTGTAGTCGCAGTTCTATTGAAGAAAAATGTTTAAAAAGGTGTTTTGTTGTGAATAAACTATTTTATTAAAAGAGCAATATATATGGAAGTATTTCACAATATATTTGGAAAATGGCGTTCATCCTCCAGAGCAAATCCACTGATCCATCAGTGGAGTTACACAGGAGGGTCATGCTGAGCGAATTGGGCAATCTTTTGAGGAGTGTTGGAAAGGGTTAAGTGTAAGGTTCTATCAGAAAATTAGGTATGAAAGAGAGATTCTGATTAGCTTTGTGACTGTGTAACCCTGAAAAGAAAGTTGAAAAGTTTGCCATTCATGGTTCCATTGTCTAACAGTGGTGTACCATTCTTCTGCTTAGTTTTTGCAGACTCTCAGTGGTAAGAAAATCTAACTGATTCCGAGAGACACATATACAGAATACCAAACACACTTAACAGGGATGTGTAGAAGAGTGTATTTTACTTTATAATGTGTTAATCTGAATGGGAATGAAGAAAATGTTCATAACAACTAAAAACAAATATAAATTAGACATATGTCATAAAAATAATGAAATGTAGAATAATTAGTAAAGAAAGATTACAGTGCTATTTTAGCACATAATACTATACCCTTAGCTAGGATGTAGGTAGGATATAGAAGAGGGTAGTTTGTTATTGAGAGTTGAAAGATATTCTTGTTAGTGTAACAAAGTTATATGTGGTGCTGCAGACCTTTATTTCCACATATACAGGGAGTTTGACATGTATGCTGCAAGTGATTTTCCTATTAACAAAAGCGTAGATTGAAGATCACAATTGTATATTCATACACACGTTGAAGGAGCTGTTATGTTTACAGCAGTATTGGAGCCAGTTGCAGATGTAGCTACATACACTTGTATTCACCATATTTAATTAAATATCTGTTAGCACATCCATAAAGGTATTAATACAGTTAGTGAGATATGTAGTCAAATACTGACACAAGCTAGTGATTCATTCACACCAGTAGAGGTACCAATACACTCACTCAGACATGCAGGGAATTACTGATAAACCTACTCTCACATGCAGACAAGTACCTGTTTAAATATGGCTCAGGCCTACTACTGCAAATCATATTTGACAAGTTTTAGTGTCACCTCAACTTCGCATTAGAAAGGCTACTTTTAGTACAAATAATATATTCCTCAATTAGACAATCACGAAGACATGTGAATTTAGCAGCGAACACATTGACAGAACTAATTAGTTATGTATGTAATTTTATACTGGTTTCTGCAGAGCCATTTTTTTATTTTTATTAATTTGGTTTCCAGATATTCACTTGTACTGAAAAAAGAAGAATTAGAATGTCTAGTAAGAGATAAAGAGGAAAGAAGCAGATGAAACAATACTAGCTAATTCAAACTGACAGTAGAAAGACAAATAAGGTGAAGAATGTAGACAAGGAAAAAAAGAACAGCTGGCAAGATCACTAAACACTTGCTGAAAAAAAGTGTGTTGAAAATTGCAAAGTGAAAAAAAATATCTCCAGTAAAAAAGAGATCTAAAGAAAATGATAAAGAGGAGGGACTGCAGGATTGTAAAAGTAGAATTTGTAATAAGGAAAGAAAGATTTTGGCTTGGAGACAAAAACAGAATAAGGAGATAAGAGTGAAAATGTTTTGAACTAGAGTAATAAAAAATTTGGTGAAGAAGATGAATAAGTATAAGAGGAGAATTGTTATAATTAAGCATACGCAACTTATTGAGAGTATAGTGGGCAAAGCATTTGTTTTGAAAAGGAAACTTTTTATCCTAATATTGAAAAGAATGGAAACTCAAGACAAAACAGTACTATGCAGGAAGAAAAGAACAATAAGGAAATTAGAAAATACACCATCTTACAAGATCATTAATTGGCTTGTCTTTCAAAGATAGTGCTCAAAACACTTTTCATTACTTTAGAATGTTAGCTGTGCATCATTCAAAAATGTGCAATTTAGTTAGGAGACTTTATTATGTAAAATCTCCACCTTTATGTTTAGGAGATTTGAATAGAGCTCTGTTACATGGTAGAGTGACAGACATTGAGAAAGTTTCTGAAGGCATTCAGTTCTATTTCTTTGAGCCTGAAGAAGATACTACAGAAAATGAGGAGGTAGTGGTGAAAGATGTAGAGGAAGTGGATACAGAGATTATTATTGAAACATTTACAAAGGAAATAGGAAAGTTAAATGCACTGTGTTCCCATAAATCTAAGTATGCCTGTATATGTTGTTGACAAACTCATTACCAAAACTGAACCAGTAATGTAGTTGTATTTTCTAAAAGTGAGAAAGATACCAATGATGAGTGGCAGGAATTTGGTGCACATCTATTTAAAGAAGAATGTTTTGATTTAGACAGAAAGGAAAGAATATGTATTGTCATGTCAAATTAGAAGATAACAAAATGCCAGGCAGAGCAGTTCATAACAGATTAGAATTGGTACCAGTACCATAAGAACTTGAACAATTATATATATGAATCAATTGTTATACAAACTGTTCATCCATTTCAAGCAAGCATTCGAATTAAGCCAAAGACAGGGTCGCTGCCACCAACACAACTAAGAAAGGACTTAAAGGAAAAGTTGTGTATTTAACTTTAGATTTTTATACAAACTGAACACTGTAGGTGTTGAGAAAGATGTAGATCAGCCACTCATTATTCTAGTAAGTGGAGTGCCTACAAAAAGTAAAAATATCTGGCAAGAGTTAGTTGATGTGAATAAATAAAAATAAAAAAACTTTATATTTGAACAAATATAATATTTCTTACAACAATTTTGACATTATTGGAGATGTAAGTTGAATCGATGCAGAAATACTGCAATCAAGAGGACAAATAGAAAAAGTGGATAAGCAGGAATCAAAAGAAATAAATGAGCACTATAGTATTCAGCTACTTCATTCAAAAGAACCTTTTGGGAATGCTATTGATTTGTTTCAAATGAAACAAGCAAGAGGAGCTCCAATGAGTATGTGGGAAAATGTTTATAGGCTTGCTGTTTTCTACAGCTGTTTCGCACAGGAGTAGGTGGCTGCTACGTTGACCAACCTATACAAATACCAGCAGCTGAATACAGGTCATTGAGACTATATGCAGAGGAGCCTCGGTTTCGACAATGTACTCCCTATAGATCCCATCTGTTATTTCAGAGTGACTTGTAGGGACTCTCTTATGCTGTGAAACATATTTTGAAGACAGGAGTCAATGTGCAAAATCTTTCTGCAAGGGAGTTTGTTGATAAAAAACAAGGTAAAGATGAAAATCTTGAGTACAACTTAATTAATTTCATGGCATGTCAACATGGGGCTAATGAATACTGGTACCATGGTCATGGAGAACATAAATGTATGCTTCAAAACTTAGGTCCAGATACTTGGTTTGTAATGCTTAGTTGTGCAGGGTATGCATGGGATGATTTACTAGAATTTCAAAGACAAACAAACTCTATCATTAAGAATGTCCACTTGAAGACAGCAGGAGAACTTTTCTCTTTGGATCCTGTTAGTGTATGTCGGTATTTCAATCACAGGCTTCAAGCGATGCTGCCCTTCATATGCAAAAAACACTCCCCCTCTAGGAGAAGTTACAGGTTTTTTTTTTAGAAAAGAACACCAGTCAAGAGGTGCTCCTCATATACACATGCTCCTATGGATAAAAGATGCCCCTCAATTTGGAACTGATACTGATGAGTGTGTACTGTCTTTCATAGAATGGTATGTTACATGCACCATCCCAAATGAGAATAGTGACAAAAATCAAAAAGGTCTACTCTCCAAACACATAGATGTGGGTGTGTTGCAGCTGAATATAAAGGTGTAGTGGAACATTTTATACAAGATGTTGTTTTGAATTTCCAAGGCCTATCATTTATAGGGGAAGAGTGAACAGCTTTTTTTCTGCAGTGGGGCATATAATAACAAGGAAATAACCAAAAACTACACATGATCTGAAAATATCAGAGATAATAATCCTTTCATTCTGAAATGATAAAATTCAAATATGGACATAGAGTTTGTTGCAGACAATTCCATTGCTGTTTCTCACTATGGGGGTTATTCTAACTTTGGAGGAGTGTTAATCCGTCCCAAAAGTGACGGTAAAGTGACGGATATACCACCAGCCGTATTACGAGTTCCATAGGATATAATGGACTCGTAATACGGCTGGTGGTAAATCCGTCACTTTTCCGTCACTTTTGGGACGGATTAACACCTCCTCCAAAGTTAGAATAACCCCCTATGTCACTTCATACATCACAACATCAGAAAAAAACAGAGATGAAGGAAATGTGGGAGAAAATTTCTGCTGAAAAATCTCTATTGCTGAAATGATACGGTTTCGCAATGAAAATGCTCTCACATAGCGTTTAAGTGCTGTGACAGATTGAGTTCAGCTACATCGTTTTCAAAGTCTAGGGGAATTGTCCACACCAATATGTATCTTTACAAAATACTACAGCACTATAGGTACAAAAATAACGTTTTGGAAAGTATTGAAAAAGGCAAATATCATGTATTGGGTTGTGATGGTTGTTTAGATCAGCATGCAAAAGGTAACTTAATAAACCATAGAAATCTTACTTGTTTAACTGCTGAGAAAAAATAATTGTTCTACTTAGCACTTCTCCAGGCATTTAAACCTTGGCATTCTGAAACTAAGTTACTTGGGCAATATGACTGCTACGAATAATCTTCCAAAGCTGTGAAAGACAACATTGAATGTCTAATATTTTCCAACTACCTCAAAATGGTAAATGAATCAATTGAACAGGGGTGTTGGAAAGTGGATTATTAGTAAGGGCAGGCAAGTACCTACACCTAGCTAGCTACATCTTGATACAGGGAACACTTGTTAGCTATTTTTTCCTTGTAGCAAACAGGGAGTCCCTTCTTGAACCAGTTGAAGATAGACAAAGTCTGTTTTGTGGTGATGCCCAGGTATGCAGCTGGTGCAGTCCTTCAGAGTGCAGTGTCCAGGTGCAGGTCAGGGGTCCAGCAGGACAGTCCTTCTTCTGATGTTGTTGCCTGTAGGGATCTCGGTTCTGGGTGCAGCTTTGCAAAATTTATCATTGCTCCTGGGGTGAAAATCAAGGAGAGGGGGGCAAATGTCCTATCACAACCAGGCCACTCCCTCCTTCAATGAGCAGTTCCTGGGAAGTGTGGCAAAAATCAATGCCACCCACTAGTGGGGCTACAAATCCTTAACAAACCCTCTCCTTATCTAATCAAGAGGGTACCTGGTTATCTGGGTTTGCAATGAATGCGGTAGGTCCTGTACTGCTCCAATTCTCATTCCCTCCTTTGAAGACCAGGCTGCTCTCCCCCATCCTGTTTCACCATCTGCTGAGGCAGATCTCCTTCCCCACGCACTTCCTTTGTGTTTAGCCCAGGCCACTTCACACCTCATCAAGGCAGTCTGACCAGGCTGCCACTGGTTGACCAATCAGAGAAAGACACTGAGCTGAAACTGGTAACTATTAGAAAGAGGTCTAAAACTCTTTCTAGGTAAAAGTTTTATTAAATTCAACAATGAAAATTTTGTGTTTTTACTATAACATTAAGTTTGATACCAAACCTGACAGACCTAGCTCCTTCAGAGACTTTATTATTAATCAAAACAAATGTTTCCCATTTCAGCCTATGGAGCCTATTCACTACAATGAGGGAAAACCTAATGCGGCTATTTTTCCTCACCAGGGCTTATAAAAAATATTTTAGAAGGTCCCTGTTTATAGTTACTCTGCACCCAACCCTCGAGGCACCTAGGGCACACATTAGGGGTGAGATGTATGAAAAAATAAGTCAGTTTATGACTTTATAAGTACTTTAAACTCCAAAGTCCAATTTGCATTTGTCTTCTATTTAAAAGCAACCAGCAAGGCAGGCCTGCCTTTAAAATGACCCTGGTCACCCCAGCAATCCACCTATGGGGGAACTATGTATGCTGGGGTCCCTAACCCTACACGCCCTACCATATACTAGGGACTTATAGGTAGGTAGATACTGCCAATTATAATTAGCCAAATGTACATACTCATTTTGATCAGAGCACAGGCCCTAGGACTGGTTAGTAGCACCCAGGGCACCACCAGTGTCCCGAAAACACCAGCAGAAAGTGATTAATGGGGGCAAAAATTTAGGGGGCTTCTGCAATCAGCCCAGTTTTCTCACAAAGAGGAAACAATTGCTACTGAGATAGCAAAGGACAGTTCACAAAGCAGCCAGATTTCCAGTCCTCTCAGTCAAGATCCTCGTGGACAGCCAATAATTGAAAATTAACTGACACAGCAATGAATGAGGTGGAGATAGCAATGCAACAAGCAAGGGGAAAAAATGTTGACTTGGTACACTTAGTAAAACAACTGGATGATGACAAGAAAGAAATATATATGGAAGTGAAGGGAAAAATAGAGCATGGATTCCTCCACGAAAACAATCAATTTAAACATTCAATTTTTAGGCCAATTCCTTTGTATGTCAGTAGACAAGCTGGCACTGAAAAAAAGCTTTTTAATCTAAGTTCTAACCACTTATTTACAGAAGACTACAGACTCATGCCTTCAGTATGACTATGGTGATCTATGGATCGCCACAGTGGAGGTCGTACTGCTGCGGCCCTGGCGGTGAAGACCACTATATCACAAGTCCGGGGAAGGCACCTGGAGAACACAGCCAAGTTGCCATCTGAACCACCAATGCAGACGGACCGCCGCGACCGGCGGTACGCATTTCCAGGTCGTAGGTCAGGGTGTTTCCCATGACCATATTACGAGGCTGCACACCACCAGTTTTTTCGGGCGGTCTCACCACCACAAAAGGGCTGGTGGAAACGGAAAGCTTAAAAGGGAACATTCACCTTCAGGAACACAGGCACGTCCGTAGGTGCCATGACACATGAATCACAAGTCTTCCCAATGCTCCTGCTGGCCATTAACTTCCAGGACCAGCGACGTCAACCAAGATACCAAACATAAGTACACCAGCCTAGCACACACCAGAGGAAGGACATTAGGACACACACACACACACACACACACACACATACCACACACATAAAATTGCACATTCACCACATACACATGTTGAAGGAAAGCCAGAACGAGGTTGTTACCATTGAAACCAATGGTGCAGTGGTGTGGATATACTGGAAAAGAGTGATTGTAAATGGCTAAAGTATGCAAAAAGAAGCCCAAGGGGCAGTCCAAAAGTATTGCAGTGCCCCGAGCACACTGGGCATAAATGACACCCCAACTTGACTACTGAGCAAAAGTTCTGACCTCCACAGGGCAGAAGCATCAATGGGGCATGCAGGCAATCAGCGTTGAGGGAGGTGGGTGTGGGGGGTGGGTTTGGGCTTGAAGGGGGTCCTTTTGTCTGGGCTTCTAGGGGGTCCTTGGTGGTGGATTTGGAGGGGGGGTTCTTAGTCTTACCCTTGGAAGGGGGTGCTTGAAACAGGATGTGGGGGGGCTTGCACTTGGCTTTGGAAGTGGAGTGAGTGGGCTTGGCCTTGGGTATGGATAGGGTAACTGTGGACTTGGTGGGGGTGGAAGTCTTAGGTGGGGGAGGGGCATGGCAATAACCAGAGGAGGACTGGGAGGTGGAAGGCAGGTGTCTGGAGTAGGGTGCTCGGGGTGGAACACGGACTGGGCCAGTGCTGGGAACAGGGAAAACTCTTGCAGGAAGCATTTCTTAGGAGCACAAAGTAGGTCTTGGGAAGGATGTTTTGGAGTGGAGGGAGAGGGAATGGTTAAGAGGTGTGCATGTTGAGGTGCCTTGGGAGCAGGTGTGTGGGTGGGTGACATGTGTGCTGGGTGACTGTTGGGTGGGTGAGTGTGGACGTTTATGTGTACTGGAAGGTAGTGGGATGAGATGCAGGGAGCTGGCAGGGGGGATGTGTGAGTAAATAGGGTGGAGTCTGCAGGTAGGGTGTATGTGCTACATGTGGGAGTATTGATTGTTGTGATGTGTGTGCATGTGGTGTATGTGGTGCGTGTGCGGGAGTGTGATATTGTGGTGATGGTAGCAGTGGGAGCACGTGTGGCAGGACCTGGGACTGATGAGGTGGTGACTGCAGGTGTGAGTGGTGATGTGACTGTGAGGGGGAGGGATTGGGGGAGTTGGTGGAGGGTATGGATGTTGGCATGTCTGCATCTGAATGTGGTTTGTGTGCATGAAGATGGTGGCATTTGTGGTGCTTATGTCTATCCTTTCATACAGTGTCTGTTGATGTGAATGCATGTGGGTCAGTAAGTGTGCCTTGGATGGGTAAGGGAAGAGGGATGTGGGTAGAGGGATGTGGGTATAGGAACAGGTAGCTGGAGGGGGGACAGAAGAAGAAGGGACATTTGCTGCCATCAAGGAGGAGGCCAGAGCCTGAAGTGATCTCTGTAGGCTAGACAAGGCATCGTGAATGCCTTCCAGGAATGCATTGGTTTGTTGCATCTAGGATGCAGTCCCTAGATGGCATTCATGATAGTTGTCTGGGGCAGAGGTGCCTGCGGTGAAGGAGATGCACACCCTCTTGGGTGAGTGGACACTGGCAACTGGGTGGGGAGCTGCAGCGAGGGCGGTGCTGGTAAGGGGGGTGGCAGACAAGGATGGTGCTGGGGTGGTCCCAGATTGGTCCGCCACTGCAAGGGAGCTTCCATTGGAGGAGGAATCAGAAGATGGTGTGGTTGATCCTGTTTCCCCCCTGGCACTCCCCTTGCCCTTCGTCCCACTGACCTTCTACACTCCCACCCGCCAGCTACGTTCTTCCAGCCACGCCCTCGCCGCTGTTCCACGCATTCGAAGAGCCACCATGGGAGGAAGATCCTTCTCCTACCTGGCAGCCAAGACATGGAACTCCCTCCCCATCCACCTCTGTCTTACCCAAGATCACCTCTCCTTCAGGAAGCATCTCAAGACCTGTCTATTCGAGCAGTAGCGGTCCCCCCTTCCCCTAGCGCCTTGAGACCCTCCGGGTGAGTAGCGCGCTTTACAAATAGACTAATTGATTGATTGATTGATTGACTGGTCCCCTCAGCTCTGCTGGTATCAGCCTCCTCGATCCCATGGGCTGCAGGTTCCACACTCGCCGGTGCCTCTTCTCCATCACCAGATGATGCTGATGTACACAAAGACAGAGGAGGACAGGGAGGGAGGGAGAGGGAGAGAGACAGGGTGCAATTGGTCAATTCCAGCACAACAGTAACACAGGGTAGGACATCAGCATTTGATGCCATGCCATGATACGATATGCCCACCCCTGCACATCCTACAACTAGGGAACACGATGGGGGGAACCACAACAATGCACATGTCAACCACTGATGGTCTGACTGATGCAAACATGCACTTGAGGAGTGACATACCCACCACACCTGTCCAGTACCTGCCCACTACCCATGGCCGTTTAGACAGGCATGTAATGGACTGCACACCCAACAAAATCCTGCATGGCTAGTTGGCAGGCCTACTTGGCTATTGTCAATTAGCATTGTGACCACATGGCACACCCTACCCCACTACACTTGCAGTGCCTGCCAGCTGATTTAGGTCCCGGGATCCACCCCTGGCACAGTGGTTGGCAAGGACTAATCACAATGGCCTGATGTCCTAGGTCCAATCATCCAGTTGTCATGACACATCTAGCTAGTAGGTGGCCGCACAGTTTCAACATTGGAGGAAGCTGCCTCACTACCACTGACTGCATGGCATTACCCACACCTGTGATGCCAATCCTGCCCAGATGGACACTACCCATAGTGGACATCATTGTACCAAGCACCCACGCCACATCTACCCAATGGTGCCATCCCAGAGACACTGTGGCAATACATGTTGCAATTAAAAGTGGGTACTTATCTCCATGTGGCTGCTGTGCTGCCCTCAAGTGCCCATCCACCTCAGGGTAGGCCACCACCAATATGCGGGCCATTAGGGGAGTCAATCCTCTTCTGATGGGTGCTGACCTGCATGGGTGACACAGACAGAAGGACAGTCATGTAGAGTGGCATCCCTGGGACAGCAGTGGACAGCACACATCACACTTCCACATCCCCATGTCATCACCCATTGTAGCCTTAGGCACCTCATCCATGTCTATGCTCCAGAGACACTGCCACCTACCAAGGCCCCATCCCCATGCGCACAACTCGCATACAAGACAATTACATTTGGCTCACCTGCTGTTCTGGTGCCCCATACAACTGTCCATACAGGGGCAGGACCCTGTCCACGAGCCACTCCAACTCACCCTGGGTTAAGGTCGGCCCTATCTCCTGCAGGACATGGCATCTTGGCTACCAGAGTCAGAGCACAGCAGCGCATGCAGTGGAGGTCTTCAGTGTACAAGGTTGAAGAGTCAAGTGAGCAGAAGCACATGAAATGGCGTTCATGGCTGCTGAGGACATCACCGTCACCGCCGGCGGCGATCACCATTGGCTTCTGCCTCCCAAAGGCAACAGTGTTAACCAATGGTGAGTTGCACGGCGGTCATGATCGCCCACCCCATGACGTGTTACACTGGCAGTTAACCTCACTTCCACCTGTCCCGTGCATTCAGGACAGGGGGCTGCCATTTTAGATGTCCAATGTGTATTGTGGGTGAAATGTTAGTGCGTCATGGATGACATTTGGTGACCTGTAGCCAGATCAAAAACATCTAAACAGTCTATAGTGCACCACATATACCTACTCTCTCCTGTTCCCAGGTACAATGTAAGGTTGAGAATGAGGAATGCACTGGTGTATAGGCCCCTAGTCGACCTTGCCACCCTGGAGGAGCGTCACATCATCCAGACCTATTGCCTGAACCGTGAGACCATCATGGAACTGGTGGCTCAGTTGGAGCTGGATTTGTTACTTGTCATTCTCCATCCCAATGCCATCCCTCCCACAGTGTTGTCAGCCCTCCACTACCTTGCCTCATGCTCCTTCCACCTCACAGTGGGCCTGGCAGCAGGGATGTCACAGCCCATGTTTAGCAACATTTGTACTATGTGCCCTGCTCAAACATTTGGGCAGCTACATCCGATTCCCCCAACATGCAGAATTTCCCAGTCAAGGCTGCATTCTACGGAGTGGCACATGTCCCTCATGTCACTGGGTCCATTTGTGGCACACAAATTGCCATGGTGCCACCCAGGAGGAGTGAACAGGTCTACAGGAACTGCAAAAATTTTCATTTGGTTAATGTGCAGGTGGTGTGTCTCACAGACCAATACATCTCCCAGGTGAAGACCAGGCTCTGTGCATGATTCCTTCATCCTGTGGAACAGCAACGTCCTACACATGATGGCACCACTTACGAAGGACCGGGCCTGGCTCATCGGTATGCACCCCTGCATATGTGTGCCCCTCAGCTCTCTGCACAATTGTGTCCTTGCCCTATTGCCCTTCCGGATTTGACATGCCTCTTACTTCTGTGCACACAGGTGACTTTGGCTATCCCAACCTGCCCTGGCTCCTGACACCCATGAGATATCCAAATTCTGATGTAGAGGACCGTTACAATGAGGCCCATGGTAATACCAGAAGGGTCACTGAGAGGTGCTTCAGTCTGCTGAAGGTCAGCTTCCCGTGTCTGCATACCTCTGGGGGTGCCCTGCTCTACAACCCACAGATGGTGTGCCAGATCATTGTGGCCTCCTGCATGCTTCACAATCTAGCCCTGAGGCATCACATCCCATTGCTGGATGCGGAGGAGGGGGTAGCTGTGCCAGTGGCTGGTGAAGGGGACATTGGGAGTGATGAAGAGGAGGATGATGCGGGTGCAGATGACTACAGGGCAGAGCTAATTCTACAGTACTTAGACTATGATGTAGGTATGTGTCAACTGTCTGGTATATGTCCTCTACAACTGTCTGCCTTGTCCCTTCTACCATCTGTTGTGTGTGACCGCTAACTGTATTGGTTGGGGGGTGTCACATGTGCCAATGACTTAGGTGTCACAGTGTACAGGTCAGGCCTATAGTCAGGCAGCTGTTGTGCTGGTGCCCTAGTGCCATCAACGTGTATGTACAATGTTATCTGAGCTGCCAGTTCAAGTGCTATGTGTGTGTCACACAGGGTTGTTGCATCTTTGCCTGTGTTCAGGCAGGTCGCTCCCTCTGCCACCGCGCAGACCCCCTGTGCGCCGCTGCTTCTCCTGACTGCCTCGTTGCTCCTGTGTGCCCTTGGTTGCTCACTGTTATTCCGTTTGTGATTTATTTATTTTTCCCTTCGTTTTTCGCTCCTTGTGTGCCCCTGTGTGCCCCTTCTCTGCCTGCACTGTTATTTCTTTTTGATTCTTTTTTTCCCCCTCGTTTTTCACTCCTTGTGTGCCCCTTCTCTGCCTGCCTGCACTGCCAATTTGTTTTTGTGACTCCTCAGTGTGTTTTTTGCCTTCTCCACTGTGCCCTCCCCCCCCAGCCCCCTCTTGCCTTCTGTATCACCTGCTTCCCGCCGCTCGCACTCCCCGCGGCCCCGCCCCGCTTCCCAATGGCCGCCCCACTCCCGCCTCCCAGCTGCTCCTCCCTCCCTCTCCCCCTCTTATAGAGGCTGCGCGGTGGTGAGAGGAGCAACCCTTGACCCTGTGTTCAGGCAGGTCGCTCCCTCTGCCACCGCGCAGACCCCCTGTGTGCCGCTGCTTCTCCTGACTGCCTCGTTGCTCCTGTGTGCCCCTGGTTGCTCACTGTTATTTCGTTTGTGATTCATTTTATTTTCCCTCCGTTTTTCGCTCCTTGTGTGCCCCTGTGTGCCCCTTCTCTGCCTGCCTGCACTGTTATTTCTTTTGTGATTCTTTTTTTTCCCCTCGTTTTTCGCTCCTTGTGTGCCCCTTCTCTGCCTGCCTGCACTGCCAATTCGTTTTTGTGACTCCTCAGTGTGTTTTTTGCCTTCTCCACTGTGCCCTCTCCCCCCAGCCCCCTCTTGCCTTCTGTATCACCTGCTTCCCGCCGCTCGCGCTCCCCGTGGCCCCGCCCCCCGCTTCCCATTGGCCGTCCCGCTCCCGCCTCCCAGCTTCTCCTCCCTCCCTCTCCCACTCTTATGGAGGCCGCGCAGCAGGCGCGCCACCGGCATGCCAAAGGCAAGCCCGTCTGCACCCGTCCGCGCCTGGACCGCGCCGAGCGCCAGAACCCCTGGCCCCCGTCAAGGACAGCCCACCACACGGATCTATGATGCCACCACCCTCCACACACTCAACACCGGCCGGACCCCCGCCTGCCACGAGCAACCCCGAAAGGCACCCATGGACCCTTCACCTGCCAAGCCTGCAAATTCACCTGCCTCCGCACCTCCCCCCCACCCGCCGGACCAAGCATCAACAACAACCACCTCAAGTGCATCATCCTCAACACCCGCTCCGTCCACAGACACGCCGTCGAGCTCTGGAACCTCATCGACACAACAGCACCGGTCGTCGCCTTCCTCACAGAAACCTGGATGAACACCTCCTCAGCCCCCGACATCGCCATAGCCATTCCTGATGGCTACAAGATCACTCGGAGGGATCGCACCAACCAAACCGGAGGAGGCATCGCCATCGTCCACAAAAACACCATCCGCATCACGACCAACTCCGACGACACCCTCACCACCGCCGAGCACCTTCACTTCCAGATACACACCGACCACAAGACCACCCTCAGAGGCACTCTCATCTACAGACCCCCGGGACCACGCACACAATTCAGCGAAGCCATCGCAGACTTCATCAGCCCACTTGCCCTCACCTCCTCAGACTACATCCTCATAGGGGACCTCAACTTTCACTTGGAAAACAACAATGACAACAACACCACCAACCTGCTGGACAACCTCGCCAACCTCGGACTCAAGCAACTGGTGGACACCCCCACCCACTATGCCGGCCACACACTTGACCCAGTTTTCTCCTCCAGCAACCACATCTCCTTCAGCCACACAACCAGACTACACTGGACAGACGACAACTGCGTCCACTTCAGCTTCAGGAAAACCATGATCCACCACCACCTGCATCAGGTCCCCCGAAGATGCTGGGGCAAGATCACCACCGACCAGCTCATCACCTCCCTGAGCCAGAACCCCCCCAGCAACACAACGGACTCCAACGAAGCAGCCCGCAACCTCACACAGTGGCTCACCAACTGCGCCGATGCCCTTGTACCAATGAAGAATGCCCCCAGCAGACCAGGCAGCAACAAAGCCTCGTGGTTCACCAACGACCTCAAAATCTCCAAGAAATCCTGCCGTAACCTCGAGAAAGCCTGGCGCAACAACCAATCAGCAGAAAACATGACAGCTCTCAAGAACGCCACCCGCAAACACCGCCAGCTGATCCGCACCACCAAAAAGACTGCATTCAAGGAACGGCTGGATAACAACACCCACAACAGCAAGGAACTCTTCAGCTTCGTTAAAGAACTCTCCAACCCAAGAGCCAGCAACAACGACATCACGCCCTCGCAAGACCTCTGCGACACACTCACCTCATTCTTCCACCACAAGATCGCCGACATACACAACAGCTTTGGCGCCCACACCACGCTCCCATCCACCGAACCAACGCCCCCTACCACCACCCTCTGCACCTGGACCCCCGTCAGCACAGAAGACACCACCCACGTGATGAACACCATCCACTCTGGCTCCCCAGCTGACCCATGTCCACACCACATCTACAACAAAGCCGACTCCATCATCGCACCCCAACTCCGGAACATCATTAACTCCTCCTTCGCATCCGCCACCTTCCCAGAAACCTGGAAACATGCGGAGATCAGCGCCCTCCTGAAGAAGCCCACCGCGGACCCCATGGACCTCATGAACTTCCGCCCCATCTCGCTCCTCCCGTTCCCCGCCAAAGTTATCGAGAAGATCATCAACAAACAACTAACCGCCTTCCTCGAGACAAACGACTCCCTCGACCCATCTCAGTCAGGTTTCCGAGAAAACCACAGAATGAGACCGCCCTCATCGCAGCTACCGACGACATCAGGTCCATGCTCGACAACGGGGAAACGGCTGCCCTCATCCTCCTCGATCTCTCGGCCGCCTTCGACACTGTCTGCCACTGCACCCTAACTACACGCCTCCACCACGCCGGTATTCAAGGAAAAGCCCTGGAATGGATCACCTCCTTCCTCGCCGACAGATCCCAGCGAGTCCGCCTTCCTCCTTTCCACTCAGCAGCCACCAAGATCATCTGCGGCGTTCCTCAAGGCTCCTTGCTCAGCCCCACCCTCTTCAACGTCTACATGAGCCCCCTCGCAGCCATCGCACGCCAACACAACCTCAACATCATCTACTATGCTGACGACACCCAGCTGATCCTCTCCCTCACCAACGACCCCGCCACCGCCAGAGGCAGCCTCCAGGAAGGAATGAAAGACGTCGCGGAATGGATGAAGCTCAGCCGTCTGAAGCTGAACCCGGACAAGACGGAAGTCCTCATCTTTGGACCATCCCCCTCCGCCTGGGATGACTCCTGGTGGCCCCCTGCTCTGGGCACCGCCCCCAAGCCCACGGACCACGCACGCAACCTGGGCTTCATCCTGGACTCCTCCCTCATGATGACCAAGCAAGTCAACGTCGTCTCATCATATTGCTTCAACACCCTGCGCATGCTCCGAAAAATCTTCCGGTGGATCCCCACCGAAACCAGAAAAACGGTCACCCAGGCCCTCGTCACCAGCCGACTGGACTACTTGAATGCCCTCTACGCAGGAACCACAGCCAAACTACAGAAAAGACTAACAGAAAAGACTCCAGCGCATACAGAACGCCTCGGCACGACTCATCCTGGACATCCCCCGCCACAGCCACATCTCCGCCCACCTAAGAGACCTCCACTGGCTCCCCGTCAGCAAGAGGATCACGTTCAGGCTCCTCACCCACGCACACAAAGCCCTCCACGACAAGGGCCCCAAATACCTTAACAACCGCCTCACGATCTACACACCCACCCGCCAGCTCTGATCCGCTAGCCTCGCCCTCGCCACTGTCCCACGGATTTGCAGAACCACCACCGGGGGAAGATCCTTCTCCTACCTAGCGGCCAAGACATGGAACTCCCTCCCCCACCTACGGCTGACCCAGGACCATCTCTCCTTCAGGAAGCAACTCAAGACCTGGCTCTTCGAGCAGTAGCAGCACCCCCTCCCAGCGCCTTGAGACCCTAGCGGGTGAGCAGCACGCTTTACAAATTCTTTGATTGATTGATTGATCTGTGCAGCATCTATCCTGGGAGTCGACATTGAGTGGCAGTGCTACATTGTTGTTGGTGGCAGTGGGTATAGGGTCAGATCTGGTGCTAGATGTTGTAATGGTGGTACCATGGGGTTGGTACGTGTTGTTTTTGTGTGTTGGTACTGGCCATATGGTTGTGGACTTGACTGCTATATCTTTCTTGCATACCTGTTCCTCCAGTGCATTTGTGTTGAGTTGGCATCTGTGACTCTTACAGATTGTTGGCCCTGTCTTGGTCTACTTTCAGGACATTTTAGTGGTGTACCCTGGTCCCTGCCTGACCTGTTGGCTACCTTTACCCATATCTCCAGCCACTGGCTGCTCCACGATCGACCTCCATGCACTTTGTCTCCCCCCTCTGTCACCCTCCCATGCATGTGCTGGGCGATGGGTTGCCAGTTGCACATGTATTGACCGTTCCATTCGTACTCATGACAACTAAAGACGTAGGCAGTAACTGTGCTCAATTTTGTTTATTTGAGAGGATAAGTGCAAGGGGTGATAAGTGGGGTCATGGCGGCTGAGATCATCAGAGTGGTAAGGCCAGTTGTGGGTAGTCCAGGTCCAGTATGCTGGCCATGGGAAAACAGAGACATGAGAGTGGACAGTCAACAGGGTGTCTCAGTCACACACAAAGAAGAATGTTCAGGAGAGGATCACTTCCTGGCGGTGGTCATCGTCTTGGCATCATGTCCAGCTGGATGTCTAGTTGGATGTCCTTGCTTGCGTGGGTGTTCCTCAGCTACAGGGGTAGAGGTGCTGGTGTCCTACGGGTCCTGTGGCAGGGCCTCCATACCACTGTCTGTCGCTGCCGAGGAGGGATTTGATGGGAAGTGGCCAGTGGAAGAAGCCTGCTGATGGGTGGTGGGCTCATGCATGATGGTGGTCAGGTCCTTCAGCACCCCTGCTATGGAGACCACAGTGGCATTGTGGGCCTGCCACTGTTGCATGGCCTCCTGATGGTATTCCCCCGGCAGCCTCTGGGTCTCCTGCATGGTAGTGAGGATCTGGGTCACTGTGTCCTGGGTCTGCTGGTGCATATCCAAGACTTGGTTGAGGGCCTACTGGGCAGATGGTTGGTGTGGCTGCCTGAGCCTTAGACCACGGTTCTCCTCCCACTACCCCTGGACCACTGGACCCCGGTGCCTGGGCCACTAGCACAGTGTGCCCACTACCAGTAGCAGCAGGGCCTTCATTGTCTGGGTTGTGGCCCCTCTACTATGCAGCACAACTCCGATTGTGAGGTTACTGAGGCACAGGTTTGGGGTTCGGGGATGGCTGTGGTGTTGTTGCCACATGGGTGGGGGTGTCCGGTGTGTCCAGAGTGGGTCTGCTGTTGGTGGACTGTCCAGTGGCCCCAGATTGCCCAAGCAAATCGTCCCCATCCAGACATCCATTGGGGCCTTCATCCTGGGGAGGGCTGTCTGAGCCTAGCATCCTCTGCAGGGTGGCAGTGGCATGGGTACCTGTGGATGGAAACGGCAGACATTAGTTGTGTAACTGCTGTTGTTATGTCACTGTTGTGATGCAACTTTCTTCCCAGTATGGCAATGATAGCTGCAACACTACAGACATTGATTTGGTGTAGGGGTTTGTGCCATTGTTTCCATGTGGCTTGGGGAGTGATTGGCATTGCTGTCATTGCCATGTGCTGGGACGACGTTGTGGCAGCCAGTTGGCGTGGCCAGTAGTATGGTTGTCCATGCAGATGTTCCACTGTGCTGTGGGTCTGTGGTGTGTTGCTGTGTGGGTTGTGCTGGATTGTGGGAGCTGTGGTTTTTTACATTGTGGTTGTCATCTGTGCATTAGGAGTGAGTAAGTAAGGATGATGGAAGTGGGGTGGTGTGGCATGAAGAGGAGGGCCGTGGGGTGTTTGGGATGGATGCAGTGGGGTGGGTCATAGTAGGTTGGAAGGTGGTAGGGATGCATGCAGGGCAGGGGTGGTTTGTGCTTAGGGGATATTGTTGACGTACCAGAGTCCAGCCCTCCAGTGATGCCAGTCAGGCCCTCGGGTTGCATGATGTCCAGAACCTTGTCCTTCTAGGATGTCAACTCAAAGGGAGGACGTGGGGGCCCACTGCCAGTCTTGTTGATGGCTATCTGATGCATGGATGCCATGGAACGGACCTTCCCCCTGAGATCGTTCCACCTCTTCCTGATGTCCTCTGTTGTGTGTGGGTAGGTGCCTACTGCATTGACCCTGTTGACGATCCTCAGCCATAACTCCGTCTTACTGCATAGAGATGTTTGCTGTACCTGGACTCCCATGAGCTGCGGCTCTACTCTGATGATCTCATCGACCACGATCCCAAACTCATTGTCGGTGAACCGAGGGTGCTTCTGGCGTGACATATTTTGGGGTGGTTATGTGGTTTGCGTGTCTGGTGCAGTGCGGGGTGTGTGGTGATATGGGGGTGTTTGTCTGTGGGTGCTGGTGGGCTGCTGTGATAGTTTGTACAATGTGTGTTGTGTGATTGTTTTTGTTGTGTTTGGGGTGTGCTTCGTGTCGAGTGTGTCTGCCGTTAGTTGTCACTAGGGATTGTGGGTGTGTGTATGGGGGTGTTAAATGGTGGTTTGTGTGCAGGTGTTTGTGGTGTGTGTATGTGTTTCAGGTGTGGGATATTCAAACTGGCCAATATTGTGTTGGCTACTTTAAGCAGTGCCTTTTTGTACTGCTGCGTTGTGAACCGCCAATGGTTTACCGTTGTAGATGTACCGCTGTGCTGAAGGTTGTCTCTAAATATGACGGTCGGAATGTGGTCCATGTGGCAGGGCCGGCAGTTGATCAGTCACTCTTGCACCGTGGGTTGTCTGTTTTTGGGCGGTTTGTGTTTTGTGACTCGTAATCCAGCGGTTGCTATACCGCCACTGCTGGAGGTATGGCGTCACCATTTCACATGGTGGTCTTGTCCAAAGACCGCCAAACTCGTAATGAGGACCAGAGTATGATGTACTTTTTAGGGGAAAGCATATAATTGTTTTTGGTGATTTATTGCAACCTACCCCAGTAAAAGGACAGTCTGTCATTAAGACACTCTTAGATGAAGAAACTCATAATTCCTTTAGGAGGCATTGAAAATTTATATATTTGGTTGAATTTCCAATACAAAGAACTAATCATAAACATGCATCAAGCATCCGATATGCAATATGGAAAATTCTGAAGGATATCGGAGTAGAAATACTGTCAAAAGAAGGAAAACATTGCTTAGAAACTTGACTTTTAAGGAACATTGGCCCTCATTACAACATTGGTGGTAAATCCCGCTTACCGCCGTGCAGAAGATCGCCAACACACCGCTGTGGCGGCGGAATTCCGCTACAGCTATTACGACCCACAGCTCAGAATCCGCCAAAATCCAGACACCCACACAAGTCCACCACACCAAAGGTCAGTGATAAACTGGCGACAACAAATCCGACACCGTCACGCCAACAGGAACACGTCCACACTATCACAACCCACGAATCCACGCGACGGTCTTTCAACTGTGGTATTCCATTGGCGGTACACACCACCACGCTCAAAATACACACACACTTACAAAACACAACCACATTGGACAATTCCAAATACACACACCTGATACACATACACACACCACTCCCACAAACCCAATCCAATATAAAACATACACCCACATCACCCACAAACCCTTATTACCAAAATTGAGAAAGGCCAGAGAGAGACACCACCAGAAACAACACTAGCATCCACAGGCACACAACACCATCACTCACACACCATCCATGCACCTCAGACAACACATACAAACACACCCCCTCACACATCACAACTGACACCACCTCACACATCACCCACACCACATCATGGCACCTAAACGACACCCCAGATTCTCTGAGGAGGAGCTCAGAGTCATGGTGGAGGAAATCGTCCGGGTAGAGCCACAGCTATTCGGATCACAGGTGCAGCACACCTCCATTGCAAGGAAGATGGAGCTATGGCGCAGAATCGTCGACAGGGTCAATGCAGTGGGACAGCATCCAAGAACTAGGGATGACATCCGGAAGAGGTGGAACGACCTATGGGGGAAGGTGCGTTTCGTGGTCTCAAGACACCAGATTGCAATTCAGAGGACTGGCGGCAGACCCCCACCTCCTCCCCCACAACTAACAACATGGGAGGAGCAGGTCTTGGCGATTCTGCATCCTGAGGGCCTCGCAGGAGTAGCAGGAGGAATGGACTCTGGTAAGTCAACTCTTAACTATTACATCCCCCACCCTACCTGCATGCTATCACATACCCCCACCCTCACCCTCACCCCTATCACAAATGTCCCACTATCACAACCCACCCATCCGAACACCAAGCCCTACATGCAACACCAAAGCATGGACACCCATCACCAAAGCATGCCCACACAGACCCCAAACCAATTATCACACAAGGTCCTAGACAAGAATGCAAACACTGGAGTACAGGGTCACTCACCCATTGCACACGATGGCACAAACAGAAGCAATAATCATGCCTTTACACCCCGCAGGACCCCTACCCAACATCACCGGACAGGAGGTTCCAGATATGTCCACTCCCTCCACAGAAGAGGCCCACAGTGATGACAGCAGCTCTGTCCAACTGGATCAAGATGACCAGCCCGGCCCATCTGGGACCTCGGGACAGTCGGTTCCCCTCACACTGGCACATGCCACCACAGAGCCTCCACCCTCAGGAAACACCAGCACAGCACCCACCCAGCAGGCCCATCCCTCTGTTCCCAGGACACGTCATGCAGCAGTGAGTCCACCACTACAGGGAACCCAGGCAAACCCACCACCCCAAGAAAATCAGGTACCTGGGGGCAGTGGCAGTGGGCACACGGTTCAGGGGACATAGGCACAGGAAAATAGGGGAACTGGGAGGACTGCTGTGCGACAGGGGAAGGACAGGCCCAGGGAACCCACTCTCCACGAGGCCCTCTCCAACATCATGGGAGCGTACCATCATTCCCAGGAGACGATGGCAACAGTACTGGCCAACTTTCAGGAGACCCAGCGGCTGCAGGAGGAACACTATCTGGGGATCAGGGAGGAACTGAAGTCCATTAACACCACCCTGGTCACCATTGTAGGGATGCTGAAGGACCTTGTCAACACCAGGAGGGACACTTTGGCACAACAAGGGGCCCTTGACACTAGCCTGGAAGATGAACCACCTCTGCCGGCGCTAGTGGACAGGAGGCACCGCCACAGGACCACAACACCAGCACCCCACCCCCTGCAGATGGAGAACCACCCCGCAAACGGTCCCTGAGATCCAGGAACAAGACAGCGAACAATGCCAAGACCCCCACCAGGAAATGAGACCTCCCTGAATGTCATCCTTCTGTCCCACTTTGTCACCCTGTCCATCCATCAACTGCCCTAGCTCCACTTCCTATGCCCCTTTGGACAATGCACCTGTGAAACTAATAGACTGGACTCTGCCATGGACATTCCTCCACCATCACCCGTGACCATTTTACAACCCCTCCACTTATTTGCACAGAAATAAACACCCTTGAATCACAAAAAAATCTGGAGTCAGTCTGTGCTTTCACAAATGTGTATTTACAATAACTATGGAATATAGCAATGCCAATTTTATTGTCAACATACCGATGTAACACAGCTCTAGTCCATGAGGTAACACAGCAGAGGGCACACAGTGGGACCACCATCTGTTAAATGGAAAGGCAAAGTGACAAGTCAGGGTTCATACACAGGGTAAAAGTGACAGACTTATGATAGGTCAAACAATTGAATGAAATGTGTGAGGCAGTGACATCTTCTTACCTGTGTCTCACTGGAAGTATTGCTGGATAACGTTGTTTCTGTTGTCGATATCCTCTTCTTCTGTCTCCTCTTCTTCACTGTCCACAGGCTCCACAGCTGCCACAAGACCTCCAGCTGGACCATCCTCCTGCAGAAAAGGCACCTGTCGTCGCAAAGCCAGGTTGTGCAGCATACAGCAGCCCACGATGATCTGGCACACCTTCTTCGGTGAGTAGTAGAGAGAACCACCTGTCATATGGAGGCACCGGAACCTGGCCTTCAGGAGGACGAAGGTTCTTTCTATAATCCTCATAGTTCGCCCATGTGCCTCATTGTAGCGTTCCTCTGCCCTTGTCCTGGGATTCCTCACTGGGGTCAGTAGCCATGACAGGTTGGGGTACCCAGAGTCACCTGCAAATGTTGAGGGACAACTGTTAGACACACTAACCTGTAGGGACAACCCCAGACAACTATTCACAGGGCATAGGGTCGTTGTCCTCACCTATTAGCTACACACAGTGCCTCTGGAGTTGCCCCATCAAAGAAGGGATGCTGCTATTCTTCAGAGTGTAAGCGTCATGCACTGAGCCAGGAAATTTGGCATTCACATGGGAGATGTACTGGTCGGCCAAACACACCATCTGCACATTCATAGAATGGTAGCTCTTGCGGTTTCTGTACACCTGTTCACTCCTGCGGAAGGGTACCAAGGCCACATGTGTCCCATCAATGGCACCTATGATGTTGGGGATCTGTCGCAGGACATAGAAGTCACCTTTCACTGTAGGCAAGTCCTCCACCTGAGGGAAAACGATGTAGCTGCGCATGTGTTTCAGCAGGGCAGACAACACTCTGGACAACACGTTAGAGAACATTGGCTGGGACATCCCTGATGTAATGGCCACTGTAGTCTGAAAAGACCCACTTGCAAGGAAATGGAGTACTGACAGGACCTGCACTAGAGGGGGTATTGCTTTGGGATGGCAGATAGCTGACATCAGGTCTGGCTCCAACTAGGCACACAGTTCATGGATTGTTGCACGATCTAGTCTGTAGGTGACTATTACGTGTCTCTCTTCCATTGTCGACAGGTCCACCAGCGGTCTGTACGCCGGAGGATGCCGCCATCTCATCACTGCCCCAGCGGGCGTGCCCTGTGGAGAACAGCGAGCAGAAAGTCAGCCAACACTGAGGTATCACAAACTGTCATTTGCACACATTTGTTAATCGGCAATGTGCCTGTTACTGTGTGTATGCAAGGCCTAGATAGGTGTGACACAGTTATCATTAATGCCATGTGGCCCCCTGAAATGGCAGCTGCCTGACCTGTAAGGTGGGACAAGGGGATATGAGGTAACTGCGCTGGCATTCTACACCGTCGCGGTAGGCGGTCGAAGACCGCAGCCCAATCCTGCATTGGTTAACATTGGGCCCTATGGGTCCCAGGATCCAATGACGATGTTCGCCGGCTGTGATGGTACGCACCGCCACGGACGTGACCACCATTTTCTATCCGTACACTCACTTGATACCTGACCTTCAACAGGAGAGGACCTACACTGCAAGTGCTGCTGTGACCTCAGTCTGGAAGTGACGATGGCTCATGTTTCTGGGGAAAGGGCCTCTGCCTTCACTTCGGAGGAGTTGGAGAAGTTAGTGGATGGGGTCCTCCCCCAGTGCACGCTACTCTACTGTCCTCAGACATACAGGTGAGTACACTGTGAGCATGCTGCATGGGCAATGCCTTTTTGGAGTGGTGTGGATGGATGATACATGGGGGGGACTGAGCCCTGCATGAGCGGACCGTGAGTGTATGTGCGTCAGGGCAAGGGTGGGAGCGTGGGCCAATGACTGTGACGGTCCGGACGGTTAAAGTTCTTCCATGTTCCCTGTACTATTCCTGTAGGTCAGCGCCCACCAGAAGAAGGATATTTGGCATGCCATCGCCAAGGACATCCGGACCCTGGGAGTCCACCACAGACGGAGCACCTACTGCCGGAAAAGATGGGAGGACATTCACCGCTGGAGCAAGAATACGGCGGAGGCCCAGCTGGGGATGGCCTCCCAACGTGGGAGGGGTGCCCATCGCACCATGACCCCCCTGTCATTCCGGATCCTGCCGTTGGCGTATCCGGAGTTGGATAGGCCCTTGAGGGCATCACAGCAGCCACAAGGGGGTGAGTACAGTCACATCCATTTGACTCT
Organism: Pleurodeles waltl; assembly: GCF_031143425.1. NCBI lineage: Eukaryota > Metazoa > Chordata > Amphibia > Caudata > Salamandridae > Pleurodeles > Pleurodeles waltl. The sequence goes on from NC_090438.1 coordinate 271,105,833, forward strand.
GCGCGCATTACGAGGTGTCTGGGTGGGGGAGGTGGGCAGTAGGTTCCCCTAGGCCAGGGTGAGCTTTGTAGGCAAGGTCCCTTTGTGAGGCAGGCTATGTGGCACCCCAACCCCAGCAGTGGTAAGAGCCACCTAGTCAGGCTCCTGTGACCTCTATGTGTGCAGCAATCGGGCATAGGCCTTGTACCCCATGGCCCTGTGAATTAACTAGGAACTATAAGTGCATGGCATAGTGCAGAGGGCTGCTGTGTCTGTAGTGTCTGCCAACGGTAGTGGTATTGCATGCACTGAACATGTCTTTCTTCTGTTTCCCCCCCCATATTTATGGTCTCCCTGTTCTTGTGTGCAATAGCATCATCAGGCGGAGGAGCAGTGGCACTGGAGCAGGAGGGAGCTGCATCCCACTTGGCCCTGAAGGGCGAGACAACGGAGTCTGAAGCCACCAGTGGGACGGATTGCGAGGGGAGCTCCACGGCGGGGACAGGAGGTGACAGTGACACCGACTCCTCCTCTGATGGGAGCTCCCTTGCGGTGGCGGGCCCCTCTGTGCCCCCCGCATCAACAGGTACAGCCGCCATCCCCCCACCAGCACCACCCTCCCAGCAGCCCCTCAGCGTGTGTACCGTGGCTGCTCACCCAGGAGGTTGGGCATCTCCTTCGCCCCAGGCACCTCAGGCCCTGCCCCAGTCAGCCCTACAGCCCTCATTGAGGAGGCTATTGACCTCCTGAGATCCCTCACTGTTGGGCAATCTACCATTGTGAATGCCAACCAGGGTGTTGAGAGGCATTTGCAACAAACTAATGCATACCTGGAGGGCATTCATTCTGGCCAGGCAGCCCAACAGAGAGCATTTCAGGCTCTGGCCTCAGCACTGATGGCAGCCATTGTCCCTGTGTCCAGCCTCCCCCCTCCAACTTCCTCCACGCAGACCCAATCCCCAGTACCTCAGCTTATCCCAAACACACCATCAGACCAGCATGCACACACCTCAACACACAAGGATGGCTCAGGCAAACATGAGCACCACACATCCCACAGGCACTCACACAAGCATCATACCCATGAACACATACCAACATCCACTCCCTCCACTGTGTCCCCCTCCTCCACGTCCTCCTCCTCCCTCCCAGTCTCGTCTCCACTCACACCAACATGCACTACATCTTCAGCCACTACCGCCATCACCACCGCGCCCATCACCAAACACCGCTCACCTGCACTCACCACCCCCACTACCATTCCCACATCCCCTGTGTCCTCTCCCAGTGTGTCAGTGAGCACTCCTCCCAAAGTACACAAACACAGGCACACACCCACCCAACAGCCATCCACCTCACAAGATCCTCCAGCCCATGCACCTTCACCCAAATTCAGCAAACGTACACCTCCTACAACCACTACCTCTTCCTCCACTCCCAAACCCCCTGCATCTACCCCTCCCAGTGTGTCTAAAAAACTTTTCCTGGCTAATATTGACCTCTTCCCTACACCCCCCCGGTCCGTCCCTTAAGGCCAGGCTTTCCAGGTCCCAACCCAGCACCTCAGCCACCACATCACCAGGCACAGTGGTGCCAGCAACTGTGGGCTATTGGGGTGCGTCAACCAACAGGGCTGCCAGTGTGCCACAGGGCGAGGGCAAGGACATTCCGCCACCTGCAAAACTTAAAAAGATGCCCACATCCGGAGAGAGAAGCAGAAAACACCTGCCACCAAGGGCTCAGGGAAAACGAAAGAGGATGCACCACCATGCAAGGTGGGGAAGGGCCAAAAAATAAAGGGCAAGTCAGGAGAGGGCATGGTGGCACCGACAATTGGACCAGTGTCACACCTTCTGTCCACACCAACGCCAACCTGTACTGCGGAGAAGACCGCCACCTGCACTGCCACCTGAACCGCCACCTGCACTGCCACCGGCACCGCTGCATTGAGGCCGCCACCAGCACCGCAGTCACTGAGACGGCCACCAGCACCGCCGCCACAGAGCCCGCCACCAGCACCGCCACTACAGAGCCACCGCCAGTACCGCCGCCACAGAGCCCGCCACCAGCACCGCCGCCACAGAGCCCGCCACGAGCACCGCCACGAGCACCGCCGCCACAGAGCCCGCCGCCAGCAACGATGCCACAGAGCCCACCGCAAGCACCGCCGCCACAGAGTCCGCCGCCAGCCCCGATGCCACAGAGGCCGCCGCCAGCACCGCAGCGACTGACCCCGCCGGAAGCACCGCCAGCGGCCCCGCGACATCCTGAGCCTGTGGCACCACCGCAGACATGGCTGCCATCCCCAGTGGTCAGTCGTCCAAGGCTGGTGGTCAGTTCCAGGAGCCTGGGCAGCTTCCATGATGCGCGACTTTCAGTGGAGAAAGGCATCCACTACCTCAGTCCATGGCAGGATGAAGCACTCTGGGCACCAAGCCCCCTCCAGAACCAGTGGAGAGATACATCCATTACCTCAGTCCTTGGCAGGATAAACCACAATGGGCACCAAGCCCCCTCCAGAACCAGTGGAGAAAGGCATCCACTACCTCAGTCCTTGGCAGGATGAAGCACTCTGGGCACCAAGCTCCCTCCAGAACCAGTGGAGAGATACATCCACTACCTCAGTCCTTGGCAGGATGAAGCACTCTGGGCACCAAGCCACCTCCAGAACCAATGGAGAGATACATCCACTACCTCAGTCTTTGGCAGGATGAAGCACTCTGGGCACCAAGCCCCCTCCAGAACCAGTGGAGAGATACATCCACTACCTCAGTCCTTGGCAGGATGAAGCATTCTGGGCACCAAGCCCCCTCCAGAACCAGTGGAGAAAGGCATCCACTACCTCAGTGCTTGGCAGGATGAAGCATTCTGGGCACCAAGCCCCCTCCAGAACCAGTGGAGACTGTTATCCACTTGAGAGACTGTGGCTTTGCACTCCCCAGGATGCAGCAGTGGGCAACCCACCCACTGGAGAGACTTGAGAGACTGTGGCTTTGCACTCCCCAGGATGCAGCAGTGGGCAACCCACCCACTGGAGAGACTTGAGAGACTGTGGCTTTGCACTCCCCAGGATGCAGCAGTGGGCAACCCACCCACTGGAGAGACTTGAAAGACTGTGGCTTTGCACTCCCCAGGATAAAGCAGTGAGCAAACCACCCACTGGAGAGACTTGAGAGACTGTGGCTTGTACTCCCCAGGATAAAGTAGTGGGCAACCCACCCACTGGAGAGACTTGAGAGACTGTGGCTTTGCACTCCCCAGGATGCAGCAGTGGGCAGCCCACCCACTGGAGAGACTTGAGAGACTGTGGCTTTGCACTCCCCAGGATAAAGCAGTGGGCAACCCACCCACTGGAGAGACTTGAGAGACTGTGACTTTGCACTCCCCAGGATACAGTAGTGGGCATGGAGCCCTCTCGTGGAGCAGTGGCGTTGTGCATTAATCAGGCTGAACGGCCCCCCTCCCCCTGAGGTGCCTGTTTCGTTTCGATCCGATGCCCCTGCAGTTTTCTCTCTGTTTGAAGTCTGGTGTCATGTGTGGGCTTCGCCCATGCATTTTGGGACTCTGATCCACGGACGATGTTTGAGTAATATCCAGACTTGTGTACTTCGTGTACATATTTGTATATACTGATTTTTGAAATTGCACTATCTGATTTTTATTGATTACATTCGTTCAAATCAATTCCTTTTGTCCTTGCGTTATTGAAGGGGGTGGGGGGGTGTATATGTAATGTTGCTGTATGTATTTGTGTGTATTGTGTTGTGGGTGAGGGTGGGGGTGTTGCATGTGTGTGTCACTCTCTTTTCCCTCCCCCCTCCTGTCGTCGCTGCCGTCTTTGGTGCTCCTGATAGAGGAGCAGGAAGACCATCGCAGGGAGTATCTGGAGCTCTGGCTCCATGGCGTCCTGGTTCCTCGTGAGATGTGGAGAGGTGAGTGTTTTCCCTTCCAAGTCCTGTTTCCGCCGGGTTGTGATAGGGTGGGCGGTACATTGTCTTCCACCTGTGTGTTGGCGGTGACGGCCCGGGTGTTTGTTTGTACCGCCGTGGCGGTCGCAGTGGTAAAGTGGCTGTCTATGTTGGCGGTTTCCTCCATGGTCGTGATTCCATTTTTTTTACCGCCGGCCTGTTGGCGGTCTTACCGCCGCTTTAACACCGACCGCCAGGGTTGTAATGAGGGCCATAGTTTCTTCCAAAAAATCTTCAGCACAGATAGTGTTTGAATGTATTCATCAACAAACATTCATTGTGTGCCAAATGCCTACTCTTAATGAATGTACCAATTTCAATGAACAATTGCTCCAATTAGAGAAAGAACAATTATTGGATCTCACAGCCATTGATAAAATGTTACACCAAGAAGTGACAATACTGTTGACTGAAAAAGTACAATCAAAATTGGATTCTTTGGAGAAGTGTGTTTCATACACCGCATGATTAGAAAAGTGTTTTTGTGTTTGTAAGAACTGTAGAGAGATTTTGGCGGTCATTCTGGCTTTCCCGCTGGGCCGGCGGGCGACCGCCAAAAGGCCACCCGCCGGCCCAGCGGGAAAGACCCAGCAACGATGAAGCCGGCTCCGAATGGAGCCGGCGGAGTTGCTGGGGTGCGACGGGTGCAGTGGCACCCGTCGCGATTTTCAGTGTCTGCAAAGCAGACACTGAAAATCATTATGGGGCCCTGTTAGGGGGCCCCACAACACCCGTTCCCGCCATCCTGTTCCTGGCGGTAAAAACCGCCAGGAATGGGATGGCGGGAAGGGGGTCGGAATCCCCATGGCGCTGATGGAGGATTCCCTGGGCCAGGGGAAAACCGTCGGGAAACCGCCGGTTCCCCTTTTCTGACCGCGGCTTTACCGCCGCGGTCAGAATGGCCCAGGAAGCACCGCCAGCCTGTTGGCGGTGCTTCCGCGGGGTCAGAATGACCCCCTTTGTGTCAAAATTAAAATGTTGAAGAAAGATTAATTAATGGAGCCATGGGTAAAATAATTGATTTAATTTTGTATGCAACATAAATGAGGTTGAATACCTAGCAATTTTATTTTTATGACCTTGAAGGTGTACAACAGATAGCAAGTTCTGTTACACGTTTATTGCTTGTAAAAGACTTGCATGTTTGCAGAAAGCAGTTTCTAATTTCTCTAGCATATGCTGTAACAATACATAAGTCTCAAGGTCTACGTGTAGATGCAGCATTTATTAATATTGGTATTACTATATTCAAGAAAGGTATGTCACATGTAGCATTGTCATGGGTTAGAACTTTGTCTGGTTTGTATCTCATAGGGTTTGATGACAGTAGTGTAATAGAGTATAACCGTTTGAGAAGCCTGTATGCCCCTCATTTAGGAGAGTACTCAGTTTACAAAAAGCATAGAAGCCTACTGAAATGAAGGATTTAAAAGGATCACAGTGACGTTCCTGAGAAAATAAACAATACTAAAAATGCGGGTGAAATTGTAGGTTACAAGTTCCTAAACATCTCTGCAGTGAACTGCTACGCCAGTGTAGATCTCAATGCAGTATTTGCATTCCCTACTCTGGTTCATGAAATTACACAGAAAAAGGATCAAAGATTGTGCTCTTTAGCTTGTTAAAACACTTGTGCAGTTATAGGAGAAAAACACATACTGCATCTTTTATTCTGAATCTTGCAGATCTGTGCACTGGATCTGTACACTTCACTCAAAACCCTCAAAAAGGTGCATCGTAATTATTAATGGTCCTACTTGGTATCTTAGAAGAAGCGATGGTACCTATTGATTACCTATTTGGGATATGCTACTCATCGCAGCATGATTGTGAAAAATGTTCCTTTACTTCAAAAACAGAAATAGATTTAGAACAATGTATCTACATCACTCTACCAGCCTCTACAACTGTCAGCTCTGGCAAATTGTTTAAAGGTGCACCACAGAATAATACCTGCAGAAAATGCAAGTCAGATATGCTATTAAATTTGAACATAAGAAGAACTGGCAAGTATATTGTTTTAATGCTACAGAGTTGCAATGTAGATAGAACTAAATTAGAAACTCAAATTATTAATTTTAAAGCTGGACAAATCTCTAATTGTGGAAAACCATTTGCCTGTATAGCCATAATTTTTATTGAAGGGGTGAATGTTACATCTGGACACTACATCATCTACTTAAAAAATAAAACTGGATGGACAGAGTGTAATGGCAGGAGCCTTACATTCAAGCAGAGATTACTCTATAAACTGCCAAGTTCTCGTGTTCTGTTTCTAGAACCAAAGTTCTAAAAAGGAGTACTGCTTAAATAATGGAACACTACTTTTCTGGGACTTCTAATACAACAAATTAAGACATCATACGGACTACCAGGTGTGATGTCTTTATAACAGATTTCAAAGCTTCAAATCTATTTAACCTTGAAAGGAAACAACAGACACAGCAGTAAATTAGAAATACTGATCACAAGCTACAAACCTGGAAAAGGGTCTACTGAAGAGAAAAAGAAATACTGCTAAACGTCTGTTTCAACACACCTGGAAAACTTAAAAAATATTAACAGCACTGATAAAGTCTACTCCTCTTGAATGGATAACTATATTTTATGACATCATGTGGACTATTAACGGTGATGTTTTTATATGGGTTTTATCTACTACTATGATTCATGCACATTAATTATGTTACCAGACTATAATATAAATTATATTATTTACCAAGTAGAGATGACAGTATTGTAAATATTTGCAGTGAGTGTGACACATAATGATTTTAATTTGAAATAACATGGTATGTATTTTTTTTTTTTTTTACAGTCCATGTGACTGTTTCCCCCCTCCCATTGTTCACTGATGAGTGTCTATGCATACTTCATTTAGAGTGCAAAAGTATAGAGACTGAGAACAGTGGAAAAGGGAGCATGAGATGCTTAAAAAATAAATATTATTTCTATACAATGAGATACATTTGTTGTGTTTTGTTATTAACAAAAACAATTTTATTACAGATTGTGAAGCTTTAATATATAAAATAATAATATAAAACATTAACTTCACTCTCCATACTTTGCATCCCATTTTTTTACTCCATTATCCATATGATGTACTCTCTTTTCTCACACTATTACTCCTTTCTCCTTACTTACATAAATCAACATATAATAATTAACGATCTTTTTTGTTAAAAAAAACATACAAATTCAAAAAGGATACGAGGATGTTATAGTTAGACTCAGATTTTGCAGACACAAAACCAGTGAAATTCAGCAGTTATAGATACCTGAGCTAACTACGTAAGGATTTTAAAAACAGTATTTACAAAAATATACAATATGTACATAAGGTGCTACATTGTCCACACAAAATGTCCGTGGACCACTGGGCCAAAACTCATAGGCCAAGCCCACACTTGACTCCTGCCTCAATACGGAGAGAACACTGCAGGGGCATCAGGTCGAAAACACACAGGCACATCAGGGGGAGGGTGAAGGGGGGTGCAGTCGGAAGATGGTAAAACGCCACTGATCCTGGAGGGGGCTCCATGCCCACAGCGATGTCCTGGGGAGTGCACGGCCACAGTCTCTCAAGTGGGTGGGTTGCCCACAGCGATGTCCTGGGGAGTGCAAGGCCACAGTCTCTCAAGTGGGTGGTTTGGACACTGCTTGGTCCTGGGGAGTGCAAAGCCTCAGTCTCTCAAGTGGGTGGTTTGCCCTCTGCTTGGTCCTGGGGAGTGCAAGCCCACAGTCTCTCAAGTGGGTGGTTTGCCCACTGCTTGGTCCTGGGGAGTGCAAAGCCACAGACTCTCAAGTGGGTGGTTTGCCCACTGATTGGTCCTGGGGAGGGTCAAGCCACAGTTTCTCAAGTGGGTGGTTTACCCACTACTTGGTCCGGGGGAGTGCAAAGCTCAGTCTCTCAAGTGGGTGGTTTGCCCACTGCTTGGTCCTGGGAGTGCAAAGCCACAGTCTCTCAAGTGGGTGGTTTGCCCACTGCTTGGTCCTGGGGAGTGCAAAGCCACAGTCTCCCAAGTGGGTAGTTTGCCCACTGCTTGGTCCTGGAGAGTGCAAGGCCACAGTCTCTCTAGTGGGTGCCGGTTTTCCACTGGTTCTGGAGGGGGCTTTGTGCCCAGTGTGCTTCATCCTGCCAAGGATTGGGTGAGTGGATGCCTTTTTCCACTGGTTCTGGAGGGGGCTTTGCGCCAAGTGATGCAACACTTGGGTTGTGGCAGTTCACAGTCCCTCACCTGGGTGTCTGAGGCACGAGATTTGCAGGGACCAGGTTGCATGATAGTCCATGGAGGCAGGGCTAGACTCCATCCGGCTACGGCTGCAAACTGGTGGTAGTGCCGGGGCTGGTGGGGGTGCTGCCAGATGTGGAGGGAGGCTCCAGACCCTTCTCCTGCAGCCTAGGACGGCTGCCCCTGCTGCTGCTGACAGTAGTGGAGCTTGCAGCAGTGCCTGCGGCAGTGCAGGTGGAGGTGCTGGCTGTGGTGCAGGTGTCGGTGCTGCCAGTGGTGGAGAGAGGCTCCAGCCCTTCTCCTGCAGCCTCGGACAACTGCCCACTGGGGCTGCTGCTGCTGACAGTGGTGGTGCTTGGCAATGTTCTGTGGCTTCTGCCTGTATCGCAGGGACCGTTTGTGGGGTGGTTCTCCTTCTGCAGGGGGTGGGGTGCTGGTGGCCTGTTGGTCCTGTGGCGGGGCATCCTGTCCACTAGCGCCGGCGGAGGTGGGGGGCTGTTCTTCGGTGTGGCTAGTGTCAGGGGCCCATTGTTGTGCTACTGCCTCCTTCATGGTCTTGCCCATGTCAGCCAGCACCCCTGCAATGGTGAACAGTATGGTGTAGATGTTTTTGAGGTCCGCCCTGATCCCCAGCTACTGTCCCTCCTGCAGCCGCTGGGTCTCCTGCATCTAGCCCATGGTCTCCTGGGAATGGTGGTATGCTCCCAGTATGCTGGTGAGGGCCTCCTGGAGAGTAGGTTACCTGGGCCTGTCCTCCCCTGTTGCACAGCAGTCCTCCCAGTTTTCCTGTTGTCCTGTGCCTCTGTCCCCTGAGCTGTGTGCCCACTGCCACTGACCCCAGGTCCCTGATCATCCTGTGTTTGTGGAGTTTCTTGGGGTCCCTGTAGTGGTGGACACACTGCTGATTGACATGTCCTGGGGACAGTGGCATGGGTCCGCTGGGTGGGTGCTGTGCTGGTGTTTCCTGAGGGGAGAGGCTCTGTGGTGGGTTGGGACTGTGGCAGGGTAACTGACTGTCCAGAGGTCCCTGATGGGCCAGGTTGATCATCATGATCCAGACGTGCAGAGCTGCTGTCATCACTGTGGGCCTCCTCGGGGGAGGGGACTGGATGTTGCTGGCAACTCCTCTCCGGTGATGTTGAGTAGGGGTCCTGTGGGGATGAAAATGCAGTGTTATTGTATCTGCATGTTCCATCTTGTGCATGGGTGTGTTTCCCTGTATGGTTGTGATTGCCCTGTCAGCTTTGCCTTGTGTGCGTGGTGATTTTGTGGGCTAGGTGATTCTCTCTAATGGGCATGCTGTGATGATGGGTGTCCATGCAGGTCTGTGATGGGGATTCATGGATTGGTGTTACATGCAGGGCTTGGTTTTGAGATGGTTGGGTTGTGATAATGGGGTATATGTGAGGTGGTGGAGTGATGGGGTGATGGTAGGGGTAGGTAGTTTGTGATGGCATGCAGGTAGGGTGGGGGATGTAGTAGTAAAGATTTGACTTACCAGAGTCCAATCCTCCTGCTACTCCTGTGAGGCCCTCAGGATGCATGATCGCCAAGACTTGCTCCTCCCATGTTGTTAGTTGTGGGGGAGGAGGTAGGGGTCCACCGCCAGTCCTCTGTACAGCGAGTTGGTGTCTTGATGCAATGGAACATACCTTTCCCCGTAGGTCATTCCACCTCTTCCTGATGTCATCCCTTGTAATTGGATGCTGTCCCACGGCGTGGACCCTATCCACAATCCTCCGCCATAGCTCCATCTTCCTTGCTGCACCTGTGATCCGAATAGCTGTGGCTCTACTCAGATGATTTCCTCCACCATGACCCTTAGCTCCTCCTCTGAAATCCTGGGGTGACTTTTGGGGTGCCATGGATGTGGTGTGAGTGATATGTGTGAGGATGTGTGGGGTGATGTGTGGGGTGATATGGTGTGGCATGTGCTGTGAGGTGCATGGATGGTATATGGGTGATGGTGTTCAGTGGCTCAGATTGAGTGGGTGGTCCTGGCTTGTGTGTCTCTCTCTCTCTGTTGGCAATCTTTTTTTTTCATTGAAAGGGTTGTGGGTAATGTGGGTGTTTGTTTTATAGTGGTCTGAGTGTGTGGGTGCGGTGTGTGTATGTGTGTCAGGTGTGTGTAGTTTGAATTGTCCAATATGGTGTAGTTTTGTAAGTGTGTGTGTATTTTGAGCGTGCAGTGTGTACCGCCAATGGTTTACCGCAGTTGAAAGACCGCCGCGGTGATTCGTGATCCTGATACTCTGGGTGTATTCCTGTTGGCGTAATGGTGTGGGTTTTGGTACCGCCAATTTATCACTGATCTTTGGTCTGGCGGACTTGTGTGGATATCTGTATTGTGGCGGATTTCTCAGTGTGGGTCATAATGCCTGTAGCGGAATACCGCCGCTGTCACAGTATGTTGGCTGCAGTCAGCACGGCGGTAGGAGCCATCTACTGACAGGGTTGTAATGAGGGCCTTAGTGTTTTTAATGTTTTCTTTGGAAATTCAGGAATATACTGAAATATCCTAGAATAGTCAAGAATATCCTTGAATCCTTGAAAATCTGAGGACATCCATGGATATTTGAGGCTCTTCATAATTATCACGCATGGTGAAGAAATATAATTTTAAACCCATAATTTGACCCTGAAAGACCCCTATATCATAGTGTAACACTACCCTGACCCCTTACAGTACTTATCATTTCTATTTTAAGCCCGGGGACCCTCTCCAATAACATAAGATGGCAGCCGCAACTTTCTAGTCAGGTTGTGGCCAGCCAATTACAGCGTTTCTACTTGTGTGCGCATTCGAGAAAATGTGTGGATATTTGCAATTTATTTGCGGCCAGAGATATACAAATATGGATTTTCATTAATTTCTCGTAAACTACTGAACAGATTTACACCAAATAACCAAAAGCACAATCTACATACTGAAAGGTAGCTTTCTGGAAAAGTTGGTGTAATTCCGTCCAGTGGTTTGGGCTGCAGTGGTGTTCAAAAGTCCTATGGGGATCAATGTGGGAAATGCAACTTTTTTACTCTCCCCCTTTTCTCGGCCCATGCTTGATGGATCACCACAAACTTTCTGTTCACAACAATAACTACGGAGGCACTTTATTGGGAACATTTTGAAGTAGGTAAGATAGATAGATAGATAGATAGATAGATAGATAGATAGATAGATAGATAGATAGATAGATAGATAGATAGATAGATAGATAGATAGACAGACAGATAGATAGATAGATAGATAGATAATTTTTGTGGGGTGAAGGTAAGTAGTGAGGTTAAGTGTTTCCCTAGAAAAATAGTTTTTTGACTTGCTTATAACTTTGGCGCCGCTGTGACGAGTCTTCACAAAATTTTCAAAACATATACATTGCTAAGTTCAGCATCTGTCTTTAAAGTTCCTGAGTGATCTGTCAAGTGGGAGAAAAGGAAAAGGGTGGGGGTCCCAAAATGCATTTTCCCCATTCATTTTTCCATGGAACCTTTAGACACGCCTACAGCCCGAACCACTTCATGGAATCACACCAAATTTGGCATGAAGCTAGATTCTGTTCCACAGATCACCACGTTTGTTGTGATTTGGTGTGAATCCATTCAGTCGTTTTGGAGAAACTTAAGGCCAAAAAAATAGATATATAGAGATGTGGATCCTCGGTGGATCCACGTGCCACTGGAAGAATCTCATTGGCTGCAATTTTCTTTTCTCAGTAAACGGTCCCCGGGGCTGAAATGTGGGAGGCATTTGAGAAGGTTGGGGTCAGGGTACAGGTTCTGTGACCCCATGGGGGTGATACAGTTGTGGTGATGGGACAAGGAATGCCTTTGAAATGTTGAAAAATGTTTTCTTTTGGTGCTTCATGAGATCCGTGGATCCACCTGCAGGGCCCAGTGCAGCCCCGGTGTGAATCCGTGATTGGATCTGCGGAGCTCAAAGAACGTTTAAAAAAAGAAGTACATTCTAATAGAGACACTCTCACATTCAGTATTACACACAGAGAGACATTCTCACACCCAGACTGACATGCAGGCAGACACGGTGATAGCCTGTAGGAGGCTGGCCTAGCTTATAGTGGGTACCTTGTGGTACTTACACCTTGTGCCAGGTCCAGGTATCCCTTATTAGTAGATTAGTAGTGTTCTAGCAGCAGGCTGATAGAAGTAGCTATAGCAGAGCAGCTTAGGCTGACCTAGGAGACATGCAAAGCTCCTACTACCACTTATATCATATAGGACTATATCATTAGAAAACACAACTCTCAGAGTTACTAAAAATAAAGGTACATATTTTAGTGACAATATGCCAAAAGTATCTCAGAGGATATACTCCCTTAGGAGGTAAGTAAAATACACAACATATACACACAAACCAAAATCAGGTAAGTAAACAGTTAGAAAAGTAGAGCACAATAGAATGCAATAGGAGACAATAGGCCTAGGGGCACCACAAACCATATACTCCAAAAGTGGAATGCTAACCACGAATGGACCCCAGGCCTAGTGTAGTGTGTAGAGGGTCGCTGGGAGTGTAAGGAAACACTAAGGGTGTCCAAGATACCCCACCCCAAGACCCTGAAAAGTAGGAGTAAAGTTACCCTACTACCCCAGAAAGACAGTAAAGTCGAGATAGGGGATTCTGCAAAGACAACAACTGACTGCAAAGCACTGAAGACGGATTCCTGGACCTGAGGACCTGCAAAGGAAGGGGACCAAGTCCAAGAGTCAGGCAAGTGTCCAGGGGGGCAGGAGCCCACTAAACCCCGGACGAAGGTGCAAAAGGGCTGCCTCCGGGTGGAAGAAGCCGAAGATTCTGCAACAACGGAAGGTGCCAGAAACTTCTCCTTTGGTCAGAAGATGTCCCACGGCATGCTGGAGGATGCAGAGTTCTTTCCACGCAGAAAGACCACAAACAATCCCTGCTAGTTGGAAGAGTCACAGTTGAGGATTTTGGGTGCTGTCTGGGCCCAGGAAGGACCAAGAGGTCGCCCTTTGGAGGAGGAGACAGAGGGGGTGCTTAGCAACACAGAGAGCCCATGCAGAAGCAGGCAGCACCCGCAGAAGCACCTGAACAGGCATTCAGAAGATCTGAGCACAGCAGTCATCTCAGCACAATAAAAGGGGGTCCCACGAAGTTGGAGTCCAACTCAGTGAGTTGGGCAATGCAGGACGGAGTGCTGGGGACCTGGGCTATGCTATGCACGAAGGAAGTCTTGCAAAAGTGCACAGAAGCCCAAGCAGCTGCAGTTCACGCAGTACACAGGATTACCCTCTGGCGTGGGGAGGCAAGGACTTACCTCCACCAACTTTGGACGGAAGGCCACTGGACTGTCAGGGACACTTGGATACAGCTCCCGTGTTCCAGGGACCACGCTCGTCAAGATGAGAGGGGACCCAGAGGACCGGTGATGCAGACGTTTGGTGCCTGCGTTGGCAGGGGGAAGATTCCGCCGACCCACAGGAGATTTCTTCTTGGCTTCCAGTGCAGGGTGAAGGCAGACAGCCCTCAGAGCATGCACCACCAGAAAACAGTCGAGAAAGCCGGCAGGATGAGGCGCTACAATGTTGCTGGTAGTCTTCTTGCTACTTTGTTGATGTTTTGCAGGCGTCCTGGAGCAGTCAGCGGTCGATCCTTGGCAGAAGTCGAAGAGGGAAGTGCAGAGGAACTCTAGTGAGCTCTTGCATTTGTTATCTGAAGAGAAACCCACAGGAGAGACCCTAAATAGCCCTCAGAGGAGGATTGGCTACAGAGAGAGGTAAACACCTTTCAGGAGGGGTCTCTGACATCACCTGCTGGCACTTGCCACTCAGAGGTCTCCATTGTGCCCTCACACCTCTGCATCCAAGATGGTAGGGGTCTGGGACACACAGGAGGAGCTCTGGGCACCTCCCCTTGGGAGGTGCTGGTCAGGGGAGTGGTCACTCCCCTTTCCTTTGTCCAGTTTGCCACCAGAGCAGGGCTGGGGGGATCCCTGAACCAGTGTAGACTGGCTTATGCAAGGAGGGCACCATCTGTGCCCTTCAAAGCATTTCCAGAGGCCAGGAGAGGCTACTCCTCCCAGGCCCTTCACACCTATTTCCAAAGGGAGAGGGTGTAACACCCTCTCTCAGCGGAAATCCTTTGTTCTGCCTTCCTGGGACTGGGCTACCCAGCCCCCAGGGGGGCAGAAACCTGTCTGAGCGTTGGCAGCAGCGGTAGCTGCAGGGAAAACCCAAGAGAGTTAGTTTGGCAGTAGCCGGGCTCCACGCGTGTAATGGTGTCCCCGCACTCACAAAGTCTGGGGAATTTATCCTGAACAATGTGGGGTCACCTTGGCTAGTGCCAGGGTGACCTCACGCTAAGTAACTTTGCACCTAACCTTCACTAAGTGAGGGTTAGACATAGGGGTGACTTATAAGTTACTTAAATGCAGTGTAAAAATGGCTGTGAAAAAACGTGGACGTTATTTCACTCAGGCTGCAGTGACAGTCCTGTGTAAGAATTGTCTGAGCTCCCTATGGGTGGCAAAAGAAATGCTGCAGCCCATAGGGAATTGATCGGCTCCACTTCTGCCATTGGCAAATGCTTGAAAAGACCAAGGCATTGTGTGGGAAGAGTGACATTAATTTTCCAAAGTTTTCTTTAATTAGGATTTCCAAACCAACTCCTGTGACTACACCTATGTCATTGCCACCACAGTATATAATCGTTAGGTCTGGATGTTGGCAATCCTTAATAGTTTCAACCAAAGGAAGTCACTGATGCCACTTTAACCTTCTCTGGCAAATCCCAGTAATATCCATATTAGACACACCTAGGTCCCTGTGAATACCACTTCCTTTTGCAGTCTACCAAAACACAAAACAGTGACCAACAATCCACACTCTGAGCATCTTGGAGGTAATCTAGAGAAGCACACAGGAGATGGCTGCACCTGAATGAGGCTGGTATGAAATTAAAATCAGTTGAAATGGAGGGTAGTAGATTCAGCCTGGAAGAATTGATTCATTGGCTATTGTAGTTATTATTTGGGTGAAGGTATGTAGGTTATGTGAATTGTAAGTATATTTTGGATTGGGTTTAGAAAAATTGGAAAACAGTAAAAATAGCTGTGATATTTTCACTCTGAAAGATTCAACCACACCTGCTAAATGTGGCTTGAAACTAAGCATGCTCTAGTCAGAAACTGTTCTGAACTTGTGACCTGGTGCAGCAGAATGTTGCAGACTGTGTAAACATGGTTACAGACATAGAGGACCATGAGGGGAAGGGAATAGAAAAAAGACTTGAATGTGACCTAGGACCTCATTATGACATTGGCGGTAAATCCCACTTACCGCCATGCTGACGGCCGCCAACTTACCACCGCCGCGGCGGATATCCGTTCACCATATTATGACACACACACCAATCCGTCAGTATACAGCCACATACACAAATACTCCATCCCAAAGATCAGTGATAAACTGACGGTATCAAAACCTACACCGTTACGCCAACAGAACAACGCCCACCACATTATGACCCTCGAACCACCACAGCAGACATTCAATGGCGGTAAACCATTGGCTGTACATACTGCTGTGCTCAAAATGGACACACACAAACAAAACACCACCACATTGGACAATTCAAACAACACACACCTGACATCCATACACACACCCACATTACCCACAACCCTTTACCATTACAAACCATTGCCAGCAGAGGAACACCAAGACCACTGACACAACTAGAGCCACACACTATTCACACCTATACACCACTCGCACACCCCACATCACACACCCCAACACATTACCCACCCCCCTTTCACAGAGGAAGACCTAAGGGTCATGGTGGAGGAGATTATCAGGGTAGAGCCACAGTTATTTGGAGCACAGGTGCAGCATATATCTATAGCTAGGAAGATGGCGCTTTGGCGGAGAATTGTGGGACAGCACCCAAGAACTAGGGATGACATCAGGAAGAGGTCGAACGACCTACGGGAGAAGGTACATTACATTGCAGCAAGACACCAGCTCGCCATTCAGAGGACTCCCCCACAACTCACAGCATGGGAGAAGCAAGTCTTGGCAATTCTGCATCCTGAGGGCCTGGCTGGAGTAGGAGGAGGACTGGACTCTGGAAAGTCAACTTTCTACTACTACTACCCCACTACCTGCATGCCATCATAAACCCCCACTCTCACCCTCACTCTCATCACTCCACCACTTCCCACATACCCCGCCATCACATCTCACTCATCCCAATACCAAGCCCTGCATGCTGTACCATTGCATGGACACCACTCACAGCCCTGCGTGGGCACTTATCACTAAAGCATGCACACTATAGTGAAATAACTATCCCACCATACACCAACGTACACAAGTGAAAGCTGCCAGAACAAATCCAACCAAAGAGGGCAAGCAATGGATGCACAATATGTCAGACACAGAAACCATAACACATCATTTACAACCCCCCAGGTACCCCTGCCAATGTCAGCAGATAGGAGGTGCCAACACTATCCAGTCCCCCAACTGAAGATGCCCACAGTGATGACAGCAACTCTGGTATTCAGGATCTGGATGACCTACCTGGCCCATCAGGGACCACTGGACAGCCGGTTACCCAGGCCCAGTCACACACCACCACAGAGCCTACCCCATCAGGAAACACCACCACAGTAGCTACTCAGTGTACCCATACCTCTGTCCCCAAGAAACATCAATCAGCAGTGTGGCCACCGCCACAGGGACCCCAGGCCACACCTCACGCACAAGACAGTCAGGGATCTGGGGTCAGTGGCAGTGGGCACACGGTTCAGGAGACAGAGGCGCAGGCCAACAGGGAAACTGGGAGGACTGCTGTGTGCCAGGGGAGGGCAGGCCCAGTGAACCGACTCTCCAGGACACACTTGCAGAGATCCTGGGAAATTGTCAACATTCCCAGGACACGATGGGCCAGATCCTGGACAATGTGAAGGAGAACAGGCAGATGTAAGAGGGACAGTACCAGGGGATCAGGGAGGACTTGCAGGCCATCAACAACACCCTGATCTCCATAGCAGGGGTGCTGGCAGACATGGCCAATATTATGAGGGAGGCAGTCTCACACCAGCGGGCCCCTGCCACTAGCCAGACATCTGAACAGCCTTCCACTTCTGCTGCCACTAGTGGCCAGGAGGTACCGCCACAGGACTCACAGGCCACCAGCACCCCTCCTCATGCAGAAGGTGAACCACCCCGCAAACGTTCCCTGCGATCCAGACAGAAGCCAGAGACACTTGCCAAGACCCCCACCAGCAAATGAGACTCTCTGAATGTTACCCTTGTGTACCACCCTGTGACCCTGTCCACCTTGAACTGCCATTGCTCCCCTTCCTATGTCCCCATGGACAATGTACCTGTGCTACAAACAGAGTGGAACAATACCCTGGACTTTCCTCCATCATCACCCCATCCCATTGCACTTGCTCCTCTATATTTTAGCACTTTAATAAACACCCTTGGAAAAAAAGAATTTTGGAGTATGTCATGTATATCAAATAGGTATTCATTGAAACAGGTACAAACATTGCAACTACACAGGAAATGAGCACAGATTAATGACCTGTAGCTGGCTGTAGTGATCACACCAGGAGTATATGTTAGGTCACCAACATCTGCGAAATGAATTGCCAGAGGGAACAGTAAGTGAACATAGAAGTGGGAAATATCAGCATGCCATTGCCACACAAATTCAAACAAATATCATCGAAATGTGAAGTAACACTGTCCTACCTGTGTGTCATTGGAAGTATAGTTGGATCACAGATGTTCTGTTGTCCTCATCCTCTGCCTCCTCATCCTCACTGTCCACAGGGTCTACTGCTGCCACACAGGCATCATCAGTCTCCTCCTCCTGCAGTAATGGGACACGGCGTCTCAGGGACTGGTTATGCAACATGCAGCATGGCACCACTATCTGGCAGACCTGCTTTGGTGAGTAGCACAGGGATCCACCTGTTAGATGGAGGCACCAGAACCTGGCCTTCAGGAGGCCAAAGGTCCTTTCAATTATCCTTCTGGTTCGCCCATGGGCCTCATTATAAAGTTCTTCTAGCCTTGTCCTGGCATTCCTCCCAGGGGTCAGCAGCCATGATAGGTTGGGGTAACCAGAGTCACCTGCAAATATTGAGGGACAACATTTAGCCACACACTATCCCATATGGCCCACACCATACCCATACACCAACATATACTGGGTGGGAACCAGGGCTCACCAATTAGCCACACCCTGTGCCTCTGTAGTTGGCCCATCAAATTTGGGATGCCGCTATTCCTCAGGACAAAGGCATCATGCACCAACCCAGGATACTTAGCATTGATGTGGGAGATGAACTGGTCCGCAAGGCACACCATGTGTACGTTCATCGAGTGGAAACTCTTCCGATTCCTGAACACCTGTTCATTCTGCGGGGGGAACATATGCTACATGTGTTCCACCAATCCCTTCAGTTATTTTGGAGATAAGTCCCATTGCATAGAACTCGGCCTTCACTGTGGCCAAATCTTCAACCTAGGGGAAAACAATATAGCTGCACATGTGTTTTATCAGGGCAGACAACACTCTTGTCAGCACTATTGAGAACATTGGCTGTGACATTCCTGCCGTCAAGCGCACTGTCACTTGGAAAGAACCAGTTGCCAGGATATTGGGTACAGATAGCACTTGCACAAGGGAGGGGATCCCAGTGGGGTGATGGATAGCAGATATCAGGTCAGGCTCCAATTGAGCACAAGGCTCTGTGATTGTGGCCCTGTCCAGTCTATAGGTGAGAATAATGTGCCTGTCCTCTAGTATTGCCAAGTCCAGCAGGGGTCTTACACGGGGGTTTGTCTCCATCTCCTATTCATCTGCAGCGGTAGCAATCTAAGGGACACAAGAATGAGGATCCGGTCACAAACTGAACAATAGAGCTACAACAGAACTTTGCATCCTGTAAACATGTAATAGGTCATTATGATTTGTCCAGTATGTCCTAATACATCATGTGATGCAGCATTATCCCATGGCCAGCCCCCCCCTGAAATGGCGTCTGCCTGTCCTGTGTGGAGGGACAGGTGGAAGTGAGGTAATTCTGCTGACGTTGTGCGCTGTTGCATGAGGTGGTCGGGAACCGCTGTGCAACTCCTGATTGGTTAACATTGGGCCCTGTGGGATACAGTGGGCAATGGTGAGCTACACCGGCGGTGACGGTAAGCACCGCCGTGGACGTGACTGCAATTTTCTATCATACTCCTCACTTGCTACCTGACCTTCCATAGGAGAGGACCTACACTGCATGTGCTGCTGTGGCCTCTGTCTGGAACCTACCATGGCCCGTGTGACTGGGGAAAGGGCCCCAGTCTTCACTTCGGAGGAAGTGGAGAGACCAGTGGATGGGGTCCTACCCCAGCACGGACTGCTGTATGGGCCTCCAGACCAACAGGTGAGTACACTGTGAGCATGATGCACGTGGCATGAATGCATGGAGTTGTGTGTGTGAAGGACTTGTTTAAGGGCGGTGGGTGGATGACCTCTGGGCGGCGTACAGGTTGTGTGCTGGGCCATGTGTGTGTAAATAATGATGGAAATGGGTATGGTGGGCCATATGTGTAACAGGCAGGACTGTTTGTCGAAATCTATTTTCCTGTGTCTATTGCCTCTGCAGGTCAGCGGCCATCAAAAGAAGGGTATATGGTGTGCCATCGCCAAGGAGGTGCAGACCCTGGGGGTCTATGGCAGGCAGAGCACCCCCTGTTGCAAACGGTGGGAGAACCTGAGATGCAGGGCATGGAAGATGGCGGAGGCCCAGCTGGGGATGGCATCCCAATGAGGAAGGGGTGCCCATCGAACCCTGACTGCCCGATGGCCCGCATAGTGGTGGTGGCCGATCCTGAGCTGGATGGGCACTTGAAGGCATCACAGCAGCCACAAGGGGGCGAGTACAGTGCCCATCATTATAACTTGCTCATGGTAGGGTGGTATCCGGGTGGGGAATGTATGTCAGTGGGTGCCCCTAGGCCAGGCCTGACATTGCAGGTCCCCTGGTGGCTAGGGTTCAGAAGGGAAAATCTTGCTACCTAGCTTGTAGGCATCCACTGCCAGTATCTATTTAATGAGTGCAACTCTGGGCAATAGCTTGCTTAATCGCCCCAACAGCGCTTGGATGCCTGGCTTCACCCTGGGGGGTGCCCAGGAATGGGCACCTCACAGGGAAAAGCCAGGAGGGGTTCCATAGTGGTATGAGTACAGCGCCTTGAGACCCTAACGGGTGAGTAGTACGCTATACAAGTGCAAAGTTTACAGTATGTACAGATTATTAGCTCACCCTCTACATCGAATTGCATATGCACTCCAACTCAAATTCCAGATAATACAATGGCCCTCATGAATGAAATGACAACGCTGCCTTAGCATCATTTTATTGACACCATAGCCACGCCCAATAAGATTAGGAAACAAACAAAATTAGATGTGCAATGATTTTGTGCCAAGTGTAACAATGCAAAGGCAGCGTCAACTTCACATAGATCAGGGACACTATTCCTCATCATCTATTTAAATTTTTGACCATACATCACCAGTAACTTGAATCTGTTATTGGGAGTATGGGATGCAGTTGGTAACCATAAAGGGTCAGTGTTGATAGGTACACATGCACGCCTGATCAAAATGACTCACCTACACTGTGAGCATCACATCTACCTACAAATGTGTTGTTCCTCACCCCCTGTGCCTCAGGGGCGATGGCCATGCAATTCATCATCTCAACTGTCCAGGTCATCCACCAAGGCATGCCCACTCATACATAGAGCCAGGGAGTGGACCATATGTTAGGAGGACTGACAACTAGGAAGCTGGTATCCATAGGTCTTTCACATCTACATTCATGTGTCAAAGTGTAGACACCAATCAATACCGGATCAGCCAATACCATTCCTTACACACCCATATCCATGCCAGCACACTTTTGGACTTGACCTGCATGCACACCTACATATACCATATAAGTGTCACGTAAATGGAGTACAATATATGTGGCACCATGCTGGGGGACAATTGCCCACCCAGTCCTACATGTACATTACAATACAGGGATGCACCAATTTGTGTACAAAATGGTGCATCACTGTGTTGTGAGAATGATGGTGTGTCCCAGTGCTAATATTTTCACAACAGTACACATCTAAGTCACATATGGGCCTACATGTGGCTTGTCATCACCTTGTTTACACGATGCTGCCCATTGAGCGCCACAAGCTTCACAAGACATGACTCTGCTTGTGCATTGGGAACCCTTAAATGGGACACATTGTCACCATCCAGCCTACTTTGATATCTGATCATTTGACAGCTCATCACTTCTAGCGTTGCGTGCAACACATATGACTCACTCACACAAACGCCTTAATCAATACACAGGACAGACATAATTACACTTACTGGATACATCTGGGTCCTCAAATCTTGCCAATTCACCTATGGTGTAAGGGGCAGGTCCACCTGTAAGATGTGGATGGAATACCATGTTTACTATCATATCATTGTCACTATTAGTGGACAACATATTAAAGTGTGCACTACTTTAGAGGAGTGAGCTAATTATCCAGGTTGAGTACAGTGCAACAGACACACCACTGCAAACTCACGATAACACTGACACTCAGGTGAGTGAGAGCCACACATCTGCACAATTATACTGGGTCTGAGACTCATGTAGTGCTACACCCTGCAACAACCATATGGGGGCAATCTTTAGAAGATGGAACTCCATGCATGGTATGAGGGGGAGTTGGTTGACAGATACATGACACTACCCTGGTGCTCTGCAAGACAACTCACTCAGGTATTCTGGCTTGTCCTGCAAGGCACACAGAGGGACTTTGTGAAGGACAAGTGGCTCAAATTTTAGTCTGCAATGTTCATGCATTGAGTAATCCATGACTGATGTGTCAAAGTTGTCTTATGGAATCAAATGCCCCAATGCCAGTGCCCCCTAAGGGGGAATGCCCCCTTTTCTAACATAATGGCAGGGATGATGTAGGTGAAATTATGACAATGTAGCACTATACATGGATTGTCCTACTTTGTAATCACAATCCAGTTGCATATGGGATGCTGGCGGTGTCTTGGCTTATCATCCATGACACAATGCTGGGGCACAGATGTTGGCATGGCCCCTGAAGTGTCTGACTTAGTGATGGTTGTGCATGACTTTCCAAACATCTGATTTGCATTGGTAAAATTGTAGGATATGTCAACACCACGTCTATACTGGTGCTGTTACACTTCATTCTGGTTGCATGCAACCTGCCCACAAGCATTGCAGACAACACGTTAACACATTTGCTACTGTCATTCAAGTGCAGTGAACAGTAAATAGTTTGCCAATGGAAGACTCACCAACAGAGCCACCAATCACCAAACCAAGATGGTCTAGCAGATCCTGCTCCCTGGCCACCAGAACTGCCCAGCGATGCTTCGGCTGGTGCTCATTGCAGCTGCTGCGGTACACCCTCTGCAGGTGGTGGAGCACCTTGCCCCAGCGAAGTCGTCTTGCCTCCGTCCGGTAGCCCTGTATCGCACAGCCCCCATCTCCAACATTAATGGGAGATAGTGGGCTACCAGCCACACAAAGCCTCCCAGCTCCTCCTCCCCCATCCTAGTCAGCCTCTCCCTACCAGACATATCACTGGGGTACAAGCTGACAAAAATTATAATTGTAAGCAAAAATTAAGCAAAGAAAACGTAACTCTCAAAATTAACAATCCCAAATAACCGAACTTAACAACTATCCAAGACAGATACCCCCAAAGTACATGTATCATCAAAAATACAAAAAACACACAAATTCACTAACACTGGGACAAAGTACAGTCAAATACTACAGAAAACACAACAGGAGGGACACCACAAGATACAATGCAAAGCAATAACACACCACCAACTCCAAGACACAACCACACAGTCAAAATAGGCCCAGACTGTAAAGAGAAAGTGAAAGTACACCCACTGAACCTTGCCTGTAAATAGGATTCCCTAATGCATCACTTCCTGTCCCCGTGCGTCACGTTTTCTGTAATGTGTGTATTTATTTGCCGCATCTGATTTTTGCATGAGTATTTCTGATGCATGACCAACATGTGTTTTTTTATTTATGCATCATCTTTTTGCGTCGATTTAACAGTAAATCAGCACTGAGATGAGTGCGAAGGTGGAAATCACAATAATGGCCCATGGTCATGTACTTTGCGTTTGCGGATGTTTTTGACTCATTTGCATAATTTTTTGTTTACTCTAGTCCTGATTGCGTGATTTTGTCAATTTTCAGTGGATGCACCCTGTATCAACATAGAAATTGAATGGGCTGGGCTACAGTGTGGCATTTTGTGTATGGCCACATGTGGTAGTCCATACAACAAAGTGATTTGGGTGTGATTGGTCTGTTACACAAATGTGTATGTTACAGAATCAACAGCATGCAAATGCATTCCCATCATGCATATGTATGCATGTGTGATAAAAGTTTATCCACATATGTATGGCAGTCAGCACTATGCAACAGTAATGGAATGTGATTCTGAATTGCGTTTACATTTGTGATGTGTGTAATTGTCTGACAGAGCATTACATTTCAGATGACATATATAGCTCGGGCATTGTTGACGATGGCTGATGAATGCTATCTAGCAATTTTTGCCTGACATCTGTCTCCATATGTTGATCTTCAGTATATGGTGACTTGTGTGTGGACCATACATATGTCTAAAATGTGTACATATTTGGTACATACTGTGATTGACACACTCTGCCTACATTCCAACCATATCATGTTTTGAACACAATGGTCAGATCAAAGTCATTACATTTAGCAGTGTTATTTTAATTTTTGTGTGGTCGACCTTCAGCCCTAGCACCATATGTTCTCATCCATTCTGATGTGCATTCCACAGATGTGTTCGTCCAAAGTGTGGGATCATGTGTACCCTGTGATTTCCATGGAAGTACTGCGCAGGCTCAATTTCACCCATTGCTTGTCATACCTGGGCTAATCATGATGACCATTGTCACCAGTGATGGCTCCCTTGTCATACATGCTCCATGTAGCCATTGCAACTCTCATATTTCGTTGTGTCAGTGGTATGTTCAAACATTACAGTCTCACTATGATTTGACATCCACTGCCTCATGTGTGGGCCCCTTGTTTACTTCTATTTGGACATGTTGTAGTTGTGTGTGATGAGCTATTGTTGCACAAGTTGTCAACATGGATGTAAATAATATGTTGTGGTCCATAGATTGTGTTCTTCAGTTGTCACATTCAAGTGAAGAGGTTATTTGAAAAAATGTGTGATGGTAGTGGTTAAATCTTACACATCACATTGTCGCGTAGGCTCTCATTATTCCAACAAGACTACTGGATTTCGAGTGGCAGAATCGCCTGCGGTGTGGGAGACTGAGTCTAACCCACTACAAGTGACACCTGTCGCTACAATCCGGGTTCTAATCCAGCTAACTAGCAGTGCCTCATCTCTACCCAAGGGCAGGGATGATTGGGAAGCCGAGCGCATGACATAACTGGTTTCTCAGGGAAGCCGTGGTTTCTCAGGTCTCATCCATTTCTCTCAGTTACATTAGTCTCACATACACAGTGACAAATAGAGGCAGTATATCTTTCAATAATGCTTTAATATAGCGACTGCATCTTAGATAGCAAAGCGTGGACTGCAATAACCAGGACGATACAGCATAACAAGATTAAAATTGTGACAAGGAGAGTAAAACGTAAAAATAATGCTACCATATTGTCACTAGAGTCAACACACTAATTCCTACCTCGGCGATGATAGAGCACAGCGTGTTAAGCTCTAATTCTTCCCTTCAGGTTCCCCTGGGAAGACATCATCCCCCATACCTGAGCAATGGCCTGAAGTCTGCAAAACAGCTGTAGCGAAGCATTCGGCAATCAGCATACAGTCGTCGTTCTCTGGCTGGAATCTCCCTCTAACGTGTAAGGGACAGGAAAGTGTTTTTTATAATAAAACAGCTGGTGTTCTAAGAAAATGTCCCTACGTAAGGATGTGTATTTTCTATGAATGTTAGAGACTAAACTTATACCACGTTCACCGGCAACCTATCTTGCTGTAGCCTTGAAAGAAGTACAGAGTGAGCAAGAATGTCTTGTTTGAGAAAAGAGTGCTGGCCTAGGCAAAAACAGTCAGATTGAGAGTAATAAAACAAGACCGTAAAAGTGGCTACTGTAACAAAAATAAAGCAAAGCCGAATAAAATACATCTAGGTTAAAGTGCACAGCTGCAAGCCTAGAATGTTTAAAAAACGTGCATGGAGCTATAACTAAAATGGCTACACAACAACATGTGATATTGCTGCTGTACTCATCAGATCAATGTTTGTGACATGCTCCCTGAGGATAGACTCACAATCCTATGGTATCTGTTGTGTAGATTGAAGAGACCAAAGCTGGATTTTGTGAATAAGTGAGGTGTTTATTGACAAAATGTACAAGATGAGTTACATGAATACTAAATGAAAAAGTTTTGAACGATGTGCAGTCTGCGATGTATCCCAGCAGCTGTGTTGTGGTGTTCCCCTTCATTTTCTTCTCCACCATCCTCCTCCTCTTCTTCAGGTAGGTCATCAGCCTACTCATATAAGGGGAAGTTCATCCACACACATATGTTGTGCAGGACTGTACAAGCCATGATTATCTTGCAGACGATGTATGGGGCATATAGGAGGGTGCCTCCTGTTATGTCCAGACACCTGAATCTGGACTTCAGGATGCCAAATGTCCTCTCAACAATAGTCCATGTCCTCCAATGCCCCTCATTATATCCACGCTCTGCTGCTGTGCTTGGGTGGGGAAATGGGGTCATTATCCATGGCTGTATGCCATAACCCTGATCAGCTGCAAAAAATTAAAGGAGTAAGTCATGTTGCATGGCAGTTGATATTCTGAGCAGGTTGTGACTCATATGTATTTGTGGTATAGTGTGAGTTCCTCCCCTTGTGTAATGTCTCCTCAGCACTAGGTTGTTGGACATGTCAATCTTGTGTTTGGCTCAAGAACCTGGAACATATGATTTGGATTCCAAACTGATGATCATTATGTATGTACCATGCAGTGTGTAGTACACCTGTGTCTCAGTGTGCTATCACTAGTGGGGACATGACACATCCTCATAACACAATGGGGTAGATGTGGTGGCAACATGGTAGCACTACAGAGCCTGGACATGTTATGTTATGTTATGTTATTGCTACTTATATAGCGCCAGCTACCCGGAGGCCTCGTAGCGCTGACATATGTCATTGCAGATGATGTGTAACACTTAGGGCCTTTGAAATTGGTAAGTGAGAATGCACAACACGTCTCCAAAATTGGTTGCACTGTCCTGCAACATTTCAGCTATGCAAGAATGCCTCATGTGTGACATGTTACTTAGGAACCCTTTGTTGTTCTGGGCACCAGTTGCTCATATGCAGCCGTGTACCGACACTACCTACCCTGCACCAGGGTACTTGCAGGGTAGTGGAGGTAGATGTATCTGTGCAAGAAGGTACACAGCCCTATACTTATGTTGTTTTGATGGACAATTGGCTCTTTCTGTGTGTGAAGCAGTATGCAGCATGCATTTGTGGCACAATTATCTGAGTTTAAAGCACAGTCTACTTCCTTGTTGCAACCTGTATACAGCATCCCTAGGGAGGTGTTTGTTATTGGCACTTCCTCAGGTTTTAGGTGACAGCTACATGTGAGTCAGCATCATCATGCTATTTATCTTGTGGTGACAGACCTTCAGCGACACACATCGCATGCCCCTCCCACATTACACACAGCACGGGAGGATGGGTGATTTACAATGTGGCTTCAAGTCATTGTTAAATGGTCATCTGCCAAGTTGTACGTACAGTGCAGGCCATGACAATGGAACTGCGGGCTATTACATAGGTCCCTTGGTGATCCAGAGTGGCAGCTAATGTTTGTGGCAGCCATGAGGTGTGCAAGGTTGTGCATCTCATTGTCAATGGATGATCAACATAATTAATAGTATAACTCCTGGATTCCAAAACATGAATGTACATTTATCCAGTCAACACATGCACAGTGCAGGCTATCGGATGGAGCTCAGCTACTTAGCAAATGTGTTCCTTGGCTCAGTGATGTCCTGTTTTCTCCTACTGGGTCCCACTATGACATCCATGATCGAGCACTGTCTGACAAGTGGCTTAGCCCCATGTTGGGCCATTTATGGTATCTGGTACAGACATGGTGGTGTTGTGAGTCAGTGAGTGTTGCATGTGAGATGGCACTACAGTAAGTGTGGTATCACTTATCACACATCTGGCACATTGTATCTGATGGACATTGATCTTGTATTCCTATGTGTGTGAGCCTATGCGTCCGGCAGATGTCTCTGCACACTACAGGTAAGTCAGGTATGTGTTGATGAGATGTAGTTGACATCGGCACAACTTGTCTGGTATTTGATATTTGTTCTGGCAGTGATTTGCACGACATGACTTGAGGGATCTGTGCCTATATGGAACTTACCTGACATGGGCATGTTGTATGCCATTGACATGTCTGTGCTATTCTTTGTTTGGTGTATTCTGTGTAAAGTGTTCATAGTAGCAAACTGTGGGCACTTGTAGTGGTCTGTGTAGTTCTACTGTTAGTGATGGGTACATGTCTGCACCTGTCCTTCATGTGGTGTGCCTGTCAAGTTGTGGGTGTGTCACGTACATGTGGTGTATGTAATTGTGGTGTGCACTGATTGTGCTGTACTGCAGCATGGTGCATATGTGTTGTTACCTGCACATGTATGTTACTGCGTTACTGTAGTGGTGTATGTCTTGTGTGTCTGACAGGGTTGGTGTGTTGTTTTTGCTAGATTTGTTGACTTACCCAGAAGTAGGCCATTTCCAAATTTTTCATCCTGGAATTGTCATTGATCCTGCTGTGCCAGAATTTGGAGGCATCATGGACACTCTCAAGATACTTGGCCAAAATGTTTATGAATAGTCCCCAGTGGTCCACTATGCCCTACACATTAATAGAATGTGTGTGCTTCCGGTGTAAGTGCTCTGTTGCTGCAGGTGGTACAAGCCGGACATGGGTGCAGTCAATTGCACCAAGCACATGCAGGAAGCCATGGATTTGATAGAACCCCTGTTTGTTCTCCTGCTGCTTTTGCTGGGTGTTGGGAAAGCTGATGTGGCGGGGTACCAGGAAGATGATAGCGTCTAACACCTTTGGCAGGAATGCAGACAATGATGGCTGTGAGACACCAGCAACCAGTGCATCCGTTGTTTGGAAGGGACCACTTGCCAGCATGTGCAGGATAGCTAGCAGCTTTGTCGCAAGTGGCATGTAGTGTGGGGTCTGCAGACTAGCTGTAATTTGTGGCTCAATGTGGTGCAGCAGGTGTGGTAAGGCTTGCCAGTTTGGCCTGTAAGTCCTAATAATGTCCAGGTCCCTAAGGCCAAGGACGGTTGCCTTGGTTCTGAAAACCCTCTCCTGTCTACTGCACTGCCTTTGTGGGCCTCGTTGTTGTGGTGGTTATTGCAGGAGTTGTTGCTGTCCTCTGCACCGTCTTGCAAGCTGGATCATTATCACCTCCATCTTCTCCTGTGAGTTGGTAATGTTGCTTCTGTGTGTTCTCCTTAAATCGTGGTGTGGTTGCCTCATTTTAACACCTGCCATAACCAAGTGTTAAATTTTTACGCAAATTGGTGTTAACATATTTTTTTGGGTCATCTCCCACCCGTGCGTCTTTTTTGCCCAGGTGGATAAATACGGGGCTTTGGTGTTGGAGTAATTTTTTGGATGGGAATGCCTACCTTGCATCTCATTGACGCAAGGAGGTTTCAGTCATCCGAAAAATGACATTAACACCAATATTTTAAAGATAGATGGTCTAGCGTCAAAATATAAATGTGGCGTTGAGTTTGCGTTGAATTAGCGAAAACGAAATGACGTTAATTCAGCACATAAGTACGAAGGTAAACTTTTGACTAAAGACTCCCTCTTGCTGTAGCTGTACAGGGCTCCATCACGGTCTGCATCAAACTTTGACTTTGCCCCGATCTAGTGAGACCAGATGACCAGATTTAGCATTTAGTTTCTATGCGCTAGAAAACATTAATTCTCTAGAAATTCATATCCACGGTTTCCCTTATCCGATTGTAATCATTTTGGCGTCATATTAAATTTAAAAATATACTCTATGTTTATAAATTGATGTTGGATTTTTATTGTGTTTTGTGTTTTACTTATTAACTGTTTAGTGATTTGCACTGCTTATTGCCCCACAAATTAAGGTACTCATGACACCTTTGATAACATCATTGATAATCTCAATGTAATATTTGCAGTCAAATTGTTGTTGAAAAAACTGTGCATGGCAGGGAAGCAAGTTATAGTTAGTTGTTTTTTTTAAGTGTATACATATATATATATATATGTGTGTGTGTGTATGTGTGTGTGTATATATATATATATATATATATATGTGTGTTTATGTATTTGTGTGTGTGTGTGTATATATATATATATATATATATATATATAGTTGCAGTCTTTACATATAATGGAGTGCAACTACATGTCAACTGATCAAGACCGTGGAATGGACAAAATACATGTGGTTTCCTAATTTCTGCCAGTAAACTCATGGACTGACCCGCTGGTATCGCCCATTTCTTCTGTGAGCAGGGAAAGTGATGGCTGGAGCAAAGTATCAATTATGGCAGTGATGCCCCCCGAATGAGCCCCGGTCCGAAGGCTGGGTGTTTTTCGGCATCCTTTTGGTTGTATACATATATCCATATATATATATATATATATATATATATATATCTATATATATATATCTATATATATCTATATATATATATATATATATAGATATATATAGATATATATAGATTTTTTTTTTGGGGGGGGAGAAATATACACACACATACTATGGGCCCAATGTGTGACCATTTCATTTTACGAGTACCTAATTGCGATTCATTGATAATCGCAGTTACAGACTTGCAAAATTAAAATGTACAAATATGTCTGAGACACAGTTAGCAATTCCCAATGGGGTCACAAATTACTTACCTAATAATTATTTAAGAGGCAGGTCGCAATTTGCGACCCCCATTCGGAATGGCTGCACTCACAGGGATGGTGGCCTTCTGGGGATAGCCATGTCTGTGACTGCTTTTCAAATAAAGCAGGGTTTTTTTGTTTTTGTTTTTAAATGTTTAAATGCAGCCTATTTTCCTTAAATGAAAACTGGATTGTATGTGAAAAAGAAAAATGAAAAGTTTTCTTTTCTTTTTTTCAGACTAGGAAGTGGTCTGTGGGACCTCTGCTTGCTCTGAAAAAATATTTTTGATCCCATTCACATAGGGGAACAGGTCCCGTGGGGATGCCTTCCCATTTGTAAATGCGTTAACACCAATTTGAAATTGGTGTGAACTGCAATTGTTTTACGACTGCATTCACAGTCACAAAACAATCAGACATACCATTCAGATTTGGGATTGGGAAGGGATGCCCTGAACACCCCCCTTCCATGTACTGAATCACAAAACCCAAATTGTGATTCGGTAACAATTTACTGATTCACAATTTAGGTTTTTTACATCCCAAAAAGCAAACGGGCGAATCAGCTCTTTTGCAACTAGAAAAATGCTTTGTACATGTGACCCTAAATACTTACCTGTACTTACCTATAAAACTTTTACCATGCATACAGGTTAACCATTTATTCATTTAGAAAAAATAAAAAAAATAATGCTTACCTTTACTATTCATGCCTTTAGAAGACAATTTGCTGTAAAAGGGTATGTGCTAAAGGCATGAGTGGTAAAGGCATATGTGTGGTAAAGGTTGTGTAGTAATGGTTCAGACCAAGTTGCAATGGCTGTTTCCCACCACCCTGAAGTGCTGTGGTCCTACTCAAGATCATTGTGGTGAGGGGAATTTTAACCATTTCTTTTTGCAAAAGATGACCTCATGTTAGGAGTCAACTGAAGTAAAAGCAGTGGAGATACCTTGGTGGTTGATGTCCCCATTTTTTGTTTGGAAATCTGCTGATCAAATTTGAAACATGAAAGAATTCAAATTGATTAGAAGAATCTTTCTCCTCCGGTTGAAGGCAAGTTGTACAGATCATGTTAGAAAGGTAGATCTTTGCAAGTGGATTGGCTGGTTGCAGTTGTAAATTGATGCTGTGGTCATCATCATGCAATATGAGAGATCCACAAAGAACCATGGTTTTTGCATTGCACAAAACATTATGCAGGGCTAAAATGTGTTTGATTTGAGAGAGGATACTAGGCGGACCTTGAAGGTTAAAAACTGTCCTCTCAAACTGAAATGTATAATATTTTTTTTGTGAGGTTCAAAATTATGTCTATCTATTCGCAAATTCACAGAGGTTTCAGCTGTGGCCAGCCTTTACTAGTATTCAATGTTGTTAACACCTGAAAGTAGATAACAAACTGATGAAAATAAACAAGTACACAAAGAAAATTTGTCTACACATGACGGAAATCCTTACTCACTAAATCCCTCATCACCACCCTGGCGGTAAGTGCCACCAAATCATGACCATGTCATTGATAACTCCCATAGACAGCCAAAGTACTACACCAACCACAAGGGCGGAAAAACACTCACCACGGTGTTAGCCGCCAACAGCCAGGTGGAAGACTAAGTACCGCCGACCATATTAAGACACTCAAATCCTGTACCATTTCGGGGCGGTACCAATGCCGTCAAAACCCTGGTGGAAACAGAGCTCAGAAGTGAAAGGACATAATATTAAAGACAGGGAAGAACTATGCCATGGAACCCAAACTGGAAGTCTTCCCGATGATCTTCTACGTTATGCTCCATTTGGAACACCAACCCCGACGAAGACGACGACTGTGAGTACAGACGCCTAGCACACAAGGGAGGGAGGAAAACGAGAGTGACACACACACACACAACACACACCAGACACACACACACACACCATACAGACAACCAGCAGCGCACATAAACCAATGGCACACAAAACATGGCACAATAAAACAAGGACCATATTTCGGAAGTACTGACAATGTATTAGCATAGCAAAACCCACCATACGAACCAAATGTATAAAAATGTTCCTAAAGGGCCAATGCCAAGTCCAAAGTCATAAGGGCACACAAGGCCACAGGGCATGGTCCAAGGCCCAAGTTGTATTCTGACACATCAGGAGAGAACACCGCAGGGACATCAGTTCACAAGTGGCTAGGCACCTCTGGAGGATGGGGGGCACCTCAGCTGAATACGGGAACTTCCCCACTGGTTCTGGTGGGGGCTCCATGCTATTTCACTTTGCTAGGGAGTGCAAGGCCACAGTATCTGAGCTGGGGAACATGCCCACTGGTCCTGGAGGGGACTCCTTGCCCATGTCTCCTTGCTGGGGAGTGCAAGGCCACAGTCTCTGAGCTGGGGAACATGGCCACTGGTTCTGGAGGGGACACCATGACCATTTCTCTCTGCTGAGGAGTGCAAGGACACAGTCTCTGAGCTGGGGAACATGCCCACTGGTTCTGGAGGGGGCTCATGCCCATTCCTCTTTGCTGGGAAGTGTAAGGTCACAGTCTCTCAGGTGGGGAGCATGCCCACTGCCTCTGGAGGGGGCCCCTTGTGCAGCAGTCCCTGTCGGGTGGCCTACATGTCCTCTGCTGGCAGTGATAGCTGCACTGCCTCAGCTGGTGGGGAGTGCTGTTCTGTGGCAACAGGTAATGGTACCTCCTGACCTGCCTCTGCTGGCGGTTATAGCTGTACTGCCTCAGCTGGTGGGGAGTGCTGCTCTGTGGCAGCAGGTGACGGTGCCTCCTGGCCTGCCTCTGCTGGCGGTGATAGCTGCACTGTCTCAGCTGGTGGGTAGTGCTGCTCTGTGGCAACAGGTGATGGTGCCTCCTGGGCTGCCTCTGCTGGAGGTGAGGGCTTCGTGACCACAGGTGGTGGCGGTGGTGGTTTTACACTCCCAGCCTCTGATGGAGTTGAGGGCTTCATTCCCTCCATGGCAGGAGGTGTGGGCTCCTTCCTGGCTGTAGTTGCTGTGGACTCCTTCCCCTTCCTGGCTGTAGTTGTCGTGGACTCCTTCCCCTTCCTGGCTACAGTTGTTGATGACTCCTTCCCCTTCCAGGCTGTAGTTGTTGTGGGCTTCCACCCCTTCCTGGCTGTTGGTGTTTCAGTCTCCTTTCCCTTCTTGGCTGTAGGTGTTGTGGACTCCTTTCCCTTCCTGGCTGTAGGTGTTGTGGGCTCCTTTCCCTTCATGGCTGTAGGTGTTGTGGGCTGTTTTCCCTTTCCGCCGTTGGAGTAGAATCTCTCACAGTCCTGCCTCCACGACTAGTAGGTGCCTCCACTGTCCCCGTGGACTATTTGGCTGAGGTGCTGGGCTGGCTTGTTGGCACCTTGGTTCCATGGGCAGCACAGAGGGAAATGGTCAAGTTGGGCAAGGAAAAGCTTTTTAGCTATGGTGGGGCAGGAGTAGGGAGGAGGGATGGGAGTGAAGGTTGAGGGAGTGGTTGTTGGAGGTGTACGTCTGCTGGACTTGGATACAGGTGCATGGGCAGTGTGTGTGTGTGAGGTGGATGGCTATTGGCTGTCTGAGCGCTTACATTTGTGTCCTTTAGGAGGGGGAAAAGACACAGTGGGAGAACCCACAAGTGGATGGATGTTGTGGAATTGTCTGCTAGTGAGGTGTGTGTGCTGCTTGGTGTGGTGATCTGGTGGTGGATGTTGAGGCAGTGCATGCAGGTGTGAGTGTGGACGTGACTGGGAGGGAGGTGGAGGAGGAGGACGGGAAGACAGTGGAGGTAGTGGATTTGGTTGTGTCTGAACTGGATGGTGTTTGTGTGAGTGCTTGTGTGATGAAATATGGTGCTTTTGTTTGCCTGTGCCACTCTTGGGTGTTGTCTTGTGTGCATGCTCGTCACTATGTGTGCATGGGATGGGTTGGAGTGGAGGAGAATGGGACTGGGAAGTGGTAGTTGGAGGGGGGATGGTAGAAACAGGGACAATGGCTGCCATCAGAGAGGAGGCCAGAGCCTGAATCCATCTCTGTTGGGCCACCAATCCACCATGGATGCCCTCCATTAACACATTGCATTGGTGCAGATGAGATGCCAGCCCCTGGATGGCATTCACAATGGTTGATTGCCCTACAGAGATGGATCTCAGGAGGTCAAAAGCCTCCTCACTCAGGGCAGCAGGGCTGAATGGGGAAGGGCCTCACGTGCCTTGGGCGAAGGAGATGCGAACCCTCCCTGGTGAACGGGCATGGGCAACTCGCTGAGGGGCTACTGGGAGGGCGGTGTTGGTATGGGGAGTGGCGGCTGTACCTGCAGCTGCAGTGGTCACAGAGGTGTCCGCCACCACCAGGAAGTACCCATCGGAGGAGGTATCTGAGTCTGTGTTGTCGCCTCCAGTCTCTGCCGTGGTGCTTCCCTCGCCCTCCATCCAACTGGGTCCCTCAGCATCAGTGGACTCTGCCTCCAGGGTCCTTAGGGATGCAGCTCCCTCTGTCGCCGGTGCCCCTGCTCCTCTGCCAGATGATGCTAATGCACACAAGGACAGGATGACAAAACAAGAAAGGGAGGAGACAAAGGATACACTTGGTCAATGACTGCACCAACACCACTATTGCTATGCTCATCACCGTCACACACAGGGGACAGGCTTAAGCATCATGCATTGTACTACCAGTGATATGGCTAGTGAGTAAGGCAAGATGAAGACCACTCACCGCCAACTGCAGCACACCTTGGACCCACAATGCTCTGCCTGGAATGGAGTGCTAACAAGCTAGGTAGCCTGTATTTGCCATTTACCCATTACCCTTCAGTTGACCCACACTGCAATGTCTGGCCCAGCCTTAGGGGCACCCACTAACATACATCCACCACCCGGATACCACCCCACCAGCAAAAATATGTAAGGATACCCACTGTACTCACCCCCTTGTGGCTGCTGTGATTCCCTCAAGAGCCCATCCAGCTCAGGTTAGGCCCCCCTCTAGTATGCAGGCCATCAGGTGGGTCCAGTTCCGACGCGCACCCCTTCCTCATTGGGAGGCCATCCCCAGCTGGCCTCCGTACTCTTCTGTGCCCAGCGTCTCAGGTCCTCCCACCATTTCCGACAGTGGGTGTTCACCTGCCAAAGACCCCCAGGGTCCGCACATCCTTGGCAGTGGCATGCCATAATCCCTTATTTTGATGGGCGCTGACCTGCAGGTCAAATACAGACAGGAGAACACCATTAAACAAACAGTCCAGGCTGTCACACAAATGGCCCACCATACCCGTTTCCATCACCATTGGCACAAACAAAGGCCAGCGCACAACATGTACACTGCCAAACAGACAATCCCCTCACCCTCCACCCACCCTTAAACGATGCTTTCACACACATCTCCATGCATCCTTGCCACATGCATCAAGGCCAAAGTGTACTCACCTGTTGGTCTAGAGGCCCATACAGCTGTCCATACTGGGGTAGAACCCCATCTACCAGTCGCTCCAGCTCCTCCGAAGTGAAGGCTGGGGCCCTTTCCCTGGTCACACATGGTAGTTTCCAGACACAGGTTACATCAGCACACGCAGTGTAGGTGTTCTCCTGTTGAAAGTCAGGAAACAAGTGAGGAATTGGATAGAAAATGGTGGTCACATCCTCGGCGGTGTACGCTGTTACAGGCCGGCAGCGATCCACATTGGCCACTGTACTCCATAGAGCCCCATATTATCCAATGATGAATTGTACGGTGGTGCAAGACCTCCTTCTTACACGACTCCCAATGTCAGTGGAATTACCTCACTTCCACCTGTCCCTCCATACAGAACAGGCTGTCACCATTTCAGGAGGGGGAAACAGGCCTATCAACAATTACTGCATCACAGATTAAATTGGCACATACTTCGCCATTTACACTGTCCCATTGCTTAAGTGCACTATGTGAAGTGCAGTTGTGGTTTGGTTGTTCCAATTGTGACAGCCTCCTAGCTCTTGTGTCCCTTAGGTACCTACTGCTGCGGATGAATAGGAGGTGGAGATATAATCCCGTGTACAGACCTCTGGTGGACATGGCTACACTGGAGGACAGGCACATAATACTGACCTACAAACTGGACAGGGCCACAATCACAGAGCTGTGTGACCATTTGGAGCCTGACCTCATATCAGCTATCTGTTAATTGACTGGGATCCTCCCTCTTGTGCAAGTTCTATCAGTGCTCCATTTCCTGGCAACTGGGTCTTTCCAGGTGACAGTGGGCTTGGCAGCAGGTATGTCACAGCCAATGTTTTCAATCGTGCTGGCAAGAGTTTTGTCTGCCCTGGTGAAACAAATGTGCAGCTACACTTCTTTCCCCCAGGTGGAAGATTTGGCCAAAATAAAGGCTTGATTCTATGCAGTGGGACATATCTGCAATATTATTGGTGCAATTGACGGGACACATATTGTGCTTGTCCCCCCCACCCATCAGAATCCACAGGTGTTCAGTAATCGTGAGAGTTTCCACTCAATGAATGTGCAAATGGTGTGCCTAGCGGACCAGTACATCTCCCATGTCAATGCTAAGTATCCTGGGTCGGTGCATGATGCCTTTGTTCAGAGGAATAGCAACATTCCAAATGTGATGGGCCAACTACAGAGGCACAGGGTGTGGCTAATAGGTGAGCCTTGGTCCCTACCCACTGTATGTTATAGTATGTCTCTGGTATCAAGCCCATAGGATTGTGTGTGGCTAAATGTTGTCCCTGAATACTTGCAGGTGACTCTGGCTACCCAAACCTATCGTGGCTGCTGACCCCTGTGAGGAATGTCAGGAAAATGGCTGAAGAACGTTATAATGAGGCACATGGGCGAACCAGATGGATCATTGAGAGAACCTTCGGCCTCCTGAAGGCCAGGTTTAGGTGCCTCCATCTGACAGCTGGATCCCTGTGATACTCACCGAGAAGGTCTGACAGATAGTAGTGGCATGCTGCATGTTGCACAACCTGGCCCTCAGACGCCATTGTACCTTTTCTGCAGGAGGAGGAGACTAGAGATGCCCCTGTGGCAGCAGTGGACCCTGAGGGCAATGAGGATGAAGATGCTGAGGATGAGGATGAGGACAACAGAACATCAGTAATCAATCAGTACTTCCAATGACACACAGGTGAGACAGTGTAGATTAACATTCCTATGACTATTGGTGTATTCTGTGTGTCTATGGCAAGATGGCATTTACTTCCTTTTACCTCTACTTACTGTCACCTATGGTTTGTCATAATGCAGATGTTGGTGATATAACAACTGTGTTCTGATGTGCTGACTACAGACAGATACAGGTCATTATTCGTATGCTCTCACAATGTACAGTACATTTGCAATGGATGTAACTGTTTCCATGAATACACATTTTCAACACATGACATACAAGTAATCGAGTTGTGTCCAAGGGTGTTTATTGTAGTGCAAAAAATTGAGGGGAAAATGCAATGGAATGGGGTGATGATGGAGGAAAGTCCAGGGTATTGTTCCAGTCTGTTTGTAGCACAGGTGCAGTGTCCAACGGGCCATAGGAAGAGGAGCAAGGGCAGTTCAAAGTGGACAAGGTGACAGTGTCGGACTCAAGGGGGACAATCAGGAGAGTCTCATTTCCTGGCGGTGCTCTTGGCAATTGTCTCTGGCTCCTGTCTGGCTCACAGGGAACATTTGCGGGTTGGTTCCCCTTCTGCAGGGGGAGGGATGCTAGTGGCCTCTGGGTCCTGCGTCGGGGCCTCCTACCCACTAGCGGAAGTGGAGGGCTGGTCAATGAACTGGCTAGTGGTTGGGGCCCACTGGTGTGCTCTTGCCTCCATCATGATATTGGCCATATCTGCCAGCACCCCTGCTATGGAGATCAAGGTGGTGTTGATGGCCTGTAAGTCCTCCCTTATCCCTTGATACTGTCCCTCCTGCGGCCGCCTGTTCTCTTGCACATTGTCTAGGATCTGGCCCATCGTGTCCTGGGAATGTTGGTAGGCTCCCAGGATCTCAGAGAGTGCCTCCTGGAGAGTCGGTTCCCAGCTCTTGTCCTGCCCCTGGTCTACAGCAGCCCTCCCAGTACCCCTTGTGGCCTGTGCCTCAGTCCCCTGAATGGTGTGCCCACTGCCACTGACCCCAGGACCCTGATTGTCTTGGGGACGAGGTGTGGCCTGGGGTCCCTGTACAGGTGGGCACACTGCTGATTGACTTGTCCTGGGGACAGAGATGTGGGTATGCTGGGTGGGTGCTGTGGTGTGGGATACTGAAGGGGGAGGCTCTGTGGTGGTCTGTGAGTTGGTTTGGGTATCGGCTGTCCAGTGTTCCCTGATGGGCCAGGTAGGTCATCCAGATCTAGAAGTCCAGAGTTACTGTCATCACTGGGGGCATCTTCTGTTGGGGGACTGGATAGTCATGGCACCTCCCCTCCACTGGCATTGGCTGGGGTACCTCTGGGGATGTAAGTGATGTATTATGCTTCATGTGTATGACATTTTGTACATCCCTGGCTTCCCCTCTATCATTGCTGTTGCCCAGCCACCTTTTGTTTTGGATTGTTAGTTTCCCTATGCTGTGCATGCTTTTGTGATGGGTGTCCATGCAGGGCTGGGAGGGGTGTCCATGCATTGGTATAGCATGCAGGGGTTGGCATTGGGGTTAGTCATATGTGTAGGTGCATTGGATGGATTGTAGTGGAGTGATGGGAGTGAGGGTGAGGGTGTGAGATGGAATGCAGGTATGGGGGTGATAAGTGGTAGATGTTGACTTACCAGTGTCCAGAGCTCCAGCTAATCCAGCGAGTCCCTCAGGGGAGGAGATGGGGTCCTCTGCCAGTCCTCTCTATGGCTAGCTGGTGCCTTGCTGCTATGGAAAATACCTTTCCCCATAGGTTGTTTCACCTCCTCCCGATGTTGTCCCTTGTTCTTGGGTGCTGTCCCACGGCATTCACCTTGTCCACGATTCTCCGCCACAGCTCCATCTTCCGGGCAATGGAAATCTGCTGTACCTGTGCTCCAAACAGCTGTGGCTCTACCCTGACAATTTCCTCCACCATGACCCTTAACTCCTCCTCAGTGAAACAGGGGTGCCTTTGTGGTGTCATGAGTGTTGTATGTTGTGTGTTGGGTGATGTGGTGGGGTGTGTGATGTGGGGTGC
This sequence comes from Pleurodeles waltl, assembly GCF_031143425.1. Lineage (NCBI taxonomy): Eukaryota > Metazoa > Chordata > Amphibia > Caudata > Salamandridae > Pleurodeles > Pleurodeles waltl. The sequence goes on from NC_090438.1 coordinate 271,145,243, forward strand.
GTGAGGGATGTGTGGGTGTCAATGGTGTGTTTGTAGTTGTCTCTGTGAAGTTGGTGGCTAACTCTTGCAGTCTTTTGGTGTTGGCAAAGGGTTGTGGGTGCTGTGGGTGTGTGTTTTATAGTGTTGATTGTGTGTGGGTGTGGTGTGTGTATGAGTGTGTGTATTTTTTGTATTGGCTAATGTGGTGTTGTTTTGTATGTGGGTGTCCATTCTGAGCGCAGCGGTATGTACTGCCAATCGCTTACCGCTGTTGAATGTCCGCAGTGGTGATTTGTGGGTCATAATGTGGTGGGCGCTGTTTTGTTGGCGTAAAGGTATGGGTGTTGGGACTGCCACTTTATCACTGACTTTTGGGCTTGCGGATTTCTGTGTGTGGCAGTATTCGGTCAGACTGGTTTGTGTGTGCCATAATATGGTTGATGGATTTCCGCCGCTGCAGCGGTATGATGGCAGCCATCACCGTGGCGGTAAGCGGCATTTACCGCCATTGTCACAATGAGGGCCTAAATGTTTCTCTTTCTGCCTGTCCAAGACTTTAAGGGCCTGATTACAACTTTGGCGGACGGTGTTAATCTGTCCCAAATGTGACGGATATACCACCTACCGTATTACGAGTCCATTATATCCTATGGAACTCGTAATACGGTGGGCAGGATATCCGTCACATTTGGGACGGATTAACACTGTCCTCCAAAGTTGTAATCAGGCGCTAAATCTGTTGACCCTGATGAAGTCCTTTCAGTCTTCATGTCCCGATTTCAATGGTGTTGCACACTTAGGGGCAGATTTATGGAAAGTGGCACTGCACCAAGTGCAGCGCCACTTTCCCTGCACCCCTTAGCACCGCCATTGCCACCATGTGTGCGCCGTATTTAAAATACAGCACCCCATGGCACAGAGTAGGGGGCAATAGAGCCATTTTTAATGACTCTATTGATGGACTCTTCAGGAGTAGTGCCAAACTGTTGGCGCAACTCCTGCAGAGTACATAGGGGCCCATTCCAAAGAATGGAAGCCCCCTTTTAACTTTAACGCCTGCTCTTGAGCAGGCATTAAAAGTGCTGTAATAAATGGTGCAAGGAAATCCCATAGATTTCCTTGCACCATTTTGCCAGCTCCCCTAATGGAGGAATGCCCCCTTTGCATACATTATGCCTGGCACAGGCATAATGTAGCTCAAAGGGTTACAGGGTGGCGCAATGCATGCATTGCACCACCCTGTAAATACAGCGTGGGGATTTTGGCCTAGTTGGGCCTCAATAACATCAAAATAAATTACGTTAATGTGCCATAAGGTGGAGCTAGGCGCCTATAAATATGCCCCTAAAACTGAATATATGTCACAATATTGAGTGACAAATATTGTGTTGCAATCATATGGTATCCAAATTATTGAGTACCACAATATTTTGAAGATAAGTAAACATTGTTAAGTATAGATGAAAAGATAACAAATTCCTTTTTGGTGCCTCATTTACTCATTGTAAAGTTCGACCTCATGTAATAAAATGTTGCATAGCCATATAGAGGCATTAGCTAATTCTGGATAAGTATGTATAAAAAAGGGCTATGCCTGTCTAAGCTGCCTACACTGATTTTACTACCGCTTTTGTCCATGTGGACAGGCCCACTCTGTGTGGGATACTTAGGGCAATGGGAAACCCAGAGGGTCTTCTGAAGCTACATCCTTCCACATGGCGCCACGTCATGCTTGGAGGCAACTGTGGCATTACATCAAACATAGACACTAGGAACAGCTTAAAACAAGGCTGGATTTTGACTCCTCTTCCTTTCTCATTATACATCACTGACTTGCAAGAATTGATGGGTCTAGTAGGTGGTGATTCTCCTACATTGGGGTCATATTCTTTGGGCACTTTATTATATGCAGATGATATTGGTATATTAAACCTAACCACAAAAAGATTACAGAATCATCTAAATATTTTATTTTCCCATGCCAAAAAATCATTTCTTAAAGGTTAATATAGGTAAAAGTAAGATCATGAAGTTTCATGCAAGAGGCTGTCATACACCTATGAAATACAACTGGCATCTAGATAGTATTGCACTGTAAGTGGTTAATTCGGACACCCAGCCTAGGGAAAATCTTTACTGCAAACTTAATTGATAATGAGCATATAGCACATTTGATGAATAGAGTGATGGCCTATGTAAAGCAGTAAAAGCACTTTATGGAGCAACCAGTCGAAGACACTTTTAGCATCTTTTAAATTTCAAGAAAATGAAAATTTCTCTGACTCTACTATAGGGCATATAGACAGTAAAAATAGATCACTGGTTCTTTATGCATGCGGTGGAGGGTAGGACTTTGCATTCTATTTGCACCTTAAAAATGATGGCACCAATTGAGGCGCTACAATTAGAAATGGGCTTATTAGCACTTTCATAAGATGCTTGGCAGCTGTAATTTGCTAGTGCTATCTTCTGATACACTCATATGAAGACACTCTTATGAAGCTGTTTCCTAAAGATTGTTTTACTCCTTTAAAGGGAATGGTATACTATTTTTGAATATTTGTTATGCACTCAATCACTTTAGTCTCAATCAGAAATATCTACAAAATGTGTCTCACCAACTTAAAAATTACTTGAAAGTATTTATGAAAAATAGCTTGTTGGAAAATGATATCAGACTATGTGAGAAGAAACATAGGTTAAATGAAATAGTCCGGTCCGCCCAAGTTGTGGTACCTCAACCTTACTCAAGCTGGAACCTAAGCCCATATTTATACTTTTTTAACTCTGCATTGGCGTTATTTTTTGACACAAAAGCAGCGCAAACTTACAAAATACAATTGTATATAGTAAATTGGCGCCACTTTTGCGTTAAAAAAGCTTCACAAATGTGGCGCTAAAAAAGTATAAATATGGGCCTTAGATCATAGAGTTTGCAGCTATATATTATTGTGCAGGCTAAAATGTTTGCCTCTTTACAGTGTGACTGGCGCTTGGCGCCATGTAAAAAGAGTGGACAGAGTATTCACTTTATGTAACGAAACTGTACAAACGTTAGAGCATGTTTTATTTGTGTGTCCTGCCCTTCAAAAAACCTGATTTAACATTTTAAAATCACTTCTTAAAAAACTGGATAAAAACTACAAAAGAAGTGATTCAACTATTGTATTATACAGTAAATGAAATGGTCTGCTGTATTTTTTTTACATTTTTAAACTCATTTTTAAATATGTATTAAGAGGTTAAATGAGTCTAGAAATTAAAAGGCATAATCTAAAAGTTTAAATCTTCATTCCTCCTTTGTGACCCCTTAGCTGCCAGTCCTTTTCCCCCTCAGGTGCCAGACCACATAAGCTAACCACGCCAAATTTGCATTCTTTTTTTTTCCCAACATCCTAGGGATTCTACAGGTACCCAGAGTTTGTGGGTTCTTCTGGAGGAGACCAAGAAATTGGCCAAAATACAGCTAAAATTATTTTTTTTGCAAAAAATGGGAATAAAGTGCTGCAGAAGAAAGCATGTGTTTTTTTCCCTGGCAATGGCATCAACAAAGGGTTTGCTGTGCTACACTTACCATCTTCCCCGCTTTCAGAAACAGAAAGTCTTGAATCAGAAAACCACATTTTTCACCACAATTTTGGTATTTTACTGGGACATACCCCATTCTTAGTACTTTTGTTCTTTTAGCCTCCTTCCAGTTAGTGACAGAAATAGGTGTGAAACCAATGCTGGATCATGGACAGCTAAACATTTCTGAAATGTATACAAAATTCTGAATTCACCAAGGGGTAGTTTCTGTAGATCCTACAAGGTTTTCCCATGGACAATAACAGTTGAAATAAAAAATATTGAAATTGAGGTGAAAAAAACAGCCATTTCTCTCCATGTTTTATTCTGTAACTTTTCCTGTGATATCAGATTTTCAAAAGAAATATACTGTTCTGTCTGCTGGACTCTTCTGGTTGAGGGGTATATATGGGCTTGTAGGTTTATCAAGAACCTTAGGTACGCAGAGCCAATAAATGAGATGCATTTTGCAATGGGTATTAATTGTATACTGGGTATGCAGCAAATTATTTGGTAAAATATGAAGAGTCAAAAATAGGTATCAAGGAAACGTTTGTATTTCAATAATGGGCACAAAATAAGGTGTTGTGAAGCAGTGGTTATTTGCACATCTCTGAATTCGAGGTTCCCATACTAGCATGTGAATTACAGGGCATTTCTCAAACAAATGTCTTTTTTACCCACTCTCTTACATTTGGAAGGAAGAAAAGTAGAGAAAGACAAGGGGCAATAACACTTGTTCTTCTATTCTGTGTTCCCCCAAGTCTCCCAATAAAAATGGTACCTCATTTGTGTGGGTAGGCCTAATGCCCGGGAAAGGAAACGCAACATGGAGACATCACATTTTTACATTGAAATCTAACTTTTTTTTTAAAAGTGCCTAGCTGTGGATTTTGGCCTGTAGCTCAGCCGGCACCTAGGGAAACCTACTAAACCTGTGCATTTTTTAAAAACTAGACACTTAGGGGAATGCAGGATTGGGTGACTTGTGGGGCTCTCACCAGGTTCTGTTACCCAGAATCCTTTGCAAACCTCAAAATTTGGCAAAAAAACACTTTTTCCTCACATTTCAGTGATGGAAAGTTCTAGAATCTGAAGGGACCCCCAAACTTCCTTCTACCTAGTGTTCCACCAAGTCTTTGGATAAAAATGGTACCTCACTTGTGTGGGTAGGCCTAGTGCCCGCAGCAGGAAATGCCCCAAAAGACAACGTGGACACATCACATTTTCTCAAAGAAATATGACCTATTTTTTGCAAAGCACATAGCTGTGGATTTTGACCTCTAGCTCAGTAGGCATCTAGGGAAACCTACCAAACCTGTGCATTTTTAAAAACTAGACACCGAGGGGAATCCAGAATGGGGTGACTTGTGGGTCTCTCACCAGGTTCTGTTACTCAGAATTCTTTGCAAACCTCAGAATTTGGCAAAAAACACTTTTTCCTCACATTTCGGCGATGCAAAGTTCTGGAATCTGAGGGGAGCCACAAACTTCCTTCTATCCAGCATTCCCCTAAGTCTCCTGATAAAAATGGTACCTCACTTGTATGGGTAGACCCACTGCCAACGTTAGGAAATGCCCCAAAACACAACGTGGACACATCAAAATGGTGTATTACAAAACTTCCTGTTTTTGCAGGGGGGGGCACCTGCGTTTTTGGTCCCAGGTGCGGCGGTCATCTAGGGAAACCCGCCAAATCCTGACATTTTTGAAAACTAGACACCAGAAGGAGTCCAGGGAGGTGTGGTTTACATGGACCCCCAACATTTTCTTTCCCATACTCCTCTGCAAACCTCAAATATGGAAAACAAAATCACAGTTTCCCCACTTTTCTTTGTAGGATCACTGTACCGATACAAATGTCCAATGTTCCCCTCGGACTGCCGATAAAAATGATACCACACGTCTGTGGGTGGCCCAGGTGCCTGCAACAGGAAAAGGCCAAAAACCTGTAGAGATTGAGGGGATAGCACAGCAAGTTGATAAGCACAATTTCTTTTTAATACATTTTTAGGCTGACTCTGCTTTGTGGGCCCACACAAGTGAGGTATCATTTTACTTGGGAGACTGAGGGTAACGCTGGGTGGTAGGAAATTTGTGTAAGCGCGGTGATCCTACCAGGAAAAGTGAGGAAAATATGCTTTTTTAAGCAAATTTTGAGGTTTGCAGGGAGTATAGGTAAGAAAATGTTGGGGGATCCAGGCAAGCCACACCTCTCTGGACTCCTCTGGGTGTCTCGTTTTAAAAAATGTCTGGGTTTGGTAGCTTTCCCTAGATGACTGCCACACCCGGGACTAACAACACAGGTGCCCTCCCCCTGGAAAAACAGGTAGTTTTATAATAGATCATTTTGATGTGTCCACATCCTTCTGCGATGTTCCAAACACTAAAACTGTGAAAAGAAATGCATTTAGGTTATGTTAAAAAGACCCCTCATCCACCAACCAAGTTGGTGGCATGCTTCATCATCGGAGTCTCACCTGGACCAGAAACAAGCATCCTGGGACCGGTTTCAGAGTATCACCCTTCATCAGCCAGGCTAGCTTGAATCTGGTGGCATAGCAAGCACGGGACCCACGTCTGGGCATACCCTTCCCACTTGGGGTGACAAATACAAAAACAAGAGAAGAGGACCTGGTCTGGCAGTTCGGGCTGGACTGTTCCCATGGGGAACAGGGTCAAGACTGATTTGCATATGGCTGGGTCCAAACTGGAATGGCATGGTGAGCATAAAAATTGATGGATTAAACCCAGATCTGTGACTGGGGGTGAATGTTTGATTTGTTCTGCATTCCGTCCATAAACTGTTCTTTTTGCATAAGTCCTGCAGGAGCAATGATGACTTAGGTGCCATCAGTGCCTGACTGCAACTCTGCTACACAATTGTATGCCATTGTATGTAACAGTCATATCAAACATGTTGTGGTCCATTGCATGTTCCTACTTTGTGCCTTGCACACATATGTCTAATTTCTCTGCACACATGTACCACTTCAATAGTACAGGCCTGGTATTGTGTATTGGAAGACTTAAATGACCTTCTGATGTTTTCCCACATGCGGAAACATAGGTGGCACTGATATGACAACACAGCCATCATACAACGTCGAACATTTGTCCATGCAGGAAGATAGATTTGTGAGGTTTCATATCCCATTAACACACCACTTTGACATTCTTTACACATTTTACACTATACATGTCTTTCCATACACGTCACATACCAACCTTCTTTGACACATGTGAGTACACCGTCTCCTGCATCATAGATACATGGGGAACCATCTGTTACACATGCAGCATAGCATCATGAACCCTGAACCATACAAATCGACCCATCCGTAGTCCACTGTATCCTCTGAGTACAAATTGTCAAGGGTATCACATGCATGAACATGTATGGGACATAGCCTATAATATATAATGAGTTGTTGTCAAAAGTACATCTGGAAATCAGACATGACAATGGTAGACCCACAAATATGTGTTACATCACATATGTACAATCCCAATACAAATGTGGGAAAAGTATACCAACACATGCACATATGCAAACAGTATCGATATCAGTCATTGCATGCATCACACACACATACAAATATATGGTAACACATTCCGATGTTACCGTTACAATATGAATACACATGCACACACACATAGCCATACCATAAAGACTACATACATGCATAGCCCCTGTAACATGGGATATAAATATAGGTGCACTGTCATTCCAGATATGCGTCAAAATTGTTTATGTAAACAGCAATTCTCCATGCTACGCTATTATAAAAAATGACGCCTGCCACCTGCGCGTCAATCACAAGTCAACAGGCCTTGTCAGCCTTAATGGGAAAAAACATGCATGACTATGTAAAAAAAACAACGCATATCAGAAAATGTGACGCACACGCCCAGGAAGTGATGACACAGGACTTCCTTGCTGCATAGATTTCACTTTCACTTTTACATTACAGTCGTTTTGTCTGTGACTGTGAGAAGGTGTATAGAGCTGGTGCTGGCCAAGAAGTGGTGGTTATTGAGAGTTTTGTTATGTGTCCTTTTGCTGTCCTGTGCATTTTGCCATTTTACTGAGACTTGTGAAGTGTATTTGTCCTGTTATTGTAATTGTATTGTGGGGTGTTTGTCTGGGGGAGGCGTAGTCTGTTGGGGTATTTGGGGTTAGGTGGGGTAGTTTATTTTATTTGGAGGCTATTTGATTTGCAGTCAGGGGAAACTGCAGAATGTCTGGGAAAGAGAGAGCACAGAGGATGATTGCTAATGAACCTGGAGGGTTAATCTGGCTGGTGAGACATTACCTCCCAATGATGTTATCTTTGGGTGGCTGGGTCATACAGGGCTATCCAACAGAGGCATGGAAGCTGCGGTGGGGCAAGGTGCTCCATCACCTAAGACGGATTTTTGGAGTAATGCACACCGACCACCAGATCAAACACTGTTGGGCAGACCTGATTGCATAAGAGCAAGATCTACTGGATCACCTGGGGACCCATGTTGTTGGACCAGTTGGTATGTACCCCATTTGCAGTGCAACATCCTCATTTGTATGTGCATGACAGGGTGACATAAGGTTGACTGCAGCATGTTTTGTCAAGGGTGAGGACAGGAAGTTTTGGGGCAGATTTAAGAGCCCCTAGTGCCACCTTAGTGCCTCCATAGCATCATACTTTTTTTATGCTAAGGCGGCGCTAAGGTGACATGTTCCCCGCCCCATTTTTACAAAGTGGCACACTGCATGCATTGTGCCACTTTGTGAACCCCTGCGCCACACCATGCCTGAGCCAGCCTTTATTTTTGCAAGGGGGGGCATTCCCCAGTTAGTGGGGGCAAAAAAAAGGCTCAAGGAAATCTAAGAGATTTCTTTGTGCCATTTTATTTGGCACTTTTAATGCCTGCTCAGAGCAGAGTACATCAATAGCATAAAAAAAGAATGACGCTATTGCCCCCTACCTTGCAACATGGTGCGCCATTTGTAACTACGGCGAACACATGGTGGCGGTAGGGGGGGCTCTAAGGGGCACAAGGAAAGTGGCACTGCACTAGGTGCAGCACCACATTTGTTAAATGTGTCCCTTTGTGTCTTAAGCAAACAGCATTTAGGTGAGCTCAGCTATGCACTGGGTGCAAATTAATTGCATATTCCTTTTTGTGTACATTGTGTATCACATACACCCCATGAAGAGTCAAAAATCAGACACACATGTGCTGGATTAGTAACGCAGGCCTGCCCCATATTACTGTTAACATCAGGACAGTGCGCGCTCTACGGGTGACGTAATGCAAAAAGCCAATCCGTATATAATGTAATTGTTCATGCATTATGTGTTAATGCAGGATGTTAACCTTTTGCATTGCAGAGCTTCATATTGAAACCTCATTATTGCTGTTTGCAATGTATTGCTCATTTTCAAGACTTTGCTGCAGGACTACAGGGTGTGGTTAGGGTGTGGTTCCTATTCTAAGCCTTTCTAGAAACCTTTCCTGCAGCCTGGCTGGGTGTGGCACGTGGGCGTGGCCTGGCTCTATTTAAGGGAGCCAGCCCAGCTCCACGTGTTCACTATTCAGAGGTCCCGGTGCAGAGCATCAGCATTTTCCTGAGCTCCTGTTCCGGAGGCCTAGATAGAATTTCCAGGCCCTGTCTTCATTTCCTTGGTGATCTTCAAGCAGGGCGGTAAGGCGGAGGTCTGGTTAGGCCCCGACTCCGTTTTCAGAAATACTCGAGTTTTGGGCCTATTGGTTAAATCGCGTGTGCAATGGTTTTCTTGGCATTTAACTCATACAGTTCGGATTGGCAGTGTGCGCAATCGTATCTTGGCATTTAAATCTTGATGGTTGAATCCGCAGCAGCGTGCACGATTCAGTCTTGCCATTTAACTCTTGTAATTCAGATCGGCAGTGTGCGCGATCATATCCTGTCATTTAAACCTTGATGGTTGAATCGGCAGCAGTGTGCACGATTCATTCTTTGCGTTTGACTCTTGTAGTTTGGATCGGCAGTGAGCGCGATCATATCCTGGCATTTAAACCTTGATGGTTGAATCAACAGCAGTGTGCGCGATTTATTCTTGACAACTAAAACTTACAACTCAGATCGGCAGAGTGTGCGATCGTATTTTGACATTTAAATCCTGATGGTTGAATCAATGGCAGAGTGCGTGAGTCATTCTTGGCATTTAACCCTTGTGTTTCAGATCGGCAGATTGCGCAATCATTTCTAGACATTGAAATCTTGATGCACAGTTTGATATTCAAAGTGTATAATAATTCCTAAGCAATTGAATCTTGAAAGTCTAGACAGAGTGTGTTCTTGCAGTATCATCATTCATGAGCTTATCACAGTTTATTCCTGAAAACCAATGTGTTCATTCATGAGCTTATCACAGCTTATTCCTGAAAACCAATGTGCTCATTGATTACTGTTATAGTGTGTCCTTACAGTATCATTCATGAGTCTAACACAGTTTATTCCTGAAAACTAACGTGTTTATTGATTACTATTATTAAGTAGTTTATAGTCAAAGAAATAACTTGAGTCAGTTCAAGGTTCAGAGCATAAGATTGTATTCTACAAAACTCTCAGATGAAAGCTTGCATAATCCTTATTTATTTTCCAGGTACTCAGAACTAATAAGGTCATGATATAGGAAAGCTCTTCATCATTCATGTTATCAGTATATAGATATTATGAACAAAGCTTATGAAAGTCAATGTGAATAATCTGGCTATTGTGTTCTTAACTTTTACTTCCACAGGTCTCCTTCCCCGCTGTTCCCAAATTAAAACACCATCCCCCACTTGACCATTCTTTAACTCTGTGCTCTAATGGCTAGTAGAGTTTGGAGCTGCCAGTAGGTGAACATATTGGGAACAGGCGCAATCCCCAAGGATCCGGACTCCCTGACAATTACAAAGAGTACGGGGCAGGCCTGAGTCTGCGCCTGCACCAGCACATAACTCAGGCATACTTGGACCACAGTTCAAGTGTGTCTGTGTTGAGGGGAGTGTGTATGTGCAGGTTGGTATCCCTTCCAGGACTTAAACATTCTACATTGGCGACAATGCCTGTCATCATAGAAGTGCCAAGACATTTGTTATGTTATTTTGCTAATGTGCAGGAGGGGAAACCTACATGCACATACGCAAACATCCTTGTTTTTTAGCTCTACCTTAAGTTCCTTCAAATGGCGCAGACACATTAGAAGGAAGAAACAAGGCAGTATCAATGCATTCCTCAAGAACCTTGCTACACCTACACCACCCCTGGGCAGTTGTTAGTCTATTGACGCTGATAATAAGTAAGATGTCTTCAACATCTGGGGCAGCATCAAAACCAGTGGGTGTTACAATGGGACAGCCACTGCAACAACCATTGCATGCACCTCTGATAAAGAATGCTGTGTCATACTGCCCCATATGTACATGAAGGTGTAACGCTACAAAAGCTGCATGACAAATCCTTGTACATATGGTGCAGTGAAAAGCACCACTGGAGCATCAGGGAATGTGAGCTTTGGTGGTGCCAGGGTCTCTATAATCTGGTCCTTTGTCTTACTGACAGATCTGTAATGTTCGGCAGTTGTTCAGTCCTACCACAAAGTTGGCTTGCTTACTCACGCTAACAAGTTGAATGGGTAACAGGTGTCCATGCTCATAAATGTTCCTAAATCACTAAGCTAAGGCCCATATTTATACTTTTTTAGCACCGCTTTTTGATGCAAAATCAGCACAAACTTACAAAATACAATTGTATTTTGTACGTTTGTGCTGATTTTGCATCAAAAAACGGCACAAATGCGGCGCTAAAAAAGTATAAATATGGGCCTAAGTGTTTCTGTATTGTCTTGCAGGAGTGCCTCCTCCCTACACTGTTGGAGAAGTGTCCCAATTTGAAGACCCTGATACAGCCAATGTCACCTTGTGTGACCCAGGTGTCATTCCAGGGTTTGGTGTGAGAGGATATAATGTGTGCATTGCAATGTTGAAATGTAATATGTGACCAATGAGATGACATCATCTGAGTTAGGATGTGGACATCATGTCTGATGCAATGTTGAGGATGGATAATAAGTTGATTGTTGCACAAGTGCCAACGTGTGCTGCTCTGGAATTGTGAGTGTTATGAAAAGGAAAGCATGCCCACATACACAGTGATGTCAGACAAGATATGTGTCAGAGGTGCTGTTTATCTGAATAGCATGTCTGTTGCCAACATATTTGTCACATCACTTTCTGCAGCACCGTGTGTCACACATTGCTTTCAGTTTCTCAGGAAATGGAAAGATGATGTACATGTGTTGTGGTCTCTAGGGGGCTTTTGAAGTAGACACTTGCACCATTGGTGCATCAATACTCTTCAGAATTTAAGTGAGGCAGAGGCTGTACAAGGAGACTTATTGTGCTAGGCAACAGTCAGTTGAGTACGCTATGAGAATACAACTCTGCTCCAGATGGATGTGGGACATGTCTGAGGATTGTAGCAAACTAAGGGCCAGATGTAAAAAGGCGTTTGCGAGTCGCAAACGGCGAAAAACGCCGTTTGCGAGGCACAAAAGCCTCACCGGTATGCAGAAATGCATTTTGCGAGTCGGATCCGACTCGCAAAATGCATTTCCGACTCGCAAATAGGAAGGGGTGTTTCCTTCCTATTTGCGACTCGCAATGCAATGCAATTTCATTTGCAACCGGGAAAGCGGTCGCAAATGAAATCGCAGTTACCATCCACTTGAAGTGGATGGTAACCCATTCGCAAACGGGAAGGGGTCCCCATGGGACCCCTTCCCCTTTGTGAATGATCACAAAAAAAAAAATTCAGAGCAGGTAGTGGTCCTATGGACCACTGCCTGCTCTGAAAAATACAGAAACAAAAGGTTTCGTTTTTTTTTCTAAGTGCAGCTCGTTTTCCTTTAAGGAAAACGGGCTGCAGATAGAAAAAAAAAACTGCTTTATTAAAAAGCAATCACGGACATGGTGGTCTGCTGTCTCCAGCAGGCCACCCTCCCCGTGAGTGCCCATACTCGCAATGGGGTCGCAAACTGCGACCCACCTCATAAATATTTATGAGGTGGGTCTTTGCGACCCCATTGCGAGTTGCAGAAGGTGTCTGAGACACCTTTCTGCATAGCAAATTGCGACTTGCAATTTGCGAGTCGCACGGACTCGCAAATTGCAAGTCGCAATTTGCTTTGTTCCTACATCTGGCCCTAAATGTGTGCAGATTAACTAACATGATCTACCCATCATGATAACTGTGAGTGAGCTTGGTCACATCACGTGTGCATAGCATGTGAATGCTGAGTGTACACATGGTACTTAGGAGATGTTAGACATGCATGTGCACAGGTAGTTCAATAAGAAGGAAAACTGTAGCTGCAACTATTGCAGTGCCACTTTTCCTGTGCCCCTTAGAGCACCCATACAGCCACCATGAGTGTGCCACATTAGACATGCTGCACACCATACCACAGGGTAGGGGGAAATAGGTAGAAAATCTGTAGATAATATAGATGTACTGTTCAGGCTTAGGGAAAACTATATGGGCACTAACCCTGAACTGTACATAGGTGCCCATTGTTAGCAATGGTGTGCCCCCTCTGAGCAGGTGTTAACCGAAGGACACATGAATGGTGCATTGGCATTCCTTAGAATTCCCAGTGCCAATTTTCCTGTCCCCCTACCGGATGAACCCTACCTTGTATCCATGATGCCTGGCCAAGGCTTGATGTAGCGCTAGGGTTGTCAAAGTGGTGGCTTACATACATTGCACTGCTTTTTGAATATTGCACAGGGATTTAGGACTTGATGTGCCACTTGATTCTCAGTAGTATGATGACACAAATGTTGCACAAAGACACAGTAATCCACTTACCTCTGGGACCTAATGGTCAACAATGGACAGCCGTTGACCCTGTGACATGTACATGGTACCGTAGATGACTGGTATGAAGTTTAGCCTTGCTCTAGAGATTGACATTGTTGTGGAATGTCTGGTGGACAGCATGTGTCATCTGACGATGGTGTGTAAATTGCATGTTTTTTCATCCTCTACCCAATGCTGTATTTGATGCCATGTTATCCTCATGTTTTAGCTGCCACTATAACCACAGCGCAGAAACATGCTTTTGAAAAAAAGGTAGAATGTTTCTGCCACATAAAGGAGGCACATCCCAGATACCATTAGATGGGCAGGAAGTATTGCCGGGAAAGATCTTCAGGGGCATGGCTGGCCTTCCAACATGAGGGACCTCATCTACAGGCCGTAACTGTGCAGGCCACATCGGCCACAACATCTGGGGTTAGGGGGGCCTCTTCTGGTCCAAACCCTCCACTTCATCTGCACTTATTGTTACTCAGGCACCCCAACAGCCACCTGCAGCAGCCACACGATTGACGTTTGAGGGGGCCAAGAGGAGAGATATGGCAGCTATAATATCAAGGTTGGACCAACTTGAGAAGGAAAATGCCAGGTTGTTGAAGTACTGAAAAAACAACTTAAGAAGTAACCATTCTGTTGCACAGCATCCCAGTTCCTTGCCTTCTCCCGTTTTATATTGTTATAGTTTTCAGCGGGTTTTAGGTGGGTAGTGACAGGTTAGTTAGTTATATTAGGTTAGTTGTAGGATAGAGTAAGTTTAATTGGGGTGAGTTTTAGTAATGTCTTTTGGGGGTGGGTAGGAGGTTATGTATGTGTTAGTATGTTTATAAAAAACTAAAAAAAAAAAAAAAAAAAAATCTATTACAAAAATATATATGTATTTGTTTAGGATATAGGTTAAATCAGTACATGTGTAGCCTTAATTTATGTTGTGCTACTTGTATCTTGTCTGTTAAGGGGGGTGAGGGGACAATGTTTAGTGTGTGGGGTTAAATTGTTAAGATAAGTTTAGATTAGGACAAATAGCTGTAGGGGTAGGTTAAGATAAGTTAGTATAGGTTATTCTAGTGTAAGGTAGTGTCTAGGTTATATTTCAATAAGGGATTCTTTTAATGTTTAAATAAATGCAGTTTTAGACAATTATGTCTCCATGTTGATTGAGTGTCGGGGTGTTTTCATGTGTGCTCTGGCCAAGTTAGAGGAATGTCTTAGGGTATGCTCTATGTATTGATTTACATGTATGACAATGTGTAATCCCCCATGACCAAAGGAGCTGTCAGATTGGCTACAATATGACATCAGCTACTCAAACCATTTGTCATGCCCAGTTCCAGACATTCACACTGTGTATGTATATGGAATCTTTAATAGGTAAGTATGGAACTTCCACTGTCATTGTTGAGGTCTGGCAGAAATAATGTCGGAAAGGGTGGCACATATTACATCAACTATTTTAGGGTATGTATCCTGGCACACTGACCGCTGTCCTTCACTGATGAAATGTCCCTTTTCTGTTCCACACATATTAGTTGTACTGGTGCTCTCACCTGGGAAAATTCCAGACACTTGGTTCTGACCCACAAATGCTGTATGTCAACTTGCATGTATTTTCAATACATGTTTTTAAGGCTCTGTAAGTTGGTTGTAGCCCACAACACCATCAGTCACCTTGCTCATGTTACAGTCCTATTGTGTGGGTTTGTGCCTGACAGTAAGCCACACAAGTAATTAGGTTCTGTTCTCATTGACAGAGCTTCTCACAATGCATACATGTAGATGTGTTAATGAATCACAGTAAAGGTTGACATGATACATGTGAATATGGAGATTAATTTACATGTGCATGTCTACATTCCAATGAAATACAATGTCCAGTTCACAGACCCCATGACAGATCCTGAGCCATTTGTTGTACATTCAGGATCCAAGGATGAGGGACATGTCATGAGACATGGGTAGAAGAAGTGTGCATTAGTGAGGAGGCTTTTAAATAGGCAATAGGTAGGAATTGAGACAATGACAGTCCGTAGCAGAAAGGTCAACAGTGGTTAAGTTAAGAGGGTACATTGCCAGATGTCATAACACTGGCATGATCTTAAAAACAGAACTAAGGAGAAACTGTCCATGTGGCACAGACTGGTGCTACCAGGTGTTTTTCCATTTGAATGAAGTTCCTTCCATATCTTTATCCTCTAATGTGTTTGGTGCCTCCTGTGCATGGGTGGTACTGTTGTTGAAGCTGAGGATCAGAGGATAGAGATGTGGAGTCAAACTTCCCGGCATTTGCCATTTGTGGGAACACATAAGGCATCACTGTAGCAAGGAGGAACTGCTGATTTCTCAACAGCTACATCCGGGTTATGGGCAGTCATGTTTTTCCTCAGGGAGATTACTTCCCGCTGTATAGACTCCAGGGTATTCTGTATTGCCCCCAGCCTGTTGTCTATCATGCTGCTGCTACTTTGGGAAGGTAATTGTTGAAGCCACTGCCTCATGACAGCAGTTATGTAGGCCAGGGACTGCTGGAGTCCACATAGCGGGGAGTGGATGCCACTGATGGCAGCTGAGGTGTCTTTATTTGTACTGAGGCACCTCTGCACTCCCTCTAGGCTGCCTGCCATGGTCTCCATCCTCACCTACACCTCCTTGGCCAGCTCCTGATGGACTCCTATGAATGTCCTCTGAAAGGTGATATCTGGGCCCTTGGTGTCCAGGGCTGAGGCAGGACTGGTTGGTGCGTTGTGTTGGTAGCTGGGTGGTTCATGTGGAGACCCCGCAATGCTGTGTGTCCTCCTTGCGACTGGAGATGGTGTCTGGAGGGAACCTAGGACATCCTGGAGAGACTCTTCACTGGTGGTCGGGAGTTGGTCATCCATGTCATCTGTAAAATCCAGGACAGGCAGGTCCGCAGGAGGTAAAGCATCATCCTGTGCAATGAGATTGTGAAATGTCAAATTTTGACTGTAGTGGCTATTGACATGGCTCATCACGTACTTGCTACTGGAGGCTCAGTGACATTTTAGAGACCCCAGGTTGTAGTTTTAAATTATGTGTTGCATTGTGCATCACACATGGGGCAACCTTTCAAGGTATTTTGTGCATTGATCCCACACCGCCATCTTCCTTGTAGGCCCCTTGCCCCTGACACCATGGTAGCAAATCATTTACCTTCCTATTTACCATGGTGGAGATTCCCACAGTAGCGTAGTGTTGTTGTCACTCTTTTGCTGCTATAATGCATTGGCACAATGAATGATGGCACTAGTGCAGCAAAGCACAGGTAGGTCCATTGCTTACAATTCTTGTGCTACTTTGTCATCTGCCTTTAGCAGGCCCCACACATGTGCTAATTGGATTGGACAGTGGAACCATTATGGATTGTCTGTCCTATTGGTGTGTCCCTCCCTACATTTGGGACATTTCCTTGCAAACAGCACATCTGCCACAGGCACATTATTGGTGTAAGGATGTAGAAAGTGGATCAATACATGTATTTTGAGACTTTGTTGATGTGGCAGAAGGGCAATCTGCATCTTGGATAGACATGTGCAACTATTTGTATGATGGTACATGTAGGAAAGTCCACCTTTTTGCCCTGGTCACCTCCAAACTTTTTGGACAGATACTGGTGGATACTGACTCTTGGCTGTGCCTTGGGTACTGCTTACCAGTCCCAGGGCAAAGTGCTCTGTGTAAAGTGGATATGTAAATTAGGCTAATTATAGTTGGCAGTATTAACCTACACATAAGTCCCTAGTATATGGTAGGACATGTAGGTTTAGGGACCCCAGGATAGGTAGTACACCCATAGGTGCACTGCTGTGGTGCCCGGTGACATTTTAAAGTGAGGCCTGCCTTGCTGGCTGCTTTTAAACTAAAGTTATCTGCAAATTAGACTTTGAAATTAAAAGTACTTCCAAAGTATTAAACTACCTTATTTTTACATATAGGTCACCCCTAAGGCATGCCCTATGTGCCCCTAGGGTTACCTGTCTTGTAACTATAAGCGGGCACCTTAAAAAAATTACTTTATAAGCCCTGGCAAGGTAAAATAGCCAAATGTATTTCCCCCCTTCTGTAGTGAATGGCCTCCATAGGCTAAAATGGGGAGACTTTATTTTAATTAACAAAGCCCCCATAAGAGACAGATACCTTGAGTTTGTTATCAAATTAATTGTTATAATAAATCCCACAACTTGCAATTGTTGGATTTAATATAACTAGTTCAGGTAAAGAGTTTTAAAACTCTGCCTCAAAGTTGCCAACTTCAACTCTATAGTGGCCTTCTCTGATTGGTCAACCTCTGTCAGCCTGGCCAGGCTGCCTTGATGAGGTGTGAAGTGGCCTGGGCTGAACACAAAGAATGTGCCTGGGGGAGGGGATCTGCATCAGCAGATGGTGAATCAGGATGGAGGGAGAGCAGCAAAACTGGCCTTCAAAGGCAGGGAAGAACATTTGGAGCAGCTCAGGACCTCCCCCACTTTCTGCAACCCCAGACAATTAGGTGCCCTCTTGATTAGATTAGGAAAGAGAAGGAAAGGGGTGTGTTTAGGATTTTTAGCCACATCAATGGGTGGGCTCAGCCAGATCTAACCTCCAAAAATCACGTTCAGCCATGTTGGATTTTTGAAGAATGTTGCTCCCTGACATTGATTTTTGCCAAACTTCCCAGGAAGTGGTCATCAAAGGGGGAAGGAGCCTGCCTGTGATTGGACAACCAGGACCCCCCTGCTTTCCACCCCAGGATTCAGGATAAATTATGGCAGAGCTGCACCCATCCCTCAGATCCCTACTGGAAGAAGGTACTGGAGTAGAAGGAATGCCCTGCTTGACCCCTGGCCTGTACCTGGACACAGCACTCACAAGGACCACACCAGCTGCACACTTTGGGCTTAAACAAGAAAATGACTTTGCCTTGCTTCTGAAACTCCAGGAGTAAGCTACAGCTACAAAGGAGCTCCCCAGAGTCCCCTGCATCAAGTCCTGCAGGCAGAGCCAAGTTGACCAGCATCCAATGGCCATTTGAGGATTCTGGCAAAGTGCATTCTGGGAATTGTAGTCCCAACCCCCAAGCAGCAGCTCTGTGCTTCTGGAACCTTGAATCAAGTTGTGGACACATCAAGGACCCAAAAAGGACCTCTGGAAGAAGATCCAGAAGTTTGGAGACGTTTGGAGCAACTCCATAAGTTGAGGAGGTGCATTGTGGGAGTTGTAGTCCCAGACTCCAAGAGGCAAACCAGAGCCTGTGAGCCCTTGGCTGGTGCTGTGTACCACTTTCCTGAATCAAGAAACACTTCTGAAAGTAATTGTGACAGTGTTACCTCGTGGGTGGCCTGAACTCTAGACTTTTTCCCTTTCCAGTGTGACCTTTTTTAACCCTTTGAGCGCTAGTTGCTTCTATGTGCTAGAAAACATTAATTCTTTAAAAATTAATGTCTCTGGTTCCCCTTATCTGACTTTAATCATTTTGGTGTCATTTTAAAGAAACAAAAATAATCTATTGTTATAAATGGGTGTTGGATTTGTATTGTGTTTTGTGTTTTACTTATTTATTGTTTTGTGATTTTTAAATGCTTTACACACTTGTCTTCTAAGTTAAGCCTTGTCGCTCATTGCCAAGCTACCAAGGGTTGAGCTGGGTTTAATTTATTGAGACCTAAGTGGACTTAAGTGGGGGTTAGTTGCCTATTGCTGCCCTTACCAGTAATTCACTTTACAACAGTACAGTTGCATTTCGGGCTAGTGACATTGTGCCGGTAGTGCAACATTGATGCCACCTGTGCCAGTTCTTATACATGTGGATATCCCTTTATGCAGAACACCAACCATTCACACAACACAGACAACCTTGTTATATGGTGACATTGGAGCTACTTGTAGAGCAGCACAAATGATGGTCACATACATGACCCATGTGTTTTATGAGTTCACTTTTGTACCCATTCTCAAATAGCACATGGTGTGTGTGAGAGATGTTATTGGTCCACCCTGTGTGGTTTGTGTTCTCCAGGTTGCACACTTAGGTCCTGCTTTTTTCTCAAGTGGCACAACTCGGTGCAGCAGCAATATTAGTTGCACGGCACTGCACCACTTTTGAAACACAGGCATGCACCTATTTCACTGAAATACGGCACACCCCACGTTTCCCCTAGCACGTGTGCAGATTTGTTCTCCCTGCACCAATGCAGGGATCCTTGCACCAAAGTAAAGTGGTGCCTGCGTTGAGGGGATGGATTGTTTATATGCAGGATGATGTCCCTTCCTGCACATTAACAATCTATAATGTCGAGATGGCATTTCTGTGTGTGCTGTAGGAGGCAGCACACATGAGAAGGGCAATGACACAAGGAGGATGGAAAGCATTTTGTCTTGTTGCACCATCCTGACACCACCCCTAGGGTGGTGTTGACTTCAGTCACAGTCTCTGGTGAACACGTTGTCTTGGATCTAGGACAACAACAATATGCAATGGAAGTTGTGGCACAGCCACACTAATTGCATGCCCCTTCCAGGCAATGAGCTGCATATTTACAAGGTGGTGTAAAGCCACAGTAAGTGGCTTAAGACCACGTTGTGTATATTTCAGAGTGCATTACACCACCAGAGCGTAACTAAAAGTGAGGCATGGATGGCAATGGGGCATTTTGATTATGGCCCTGTATGTCCAGATGCGACCCTTTAGCATGCATTGAGTGTGTCCTATGTGCCTCCCCCTTCTGCCATCATTTTGTAAATATGGCACACAGATGGCGCTAGGGAATGGCGTTAATGCAGTTGTACATCATTTTTCTTTAATCTGGGACTTACTGCCTTGTGTTTCCGAGCTCTGCTGAGTCGGCAAAGCTTGCATTAACTCAGCCATTTCGAGTTAATGTGCGCGCTCATGACGCTTAAAACTGCTGCACAGACTCCTTCTGCGCTGGCCCAGCATAGAAAACATAACAATACGACATTGGGAGTGTTCATCTTTTATGCAGTGAGGGCTTGCAAAGATTTTTGTTCACCGTACAGTACCCATGGTCTGGGCAAGATTTGATTAATGTGCATACATTATGAGACACGCTACCTCCTCATAAAATGTGCAAATATGATTTAAGAAATGTGGAAACTGATAGAAGGAGCGGTAAGGAGTGTACAGCCAGACTAAGAGTTAACAGTGTAGCTCACCACTGTCGATGTTCAGTTCCTACAGTGAATCTTAAAACTTGGAAACATCAAGTATGCGTATTCTGCCACACACTGTATTAACAATATTTGAGAATTTGCCTTGAGGTTTTCAATTGTGCTACAAAACATGTGATTTCCGTTTTTGAAATGTACGTTGTGCACATATTTCATCAGTACATTTGACCTGCTAAGAAAATTGTGCGAAAAAATACAAAATACGCACATTCAATTACTATGAAAAATTGTGCCCACCTGTTTAGTTAGCTGCTAATTTAAAACGCGAAAACTGTTGTTTGCAAGTGAAAAAAGGTTTGAAGTCCTCATAATTAACCAAAAAAATCCAGGAACTGTTTCAATTTTACAGCTGTGGAATGAAGAACTTTATATCATTATGTTACCTATCAACTAAAACATATTTGTAGACCAGGTGGGAATATGAAACTGGTAATGAAGCTCACTTGGCTGAAATTGACTCTGTTTTATTTCTATTAATGAGTATGCAGCATGTTTAGGTGATGACACACGGCTGAGTGCGATCATGCTAATACAGAAAAAGCTTTGATGGTACAGTAAAATGTCATCGTTTTTTTTTTTTGCATATAACGTTGTAGCATTTCAAGTGCATACATGCTTTCCCATGGCTGCTTTTACCATAATTTCTGTGAAGAGCATCATTATAGTCAGATGAAGATGTAGAAAGAGAGAGTTAACCCTTCGGGTCATGCTTAATTATTTGAGTGGTCTTTCACTTGAATATGCAATACACTATTCAGTGTGATACACAACAACCCTATAATTACTGTGCGATGCACTGGTAACATCATAAAACACTGAAACGAGCATTTAAGTGTTTTAAAATGGTTGCCATGAGCCTGTGGTGTTATTACAACCTTAAAGATGTACATTTACAGGATGTTGTCATAGTTTATAATATTTAAAACCTATTTACAAATAAATACGGGGGGAGCAGAGTGCTGCAATGGAAAAACAAGAATTGGTGAGGGGGACACGAACCCCTTTTTAGATAAAAATAAAATACGCTGGCATGGCCTACTACTTAAAATGAAATTCTAATCTGGATCCATGTTGTTTGCTGTCATAAACAAAGCATTAACGAGAAAACATTTACTTGTTTCACAAAGCTTTTTGCACGGGGTTTCTGGCGTTTCTAAATTCATTGAAACAGAGATTGGTGTGCCTGCCCAATTTAAAGATGCCCATTTTACTAGCCTAGGACGGATGTCATGACTTCCGCATTGCAAAAGTTAACAGCGAGCGTTAGCAAACTTATCCATCCTGATGAATGTCTTAAATTACTGTGTGAGCCACACTGAGACAAATGGATAAATGTATATCTCACTCGGGAATAATGTCTCCCGACTCAAATATTTTTCACCTCCGAGTTTTTCCATGTGTTTGAATAATTTCAAGATCTCAAAAAGGATTATAAGCATGTTAAGTGAAATGAATGTATTATATTTCCTGTTACATAAATACCAGGAACCAAACGTCTCCTCATTCGCATGGCTACTGTTTTAAGAACAATAGACTTTGTGGCTTCACATTAAATATATGTGTTTCAATGTTAATAAGTACATCAACTGAGTCAGGACACCGTACATCTTAGTATTATTTTGTGATTGTTTTAGTGAGTCATTTATTTTTTTTATAAATGTGTCTCAACGCTCTATAAGGAATTAGCATGCAGCTGCAATACAACAATTGCAAGCATTGGCAAAGATAATTGGTTTCGGCAGAGAAACCTATTGACTTTGCCATTTTTTATTTTGACTCAGATCTTCAGCGGCCGTTGTAGGACGCGTTTTAAAGTATTACAAAATGCATTAGAAGACAGCCGCAGACTTGTGTGCTTCCATGCAGCCACCATTTCATGCATTTTGTAGTATTTTAAAAAATATATTCAAAGATGCTTACCATAGATGCACATTCGTCTTTGATGTCCGTCTTAGACTGGATTTTGATATATTATAGTAAATCCGTTCAAAGCTAGCCCCCATGTATGACAAACTGTTTACAATTGTGAAGTTATTGTCTCTAAAATTAATACATTTCTGTTATGTCATATATGAAGTCTTGCATTCTTTCCCTTATATTGGTTTCATCTTGTAATGCTCATGCTCTATATATATATACACACAAAGAACTATACATCCCTGCTGTCTAGGGGTATTTGGCCCCCCGGGTGCCCATAGCAGGATGAGCTGGTCGCGTACTTGGCACTGGGCAACTGTTGCCGAGGGTGAGACAAGCTCGTCCTGGGCACCCAAGGGGTTAAGGAGTTGGCAGAGCAAGCTGGAAGGTAAAGGTTATGTGACCACAGGTGCTTTTACCTTAATGTTCCTAATGACAAATAAACGTACAAAATCTTGTAAGTGTTGGATCTCTACTTTACAAAACTGGTGATGAGTGGCTAGAACACCAAAGAACCATCCACATGTGCAGGAATTTATTAGAACTATAGAAGAAACTAAGACACTGAGGGAAAAATTGGCATATTTTTAGGAGAAAATTATTTTCACTACTGTTTGGAAGTGTTTACTTGGGAATGCTACAATTTGTTGGTGAGGAAGATTGAATTGTTCCTCACCGCACTGTTGAGCGGTTCAAGTGCAGCATTATTTGGATTTCTTCCATTCCTTGAGCCAATTATAGAGGGTGGTGTATCCTAGCAACTCCTTGCTGCCCGCCCTGTACCGTTAATATCGACATAGGACACTTTTTTCAAAAGTCAAAGATCAAGATTTAAAAGGGCCTAGTGCCTCCTTGTGACACATTAGCGTATTTGTTTTTTTACGCTAATGTGACCCAACAAGGCCAAATTCGCCATGCCATATTTACAAAGTGGCGCAATGCATGCAGTGTGCCACTTTGTAACCGCCTGCTCCACATTATGCCTGTGCCAGGCATAATGTATGTTAGGGGGGCATTTCCCCATTAGGGGCACCACAAAAATGGCACAGTGGGATCTAGGAGATTCCACTGCATAATCTTGTGTTGCTACTTTTAATGCCTGTACAGAGCAGGCGTTAAAAGGGGGAACACCATTGCTTTCAATGGGCCTCTGTGTACTGTGCAGGATTAGCGCCAAAAGTATGGCACTAATCCTACACAGTACATCAATAGCATAAAAAATATTGATGCTATTGCCCCTACCCTGTGCCACAGTGTGCCATATATTAAATACGACACACACAAGGTGGCGGTAGGGGGGCACTAAGGGGTGCAAGAAAAGTGGTGCTGCATTGGATGCAGCTCCATTCTTCTTAAATCAGGCCGAGAATCTGAAGAAGGGCTTCAAATTGTTAAGTCACAGCATGAAGATCAGACCAGAAGCACTGTACTTTCTTTCGGGATGTGCACATCATACTACTGACATACAGTTTGACCCACGACGTCCTGATACATGGCACACAAGTGGAAGGTTTATTTTGTAATTGGTTCACGGGGCGTAACGGGTGGGAAGTCTAATTCGGGACACATTTAACAGCTGGAAATCATTTTAAAGGAGCATACCAATAAGAAGTTTGTACAGGTTTATTTAGTCAAAATATTTCATTTTAACCTGCTATATTGAGTGCACTTTGGCAGTTTCCTCACTCTCTGCTCTATTGTGATTTGCCATATGCATGCCGGTTGAGACCTGTTCATTGAAACTTTTCCAGGATACTTTTTGATGGATGCCTAGTGAGCTTGTCCTTAAAGGAGGGTGAAGAAAGGACATTGTTAAATCGGCATCCATATTTTATGTTATTCTATATTGTCTCAGTGAACTTGTCCTTTGAGAGAAGAAAGGACATATATCTATGTAGATATATGTGTGTGTGATTATATATATATATATATATGTATATATATATATATATATATATATACATTACAAACTGCAGTCATGCATTCCCAGAATTACTACTCATTACCACCTCCACAAGCATTTTGGTTGGTCTACTTGTGGTGAACTATGTATGAGATGGCCAGATTGGACATTTTGTGAACTATTTGAGTACCACAGACATCGATGAAAAAATGGCCCCAGAGCACAAAAAATGTATTTTTTTACATTCAGTGAGTCCTGTGGGTTTAAAGGTTTATGAACAATTGCCAAATGTTCAAGGTGGTGGGGAAGTTATCATTTTTTATAAAGCCAGTGGATTACTTGATACATATTTTACTCCTAATGTCCGCATAGGCACTGTTAGATATAGATTCCTTCAGAACAAGCAAGAAGCAAATAAGAGTGTGGATGAAAATGTTGCTGTTTTACATAAATTATCTCTTGATCGCAAATGTTAGGGTTTACAAGAACAGCTAAGAAGTGATCAGGAAGTTATGCATACTAAGGGTCCTACAATCCAAAAGAGATTGTGAGTTGACGGAGGTGCCGATATTTTAGCCATTGTAAAAACAGCAGGATTGCCTAGTCGCAGATTAAAAGCTGTACACAGAATGAAGTCACAGGTAAGATGAGAAACTATGTATCTGAGAAAAAATGTACGAATAGCCTAAGTGTTACAGTTGCGACAGTGATTCACATCTTGCATACAGCAAATCATGCCCTGCAGCTAAGGCAAATGTTAATTATGCAGTAAGGTTGGGCATTTCTCTAAAGTTTACACAAGAAAGAAGAATGTAAAGGGCAAACGTCTTGAAGAGGAAGATAACTTGGATAAGGAGGAAGAAGTCAACAGAATACTTAGTACAAAAGATCTGTTTGTTTTGAATATGAGTAGTGGGAATGACAAGTTGAGAAAGAAACCAATGAATTTAATGAAGATTGGTGGAGCAGAAATTCAACTGTATGCAGATTCAGGATCACCTTACACTATTATCAAGAGGACGCATGGATGAAAAAATGTATAGATCATATTGGAGAAAAGTTACTTCCCACAGACATAAGTCCTGAAGGGTTTTCTGGTGAAAAAAATAATATGTTGGGTTGTAGACGATTACTGTTAAGATTTAAGAACAGGGAGTGTGAAAGAAAACTATGCATTGAAAAAAGAGGTCGCTCTGTGTTAGGATGATATGACTAAAGCAACCTAAAGATGATGCTAAACCCAAATAGTTTAGAACTGGTGATGATTGTGGATGACAATGAAAATTTAGGTAAAATTATAGTGGAAAAAGTTCTTAAAGTTTTCCGATGAAAAATTGACAATACCACGGGTTTTGTGCATCATATTATATTTAAAGAAAGTGCACAAACAAAAATTCACAAGGCCAGGAACATTCCCATAGTGTGCAGGGAGAAAGTGTAGAATGAACTTAAAAAACTGTGAAGTGTTGACATAATTGAAGAAGTGGAAGCATCTGAATGCATTTCACCTGTTGTGTTTGCCAGATGTGATAATGGCAAAATCAGATTATGGCCCTCATTACAACATTGGCGGTAAATCCTGATTACCGCCATGCAGAAGACCGCCAACACACCGCTGCGGCGGCGGAATTCTGCTACAGCTATTACAACCCACAGCCCGGAATCCGCCAAAATCCAGACACCCACACAAGTCCGCCACACCAAAGGTCAGTGATAAACTGGCGATAACAAAACCTCCACGGTCACTCCAACAGGAATACGCCCACACTATCACGACCCACGAATCCACGCAACGGTCTTTCAACCGCGGTATTCCATTGGCGGTACACACCGCCGCGCTCAAAATACACACACATTTACAAAACACAACCACATTGGACAAATCGAAATACACACACCTGATACACATACACACACCACTCCTACACACCCAATACAATATAAAACACACACCCACATCACCCACAAACCCTTATGACCAAAATTGAGAAAGAAGCCGAGAGAGAGACACCACCAGAAACAACACTAGCATCCACAGGCACACAACACCATCACACACACAACATCCACGCACCTCAGACAACACACACAAACACATCCCCTCACACATCACAACAGACAACACCTCACACATCACCCACACCACATCATGGCACCTCAACGACACCCCAGGATCTCTGAGAAGGAGCTCAGGGTCATGGTGGAGGAAATCGCCCGGGTAGAGCCACAGCTATTCGGATCACAGGTGCAGCACACCTCCATTACTAGGAAGATGGAGCTATGGCGCAGAATCGTAGGCAGGGTCAACGCAGTGGGACAGCATCCAAGAACACAGGATGATATCAGGAAGAGGTGGAACGACCTACGGGGGAAGGTGTGTTCCGTGGTCTCAAGACACCAGATTGCAGTACAGAGGACTGGCGGCGGACCCCCACCTCCTCCCCAACAACTAACAACATGGGAGGAGCAAGTCTTGGCTCTACTGCATCCTGAGGGTCTCACAGGAGTAGCAGGAGGAATGGACTCTGGTAAGTCAGATCTTAACTATTACATCCCCCACCCTACCTGCATGTTATCACATACCCCACCCTCACCCTCACCCCATCACTCCAACACCTCACAAATGTCACACTATCACAACCCACCCATCCCAACACCAAGCCCTACATGCAACACCAAAGCACGGACACCCATCACCAAAGCATGTACACTACAGATACCCACACAGACCCCAAACCAATTATCACACAAGGTCCTAGACAAGAATGCAAGCACTGGAGTACAGGGTCACCCACCCATTGCACACGATGGCACACAAAGATGCAATAATCATGCCTTTACACCCCTGCAGGACCCCTACCCAACGTCACTGGACAGGAGGTTCCAGACATGTCCACTCCCCCCACAGAAGAGGCCCACAGTGATGACAGCAGCTCTGTCCAACCGGATCAAGATGACCAGCCCGGCCCATCTGGGACCTCGGGACAGTCGGATCCCCTCACACTGGCACATGCCACCACAGAGCCTCCCCCCTCAGGAAACACCAGCACAGCACCCACCCAGCGGGCCCATCCCTCTGTCCCCAGGACATGTCAAGCAGCAGTGTGTCCACCACTACAGGGAACCCAGGCAAACCCACCACCCCAAGAAAATCAGGGACCTGGGGGCAGTGGCAGTGGGCACACGGTTCAGGGGACAGAGGCACAGAAAAACAGGGGAACTGGGAGGACTGCTGTGCGACAGGGGGAGGACAGGCCCAGGGAACCCACTCTCCACGAAGCCCTCTCCAACATCATGGGAGCGTACCATCTTTCCCAGGAGACGATGACAACAGTACTAGCCAACTTTCAGGAGACCCAGCGGCTGCAGGAGGAACAGTATCTGGGGATCAGGGAGGAACGTAAGTCCATCAACACCACCCTGGTCACCATTGTAGGGGTGCTGAAGGACCTTGTGAACACCAGAAGGGACACTGTGGCACAACAAGGGGCCCCAGACACTAGCTTGGATGATGAACAGTGCTAGTGGACAGGAGGCACCGCCACAGGACCACGACACCAGCGCCCCACTCCCTGCAGATGGAGAACCATCCCACAAACGGTCCCTGAGATCCAGGACAAAGACAGAGAACAATGTCAAGACCCCTGCCAGGAAATGAGACCCCCCTGAATGTCATCCTTCTGTCCCACTTTGTCACCGTGTCCATCCTTCAACTGCCATTGCTCCACTTCCTATGCCCCTTTGGACAATGCCCCTGTGAAACAAATGGACTGGACTCTGCCATGGACATTCCTCCACCATCACCCCAGCCCATTTCACAACCCCCTCAAATTATTTGCACAAAAATAAACACCCTTGAATCACAAAACAATCTGGAGTCAGTCTGTGCTTTCACAAATGTGTATTTGCAATAACTATGGAATATAGCAATGTCAATTGTATTGTCAACATACCGATGTAACACAGCTCTAGTCCATGGGGTAATATAGCAGAGGTCACACAGTGAGACCCACATCTGTGAAATGGAAAGGCAAAGTGACAGTCAGGGTCCATACAGTGAGTGAAAGTGACAGACTTATGTTAGCTCAAACAATAGTATGAGATGTGTGAGGCAGTGACATCTTCTTACCTGTGTCTCACTGGAAGTATTGCTGGATAACGTTGTTTCTGTTGTTGATATCCTCTTCTTCTGCCTCCTCTTCTTCACTGTCCACAGGCTCCATACCTGCCACAAGACCTCCAGCTGGACCATCCTCCTGCAGAAAAGGCACCTGTCGTCACAAAGCCAGGTTGTGCAGCATACAGCAGGCCACGATGATCTGGCACACCTTCTTTGGTGAATAGTAGAGAGAACCACCTGTCATATGGAGGCACCAGAACCTGGCCTTCAGGAGGCCGAAGGTCCTTTCAATCACTCCTAGTTCGCCCATGTGCCTCATTGTAGCATTCCTCTGCCCTTGTCCTGGGATTTCTCACTGGGGTCAGTAGCCATGACAGGTTGGGGTACCCAGAGTCACCTGCAAATGTCGAGGGACAACTGTTAGACACACACTAAACCTTAGGGACAACCCCAGACAACTATTCACAGGGTATAGGGTTCTTGTCCTCACCTATTAGCCACACACGGTGCCTCTGGAGTTGCCCCATCACATAAGGGATGCTGCTATTCCTCAGAATGTAAGCGTCATGCACTGAGCCAGGAAACTTGGCATTCACATGGGAGATGTACTGGTCGGCCAAACACACCATCTGCACATTCATAGAATGGTAGCTCTTCCGGTTTCTGTACACCTATTCACTTCTGCGGGGGGCACTAAGGCCACATGTGTCCCATCAATGGCACCAATGATGTTGGAGATATGTCCCAGGGCATAGAAGTCACCTTTCACTGTAGGCAAATTCTCCACCTGGGGGAACACGATGTAGCTGCGCATGTGTTTCAGCAGGGCAGACAACACTCTGGACAACACGTTTGAGAACATAGGCTGGGACATCCCTGATGCAATGGCCACTGTAGTTTGAAAAGACCCACTTGCCATTAAATGGAGTACTGACAGGACCTGCACTAGAGGGGGGGATTCCTGTGGGATCGCGGATAGCTGACATCAGGTCTGGCTCCAACTGGGAACACAGTTCCAGGATTGTTGCACGATCAAGTCTGTAGGTGACTATCACGTGTCTCTCTTCCATTGTCGACAGGTTCACAAGCGTTCTGTACACCGGAGGATGCCGCCATCTCATCACCTGCCCCAGCGGATGTGCCCTATGGACGAGAACAGTGAGCAGAGAGTCAGCCAACACTGAGGTATTACAAAAAGTCAGTAGCACACATTTGTCAATCCACAATGTGCCTGTTACTGTGTGGATGCAAGGCCTTAATAGGTGTGACGCAGTTATTATTAATGCCATGTGGCCCCCTGAAATGGCAGCTGCCTGACCTGTAAGGTGGGACAAGGGGATATGATGTAACTGCGCTGGCGTTCTACACCGTTGCGGTAAGCGGTCGAAGAGCGCAGCGCAATCCTGCATTGTTTAACATTGGACCCTATGGGTCTGAGGAGCCAATGACGATGTACGCCGGCGGTGACGATACGCACCACTGCGGACGTGACCGCCATTTTCTGTTTGTTCACTCACTTGATACCTGACCTTCGACTGCAAGTGCTACTGTGACCTCAGTCTGGAAGCGACGATGGCTCATGTGTCTGGGGAAAGGGCCCCTGCCTTCATTTCGGAGGAGTTGGAGAACTTAGTGGATGGGGTCCTCCCCCAGTACACGCTACTCTACAGTACTCCAGACAAACAGGTGAGTACACTGTGAGCATGCTGCATGGGCAATGCCTGTTTGGAGTGTTGTGGATGAAAGATACATGGGTGGGGCTGAGCCCTGCATGAGCGGACGGTGAGTGTATGTGCGTCAGGGCAAGGGTGGGAACGTGGGCCAATGACTGTGACGGTCCGGACGGTTAAAGTTTTTCCTTTTCCCCTGTACTATTCCTCTAGGTCAGCGCCCGCCAGAAGAAGGATATTTGGCGTGCCATCGCCCAGGACGTCCGGACACCGGGGGTCCACCACAGACGGAGCACCCACTGCTGGAAAAGATGGGAGGACATACACCGCTGGAGCAAGAAGATGGCGGAGTCCCAGCTGGGGATGGCCTCTCAACGTGGGAGGGGTGCCCATCGCACCATGACCCCCATGATGTTCCGTATCCTGGCAGTGGATGGGCGCTTGAGGGCATCACAGCAACCACAAGGGGGTGAGTACCATCACATCCATCTGACTCTGCGCGCATTACGAGGTGTCTGGGTGGGGGAGGTGGGCAGTGGGTTCCCCTAGGCCAGGGCGAGCTTTGTAGGCAAAGTCGCTTTGTGAGGCAGGCTATGTGGCACCCCAACCCCACCAGTGGTAAGAGCCATCTACACCTAGTCAGGCTCCTGTGACTTCCATGTGTGCAGCAATCGGGCATAGGCCTTGTACCCCATGGGCATGTGAATAATCTAGGAACGATAAGTGCATGGCGTAGTGCAGAGGGCTGCTGTGTCTGTAGTGTCCGCCAACGGTAGTGGTATTGCATGCACTGAAAATGTCTTTCTTCTGTCTTCCCCCCCTTTTTGTGATGTCCCTGTTCTTGTGTGAAATAGCATCATCAGGCTGAGGAGCAGTGGCACCGGAGCAGGAGGGAGCTGCATCCCACTTGGCCCTGGAGGGCGAGACAATGGAATCTGAAGCCACCAGTGGGACAGAGGGCGAGGGGAGCTCCACGGCGGGGACAGGAGGTGACAGCAGCAACAGCGACTCCTCCTCTGATGGGAGCTCCCTTGCGGTGGCGGGCCCCTCTGTGCTCCCTGCATCAACAGGTACACCCCCTACCAGCACCGCCCTCCCAGCAGCCCCTCAGCGTGTGTCCCGTGGCCGCTCACCCAGGAGGGTGGGCATCTCCTTCACCCCAGGCACCTCAGGCCCTGCCCCAGTTAGCCCTGCTACCCTCAATGAGGAGGCTATTGACCTCCTGAGATCCCTCACTGTTGGGCAATCAACCATTCTGAATGCCATCCAGGGTGTCCAGAGGCATTTGCAACAAACAAATGCATACCTGGAGGGCATTCATTCTGGTGTGGCAGCCCCCAACAGAGAGCATTTCAGGCTCCTGCCTCAGCACTGATGGCAGCCATTGTCCCTGTGTCCAGCCTCCCCCCTCCAACCTCCTCCACCCAGACCCAATCCTCTGTACCTCAGCCTATCCCAAGCACACCATCAGACCAGCATGCACACACCTCAACGCACAAGGCTGGCTCAGGCAAACATAAGCACCACACATCCCACAAGCACTCACACAAGCATCATACCCATGCAGACATACCAACATCCACTGCCTCCACTGTGTCCCCCTTCTCCACGTCCTCCTCCTCCCTCCCTGTCTCGTATCCACTCACACCTGCATGCACTACATCTTCAGCCACTACCTCCATCACGAGCACCACACACCACTCATGTGCACTCACCACCACCACTACCATTCACACATCCCCTGTGTCCTCTCCCAGTGCGTCTGTGAGCCCTCCTCCCAAAGTACACAAACGCAAGCACACACCCACCCAACAGCCATCCACCTCACAACAGCATCCAGCCCATGCACCTTCACCCAAATTCAGCAAACGTACACCTCCTACAACTACTACCTCTTCCTCCACTCCCAAACCCCCTCCATCTACCCGTCCCAGTGTGTCTAAAAAACTTTTCCTGGCTAATATTGACCTCTTCCCTACCCCTCCCCCCTCGTCCTTCCCCTAGGGCCAGGCTTTCCAGGTCCCAACCCAGAGCACCTCAGCCACCACATCACCAGGCACAGTGGTGCAAGCAACTACGGGCTATTGGAGTGTGCCAATCAACAGGGCTGCCAGTGTGCCACGGAGCGAGGGCAAGGACATTTCACCACCTGCAAAAGTTAAAAAGTTGCCCACATCCCAGAGGGAGAAGCAGAAAACACCTGCCACCAAGGGCTCAGGGAAAACGAAAGGGGATGGTGGCAAGACAGCAGCGCCACCATCCAAGGTGGGGAAGGGCCAGAAAATAAAGGGCAGCTCAGGAGAGGGCATGGTGGCATTGACAATTGGACCAGTGTCACACCTTCAGTCCACGCCGACGCCAACCTGTACGGTGGAGAAGACCGCCACCTGCACCCACACCAGCACCGCTGTCATTGAGCCCGCCACCAGCACCGCTGTCATTGAGCCCGCCACCAGCACCGCAGTCACTGAGCCCGCCACCAGCACCGCAGTCACTGAGGCCGCCACCAGCACCGCCGCCACAGAGCTCGCCGCAAGCACCGCCGCCACAGAGCACGCCGCCAGCACCGCCGCCAGAGTGCCCGCCGCCAGCACCGATGCCACAGAGGCCGCCGCCAGCACCGCCGCCACAGAGCCTGCCGCCAGCACCGATGCCACAGAGACCGCCACCAGCACCACCGCAACTGACCCCGCTGCAAGCACCGCCAGCGGCCCCGCAACATCCTGAGCCTGTGGCACCACCGCAGACATGACTGCCATCCCCAGTGGTCAGTCGTCCAAGGCTGGTGGTCAGTTCTAGGAGCCTGGCCAGCTTCCATGATGCATGACTTTCAGTGGAGAAAGGCATCCACTCCCTCAGTCCTTGGCAGGATGAAGTACTCTGGGCACAAAGCCCCCTCCAGAACCAGTGGAGAAAGGCATCCACTACCTCAGTCCTTGGCAGGATGAAGCACTCTGGGTACAAAGCCCCCTCCAGAACCAGTGAAGAAAGGCATCCACTACCTTAGTCCTTGGCAGGATGAAGCACTCTTGGCACAAAGCCCCCTCCAGAACCACTGGAGAAAGGCATCCACTACCTCAGTCCTTGGCAGGATGAAGCACTCTGGGCACAATGCCCCCTCCAGAACCAGTGGAGACTGTTATCCACTTGAGAGACTGTGGCTTTGCACTCTCCAGGATAAAGCAATGGGCAAACCACCCACTGGAGAGACTTGAGAGACTGTGGCTTTGCACTCTTCAGGATAAAGCAGTGGGCAAAGCACCCACTGGAGAGACTTGTCACGAACTGCGCTGGACTTCTCACCTCTGGATTTCGGATTGGCGAATACACCAAGTCTTCTACAGGTCCTGGATGTTCCCAGATAAGGGCGACCCCTTCTAGTAGCCACGGTGCCGCTTGACAGGCTACGCCAAAGCAGACCGTATCCTCCAGAAGGAGTCCCAGAGGGAAAAAAAACCAACACTGGGGAAAAAACCTCTAACAGGAACTCCTGAAGGCAAACAAGAAAAAACAGGACTTCACAACAGGAAGCAAAAATAGGCAATATCCAGGGTACAAGGCAGGAAAAAGGAACAGGAAAAAATATCCCAAGGCAAAAGCAGGAACAAAGAACAGGCAAAAATCTCCCAAGGCAAAAAAGCAGGAACAAAGAACAGGAGCGAACAGCACAACCAGAAGGAAGTGTTTGCAACGCAAGGAGGAACAAGACTGACTGACTTGTATACTGAGAAAAAGGGAAGTGACATCACAGGAAAGGGAAGTAACACCATCTTGGATTGGGAAAAGCCCATAGACCAGTATAGGAAAAAGGAAGTAGTATAAAAGAAAACAGAGCATGCTGGGACAAAAACACGAAGAAGACAAGATGGACACAACATGGATAGAGACAGGCAAAAGGCCCAACAAAAAACCCACCACCAACAATAAAAGAAGAAAAAAGGCTACAAGTAAGTGTAGCGTGACCGGGAGCAAAATATAGGCTTCCCAGAAAGCATAGTCAAAAAACATGGAGAACGGCACTCTGAATATCGGTAGCGCGTTCCACCTGAGAGGACAGAAAGAGACGCCGCGTCAGAGCATGGCGTTACAGTAGGTCCCCTCCCCGAGGTTCCAGGTTTGTCAGGATGATTGTCAAAAAACAGGCGAACCAAACGAGGAGCATGGACGGAGGAAGCATCTTCCCACGAACAGTCACTGAGGGGGTATCCTTTCCAGTGGACCAAAAACTTTAGTTTGCGTAGAAAAATTCTGGAATCACAGATCTCCTGGACTTCATACTCAGGCTGTCCGTTGATAGAAAGAGGAGGTGGACGTTGGAACTGGGGATGGTAAGGATCAGGAACAAAGGGTTTTAACTGGGACACATGGAAAACAGGATGAACCCTCCAGGTATGAGGTAAGCGGAGACGCACAACTACAGGATTCAGGATGTGCGAAATTCGAAAGGGTCCATAAAAACGTGGTTTGAACTTATTGGTGGAAAACCGGGATGGTAGAAATCTGGATGAAAGCCATACCTTGTGGCCCACTTGATACAAAGGTGCAGCTTGCCGATAACGATACGCCTTTCGCTTCATAGCTTGTTTCGAAGCTAGGAGAGTAGTGTGAAGTAGGCCCTGGATTCGACGGATCTGTTGTGAAAAAGAAGTGACTGCAGGCACAGAAGAGGATGTTCGAGAAACAGTAGTGAAAGTCCTCGGATGAAATCCATAAGTACAATAAAAGGGTGTGGTCTTGGTCGCACTATGTATTGTGTTGTTGTAGGAGAACTCGGCAAAAGCAAGATATTCAGACCAATTGCTTTGTGTGGCATTACAGTAACATCTCAGATACTGCTGAAGTTCTTGATTCACTCGTTCAGTTTGCCCATTCGTTTGTGGATGGAAACCCGAGGATAAAGAGATCTCAATGTTAAAGAAGGCACAAAAGGCTCTCAAGACACGTGATACATATTGAGGCCCTCTGTCCGAAATGACCTCTAGAGGAAGACCATGGAGGCGAAAAATATCTCGTAGAAAAATGCGACTCATTTCTGGGGCTGTTGGTAGTTTCTTCAAGGCTGAAAAATGGGCCATCTTGGTGAATGAATCTACGGTTACCATGATTACTTGGTTACCAGAGGAAGTAGGTCGAGAGCATATGAAATCCGTGGATAGAGTACACCAAGGAGCGGAAGGAACCGGTAAAGGTCTTAATAAACCTGCCACCTTAGTTCGGGGTGTCTTAGTCTGGGCACAGACTGGGCATGCTGACACATAGGTTTCAGTGTCTGTCTTTAGCGAAGGCCACCAAAAAGATCGCTGAAGCAGTTCCTGGGTCTTCCTGATACCTCGATGACCGGCTATAGGAGAATCATGGCACATTTGCAGGGCTTCTGTCTGCACTTTCTTGGTAGGTAGGAAGAGAGCATGTTGATGATAGAAGTAGTTGTCCTTCTTCTGCAAAAAAGGAGTCACTTTATCCCATTCTGAAGCAGACAGAAACTGGTACTCGGATTGAACTCGTTCTTGAAAAGATTGAGTAGCTCCAATGATCCTGCTAGACTCAATAAGATGTGGAGAGGAGTTCTGGGCTATGTCAGGATATCTGCGGGATAAGGCATCTGCCACTAAATTCTGGGAACCAGGTATGTACGTGATCACGAAATCGTACTGGTTAAAGAAGAAAGCCCATCGAGCCTGACGACTGTTGCGACACTGAAAGTTCCGAAGACACTGGAGATTACGGTGATCAGTCCTAGCTTCAAAAGGCTCTCTGGAACCCATCAGGAAATGCCTCCATTCCTTACAAGCTACTTTGAGAGCGAGTAGTTCTCGTTCCAGTACAGAATAATTTCGTTCAGCCTCTGATAGAATATGCGACAGATAAAAGATAGGATGTTCCAATCCATCATTGTCTTGCTTCTGCAGCAGAACTGCTCCAATAGCTCTGTCTGAGGCATCAGTCACGACGATAAATTTCTTGGTATTGTCAGGATGACGCAACACGGGTGCTTGGGTAAAGGCTGTCTTTAATTCTTGAAACGCATGTTCAGCCTCCTTGGTCCAAATGAAACCCTTCTTCAGGTTCTCTTTCTTAATTGTTTGTGTTATGAAACTTTGTAGGTGGGCAAAGTTCTGAATAAACTGACGATAAAAGTTTGATAACCCAAGAAAACATTGCGTTTCTTTAATGGACGTTGGAGAAGGCCAATCTAATATGGCACTGACCTTGTCAGGATCCATGGATATTCCGTGTTGATTAATACAAAACCCGAGATACCTTACTTCAG
This sequence comes from Pleurodeles waltl, assembly GCF_031143425.1. Taxonomy (NCBI): domain Eukaryota; kingdom Metazoa; phylum Chordata; class Amphibia; order Caudata; family Salamandridae; genus Pleurodeles; species Pleurodeles waltl. The sequence continues at coordinate 271,181,741 of NC_090438.1, forward strand.
ATTTATGGAACTCACACTTCTCAGGTTTACAAAACAATTGGTTTTTCTTGAGTCTTTCCAGGACTTGCAGTACATGATCTACATGGTGCTCAGGATCACGGGAATATATCAAGATATCATCCAAATAAATGACTACATACTGATTGAGTACATCAGAGAACACTGAATCCATAAATCGTTGAAAAACAGAAGGGGCGTTGGTCAGACTAAATGGCATAACACGATACTCATAGTGCCCAAAAGGGGTACGGAAAGCAGTCTTCCATTCATCTCCTTCCTTGATCCGAAGGAGATGATAGGCACCCCGTAAGTCTAATTTAGTAAATATCTTGGCTCCTTGAATGGCATCCAGTATATCTCTGATTAAAGGCAGTGGATATCGATCCTTAATCGTTATTCTGTTGAGTTCACGAAAGTCCACACAAGGACGCAGATCCTTAGTCTTCTTTGGGACGAAGAAGAGAGGAGCCCCAGCGGGGGACGTGGAAGGAGCAATCAAACCGTTGTGTAAGTTGTCGTCTAAATATTCCCTTAACACCTTCTTTTCTTGGTCTGTCAGAGAATACATTCGACCGAAGGGAACGACTTCATCAGGAATTAAAGGAATAGCACAGTCATAACTGCGATGAGGTGGCAAAATAGGATTACTAGTTTTCTGAAAAATCCTGATATATTCCTGATAACAATCTGGAACCCCCTGGATAATATTGATAGAGTTAGTGTTATCCTTAGTTGACTGACAGGACCTTTTTGGAGTCCAATAAGAAGTAGTAGAATAACAATTCTGTTGACAAAATGAAGACGTTAGGGATATAGTTCGTGTTTCCCAATTGATATAGGGGTTGTGTCGGGCTAACCAGGGAATTCCCAAAATCATGATGTGATTTGGTGAGGCTATGAGATCAAAGGCAACGTGTTCTTGATGCCCCCCAAATGTCAAACAAAGAGTAGGAGTTGAGGCCACCACAGGTCCTGAGGTTAACGGAGAGCCATCCACTGTGTGAACCTGCTCAGGGGTTTCTTTAGGAATGCGAGGAATTCCTTTTCTACTAGCCCAGGTCTCATCCAGATAGAGTCCACTGGCTCCACAATCAAGGAGAGCCAGAAGATGTTCTTCTTGATCTTGTGAACTTTGTAACTTGACCGAGAGGATAAACAGGGTGGACATGCTTTCCTTGGAGGAACATATTGATGCTACTTCAGCTCCTCCCGTCTCCTTCCTCCTTACAGGGGACGGGAGCTGGCGTTTCCCGCAGGCCTTGAGGGACGTACCGGACAACTACAGATCAGGTGGCCAGCCTTACCACAGTATAGGCAAAGTCCCCTTCGTCGTCGTTCCTACCTTTCTGACTCCATCAATGGCCCACGAACCAGATCTATCTGCATGGGCTCTTCATGGGGAGGTGGAGAGGCTTCAGATGGACTATCTTCCGTTCGCCGACTGCTAGCACGGAAGGTACCGGGCTGGTATGGAGCTCTAGTTCTCCGTCTTTCCATCTTGCGCTCTCGAAGTCTATACTCGATGTTCATAGATTGATCCATTAATTCTTTCAAAGAACAAGCTGGGGAAGAGTGTACAAGCTCATCTTTAATTTCTTCATGCAGGCCTCGGCAGAAAAGGGTTACGAAGGTGCGTTCTACCCAGGAGGTTTCAGCTGCCAGCTGTTTGAAGCGGGTTATATACTGCAGTACATCCTGATTACCTTGCTGAATGTCACATAAGGCTTCTTCAGCTGCAGCTTCTACCCCAGGTCTCTCAAACATTTGTTTGAAAACAGTCAGGAAAGCGGAATAGTTAGCCAAGACTGGGTCATCTGCAGAAACCAGAGGAGTCGCCCAAGCAAGCGCTGGACCAGACAAGGCGCTGGACCAGACAAGGCGCTGATCAGATAGCCCACCTTAGTCTTATCCGAAGAAAACTGGAGTGGACGAAAGGCAAAGAAAACCGTCAGGGCGTCCAAAAATTCCTTCATTTTTAAAGGATCTCCGGAATATCGAGAAATAGTAGCAGATACGGGTGGTATGTCCATTGATCGGGAAGACAAGACCTGTCGTAGCGCAGTGTTCTCTGCCCGTAACTGTTGTAACTCTTGGGCTTGTTGTTGGACAGTCTGTAACATAGCTTGAGCATTTTCTGACACCTCTCCCTGTGGCTCTTCCATGGCGCTCTCGAAACGCAGAATCTTTTGGCGTTGCAATCGGTCACGAACTGCGCTGGACTTCTCACCTCTGGATTTCGGATTGGCGAATACACCAAGGGGGTGATTCTGACCTCGGCGGTAAAATGCCCTTACCGCCGGTCATAAAACCGCCATAACACCGCCGTGGCCGCGGTCAACCGCCACGGTCATTCTGACCCACAACGGCCAAACCTCCAAAAATCCGTCCTCCACTGCAGCCCGCCACATCGGCGGGCAGCGATAAACTGGAGATGACCAAACCTCCACCGTCACGCCAACAGAAATACGCCCATGCCATTACGACCCACGAATCCACACGGCGGTCATTCAAACGCGGTATTCCATTGGCGCTACACACTGCCGCGGTCAGAATACACACACATCACCAAAACACAGCCACATTGGACAATTTGAAATACACACACCTGATACACATACACACACCACTCCCACACAATCAACCAACTATAAAACACACACCAACATCACCCACAAACCCCTGCGACCAGAATTACTGAGAGAAGGAGAGAGAGACACAGCAGACAATCCAGAGCAAGACACACTGAGGCACACTACACCATCACACACACCACATAGTAGCACAAAGGACCACACACCAACATACTCATCATCACATACACCACCCCACACCTCACCCACACCACCCCATGGCACCCCAAAGGCACCCACGCTTTTCGGACCAAGAACTCCGGGTCATGGTGGAGGAAATCCTAAGAGTGGAACCCCAGCTCTTCGGCTCGCAGGTGCAGCACACCAGTATAGCCAGGAAGGCGGAGCTATGGCAGCGGATCGTGGACAGGGTCAACGCGGTGGGACAGCATCCCAGGAATAGGGAGGACATCCGCAAAAGATGGAACGACCTACGGGGGAAGGTCCGATCGATGGTCTCCAGGCACAACATCGCGGTCCAGAAGACTGGCGGCGGACCCCCACCCACCCCTCCCGAATTTACATCGTGGGAGCAAGAGGTCTTGAACATCCTGCATCCTCAGGGCCTCGCTGGAGTAGCCTGAGGAATGGACTCTGGTAAGTCCAATCTCAACTACTATATCCCCCCCACCCGACCAGCATGCCAACCCACACCCCCACCCTCACCCCCAAACCCCCAAACCCCCAAACCCCCAGCACATATCCTCCCTGACAATGTCTCACCAGCACAACCCACCCATCCCAACACCAACTCCTGCATGATAACACAATTCATGGGCACCCATCACCTATGCATGACCACTGCACTAACCCCTCCCCCCCACTAAATACCCTCACAACACCTCCCTCAAGGGAATGCCTGCACTGGGGAACAAGGGCACCCATAACACGCACGCTATTGCACACACAGAAACAATAACCAAACTCTCTTACCCCATGCAGGACCCGAACGACAACACACCAGCCAGGAGGGTCCAGAACTGTCCATCCCACCACCGGAACAGGCCCACACTGAGGATAGCAGCTCTGTCGACAGTGAACCTGATGATCAGCCCGGACCATCGGGGACCTCTGGGCAGTCGGTTCCCCTCAGGCAGCTACAGGCCACACCAGACCCGACCCCCTCTGCCGACACCAGCACAGCTCCCACCCAGCGGGCCCATGCCTCTGTCTCTAGGACAGCTCAATCAGCGGTGTGTCCGCCACTACAGGGCACCCAGGCTAACCCAACACCCCAACAACAACAGGGACCTGGGGGCAGTGGGAGCGGGCACACCGGCCAGGGGACAGAGGCCGGGGGAAACCGGGCAGCTCGGAGGGCTGCTGTGCGACAGGGGGGGGAGGAGAGGCCCAGGGAACCCACTCTCCAAGAGGCCCTCACCACCATCATGGCAGCCTACCACCACTCCCAAGAAACGATGGCGACGGTACTGGCCAGGTTCACTGAGGTCCAGGCACAGCAGGAAGAACGCTACATGGGGTTCAGGGAGGAGCTGAGAATCATCGGGACCGCAATGGGGACCATCGTCCTGGCCCTCCACAGGATAGAGGACGCGTTGCAGGACCATGGTGCACCACACAGGGCCCCTGTCACTAGGCCGGACCAGGAACAGCCTACCACCTCCGCCGGCGCTAGTGGACAGGAGGTCCCAACACCTCGACAGCCCCCCAGAACCCCACCTCCTGCTGAAGAACAACCACCCCGTAAGAGGAGCCTGAGACCAAAGAAAAAGACAGAGTAGGATGTCAAGACCCCCGCCAGCAGGACATACCCCCTGAACTCTTCCCACTGTCCCACATTGCCAGCCTGTCCAACCATGAACTGCCTATGCTCCATCCTTCCCCAGGCAAAAGAACAATGCACCTGTGAGACTGAGAACTGGACTCTGCCATGGATATTCCTCCACCCCCACCCATCACCCTTAGAATCACATGTACCAATATCTAGCACTGTAAATAAATCACATATTGCACAATAATCTGTTTTGAGTCATGCTGTCTTATTAACAAATGTATTACATATCACTGTTCAATTTCTGTTCTGTCAATTAGTCATGACAACATACCAATGTCAATACGCTGTATTTCATGGGCGAACCAAGCAGAAGTCAGGTACTGAGTCAGACAGCACTGAGAAGGGAAGGGAAAGGCAAAAATTACTGCAAAACATCTGTGGGGAACTACAGAAAGTACAGATGCAGGAGGCTAGAAGCAATTGGGAAATGGCGTGGGTGATTCTTACCTGGGTGTCACTGGAAATACTGTTGTATCACTCTATCCCTATTGTCTGTGTCGTCCTCTGAGTCTTCCTCCTCTTCACTCTCCACAGGCTCCACGGCTTCTACAACACCACCATCTGGACCATCCTCCTGCAGGAAAGGCACCTGGCGTCGCAAAGCCAGGTTGTGAAGCATACAGCAGGCCACGATGATATGGCACACCTTCTTTGGTGAGTACATTAGGGATCCACCAGTCATATGCAGGCACCTAAACCTGGCCTTCAGGAGTCCAAATGTTCGCTCAATCACCCTCCTAGTACGCCCATGGGCCTCATTGTAGCGTTCCTCTGCCCTTGTCCGGGGATTCCTTACTGGGGTCAGTAGCCACGGCAGGTTGGGGAAACCAGAGTCACCTATTAGCCACACACGTTGTCTCTGTAGCTGCTCCATCACATAGGGGATGCTGCTATTTCGCATCACATACGCGTCATGCACTGACCCAGGGAACTTGGCATTTACATGGGAGATGTACTGGTCAGCCAAACAGACCACCTGGACATTCATCGAATGATAATTCTTTCTGTTTCGGAACACCTGCTCATCGTCTTTTGGGGGTACCAAAGCCACATGGGTCCCATCAATGGCACCAATGATGTTGGGGATGTGTCCAAGGGCATAGAAATCACCCTTCACTGTAGGCAAGTCACCCTCCTCGGGGAAAATGATGTAGCTCCGCATGAGTTTCATCAGGGCAGACAACACTCTGCTCAAAATCTTAGAAAACATAGGCTGAGACATTCCAGATGACATGGCCACTGTGGTCTGGAATGACCCACTGGCCAAAAAATGGAGGACTGACAAAACCTGCACCAGAGGGGGAATCCCTGTGGGTTGGCGGATGGGGGACATCAGGGCTGGCTCCAGCTGGGCACACAGTTCATGGATAGTGGCACGGTCAAGTCTGTATCGAAGTATTATATGGCGTTCTTCCATTGTCGACAGGTCCACCAGCGGTCGGTACACGCGAGGATTCCTCCTTCTCATCGCAAGTCCCAGCGGACGGTGCCTAGGAAGGACAACATGGAGCACAGAGTCAGCCAAAACACAGGTACGTACAGACAGCTTGCACAGTTAAAGAATGGCAATGGGTTGAAAGGCGTGTATGTGTGGCAATGCAAGGCCTAGGCCTGTGTGTCACAGTCAAAATTAAGCCATGTGGGCCCTTGAAATGGCGGCTGCCTGACCTGTGAAGTGGGACAATGGGATGTGAGGTCAATGCGCTGGCGGGGCACACCGTGGCGGTAGGCGGTCGCAGACCGCGGCGCAAAGCCGCATTGGTTAACATTGAAGCCTATGGGTTTCAGCAGCCAATAACGAAGTGCGCCGGCGGTCGCGGTACGCACCGCCGCGGTACGCACCGCCGCGGACGTGACCGCCATTTTCTATCTGCTTAATCACTCGAGACCTGATCATCCACAGGAGAGGACCTATACTGCAAGTGCTGCTGTGACCTCGGTCTGGAAGATACAATGGCTGCTGCGCCTGGGGAAAGGGCCCCTGCCTTCACGTCTGAAGAGTTGGACAAGCTCGTGGATGGGGTCCTCCCCCAGTATGCGCTACTCTACGGTCCTCCAGACCAACAAGTGAGTACACCGGGTGCTAATGGAATGGGCTATGCCTGTGTGGATTGGGGTGGATGTAAGTTGGTGGGGTGGGGGGCGAATGAGGAGTGCAACGCCCGACAGATGAGAGCATGTGCCATATGGCAAAGTGGGTGGGGGGGGCCAATTACATCTAACATGCAGGTCATTGATGAGTTCCTCCTTTCCACCCTGTACATGTCTAATAGGTCAGCGCCCATCAGAAGATCGACATTTGGCGTGCCATCGCCAAGGAAGTCCGGACCTTGGGGGTCCACAACAGACGGGGCACCCACTGCCGCAAGAGGTGGGAGGACATCCGCCGCGGAACAAGGAAGACCGCAGAAACACTGCTGGGGATGGCCTCCCAACCTAGGAGGGGTGCCAGTCGCACCATGACCCCCCTGATGTCCCGGATCCTGGCGGTGGCCTACCCTGAATTGGATGGGCGCTTTAAGACATCACAGCAGACACAAGGGGGTGAGTATCAGCACATTCTCCTATCTTTCTGCGCAGTGGAGGCGTCTGGGTGGGGGAGGAGGGCTGTGGGTGACATTAGGCCAGGGCGCTTTCTGTAGTGTAGTCCTCTCCCTTAGACATGGCCCTGTGCCCACGGCCCCCACCTCGGTAGGGTGACAAGTACAGCCATTGAAGGTCCAGCATCTCCCATGTGCGCGTTTGACGTCTCTTGGCCTGTTGTCTTAGTCAGTAGTACTGAGTAGTGTACCCCGAATGTGCGGCTTAGTGCATTAGGCACCTGTGTCTGTCCTCTCCGCCAACGGTGTTGACATTGCATGCACTCAACCTGGTCTTCTTTTTTCTCCCCCCACCCTTTCTCTTCATCTTCTTGTGCATGTGTGCATTAGCATCATCAGGCGGAGGAGATATGGCATCGGAGCACGAGGGAGCTGCAGGACACAAGGCCCCGGTGGGCCCAGGAACAGACACCGAGGGCACCAGTGATCCGGAAGGCGAGGGGAGCACCACGACGGGGACCGCTGGTGAGAGCAGCGAAAGCGACACGTCCTCGGATGGGAGCTCCCTAGGGGTGGCGGCAACATCCGTGCCCCCCGCCTCTACAGGTACAGCCGCCACCCAGCGCACCAGCCCCGCCCTCCCAGCAGCCCCTCAGTCTTCGCTCCGTGCCGGTTCGCCCAGGAAGGCGCGCGTCTCCTTCGCCCCAGGCACCTCAGCCCCTGCCCCTGTTGCCCCTGCTGCCCTCAGTGCGGAGCTCATTGACCTGGTAAGGACGCTCATTGTTGGGCAGACGACCCTTTTGAATGCCATCCAGGGTGTGCAAAGGGAGGTGCAACAGAGCAATGCGTACCTGGAGGGCATTCATTCGGGTCAGGCTGCCCATCAACGAGCGTTCACTGCTCTGGCCTCAGCACTGACGGCAGCCATTGTCCCTGTTTCCAGCCTCCCTCTTCTGACTGCCTCCAGCCTGTCTCTGTCTCCTGTTCCTCAGCCTATCCCATCCACACCATCAGACCAGCCTGCACACACCTCAACACCCAAGAGCAGCTCATCCAAACACAAGCACCACAGATCCTGCAAACACTCACCCGAGCAACACCCAGATGCAGACATGCCAACAGCCACTGCCACCCCTGTGTCCCCCTCCTCCTCGTCTCCCTCCTCCCTCCCTGTGATGTCTACACTCACACCTGCATGCACCCCAACATCAGCCAGTGCTTCCATCACCACCTCACCCTCCAGTACAGTCCACACTCGTGCAGTCACCACCCCCACTGCCATGTACACGTCCCCTGTGTCCTCTCCCACTGTGTCTGTCACCCCCTCTTCCAAGACACACAAACGCAGGCAGCCACCCACCCAACAGCCATCCACCTCACGACAGCCTACAGCACCAGCACCTTCACCCAATGACAGCACACCTGACTCTCCTACAACCACCTCCTCTACCTCCACTTCCATCTCCACTTCTCCTACCCTTTACCTTGGCCCTAAAAAACTTTTCCTGGCTAACCTTAACCTCTTTCCCCCCGATGACCTCACCCATCCATCTTCAAAGAGTCCCAAGAGCACCGCAGCCACCACCAGCCCAGCTTCGGGTGTCACTGTTGTGCCTGGGTTCTGGAGCCCACCCTTTGCCAGCAGTGACACATCGAGCTGCAGCAAGGACACGTCCAGCCCCCCCCCGGCAAGAGGACCCGCAAAACCAAGGACCGCCGTGCGAGGACTGACAGGGCTGCCCCCAAGGAGCAATGTGCGGCCACTTCACCACCCACACCATCTGGGGGAGGCAAGGGCCCGAGAGCCCCATCAAAGGAGCGGAAGGGCAGCAGGAGCGCGGAGAAGGTGGACCCCACATGCCACATCCCAGCTGGGAAGGAGGACACTAAGGAGGCCAGGAGTCCGTCCCCGAAGGGTCCAGAAACGTCACGATCCGAGGGCGACTGAGCAGGGAGTCGAGGCCAGGTCTGGCTCCCTTGACCTGCTGGATGAGCACCGCTGAACAGGTCCCGCGGGGCAGGAGAGCACCGCTGAACAGGGCCCGCAGTGGAGAAGAGCACCGCTGAACAGGGCCCGCGGGGCAGGAGAGCACCGCTGAACAGGGCCCGCCGTGGAGAAGAGCACCGCTGAACAGGGCCCGCGGTGGAGAAGAGCACCGCTGAACAGGGCCCGCGGTGCAGAAGAGCACCGCTGAACAGGGCCCGCGGTGGAGAAGAGCACCGCTGAACAGGGCCCGCGGTGCAGAAGAGCACCGCTGAACAGGGCCCCGCCGTGGAGAAGAGCACCGCTGAACAGGGCCCGCCGTGGAGAAGAGCACCGCTGAACAGGGCCCGCCGTGGAGAAGAGCACCGCTGAACAGGGCCCCGCCGTCTCAAGCACCGCTCCGCTGGGCCCTGCCGTCTCAAGCACCGCTCCGCTGGGCCCTTCCTCTCAAGCACCGCTCCGCTGGGCCCCGCCGTCTCAAGCACTGCTCCGCTGGGCCCTTCTTCTCAAGCACCGCTCCGCTGGGCCCCGCCTTCTCAAGCACCGCTCCGCTGGGCCCTTCTTCTCAAGCACCGCTCCGCTGGGCCCTACTTCTCAAGCACCGCTCCGCTGGGCCCTACTTCTCAAGCACCGCTCCGCTGGGCCCTTCTTCTCAAGCACCGCTCCGCTGGGCCCCGCCGTCTCAAGCACCGCTCCGCTGGGCCCTTCCTCTCAAGCACCGCTCCGCTGGGCCCTTCTTCTCAAGCACCGCTCCGCTGGGCCCCGCCGTCTCAAGCACCGCTCCGCTGGGCCCTTCTTCTCAAGCACCGCTCCGCTGGGCCCCGCCTTCTCAAGCACCGCTCCGCTGGGCCCTTCTTCTCAAGCACCGCTCCGCTGGGCCCTTCTTCTCAAGCACCGCTCCGCTGGGCCCCGCCGTCTCAAGCACCGCTCCGCTGGGCCCTTCCTCTCAAGCACCGCTCCGCTGGGCCCTTCTTCTCAAGCACCGCTCCGCTGGGCCCCGCCGTCTCAAGCACCGCTCCGCTGGGCCCTTCTTCTCAAGCACCGCTCCGCTGGGCCCCGCCTTCTCAAGCACCGCTCCGCTGGGCCCTTCTTCTCAAGCACCGCTCCGCTGGGCCCTTCTTCTCAAGCACCGCTCCGCTGGGCCCTTCTTCTCAAGCACCGCTCCGCTGGGCCCCGCCGTCTCAAGCACCGCTCCGCTGGGCCCTTCCTCTCAAGCACCGCTCCGCTGGGCCCTTCTTCTCAAGCACCGCTCCGCTGGGCCCCGCCGTCTCAAGCACCGCTCCGCTGGGCCCTTCTTCTCAAGCACCGCTCCGCTGGGCCCCGCCTTCTCAAGCACCGCTCCGCTGGGCCCTTCTTCTCAAGCACCGCTCCGCTGGGCCCTTCTTCTCAAGCACCGCTCCGCTGGGCCCCGCCGTCTCCAGCACCGCTCCGCTGGGCCCTTCCTCTCAAGCACCGCTCCGCTGGGCCCTTCTTCTCAAGCACCGCTCCGCTGGGCCCTTCTTCTCAAGCACCGCTCCGCTGGGCACCGCCGTCGCAAGCACCGTTTATGGTTCACTGTGCCCACCATGCCTCCTCCTTGACCAGTGGAGACTGTCATCCACCTGATGGACTGTGGCTTTGCACTCCCCAGGATGGCCCAGTGGGCAGCCCACCCAATGTAGAGACATTGAGAGACTGTGGCTTTGCACTCCCCAGGATGGCCCAGTGGGCAGCCCACCCACTGTAGAGACATTGAGAGACTGTGGCTTTGCACTCCCCAGGATGGCCCAGTGGGCAGCCCACCCACTGTAGAGACATTGAGAGACTGTGGCTTTGCACTCCCCAGGATGGCCCAGTGGGCAGCCCACCCACTGTAGAGACATTGAGAGACTGTGGCTTTGCACTCCCCAGGATGGCCCAGTGGGCAGCCCACCCACTGTAGAGACATTGAGAGACTGTGGCTTTGCACTCCCCAGGATGGCCCAGTGGGCAGCCCACCCACTGTCGAGACATTGAGAGACTGTGGCTTTGCACTCCCCAGGATGGTCCAGTGGGCAATCCACCCACTGCAGAGACTTGAGAGACTGTGGCTTTGCACTCCCCAGGATGGTCCAGTGGGCATGGTGGCTCCTCGTGGATCTGGCGTCGTGGACTCATGTGGCTGTGGTGCCCCCCCCTTCCCTTCCCCCTGAGGTGCCTGTAGTTTTTACATCTGATGCCCCTGCAGTGTTCTCTCCAAAGGACTCAGGTCTCCTGTGTGGGCTTTGCCCTTGTTTCTCAAGACTTTGGCCCACGGACATGGTGGAATCGTAGTTTGTGCAGGACTTGGTACTTCAGTTATACACTGATGTGTGTGTCATTAGTTTTGTTGTGGATATCTTTCATGGTTGTACGCTAATTTTCTGGAGCTTTTTGGTACATAAATATTTATTCCAAATATGATTATGTCCTAGCATTTTTCAGGGGTGTTTGGGTGGTGTCACTGTGACTTGGTGCGCTGCATTGGTGAGTACATAGTTGGGGGGGGGGGGGTCGCAAATGTGTGTGGCCGTAACCTTTCGTCCTCCCCCTCCCGTGTGTCGTAGGTGCAGTACTCACCGTTGTCGTCTGCGCCGGACTTCGTACTCGTCGTAGATGAGAAGGTAGACGAGAGCAGGTAGGATGTTTAATTCGGGTTCCATGCTGTCCTCCTTCCTCCTGGAGTGCGTAGTGGTGAGCGTTTTCCCGTCCGTAGTCTGTTTCCGCCGTGTTTTTATCGGCGGTGCTCCCGCCCCGGAAAAGGTGGCGGATTGGTGAGTTGGAATAGTGTGGACGGTACATTGTCTGCCGCCTGTCTGTTGGCGGTGACCGCCGCGCTGTTTGTTTGTACCGCCGTGGCGGTCGGAGTGTTAAGGTGGCTGTCTGTGTTGGCGGTTCCCGCCAGGGTCAGAATCCCATATTTTTTACCGCCAGCCTGTTGGCGGGTTGCCCGCCGCTTTAACACCGACCGCCAGGGTTAGAATCACCCCCCAAGTCTTCTACAGGTCCTGGATGTTCCCAGATAAGGGTGACCCCTTCTAGTAGCCACGGTGCCGCTTGACAGGCTACGCCAAAGCAGACCGTATCCTCCAGAAGGAGTCCCAGAGGGAAAAAAAAACAACACTGGGGAAAAAACCTCTAACAGGTACTCCTGAAGGAAAACAAGAAAAAACAGGACTTGACAACAGGAAACAAAAATAGGCAATATCCAGGGTACAAGGCAGGAAAAAGGAACAGGAAAAAATATCCCAAGGCAAAAGCAGGAACAAAGAACAGGCAAAAATCTCCCAAGGCAAAATCAGGAACAAAGAACAGGCAAAAAGCTCCCAAGGCAAAAAAGCAGGAACAAAGAACAGGAGCGAACAGCACAACCAGAAGGAAGTGTTTGCAACGCAAGGAGGAACAAGACTGACTGACTTATATACTGAGAAAAAGGGAAGTGACATCACAGGAAAGGGAAGTAACACCATCTTGGATTGGGAAAAGCCCATAGACCAGTATAGGAAAAAGGAAGTAGTATAAAAGAAAACAGAGCATGCTGGGACAAAAACACGAAGAAGACAAGATGGACACAACATGGATAGAGACAAGCAAAAGGCCCAACAAAAAACCCACCACCAACAATAAAAGAAGAAAAAAGGCTACAACTAAGTGTAGCGCGACCAGGAGCAAAATATAGGCTTCCCAGAAAGCATAGTCAAAAAACGCGGAGAACGGCGCTCCGAATATCGGTAGCGCGTTCCACCTGCGAGGACAAAAAGAGACGCTGCGTCAGAGCATGGCGTTACAAGACTTGAGAGACTGTGGCTTTGCACTCCCCAGGATAAAGCAGTGGGCAAACCACCCACTGAAGAGATTTTAGAGACAGTGGTTTTGCACTCCCCAGGATAAAGCAGTGGGCATGGAGCCCCCTCATGGAGCAGTGGTGTCGTGCATTCATCAGGCTAAGGTGCCTTTTTCACCCTCTCCCTGAGGTGCCTGTTTCTTTTCGATCTGATGCCCCTGCAGTGTTCTCTCCGTTTGAAGTCTGGTGGCATGTGTGGGCCTCGTCCATGCCTTTTGGGTCTCTGATCCACAGACAATGTTTGAGTAATATCCGGACTTGTGTAGTTGGTGTACATATTTGTATTTACTGAATTTTGAAATTTCACAGATTTGTATTGATTACATTCGTTCACATCAATTCCTTTTGTCCTTGCGCTATTGAAGGGGGGGCGGTGATATGTAATGTTGCTGCATGTATTTGTGAGTATGGTGTGGGTGAGGGTGGGGGTGTTGCATGTTGCATGTGTGTGTCACTCTCTTCCCCACCCCTCCGATGTGTTGTAGGTGCAGTACTCACCGTGGTCGTCGCCGCCGTCTTTGGTGCTCCTGACAGAGGAGCAGGAAGACCATCGCAGGGAGTATCTGGAGTTCTGCCTCCATGGCGTCCTGGTTCCTCATGGGGTGTGGAGAGGTGAGTGTTTTCCCTTCCAAGTCCTGTTTCCGCCGTGTTTTTTTTCGTATTGGTTCTGCCCCAGAAAAGGTGGCAGATTGCCAGGTTGTGATATGGTGGGCGGTACTTTGTCTTCTGCCTGTCTGTTGGTGGTGACCGCGCGCTGCTTGTTTGTACCGCTGTGGCGGTTGGAGTGTTAAAGTGGCTGTCTATGTTGGCAGTTTCCGCCATGGTCGTGATTCCATTTTTTTTACCGCTGGCCTGTTGGCGGTATTACCGCCACTTTAACACTGACCGCCAGGGTTGTAATTAGGGCCTATATGTTGATTTGCACTTTCTTAATAACAATATTGTGGTATACAAGTTCCCTCTACCAAAAATCTCTGAAGTGCTTGCCTTAATCAATGGTGCATAATGGTTCATGTCAATTGACTTTTCTGCAGCGAACGATCAAATATCTCTACATGAGGATAGCAAAAAATGTACAGCATCTATCACACCTATAGGATGTTATCAGTATGAAAGAATGCCCTTCAGGCCAATATTCACTGTGGTGGTATGTCAGAAATTGATGAATCAGTTGTTTGGCAAAATTAAACATGTAAGGTGCGTCCAGGATGATATTTGAGTTTATGGCAAAGACAGACAGGAACATGATTTGCCCTTAAACAATGTTTTAGGGATCTTAAATGACCAGAACCTAACAGCTGAATTTTCAAAACTCAAATTTGCTTTGCATTCAGTGACATATCTGGGTCATGTGTTAAGTGAGGAGGACATTTCTCCAAAACCTGAATTGGTAGAAGCAATTAGCAAGGCTCCTGCTACTACAAACAAGGAAAACTTAAGATCATTCCTAGATCTTGTAGAATTTTATTCTAAGTTTGATGAAGGTTTTTCAGGCAGGTTATACAATATTTGACAACTATTAAAAGACAAAAGTAATTTTCTGTCAGAAAGAATTTGAAGAGATCAGGAGTGCCATTTTCAAAGCTCCTGCCTTAAAAAGTTTTGATCCCAGGTTGGAAAATGTTGTTACCTTGGACTCTAGTAACAAAGGCTCTGGGGGAGTTTGAGCGCAAAAGGGTTCCCAGGGACTAGAAAGAATAATAGCATATGCTTCAAGGGCATTGTCACCAGTAGAAGACACATTCTCCATTATAAGAAAGAAATGCTTGCTTGTGTATGGGCATTAGAGTGGTTTAGCCCTTTTGTATAGGGAAACCCCATACTAGTCATAAGCTGCTTGTTAAAGTTTTAACATCCGAAGAGATGTTAAGGGCTTCAGCTAGGAAAGCCAGAATGTCCATAAGATTGCAAGATTTCATCTATAACATAGAATATATCCCAGGTAAAAGTAATACTATGGCAGTTTTTGTTTTTATCCAGAATGCCTTTGGATATTTAAGAGGGTGAAAAACCAGAGAGGGAAGATTTCTGCATTACCATGATTCATACTGAAGGCATTTCTGGTGTTAAGGAAGAAGAATGGGAACAAGAGTGTGCTAAGGATGTTGTATTGCAGAAATGAATCCAATTAATTGAATTAGGTGGCCTAAAAATCTGAAATGTCTGCCCATTTGAGACACTTTTGGGAACTAAGAAATGAATTATCAGTGGAGAATGGTATTGTGAAAAGGGGCAATAAGGTTGTTCCATCAGTTACTTTAAGAAATAAAATTGTCAGTTTGTGTCATACGGGACTTGGATGAATTGCATTGACTCAACAAATATTCAAAAGATGGGATTGCTGGGCAGGTTTAGATGTATTTTTTGAAAGAATGGTTAGGGGATGCATAGTATGTTCCAATTCTGACAAGTCCTCAAGGACTTTAAGACCTAGTATGTGTGAACCTATTGTTCCTAGGAAACATTGGGATAACCTTGTTATAGACATTATGGGGCCCATTGGAGAGAAGCAGAAATATGTGATTGATTTAATTTATGTTTTCTCAAGATAGCCAATTGTCAGAATTGTGGGAAGAGTAGACACAGATGAAGTTTTATCATTTTTAGATGAAGTTTTACCATTGCAGATAATTAGTGATAATGGCATTCAATTCATGTCTGGTCAAGCACATAATTATTTTGGCAATGTGGGTATCAAACATAGAACAACATCACTTTATAATTCCAGTGGGAATGGAATGATAGAGCACTTCAACGGGGTGATCAAAAAATGCTGTGCAATTAGCAGTTAAGAACAGAGATGATTGGGTGCAGTATGCTTTGGATGTCATACCATTTGAGGTCATGAGAGGAAGAGAGGCCAGGACCAAAAGGAACCCAGACTAGTTAGGGCATTTTTCTACCACAAATAGTTTTTATTGAGAAGGTTAGGAAGAAAATTGTTGATACCCATTTAAAGTACAAAAAACATGATTGAAGGAAAAACACTAAAGATAGTAAGGTTGATGGTAGGCATGATGGTTAAAGTGAGGAAAGCTTGGAAGGACAAGAAGTGTGAAAGTCAATTCAATGAACCTTGAAGGTAATTAAAGTGTTGCATAATGCCTTCATGTTCAGTGACAGCAAACTTTGAAATTTACAATAGCTGCTGTACTTAACAGTGAGAATGTAAGGAATGAAGATACTTCAAATCAAAGTGTAAATATGGATTTGGAAGAAGTGGAGCAAGCAGTGGCTTCTGGAAAAAAGGATGATTCTGAGAGGGAAATTGATGTAGGGGAAAGTATAGGAGAAAGTTCAGAAGTGTGTGTGGAATTGAAAAAAAAAGGAATTCAAAGATGGGTGCCGTTTATCCACCCCCATCTTTGATGTCCGTCTTTGAATAGATTTTGATTTCTGATAGTAAACCTGTTCAAAGATAGCCACCATGGATGACAAACTGTTTAAATTGTGAAATTAAGCTATTGTCTCTAAAAGTAAATTAATGTCTCTTTTTATTCAGTGTTGATGTTAAAAAAAACACCTGTTGCTCTGCAAGTATAACAGGGCCTATTGTACGATTGATGATCAAAACACAAAAAGGACTGACACATCCAGGCTTTGCAGTGAGCTCCTTGCAAGGTAGCCACCTTTATAATGTCTATCCCAGTGGCTCTTCTGCCCCCAACATTGAAATGAAAATAAGACTTGTGCTAGAGTGGGGATCTCAGTTTAAATATCGGTTTACGAGGTAAACCTTACCAACACATTAGGGAGAAATCCCTGCTGTCCCAACTTTGGGCCATTAGAAGAAATTAAGCAGGCGCTGTACATTAATTAATTTATCATCACAATTTAAATTACCTTTTCGGTCCATAATGAGAGCTGGTGCATACATTCAAATAGACCTGATTCAGATGGGAGACTCCTGAGTTTTGAAGGACAAAATTGCTTTATTTTAACTGTCTTCCACCTAAAATTACCTCAGCTTCAGTACTAATCAAGGGCCAAAATCGATTCTACCCAATTAGTTTTCAAAACCTCCCAATCATCTATTCTAAAATGTTGGCACATATGTTGGTGTGCTTTTTAAAGTTTTATTAGTGATAACTTTTAGTAGTTCATTTTTATTGAGCTAGCATTTAAATTCAATCATTAGTTTTTGTCAATGGTGAAAAATAACTAATCAGTAATTCATAATTAATACATAAAGTGACTCCCACAAAGAAAAGAATCCCTATTCTGAGAATGATAATGGTTAGAGTAATATGTCAGAGCCAATAAGAGTTCCGATTGGAGAGAGATCAATAAACATAAAGCTTCAGTGTCATATACCAGAGCAGAACTTCCCATAAAGAGAGGTTCAAGAAACTCAGTACAGTGTAAGGATGAACAACATAAGGCTAAGTGGAAAGGGTCTGGCAGCATAAGGAGAATGAGTAACCTACTCTAGGAACGCACATTATTATAGACAGTATAATCTAAGGTTTTGCAATTTGTTGCTACATGATGTTCAGTCGCCAATCAGCGTTCAATATCCTTCTGGGAACAGGATCACTGTTTCATCTTCTCACCAGGAATACAATAGTCCACAGACAACAATGTTGAATGAAACATTTTTATCAAATACAAAGTTTACTCTCATGAGCGCTCTCACCATTCAATTGCATTTAGAAACTACATCTTACAGTATAAGCTTCTACATTACCTTGCTAACAGACAAGTTGCTTATTCATTATTCTACAGTGTTCTTTGTGAAAGTAGAAACAGTTTCAGAGTTAAATGAAACCTTTCTAAACAACTGTCATACATTATGAAAATTGTGCCTATGGGAAGGTCAGAAAACATAACATTTTACATTCTTAAACCATGTCAGCGTGGCAGAAAATGCTGCTTCAGCTACTCAAGCCTAGTACTTATAAATATGATTGCCTACTACATTTCTTTACATTTAAAAGCACTTATTTTCTTGCAAGGCCGACATAGTAATTTTGCACATTATTGCATTTTGTTCTCAACATTAAAATGCTTCTGCACTCATAAGAAAAACTTTTGGAATTGCACTGATCACAGTTAAGGTAGCATGCACATTATATAATAGACAAAAACCAAATGCCATGAAAGAGTTAATGATTTTGGAAATATTGTAGGCATGAAGAAAGTTGTTTCAGACTGCCGTCTGCACACTGATATTAACCTGGCCTTGACACCAGGGTCTGTTAAAAAGCCATAAATCTGGGGCCTTATCATGATGGGCTTTGATGGGTGCAGCGCAGAGCCCTATGATCACCTGTTTTATGCACCCCCAGTGTGCACAGCCAACCACATGTGTTAGTGCTTTTTTTTTCAATAGTACAGCTTGGAGGCAGTGATGGAGCAAGGGTTGTTTTTTTCTGTTTCTCGGTTGTTTTATAAAAATAGTAGGCATGTTGGGGGAGTTATCTGGGGCCTTATCATGATGTGCTTTGATGGGTGCAGCGCAGAGCCCTATGATCACCTGTTTTATGCACCCCCAGTGTGCACAGCCAACCACATGTGTTAGTGCTTTTTTCAATAGTACAGCTTGCAGGAAGTGATGGAGCAAGGGTTGCTTTTTTTTCGTTTCTCGGTTGTTTTATAAAAATAGTAGGCGTGTTGGGGGAGTTATCAGATTGCTGGTGAACAGATATATGGTTAAGAAAGGAGTAGTAGATGGCCTTTACAGTGTTTAGAGGCTGAAAGCTTCTAAGCACTATAGGAGCGCACAGAACAATTTTTTGGTGTACCATGGAGTGTCCTGGGCATGAGTACATTGAAGAACAAACCTCAATGCAAAATGCAAACAGGCAGAAAATCAAATTGTTGCCTGGATGAAGTTCAATATGTAATATTTCACAAAGTTTGACAGATTTACCCATGTAGCTGCCTCATAAATGTCCGTAATCGATGCTCCACTCCAGTCTGCCCATGAGGCCACCATTCCTTGCATAGAGCAAGCTTGCATGGACACAGGACGTGAACTACCTTCACTAGAATAGGCAAACATATTAACTCCCTTTATCAATCTACTGAGGGTTGGCAATGATGACTTGTAGCCTTTTTTTGGCTATGTCAATGTTTAAAAACAAGAAAAATCGAATTATCTGAAATTTGGTGTTCTTGGAAGGAAGATGTAACTGCTCTAATGACATCAAACCTTTCTAAATGAACTTCATAATTTACCTCTAGATTAGTATTGAAAACTGACAGCACTATTTTTTGGTTTCTTCGAAATTCTGAATTCTGAATTCACTTTAGGAATAAAATGCAGATTTAACTTCAATGTCATTCAGGGTTCAACAATCTTTAAATAATGTAGAACACACATTAATGCATTTACCTCTCTGAAATGTCTAGCCATTGTAGTAACAACCAAAAACACAACACTTAAAGACACATTTTTCTGAGACTTCCACTAACAGCTGAAATGGAGCCTCCCAAAAAACTAACAAAACTAACTGCAGATCTCAAGAGGGAAACAGATTTGCTAGAAATTTAGCTTCTGGTTGTCAGAGTATGCACCCTATACAAGCAGAAACCACCTCACTAGTAGGGGTAAACTAGATACACACTTAGAAATAACCTGTGTTCACCATCTGGAAGCTTGGCACAGAGCAGTCAGGAGCATCTAAAGAGCAATGTGTAAAGTATTTGTGCAATACACACACACACACACTAAACAATAGAAGTACCACACAAAGACTCCATACATGTTTAGAAAATTGGGCAATGATTTTATATGTAAATCAAGACCAAAATGACAAAATTCTAATAAGTAGAAGTTAAATTAAACATTTGAGAAGAATAAAAGGGTTCTAGGGCCAGATGTATGAAGAAACCACTTTGCGAATCTCTAATAGCGATTTTTAAGAAATCGCTATTTCTGATTCGCAAGATGGTATGTATCATATTTGTGATTTGGTAATAGCGATTTCTTAAAAATCGCAAATGCTATTACCGAATCGCAAATAGCGATTCTGAGCCCATTCGCACCTATGGGCCTGTAGGCCCATATTTGCAAATTTTTTGCATATCCCAAATTGTGAATTCCTAACTAGAATTCGCAATTTAGGAAATGCAAAACTCCAGGGTGCTGGGGGCCTGAGGCCTCCTCTGCTGCACCCCAAAAAATACCTCAGGACATGTAAGGCACACACATGCCAAAGGCGCATGTGTGCATTACATGTCAATTTTAAAAATGCATTTTTAAAATTTGCACATGGTTACCACCAAGTTTTACTTGGTGGTAATTGCGATTCCTTAATGCTCAATTCGCATTAAGGAAAATCTTGATACATGTGCTTAAGAAATTGCCAAGAAGGATTCCTTATTTGTGATTTCTTGTTTAGAGAATCGCAATTTGCGATTCTCTAAACGGGCTTGCAATTTTAAGGAATCGCTATTCTAGCGATTCCTTAACATTGCATAACGAATGCCTTTCATACATATGAAAGGCATTTTTGCATTCGCAAACGGCCATTCGCACAGTTTGCGAATGCAAAAACGCTTGATACATGTGGCCCTTAGTGCTTAGAAGCAAATAGTGCTTAATGGGTTAGTTTAGGTCATGCTGGACTGGGGCAAGGTCAAGGTTCTGGCTAAGTCGATGGAGGGCAGGCTGGCTACAGGAGCCATGCAGGCCCTGGTGAACACATTACTTTTTCTGGTCTGAACCGCAAGATGTGTGGTGAGATGTGTCGATTGGGTCCTCTCAGGGATGTTGATGGGTCAATCTGGCCCGCACAGTGAAGGTGATGCATCTGTTCAAAAACCACAGTCTGGAGCCAAGATGTATTGGTTCTGAAGTGCGTTGGGCAGGGTATCTCAATGCAGTCGTGGGATGTGTCAAACTCCGTAGACTGCGAGTGGCAGACATGTATGTTTCTGATGCTTCAGGCACTGTCTATTCAGGTGTGTCATCCCATACCACCATTCCTGTCCAGGAAGAGCCATCAGAATGCAGATGTATGCAGATGAGCACTCAGGCACACCTAACCTTCCTGTGTTTGTGGTTGGCTACAGGGAATGCACAAAGTGTCACTGTCACCCAACCCATATTTGTATTGGAGACAGGCTGCAGGCCTACAGAGCTGTAAGAGCAGAGAAATGCCCACCTTCTAAAAATGGCATTTCTAAAATAGCAATTTGACATCCAATTTTACCAGCAAAGAGGATTTATCATTAACATTTTCAAGATATAAATCATGACATAGCTATTTCTTTCTAATCAGGAATTACAAATTAAAAGTATATGAAGGAATTTCCAATGCTAACTTATGAGAAAAGTAGGCCTCACAGTAGTGAAAAGGGCTTTGGGAGTTTTTCACTACTAGGACATGTAAGACTTAAAAGTGCATATCCTACCTTTTAGGTATATAGCACCCTCTCTTATGGACTACCATGGGTCTACCTTTGAGGAGATCTATATGTCATAAAACCGGAGTTTCAGGAGTGGCAAGGGGTTTTAAATGCCAACTCAAAGTGGCAGTAAACTGCAAACACAGGTCCTACAATGACAGGCCTGAGACAGGTTTGAAATGCTATTTGTGTGGCTTATACAACTAGTGCTGCAGGCTCACTAATAGCATTTAATTTGCTGGTTCTGGGTATATGGTATACAAGGCACTTACTAGTAAATTAAACATGTCAATTGTGTGTACACTAATGTTACCATGTTTAGGGAAGAAGCACATGCACTGGTCATCAGTGTTAAAGTGCTCAGAGGCCTAAGACCAACAAAATGAATCAGCAAAAATATGTGGCAAGCAGGTAAAAGGTTTGGCAGAAGACTACCCTAGGCATGACAGGTCTAATAAGATTCCTAACCTTCAGTCATAAAGTTTCAAACTCATTGAACAATCTCATCTCCCAAACTTCTATTTCTAAAAATGCACCACAAGTTGTATAGAAAACTTTGACAGTGGCTCATTTTAACTCCACTGTCACCACTGACAAGTCTTCATCAAATCCCTCTGTACAGTAACATGTTATTAGGGGAACATTCAATCAGGGAATACTGGTTCTTCTGACACAAAGAATTCAAGGACACCCAGAGATGATTAGATGACTTTTAAGTTGAATCCCTTCTTTCATAGTTTGACTCTTGCTGTAGGCAAGACTGCTAGTATAAGGATTACAGTACTTATGTTTGTAGGTGACTATTCCAATCCTACAACAAAACGCAACTGTCATCCCAACCCTTCCGGCTCACAAGCAGCACCTCACTTAAACCCCAAACGGTTAAAGGTGATTTGTGGCAGTCTTTACACATTGACTCAAAAGGGTGACATCTCAGGGAGCGCCGTGGTTAAACGGAGATTACCCCTTTCTCACATTAACAACATGTCTCAATCACACACAGGCAATGAAGAAGATGCAATAGAGTTTCAATAATATTTATTTAATCAAAACTGAAATCTGTGATAAGTTGCATGGGCTGCAATGATTAAGATAATGACCAATGCAAGGAACAGAATTGTGAAGACAAGAGTCATTAACACAAAGACCCCCACCATCTTGCAATATCACTCGATTTAATGAAGTACCCTAGTCTGTAGGCCTAACCTCTAAACCAGAAGAGAGCTGGGTATGTTAAACCTCAATCTGCCAATACCATGTCCATGAGAAGATCCCCCAACCCTCGTTATCTTGGAATGAGGTCTCTAACTCAGACTCCGCAGGAACGCGAAGACTGGGTCAGTGTCAAGGCGATGTGCCGCAGCGATAGCAGCAATGGCTTCTGGTGGCAATCCCTCTGCCTTTTTGATAAAGTGAGGAGTATATATACAGATCTGCTTGGACCCCTGACGTGGGTTAGTTCCCAAACAATAGATAACAAGGCGTGCTTGTGACGGTAATTAGTATAAACACCTTGAAAGCGTGAAGAGGGAAAGTACCTAACGCGGACACCTTCAGTTTGTTTGTATTTGTCACCTGATTTGATGCCTTACCGCGGTGGCACTGATAGGAAAATCAAAACATGGGCCTAAATCAAAACAAGGCAGCCAACTTAGAAGAAATAATTAAATAAATGCACTAAAACAGAGCAGTCTAAGTAGGATAAAAGTCACTAGGTGACGGGACACGAATCTGCAAGCCAACGGCTAAGCTAACTCCTGTATCTCTATTAAAACAAACTAGGATTCACCACACCCTCCCCATTGTCGTAACAAGTGTGATGCCGTATCCGGATGCCACAAAGGGCAAAATAAATCCCAAACGCTGAAATGCTCTGTACTAAAAGCTAAAAATCATAAAAAAAGCTAAAAAATGTTGTTTAAAAATGGGAAAAAAACAATAGCTAAAAAACATATCAAGAGATATAATGTCGACCATGACAAGCAAGGCAGGCCAAAGTAAGAACAATAGAGCTATATTTTGAATTTAAATTGAAGCCAATCATCAAGTTATTTACAATAGTCATGATTTAGAAGAGCATCCCTGGAGTCATTACACGGATAGGACCCCAAGAAAGAGGCCACATCTTCAGATGTTAAATCGATCACAGGATAGGCAGATGGGTCCACGGAGCAGTAGTGCGTAGAAGTCTCTTGTGCAGGTGCACCCGCAGTAGTGCCATCCTCCATGGTGTAGCGGGCCAACTCGGTGAGCATGGAAGGCTCATAGGAGGCCTCGCGAATCAGCCTTAGTCTTAAGGGCACGACTGTGAAGGAACCCTCATCGGGGACATCAGCAGTTCTTGACCCACAGGAGGCACCGGAGTAACAACAAGGCACACTGTTGGCAAGTATTTGAAGAGGCACCATGTGCAGTGAAAGACTGGTTACACACACCGTAGGAGTGGTCGAAATGTCAGTGACAGCTCCAATTCCATCAGTAAGGAAGCATCAAAGATCTGAACCATGCATTCACGGCACAGTTGAGCTGGTGGCAGCGGCTCCATTGCTGTGTTTAGCTGAAAAGACACAATCACTGTGAATCAGAAGAAATAGCAGCAGTATCCCGCCAATCAATGTCAAAATAAGTTGAAAGCCGCCAAACACACTTGAAAAGAATGAATGGATGTCCGATGGGATGACTCCGAAGATAGTCTGGATGATGGAAACAAATCCAGACCCAACATCCTTAAAGAAATGTGCAATCCCGACTGTGTTCGAGACGTTAAAAATTCTGGAAACCAATTCTCCAAAGTGCTTGGGGAAGTTGGTATTTAATGGGGATTGTATCTCGGCTAATAATCTTGCAATCTGCAGAGTATGCGTCTCTCTGGCTGATGTCAATGCTCAGCTTGTCATAATTTACACTAATAGTATCAATGTGAGGCCACATGTCTGATACCTTTATCTCTCTTGTGGGGGGGAATAACACATGTCCACAACACGTAACAACCTTAGAGACTGAAATTGCGTAGGCATTTCCTGATCGCACACCGCAACAACTTTGGCCACTAAGCACCACATAACTTCCATTTGAAAGTACATGAAATGCCGGTCGAATCAAAGGGACAGGTGTACCCTCCAGAAAACAAGCCAAGTTTGCGTCCCCCCCATGGCAAAGACCATGAAGGGACACCTGTTTACAAATCATGGAATGACTAACAGTAGTCTCACATTCGCTTCCGCTAAGAAAGACCTCTGTTTCCCCGTTCAGACATTTGTAATCAAAGGGCAACTCCCACTCTTCCTTAATATAGCTATCGCCCAATCACTCGTACCTGCCCACAGCAAGATGCTTCATGCATTTCTAAAAGCGAAAAGCAGAAATGGGCAAATTAATGATGCCATGTAGGAGCCATACTTTTGAAGGACTCTCTGCAACTGTGAAAGGCAGCTTTTCTAACTTCTTCTCATGGAGCACGGTGAAACTCACTTCCCTTTATCCATTGTCTGCTGTTCCTTGGATAAATTAACAGCAGTGAACAATTCACTACCGTTAATATACTTCCATGGAACTCGGCCATTTTTCAATGTCTGTAACGTCTAACCTAACTGCACGATGGAACGCAGATGATTTTGCCCATGATATAAACGGGACATGTGTGTCTGAATTATGTCTATTGCAGATGACACTATATTTATCAGGGAATAAATTATGTTGGACAATGTATTCATGCCATGATCGACAACAGCTAAAGCCTTTTCTAAGTTTTCCTTATCTATTTGCCTTAAATGCGCAGCAGCTTCTATCTGAGAAAGCTTCCAGATCTCGTTGTACATAGCATATATGAATCCTTTAGAGCATAGCTTCCTAGGACCTAGCAAAATGTCCTGCAAGTCTACATCTTCAGAAACAGTGTTAAGATGTTATTTAACTGTGGCTAACATGTTAGACTGTACCCATTGTTGGCGCAGCTTACCCACACTATGGCCTTCATTACAACATTGGCAGTATATACCGCCTACCGCCGCAGCGACAGCTGCAAAAGTCCATCGCCGCGGCTACCAGCCATCCACCAAATTATGACCGTAGCCAGAACTTACCAGAAGGATGGCGGAATTCCAGCTGCGGCCATGGTGGCGGATGACGGTAAGGTGGTGCTGCTGCCAGCAGCAGCACCACGCCATTAGACCGCCGCAGACCATCTCATGACACATGATACGGCCTGGTGGAGTTCTGCTGGCGGATGCTGCAGCTGGCAGCAGCGCCCAGTCCCATCTCCTGCTATTGGACTCCCTGACATCAGGTAAGTTGGGTGCTCTGACAGGGGAGGGGGGCGTGGGGTGTTGTGTGTGTGTAGGGGGGGTGTCTGTCTGTGCATGTGTGTATGCAGGTGTGAGATACGTGTTGTCTGTGTGTGCATGTACGGCTGTGTGAGTGCATTTATGTTGTTTTGTGTGCATGCCTGTGTGCATGTATGTACGCCAATGTGGATGTGTGTGTGAATGGATGAATGCATGCGTGGATGAATATGGGTGTGAGTGTGTATATGCGTGTGTTAGATGGTGTATGAAGGTGCGTGTATGTCATGGGGGGGGTATGGAGTGGGAGGTGGGAGTTGTGGGAGACACCAGCAAAGGGGGAGCGGGGCGGGGAAGACCCCTATCAGTGACAGGGAACAGATTCCCTGTCACTGATAGTGCCTACCGCCATGGTTTTCGTGGGGGTAAGGAAGCCACAAAAGCCATGGCTGCAGGCGGGGTCATAATCCCGCAGGCAGGTTAGTGACGGCCGCCTGGCTGGAAACTGCAGTCTCCAGCCCGGCGGTTATTACCACAGTGGCGGGCGGTGTGGTACGTTGGCGGTTTGGCTTGAGCCAAACTGCCAATGTCATATTATGGGGAAAGTCCTGCCAGCCTGTTGGCAGTACTTTTCTCCATTTTACCACCGTCCACCAGGGTTGTAATGAGGGCCTATATGTTATAACTATACCTGTGTATTGACCCGAGATAAAGCGAGGATCTGGCCGACTAATCTTGAAACCCCTTGAGGAATTCAAAAAACGTACCTGACATCCATTGGTGTCAATTAGCCAGATTAACCACCCGCCGCGACTGGAAAGTGAAGAATTATAAGTACTGGCCTGAACCTTTGCATCTGGCTCTTCCTCGGTGACATTCAGGAAGGATTGCCAATCGATAAACTTCACTTCACTACTGGGCGTGTTCATTTTTTTAAACTTTTGCTAACCCCAGACAGGATGTCTGTTGAATGGTGTCATTTTAAAAGATCATTCGGACAGGAATCAGGCACGCTCTAAACAGAGCTTCCCTACCCTGTATCTGCCAATCTTTTTAAATCAACAGTGTTCTTCCAGTATTCGTAAACTTCAACTGTAAGATGGGAAACAAGGGATGTTGAATAAATCAGTTTAGTATCAGTTAGCAAAATGTTCCTAATTTTCGAAGGAGGCAATTTGAAATAATATGCCACTGAATTTTTGGCGTCATGCCCAGCGAAATAAGTGAATTTGTCTAAATAGTGTTTCGAGCTCCCACCTGGTGGTGTAGAACAGTGGTCCCACTGTGTGAAGTTAAATACTGGTCTGTGCCTAGTAGCGCGGTGCAGGTAGAAATGTCCCCAGTTGTTAAAACAGAACATTTCCCTATAATTCATTGTATTTCAATATACATCATCACTTTCAAACACTGAATAGTCCTCCATTTCAGTTAACATAGAATCAACTGTCTGAACATCCCAATCATCAGATGTAAAACCAGGTGTAATGACAACTGTCATAGAAATTTTAAACACATATGGAATTGAAATGACCAAAGTAGGCTTGTATATATCAAATGGGACGTTGTCCCACACAATACCATCAGGAATTCCCTTGAAAGCGTGAAGAGGTAAAGTACCTAACGCGGACACCTTTAGTTTTTTTGTATTTGTCGCCTGATCTTGACGCCTTAGCGTGGTGGCACTGATGAGAAAAATCAAAACATGGGCCTAATTCAAAACAAGGCAGCCGTCTTAGAAGAAAGTAATTAAATAAATGTGCTAAAACAGAGCAGGCTAAGTAGGGTAAAAGCCACTAGGTGACGGGGGCACAAGTCTGCAAGGCAACGGCTAAGCTAACTCCTGTATCCCTATTAAAACAAACTAGGATTCACCACAATTCTAGCTGCATGAATAGATAACCATAACTTGTTATGCCCCCCCTTCCAACCTCCAAACTATCAGCCTTAGATGGTGAACAGTTATTCGAAGTAGAATTGACTGACAGAAGGGATGAGGCTCTCTTGGAATAGTCCATACTTTCTCTATCAATATCTTATTCAACAATGGAGACCATTATCTCAATAACCAAAAAGGGAATATTTCTGCTTCCTCCCTCCAAATCTTGGTTACAAGTTAGGATTAATTGGATGAGAAAAAGACATATAGTAACGCCTTCAGTCATTGACTTGCCAGTGCATCCACCCTGATTGCTAAAACATCCTGAAACCTAGCAAAAAAACTTAAGGAGCAAAGCATTGTCTTGGTCTACAAATATATCTACTGATGACAATCAATCTTCCAGCAGATTTCCTGAAACGCATGTGCATCACTCGTTTCTGATTATCTTCCCCAAATATGACTTGAAACATTGCTGAATACCCCCACTGGTGAAGTAGAACTCTGCAATGTAGCATAATTGGGACCCCTGTCTCTAATACTTTTTATGGTCCTGATTGCTATTTGTATTGGAAACATTCTGCTGTCTTGAACAAAACCAGACTCTATTCATACTTTTCCTGTCTTGAGCTTTTATAAGGTTTCTTATATTTGTCTTAGAATCTTAACCTATGCTTGAAAGGTTGGCATGCTTCTGACTTTTGAAATAATTGTGAATTACTCTCTAAAAGCTTCCCAGCAAAAGGTATTTTCAACAATGAAGCTTCCTTCAATACATCCCACTTTTCACTTTTGTTAAATGCATCTACCTTCTTGTCACCACCACACCACCTGGAGTCAACGTTGAAGCAAGTGGATTTTCATATGTAATGTCTGATAGGTATTTAGTCTTTGTCAATTACAACAGCTGGGACATGTGCTGACCATTCTGAATAGATGACAAAAGGGTCTGAAAATCCTTAAACAAGGATTGTGAAGTATTAGTAGCATACATTTTTGTTCTCAATGCCAAATTCAAACCAGAGTTTGCCCTCTCGATGTTGTCTCTATCTTCATATCTACCAGGTATGACAAAACAATTACCTCTTTCACAGTTGCTATTTGACCTATAAGATTTGCCAGCAAAGGATCAATCACCAAAATCTGTGGTTAAACCATGTTTCCTTTTGCAATTAGTTACAACCTAGTCATAAACCTCAGGAAAGAGTTTATCTCTGGTTCTCTCAGTTCTTTCTTCAGAACACTCTGAATTGCATCATTTACAGGCTACATGGGAATAGATGGTCTGTTGAACTGACTAAACCATTCTCCACTAGTAGTGGGTTGATCATTGTCTGATGCTAATTGACGATTCAAGGATAAATAAGAACTCAATCCCTGTATCTCCTTCAGGATATGCTGTTCTCTAGACACTTCAGATTCACTACCACCACTCTTCATCACATTTGGGGGAAAGCCAAGGACGCCATGTAGTGCACCCGTCATGTTCCACAGCTGAGGCTCATCAGGCATCTGACTGCATCCAAGATGGCGGGCGTGGCGTTTGCCCGCTACGCAAGAGCCGCCTGACCGGAGTAAAAGTGTTCTTTGCCCTGCAAGTACACTGCCCAAGGTTTTCACTCCTCCTCTCTGGGAGATGGAGGGCTTCATGTGAGATCCGTCATGCTCAGGAGAAGAAGGAACCAGCAAAGATGTGGCATGGTAGCACAGCATGTGGCTTTACTCCCCCCTCTTTCATGCTCCAGCTTGACGGTGGCCTCCTGCATTTGACAAGTGACCTCACCTTCTCAATGGTGAGAGAGCTCTCCACAGCAGTGAGTCCTTAGTGGAGTTTGGGTGCATCGATGCAATATTCTGACATATTAGTGGAGAGAGAGCTTTAACATGGCCACACCTAGAGGTGGCTGTTCCCAAACTTATTAGTACCAAACAACCTACAAACATAAATATAAACCTATAAATTCTTGTGTGCATGAGGAGGAGGAAGAAGTAAGTACTGACGCTGTTTCGCCCGGAAGTGGTTGTCAGTAAATCTTAAGTATCTATAAGTGCCTGTAAAAGCCAGCAAGCATTATTACCAGGAAATAGTGCAACCCTGCAGTCTAGCATGGCGAATTCAGGCCAATGACCTGGTGGAGATGGGTTGTAGTGCAGCTTAAATGCGAGCAATGGGCACTCCTCTAAGCAGAGTACTATCCTAGGGTTGTTGCAGAAGCAGTTTGTGTAGCTACGGGTGTGGTTTGCAAAGTCCCAGGTGCTCTCCAGTGTTGGCCTCTATTCACAGAAATCAATTAAGGGAGTCTCAAGCAGTTTTATGTTGAAGAGCC
Organism: Pleurodeles waltl; assembly: GCF_031143425.1. Classification (NCBI taxonomy): domain Eukaryota; kingdom Metazoa; phylum Chordata; class Amphibia; order Caudata; family Salamandridae; genus Pleurodeles; species Pleurodeles waltl. The sequence goes on from NC_090438.1 coordinate 271,211,369, forward strand.
GGGTTGCAGGCAAACCTTTACACACCACAAAACATCGTAGCCATACCTCTGGTATTAAAGGGATCCAGCCTAGATCCTTGGGGTCAGAGTCTTTGAATACCTTGCCTGATCAATCGCCAGACCTTTAACATGCCAAGCTACAAGCAAGGTAGTTTGTGTACTCCCAAGAAGTGAGACCTCCTCTGGAAGAGAATCTGAGAGTCCCATGGTAGCTGAGGGAAATGGCTTCAGAGGTCCAGAAGCCCACACTCTATTGTTTCAGAAAAAAACTGAGGGAAGAGCACAAAAATGGCAGAGTAGCCCCTAGAACCCTCCGATATAAATGGAAGTGAGCTGAGTCTGCCACCTCACAGCACTCTGAGAGCTGGGAAAAAGCAGGCATATCCCTTATTCATAGCCACTGGTCCTAAGGAACAGCGTAAGGCAAAGAACTCAGTGGCGGAATGCAACACATCTAATTTGGAGACTGAGATTAAACAAGAAAGGTACCATGCCACTTCTGGTGTAATGTGCCTGCTGCAAATAATTTCCACTTTGTTTCATTTGACCTCTGGCATAGCTTCTTGGTACGTTACGTAGGGCATGGTGCGCAAGAGATCAATGGGCAAATTCTATGAGCAGTAGCTTCTACCACCGAATCGGGGTCCATATACTGGCAAGTAGTTTTCCAAGTGAAGGAGACACAACAAGTACAGTGCTTCTTCAGATTTTGGACAATTTTTTTTTTTTGATAAAGACCTTTTATTAAATTTTCGGGAAGAAAAAAGGTAAATGATACAACATTTTAACAAGGAGCCAACGTGGCACCTGACATTAGTCCGTCCCGAGTCCCAGTTCCCAGGCATCACAATATAAGTAAGGTCAAACACTACTTAGGCATCCACTGCTGCCTCCCACTTCCCCCATATCTTGTCATATTTATTCGGGCATCCCCTGGCCTCGTATACCAATTTTTCACGTTGTGCACACCAGTCCATCCCCCGCCTCCACTTAGCCAGAGCTGGAGCACCCCTAGATTTCCAATCTGCCATTATATCCCTCTTAGCCACCAGGCATGCCACCCCAAGGAGGGTTCGGTCTGATCTTCTCAGCCCGGTGTCTCCGATTTTGGACAAATTAAGAGTAATGAAAATCGCCCAGAAAGAAGCTCAGAAAAGAATGGAATAGCAGCTATGTCAAATCCACACTACTGTGTAGCAGCTCACACCATGAATATCACAGGTGGAACAGTGGGTCTCGGACTTGGAAGATGTTAGGCATCAGCAAGAAGCACATTCCAGCAAATTATAGTCAGAAACAACAGAACTTCAATTTAAAATAGACGATATAGAAAATAGATCTTGTTATTCTACTCTAAGATTCACTGGGATTCCATAGGGGCTTGAAGCCAGCCAAATGGTTTATAGTCCCATTTTGGATCTTAGTCATAAGCATGTATATCCAGAGGCCGCTGATCACAATTTGGGATTAACAATAATCCAAGCTCATTGTGCTCCTGCCAACCAACCTCCTAATACAAATTATCCACAAACAATCTTAGTTAACTTCAGAGATTTCTGGATTAAGGAACACATTCTTGGCAATGAGATAAAGCATATTAGACCTCTGAGAATTTCACATTTAAAATCTTTTCCGAAATGTCTGTGGTGTCCGCTCGTTGCTGCAAGAAATTTAAAAGCAAGATTAGTTGTTTCCAGAATCTTGGTGCCTCCATGGGCATTGTCCAGCAGTCTGGACTGAAAGTTCTTCACAAGGGGCAATCATATATTTTTCAGTCAGTGGAGCAAGTAAGGGACTTTTTACATTCTCTACAACATCCATGAGTAGGCGGTTGGGAGAATGGGACTGGGTCCCTAGATTTTAACCTATAAATTTAGCTAATGTTGTAAGGTTTACTGTATCTCTGCTTTTTCTACTACTTGAGCTTTCTGTTCCCATCTGGTCAAGCTATACATCTCTGCTGTTAGATGTCTTAGGTGGCCTGCAGGAGCTATGCTAAGGCACCATCTAACTGCTGGGGGGGTAGGGTGGGTGGTGAGTTGCTGGAGGGATTCTGCCCGAAGGGGACGAGGGAAGGTAACTCCTGGGTGAGCCCCAGATGGGGAGGGCTCCAGGGAGGAAGGCCTCTAGAGGGTGGGGTTGGGGCATTGGGGGGAGGGAGAGGCAGGTAGGTGCAGCAAAAAAAATACAATCAAGTAAAAAAATCTCATGCAGTACCGCTATGCACATTTCCACAGTGGACACCAGACAGTGGGACTACTCCATATTTAACACCAGTAGTTCAATGTCAGGTTGATAGGGAAATAGAGCATGCTGATTTTTGTGGCTTAGGACAAAGATACTACCCTAGCTAATATGAGTAGTCCAGTGTTTAGCACTGAGTATAATAGTTGTTTCCTGCAATACAAACAGGATTAATAACCATTTGAAATTTAGATCAATCCTATCATGGTTGAATTGATCGGAGCTAAAGTTGTTTTGCTCCAGGAGACACATTTGAAAGGCTTTTCCAAGCTACCAAGATTATCTAAATTTGCTTCCAATCCTTTTATGCATCTGCAAATGCAGGAGTTAAGGGGTGGCTGTATTCTTGACTCGTAACTTCCCAGGTGAAGTGATTCAGCTAGCGCAGGACCATAAAGCCAGATGGACTCTGGTTACTCTGCAGGTCTATTATCAAGTCATACACCTGGTTATATTTTATGGGCCCTAGCCGATGAGATGACCCTCTCAGAAGAGGCCTATAATGCTCTAATACCTCTTAAGGGATTAGCTTTAATTCGCTGCAGGATTAATATTATTCAAGATGTAAATTCAGACTGCTCTTGCCAGAATAAGCATCAGAACAAGTTAAAATCAGTTCTGTTTTTAGCTAATCTGGCAAGTGATTTAGCTTTGGTAGATCCTTGGTGGGTTGATCATCCTACAAAGAAGGAATTCACATGCTTCTCTAAACATTGTAACTCTTGCCTCGTGTATCAATTTCTTATTACCCTCATATAGTTGGAGAAGAGACAGAACTGGTATACTCTCGAACCCTTTCTCCAACCACTTAGTTCCCTTTGTTTATCTTAAGTTGGATAGGCTTTCATAAGGGTGACTAAAGTGGTTACTAGATAAATATTTATTAGCACAGGAAAGCTGGGTAGCAGCCATGTGGGTGGTGTTAGAAAAGTTTTTGTAGAGTAATGAGGACACAGCATCTGCTGTTGCTGTTAGGGGGTATATAAGGCCTTTATTCATGGAGAAGCGATCTCCTATACAGCCCAAATTAACAAACTGTGATGAGAGGAATTCTCCTCCCTACAACATGATTTATAGGAAGTTCACAGATCAGATTCCATTCTCCATGCTCTCATTTCCAAAGCTAACTTAGAGGCTTTGGGTCAAAGACTCAAGTAAGTCTTTATTTCCAAATAATTATTCAAGAGGAATACATGATTTTAGCAATTCAATGAGGAAAGTGACCATATTGAGCACTTTCTGGACTGGTCATTGAAAAAGAAACAATATCAAGGGGTCATCAAATCAATTTTTGACGTAAAACAGAATCACACTGAGATGGAAATGGATTAGATTGGCAAGTTATTTTTAGAACACAATGAGCCTCTACTATCAATCCCTCACCTGGATTAATTGATGACTTCTTACATCGAATAGAGTTATTGGTACTGAATAGGGAGCTTAAAGAAATGGTGGGAGCCCCAATTATGACTGCAGAAACTAAGGACTCCATCAACCTCCTGTCTAATGCCAAGGCGTGTAGCAATGATGGCCTGCCAGCCATATTTTATAAAGTATTTTCAGATCACCTGACAAAGTTCTTAACAAAGCTATTGAATGAATTTCTAGAATTAGGTGAAACCCATAATGAGTTCACTGAGGCAGTTACTATAAGCTTCCTGAAGAAGGACAAACCTCCCAAAGACCCTGGTTCATATTGCCCCATCAGTTTGTTGAATTGCAAATAAATTATTTGCTGAAATGTGGGCGTTAAGAATTGCACCCACCACTGCATCTGTAGTACACCGCAACCAAAATGGCTTTTTGCTGGGAAGATCCATGACAATCAATATGAATTGTCTCATACAAGCAATGGAAAATTATGCTAGGAATAATATTGAGGACTCCATAACCATGCACAATGCTTAGAAGGCCTTCAATCACATCCATTGAGATGTCCTGTTTGCCATTTTGCTTCACTTTGGGTTTCCCTTCAAAGTAATTGAGCTGTTGAAGAACCTACACCCCAGGGCGGAGGCCAAAATTATAAGCAATGCTAAAGTTGTGGGGCTTATTCCGATAAGAAGAGACACTAGGCAAGGGTGCCCTATCTCGCCAGTACTTTTTGCTATGGTTTAGAACCCTTGGATGAGACTCTTAGGAAAGACATCCAGATTCGGCACCCACTTCCTGGAGCCTCAAAACTAAAATTGTTCGCTGATGACATGATCCTTTATTTTAGAAGGTAATTCTCAAAATATTTGTAACACCTTTAGTAAAATTAACCTTTTTCAGATATTTGAGGTTACAAGATTAATCAGAACACAAGTGAAGTCCCTCTATATGATTGCTTACCCACAATTTTGCACTTAGACATGCAGAAGCATTTTTGGCTATGCAGCAAATAAGATAGTTGGGCATTTTTGTCTCCCTTCTACCAAACAGCATCTAGCACTATGGCAGCAGCAGTATTTCTTTACTGGGGCTTTGGTCCCTAAGTCACTAATCCTTCAAAAGTGAAAGTTCCCCCGTTGCTCTCACTTTTGAGGCATGGGACAGTAAAATGCTGCTAGTTAAGGGCCAGGAAAAGCTTTATGCGCAAAGAGTGGGGGCACTGAATAAACTTAGGGGAATCTGGGAGGTATAGTGGCCAAAACAAATGTCTCTTAGTTTCTTCCTTTCTACATTTTTTTTCTTTCCTACATTTATGTAAGATGATTGACTGGAATGATTACATTTAAAGCAATGAATTGTTTGATACCTGCTTTTCAATAAAAAATATATTTTTAATTTTTTTTGGTAATAGCCAGGATGAGGAAACTCATGAAATTAAAGAAAAACACTTTTGTGATGCATCAGACCCTGCTTGTGACTCACATAATCTATATTGATTCCCCTGCTGTGTTTAATTGAAAGTTCAGATATTGACTTTACCAACATCTGTGATTGCTGCTCAGACATCTTTGCAGACAAATCTTTTTCTGTTGAAGATCTCCTTCCCTTACCCCTCTGAAAATTTGCCATTATCTCATCTGAAGGAGACAAGTGGTGTTGCTTATAAGTATGATTCCCCATGGTCATTCTGCACCCAATGACACAGCAGAAACTATCCACAGCAGCCCCAAAATAGTTTTTGCTCTCTTATTTTTACATTCGTATAAAATCACTATAAGGAAAATTCCTAAAAAAACACATAAGGAAGGGCACATAGATATTACCTCCCTGTTAATTTAATTTTCATTCATTCGCTTCTAAGGAAAAATAGTTGTTCAGACAAATGCTCCTATTACTATTTTCCCTGATGGGTCAACCAGACCTTTAAAAAAAAAAAGATCTTCCTGTCCAGGCTACTGGATGTTTTTCACCAAAAAGTGCCACGATAAATGACAGACGACCAGGAACTACCTGCCAACCATCCACTCAAGATGCATCGATGATCAGCCTGGCTGTGCAGTAGCTCCTGCTACATTCTTCTCCATGGCAACAAATCCTGTTCAGTAGGACCTCTTGTTGAAGGTATCTGGCTTCATGGAGCCATTGTCGGCTATGGCCTGCAACTTTGTCCCACAAGAGATTTTGGCTTCTTAAAAAAGTGATAAAGACCGAAATTAAAAATCATTATTGGACTCAATGGTGACCGGCTCCCCAATGATGAAAAACCTCCTCAGCCTGGAAATCCAGCTTTTGCTGCTCAGAAGTTTTCCTGCCATTGTCAACAGCTTCAACAAGACTTAATCCAGTGGCTCCCTGGCGATGACTCTTCTTCCTTTGATAAAGCCTCCTGCCTTGCCCCCCTGAACTCTACCTTCTCAGAAACCTTTCTTCAGAATTTTTGCTAAGTCTAAATGTAAGCCCAGACTGGGTCCAGTCCACCTTGTGTGTCCACCCCATGCTCCATCATGATCGGCCTTAACTATTGACTTGGTGCAACCAGTTACCCGCAGTTGGCGCTTTTATTTTTTGGGGACTATTTTGCACTTTGACATTGAAAATTCATACATCTGGTTCTACTGATTGGATGTAATTTGTTTTAGTGTAATTTTATAATGAAAATTTATTTTCTTTTTCTAAGTTGGATTTTGATTTTTCTTGTGTTGGGCTTTCACTTTAATACTGTTTATGTGCTGCATAACTACTTCAACATTGTTTCTAAGTTAGACCTGACTGCTTTGCTTTGTGACAAGTTACCAAAGGGTTAAGGTTTGCTTTGTGACTATTAGGTTTTACTCTGACAAATACTGTGTTGTTGTTTCCTGAGTGAGGTCTCCACATGTTAGAAATGGGGTCTCTGGTTGGCAGTCAATTTACATACTGTCCAAACAGGGGCAGGGTAATGGAGATGCGCACCCTGCTCACCCCCTTGGTAGCTTGGCACAAGCAGCCAGGCTTATCTCAGAGGAAATGTGTAAAGTATTTGTACCAATACACACAGTAATACAGTGAAAAACACTACAAAAGGACTCAACACCAGTTCAGCAAATAAGCCAATATTTATCTAAATCAAACAAAACAAAATGACAACAATCCAACATACACAAGCACGGGTATGGATTTTCAAACTGAAAAGTCTTACTCCACAGAAAAACAATGAAATGCATTGTTTTCACACAAAGTACCTGGTTTGCGTAAAAAATAAAGCCGGGCGGGTGAGCATGCATTGGAGAAGTCAGCGATGCATCGATTCCTTACTCGCAAGTGAGACAGTAAGTCATTTCTTCTCCGGAGGGTTAGGCGATGTGTTGTTTTCCAGGTGCTGGCAGAGGAAGTCTTTGATGGCCCTGAGACTTCAGAAAAAGGGGCAAGCTTTGTCCAAACACTTGGAGACAATTCACAAGCAGGAGACCACCCCAAAGTCCAGTCTTTGTCCTCTCTCAGGTAGCAACTGCAGGCCAACCCAGCAAAGCACACTCAGAGGCAAAGGGGCAATACTCCTCCTTCAGCTCTTCAGTTTTTCTCCTTGGCAGAGGTTCCTTTTAATCCGGAAGTAATGTAAAAGTCTGGGGTTTTGGGTCCACAATTTATACCCCTTTCTGACTTTGAAGTATGCATACTTCAAAGAAAAGTCTCTGTTGTTCAAAAGATCCTGCCTTTCCCAGGCCTGGTCCCAGAAAAACACAAGGGGGTTAGAGACTGCATTGTATGAGGACAGGCCCAGCCCCTTCAAGTATAAGTGTCAGCTCCTCCCTCCCCACTCTTGCCCAGGAGACTCATCAGGATATGCAGGCTATACCCCAGTTCCCTTTGTGTTACTATCTAGAGGGAATTCACAAACATTCCAACTGTCAGTCTGATCCAGACTTGAAATACACAGGCAGGCAGAGGCACAGAATGGTTAAGCAAGAAAATGCCCACTTTTTAAAAGTGTCATTTTCAAACTGACAATCTAAAAATCAAGTTTACCAAAAGGTGTATTTTTAAATTGTGAGTTCAGAGATCCCAAACTTTGTATCTCTACCTGCTCCAAATTAGAGATATTTGAAGGCAGTCCCATACTAACCTATGAAAGAAATAGCCTCGCACCAGTGAAACCCGAATTTAGCAGTATTTAACTATCAGGACATGTAGAACACATTAGTGCATGTCCTACCTTTTACATACTCTGGGTCCTGCCCCTGAGGCTTCCTCTGGCCTACGTTAGGGGTGCCTTACATATACAAAAAGGGAAGGTTTGGGCCTGGCAAGTGAGTACACTTGCCAGGTCGAATTGGCAGTTTAAAACTGCACACACTGACACTGCAGTTGCAAGTCTGAGCCATGTTCACAGGGATACCCGTGTGGGTGGCACTTAGTGCTGCAGACCCATTAGTGGTATTTGATTTACGGGTCTTAGACACCTATAGTGCACTTTACTAGGGACTGACAAATAAATCAAACATGTTAATTATGGAAAAGCCAATTAAATGTACAGTTTACACAGAGAGCACTTGCACTTTAGTATTGGTCAGCATTGGTAAAGTGCCCAGAGTACCAAAATCCAGCAAAACCAAAGTCCAACATACAGTCACAACATAGGAAGCAGAGGCAAAAATAGACAGGGGAGACTACACCAGGTATGCCAGCTCTAACACCACCACTTTCATCCAATAACCCAATTCAATTTCTTACAACCACACAGTCCTGAGCACTGTGACAGACAACTGTTAGCAAAGAGGAGCATCACTCCCTACAAATGCAGGCCCAAGCTCCGCTGATTGGCCTTGCAGATCTGAGCATCACTTTAAATATATGCAGGCCCAAGCTTTGTTAAATGGAAACACGGACTACAGTACATCTGATCACTAGAACACAAGATCACTAGAACTAGGCTCAAGCACCACTATTCTAAATTATATCTTATATTTCAAAGGCCAGTGGCCTGCCATCATACAAAGGACTGATAATGCCCCACAGGGCTCCTGGTAGACAGGGCTGGGTTGAAAGGGAAACTTGTTCACTTCAAAACCACTCTTTGAAGTTTCCTCTAATTCAAAGGCACTTTTGGGTATATATATTGGGTCTGTGATCCCACCAAATCAGACACTTCTGGACCTACCACTGGACACTATAAGAGGGACTGCCTGGCTGCCCAAAAGACTCATCTGGACAGCTTTGCTGGAAGGACTGCTGGCCTGCTTGTTGCCCTGCTGCCTGCTGGTCTCTGACTCTGCCAGAAGGACTCTGCCTTCCTCCTCAAGTGCTCTCCAAGGGCTTGGATTGAGGTTACTTCCTGTTCTGAGATCTTTGGGCTATCAAAACATTCACCAAAGAAGAGAAAATCCAGGGTGTCAGGCAATCAACACAACACCTGCAAAACTTGATGCAACACCTTCAGCACCTGCCTCGCAGCTGAGAAATCACTGCATCGCCTGCCAGATCGATGCAGCACCTGATGCCTCTGCTTAACACATTATGGGTTTTCTACACATCGTCCCTGGGCATCAAAATATCCCCGCATCATAGTGAGGAACCAAGGCTGCGCTCCTGGAAACCGACGCATCACCTTGCAGCATGGAAAGAAATTTTGCATCGCCTTGCATCATGGAAAGAAACGGCACATCGTCTTTGCTGCACCAGAAAATAAACACATTGCTTTACTTTCTGATGCATCTCCTCCTCTGCAGCTCCTCTGTGTAGTTATTTTTTACGCTTACAAGGTACTATGTGTTAAACACTGATTCTTAAGGTTTGAGACTCATTTCATCTTAAAAAGTTGATATCTTGACTTGTGAATATTGCATTTTTGTCGTTTTGGTCTTATTTTATGCCGATAAATAATATCTATTTCCTGAATTGGTGTGGAGCACTTTATGTGGTGTTTACATTGTGCTACTTTATGAGTTATTTCACAAATACTTTACACATTGCCTTCTACGTTAAGTCTGCCTGCTATGTGCCAAGCTACCTGAGAGTGAGGACTCGATAACTTAGGTTGTGTTGTGATTTACCCTGATTATGGATGTGGGGCCAGATGTATTAAGGTCCTGGTTTGCTATTTAAGAAATGCAAAATGGGATGTATGAAATTTGCGACTCGGTAATAGCGATCTCTTAAAATTTGCAATCGCTATTACGGAATCGCAATTAGAGAATGGGACTCCTGCGAATGGTTTTGCATTTTCCAATTTGGGAATTCCTGTTGGGAATTTGAAAATAAGGTAATGTAAACCCCAGGGTACATCTTGAAAGGCATTTTTGCATTCGCAAACGGCCGAATTTTGCGATTCGCACCGTTTGCGAATGCAAAATTGCTTGATACATCTGGCCCGTGGTCCCTACTTGGACAGGGTGCATACCTCTGCCAACTAGAGACCCAATTTCTGACAAAGCAGAAATATGTGTTTGGCCTGAAGATGCACATATTGCCATAGTAGTCGTAGGCACAGAAAGGAGCGACTTTGTGTGTATCTGCTTCTTGTGAAAGACGTGATTAACATCTCTCACACTAAAGTTAGCCAGTGGTTGAAGAGGGCTAACCCATTTACCCATACTGTATTATGTAGTGGGTGGAAGAACAATGTGAAAGGTAATCCAATGAATCTGACTCAAAAATGGTTTACTGTGGAGGGTTGTCCGACATCAGAGAGAAAAAGCTCCAAAAAAGTGACAAAGTCTGAATGTAAAAAGTTGTCCGGGCCTTCCCATGCAGGGTATCCTGGGAGGGCTCTAGGGACGTCAGATCCAATTGCAACTTCGGCCTGAATGAAGATTTACAACCTGGAAAAAAGTCTGAAGGTAGAATTCTTCACTAAGGTCTCCTGCGATTAATCTCTGAAGAGGGCTCCAGGGAGGTCCGATCGGATTGGTGACTTCGTCCCAGTGAGAAAAATCTTCAAGAAAAATACTAAGTACAAAGGTAAACTTTTGGCTGAGGCCTCCGACTTGCTATAGCCAAGCAGGACTCCATCACGGCAGGCCTCCAATGTTGACTTTGCTCCAGTCGAGGTGTGACCAGATATCCCGAGTGGCGCTTTTAGTTTCTATGCGCTAAAAAATATTTCACACCTGCTTTTAAATCAGTCCACAGATCTAAAAGAAACATCCCAATTCAAGACTCTTTTCATCATTTAGTCCTCCAGTGCTGTGCCCTGGAATTCCTTCCGAAGGTGATCGAGTAGCATCAAACATTTAGGACTGCGATACACTTTGCTGAACGTACTGGTGATAGACCCACCTAAAATAAAAAAAATCATGGCATATTACTGGTTTCAGTAACATGCCCACAGGAACACCTCTTCCCTCCATTTAAGACTTAAGATGAATTTCTTAAAACTCAGAAGCAGCACAAAACTTTGCCTCTTTCTTTAAGACTAACTCTCAACCATCTTTCTCTAAGCAATGAAGTTCCACTTATGGTTTCAAAAACATATCCAGCCTCTGTTGCAAAGTCACTGGGATCCCAAAAACAAGCAATCATCATCTTAGACTTTTTCATTAAGTATTTTTCAGCTCTAAGACATTAGTGAAGGACCTTAGTGCCCTAGAACTCTGCAGATATTCTGTCCACCAAAAGTGCACATGCTTAGCCTTTCAGGGCTGAATCTGCAGATGTGTGAAATGCAAGAATTTATCAAACAAACTAAACTAACTCATAGGATAACATTTCCAGAGGAATAATCCATGAACATCTTGGTCTACTGTATTGAAATATACACACACAAAGAAGCTACTCAAAATTATTATCTTAGCTCGCGTTGTCTCTAATTAATTAGAAGAATGGCATTTGTGCTTATTACATAAAAATGTTTGGCATTAGCACAATGTCATCCAAATTCATTTCCAGAAATAAAAATATATCCATAAGTAATCTAATAAAAAGAAAATATCACATATACTGATTTACCTAATATAATCAGACTCATTTAGTTTACGTGGCAGAATTGAGATTACCTGAAAACCCTTGCAAAAAAAAAAAAAGAGAATCATCAGCTGTGTGGCTACGTGAAGGGCCTGGTAGGATGCAAGGGCAGATGGCTGCAAGGTGTGGAGGCAGGGCAGGCTCTGTGCCCAAAATCTGCATCTAACCCCCAGAATCAAAGGGCATGTGTTGTACGGGCAAGATGTTTGGATGATGGCACTGCCTCGAACCACTCATATTGCTGTTAAACAAACAGACCGTCACTGAAAAAGCACTGCCAAAACAGTTAAGATTCAGAACCATTCACATAAGAAAAGCCTAAGAAAGCCAGTGAAAAATATGACCGTTAAAATGATGTCATGCTTGAACGTCAAAATATAAAAAGCCCTAAAATTTGCCAAACAGATATGGGACCCAATTCACAAAAGTAAACTTAGGCTAAAAGTCTAAATTGAGAACTAAAGTCTAACTTTATACGTAGTAAAGTTAGGGGCATATTTAAGAAAAGTGGCGGACCACATTTCTTGCATCCCTTAGTGCACATTAATGCCACCATGTGTGTGTCGTATTTAAAATACAGCAAACCATGGTAGTATTTAGGGGACTAGAGTCAGAATTTTTTACACTAGTCCGGCGCTTTGCAGGATTAACATCAAAAACGCTAATCCTGCAAAGTACCTAGAGGCCCATTGTAACCAATAGAAGCCTCCTTTTAACGCCTGCTCTGAGTAGGCATTGAATGTGCGGAAAAAAATGGCGCAAGGAAATCTCTTGTACCATTTTTTGGCCCCTCTATTGGGGGAACGTCCCCTTTGCATTCATTATGCCTAATGCAGGCATAATGTAGCACAAAGGGCTACAAAGTGGCGCAATGCATGGCCACTTTGAAAATATGGCGTGGCGTTTTTGTCGCTCTAACACCACATTAGCATAACAAATATAATAAGTCCCTTAGACTTTTGGTCTAAACTTAGACCAGAAGTCTAAACTTAGATCAAAAGTCCAACATTACAATGAATAAAGTTAGAATTTAGGTTTAAACTTAGACTTTTGGTCTAAACCTAGACTTTTAGTCTAAGTTTACCTTTGTGAATTAGGCCCATAGTCTGCCACACAAACCATACCTTGTGCAACTTCCTTGAAAACATAATATTCTCAAAAGTGTACTTTTCCTGACCTTACAAATGATGCTACTGGCATTGCTAATTATATTAATCACTGATTGCATTACATGTTGCCTTACCATTGACATTACTGATCATATACCTAAAGGCATGGAGCCAGATTCACAAAGGTAAACTTAGACCAAAAGTTTAAGTTCAGACCAAAAGTTTAACTTTGCTAGTGGTAAAGTTGGACTTTTGGTTTAAGTTTAGACCAAAAGTCTAACATAGACCGAAAGTCTAACTAATCTCTACTAGTAAAGTTAGACTTTAGGTCTAAACTTAGACTTCAAGTCCAAACTTAAACTTTTGGTCTAAGTTTACCTTTGTGAATCGGTCCCATAGTATTTTTAGTTAATGTACATATGGTTATTTAATGATGTTGTGTTGTTAAATTGGGCCTTTTATTTATACTACTAGTGAGAGTCACAAACAGTACTTTTGGTGGAGCTATTTTTTTCTCTAACCTTGAAACGTTGTAATTGTGGGGAAAAGAGTGGGCCACAAACATTGGAGGCACAGAAAGATGCACAAATAGTCTGCGCACATTTATATATGCTTGTGACTGTATGCTATAGCACATTAAAGGCCTGTTGGGTTTGACAATTCTTGTTTGAAATTTGTGAACAGGGAATGTGAAGTTTCTGATCAGAAGGTTTACTCACACGAAATACCCTGCTTCTTGCTTGTTTCAATTGTGTTGCTGGCGTGCATTAAATGCACCAACAATTACAACAATTTGACGGGAAGGATATTTGTAGCCAAATTTGAAGTGTGATGGGCAGACATTTTTAATTATTTGAATTACATTTCTCTGAAGGGCCATCGTTAATAACCATAGCAGTAAAATAAGCATCTACTATGTAATTAGCGGGAAGATAAGGAAAGGGCCTGAACATTTGTGTGGAAAACATTTTATTTACCTCAGCTTAATTGCAATATGGTGTTTAAACAAAATCGACAGGACACAGAGTGCCTCTTGTGGAATTCATGGAATGTTTTTATCATATATGGAAGTGTTCTAAGCCTCATTTTAGTATACCTTGAAAATCATTCCTTTGTTTAAAGATTTGAAAGATTATGCAAAGGTTTAAGGAACCCAATTTCAATAGTCAACTTTAATACCAATCCTATTTTCAAGCAATCTTTAATCAGAGCATCATTTCTTGTCTTGAATATGTCCAAAGTTCATTCTGGTACAATTCATATTTCAGTTTATACGTTGAAGGACTCATGTATGATCACATTTTCCTCAATAGTTGTTTTTTCTGACTCTGTGGTGATGATTCACAAAAGCATTTCTGAGTACAGGAAATAGTGCTACATGAGTACTCTTTTTTATATTCTATTTCATGCCTTTGTGAATCAACCCATACCTGCCAACTTCATATCAGTAAAAAAGCAAAGACATACCTGTACTAGCTGTACATTAATGTTCCCTGAATATTCACATTTTATTCTAATTTTAAATGTCACAAAGACAATGTAAGAAACTGCCAATTCACAAAGGCAAAAATGAGTACTATTTTACTTTGAAATACCTTTGTGAATAGGTACCATTGTGACAGTGGGTGCTGTTGCAATGGTACAATCTATAGAACAAGAAGGTCCCAGTACCACTTCCTCATCTGGGAATACAGCATACACCGATGCTACCAGACTTTTCAACTGACAGAGATCCATCTTTACCTCTGTGACAAATGGCAATAAGATTCTAAAGTGGGGAAAAAGCAGTAATTGACTAATTGAAAGCGAAAGTTGCTAATACTTAGCTATCTAACTAGTTGGAGACAAATAAGCTTCTATGTAGTACTCAATCAGGTTTTGGCCGCAGCATAGTGTAGAATATGCTCTTCTCAAAGTGACTGAAATCATGAAATCCACTCTTGATGAAGGGAAAAGTGATGCCTTAAATTTTCTTAACCTATCTGCAGCCTTTGACACCATTATCTCACTCAGTGCTACTGCAGAGGCTGGCCGAGATAGGCATAAGTGGTTTGGCATGGTGCTGGTTTCTTCCTTGAACAAAGAGCCTAAAAGATTTGGCTGCTCCCCCATTCTTCTTCCCAGAGGAATGTCACAGGGCTCTTCTTTGAGCCCCACTCTGTTTAATTTTTATATGGCTCATATAGCCACTCTGATTTCATCCTATGGTTTGGCCACTATCTCCAATGCATTTGATACCCATCTGCTTCTTACTTTCACCACTCTTCCTCTGAGAAAATGTCATCCTTTTTCATTTCCCTGAGAGATGTTCTTCACTGGATGCATAAGAGCTATCTTCAGTGCAATGTGGAGAAAAAACCGAGTTACTAATGTGTGGCAAGGCCAGAGACCAATGGACAAACTGGGGTTGGCAAAGGGATCTTCCTCTTCTGCCTCCCGCGTTAGTGGCAGTTAAGAACCTGGGAGTTAAAAAGATGACAAGTTATCTATAGACCCCCTATTATGTCAGTAGCATAGATTTGTTTTGGTTTGCTAAAGTTTATAAATAAACCTCTTGACTTCTTACCATTAGATGCACACAGTATAGTATTCCATGTGTATTCTTTAAAAACCACCTCATTCATTCATTGAATGGAATTGGTATGGCTGAAAAGCCTGTCTCAAACTCTGAAATTGTGACTCAGCTGGAGGCTGAAAAAGAAAAAAGTGAGACATATTCAGTACTGAACTCACTTATCTGTTACTTGCAGAACTTTGTAAAATATATAAAATGTAATTTGTAGCTACACAAGACATAAATACAGGAACTGTGATGAAAAGTCTTATTAGGGGTGGTGATGTGCTAAGTCGGAAGAACTAACCTCCTCCCTCTATGCAAAAGATATTCTTGTGTAGAGGCCAGGATTCTAGTTTTATTGATTTGAATCCCCACATCTTTCTAAAATGAAACATAATAATGGGAAGGAGACTCCTCATGCACTGCATAGGGTGGGCATTTTTGTACTCCTGGAAGATATTCAAGAGATGTCTTCTCTTAGGTCAGCCTTTCTTATTAACTTGTTTAGTATTACCCCTCCCCATTTCCCAAATGTTTCTCTCTTTATACAGACCCTCCTTGCATTATTAAAAACTTGCTATGTGCAGGATGTAATTAAGCCCCTGAATGTGGTAGCTTTTTTTGTGAGGTCCTGTGCAGCAGTCCTGAAATACAGCATTATTTGTATGCACAATAGGCCATTCGTGGTCAGGAATGTGTTCCAAACACACAACTGATCTGCCTGCTCTATGAGAGGACTTTGCCATCAATGCCTAAAGATTCCCATGCCTACCAAATAGTCTAATAGTAGGCAAGCAGTCTTGGGTGTTGGGCAGGCCATGAGAAGCAGACTGCAGAGCTACCTCAGAGAAAAAGATGAGAAGTGTGGCAGTGAACAGTATTTTCAGGCTACGCACCATCTTCTTGTACCCACTGCAGTGAGGTGACACATCGCATCATTGACCCTCCCACAGGGTGGGCAGACTAGAAAGACATAGAGCCATGGCTGCCTATGTGTATCTTCCCTGCATTTGGCCCAAGGTATAGCAGGTGAAACTAGGTTGTCTGTTCATGATGCAGGTCCTAGCCTAGTGGCAGAGCACAAAAGGCTATGACACAAGGAGAGTTGTGCACAGATCTAATAGAGGCCTGGGACTAATAATGGAGGCCAGGCTCTAGAATTCACTCCACTGCACTGGCAGAAGACAGGTTAAAGAGTGTGTCTGGCCATCCTTATCCTCTCGCCAGCATGAGCTGATCAGGAGAAAGAGGAGTATGTCTCCTCTTTCCCCTTTGTTCTTCTAGCCTGTGTATGGAAGAGCTTGTTCGAAATACATCGATAAAATGAACCCAAGAAGACCCAACATTAGCCATTTGGCATACCAGCCAGCCCTTCTTTGGGAAGACCTCGGTTGTAGGGATGCTCTATAATCATCTGAGAAGGGTCCCCAGATGCACACTGCACCTGTATCAGGCTGAATAATGTGAGAGACTACTATTGCAGTAAGGCACTGGTCTCAACTGAATTCATACACCATGAGGTCTCTCAATATTTATGAATAAGGACTGCTCCCTCCTTAACAAGAGAAAAGGCATAAACAGACCAAACTTGAGATCAACCCAGTTCCCACTTCCACCCTGATCAATTAATATTTTTGTGGCTCTGATCTGGTTTCCAGAAGAACACGGCCCTCTATTTCATAGTGGAGAGAGCCTACTGATCTTTGGCCCTGCAGCCTTTGGCTGATGCTCCCTACAAGCCCACTACTGATTATTTTCTCAGCCATATGAAACTGTATGCAACCTTGGCTGTATGGGAGTATAAGCTCTACCATAACTCCTCCAAAATCATGATTTTCCTGGATTATACACTCAAGGTCTGACAACCATGCAAGTCCTTTTCAAAGGTCCCACAGATGTTGAGGCTGATGCAGCTAAACCATATGTTGCTATTGCTGGCTGGATTTAAAGTGCTCCAAAACGTGAGAGCACACTTTTTTGGTAGGTTTAAGGAGAGGAAAGATTTGTGCTGGATCCGCTGAGTCATGGATGATGCACCTAGGCAGGGACCTGCTATAAACAGCTGTTAGTCGAGACACTAGAGAACCCATTAGGGGCGCCGGCACAACTGAATGAACCTCTGAAACATAATGACCTGGAGAAGCAGCATACAGTTCATTAGAGAAGAGAACAGCAAGTAACACATTCCAATCCAACAAAACATAAACAAGTAAATTACCAGTATGGTAACTTTTGCCTCCACCAGCCTCGCTCCCATCTGGGTGCATTAATATATAATTAGTCACCCTTACTATATTGCCTTCCTCAAACCTTATGCCCAGATGTGAGTAACTCCCTATAGATCTACACATTATGTCCCCCCTTCCTCTCCCAAACAGGCAAGGACATGATATCAGATCATTCTGAAAGGGCCTTGGATGACCCCACTAATGGTGACCAGGGTCTGGTACATGCCTTGGGGTGGCAATTCACTCCCTCAAATATCATGATACTATATGCCTACATACGTCTTCAAGTGTCATCCCTCACATGTTCCCATAGGGCTTGGTTCAGGACCCATATCCCCCATTTCTTACAGCACTCACAGTCAAAATCTACCAAGTTAGTGATTCTTTTCCTTTCTTTTTTCTATATATGGTCTAATGTTTGGGTGACAAATGGGTAAGAACATAGGGTATTAGTTTTTGGGAGATGAGTACCCATCTCAAGTAATAACCTCAAACCCTTAATATTGTTTCCCTGCTACAGAGACTGTGCAATGACCTTCCAAGATGGGGCACCTTCCCCCTCTCTATCCCCAGTAGGACAGCACCATTCAAAATGACCACACAACCTAAGGTGCTCCATACTCTCTAAAGTTTCTATATGAAATACATACAAGTTTATTTAACAGAGGGCACTCATTAGTTCAAAAATTCCTGTGGGCAGGCGAACAGCCAATGTATCCTTTACCAAATGTATGCATGTAGTGTATGATGGTGGACTGGGTTTGGATAGTATGCAGCTTTATGACTGGGAAGCTCAACTTGTCACCACTAACACCAACACCTATCCTTTTGGCATGAGAGATGATATTGCTAAAACTATGCTTATTTCAACAAAATGGCACACTCTGTTACTTCTACAATGTCACAGTTCCCAGCTCACTTCTTTCAGCCACAAAGGTCATGCTAGATGTATGGCTTAGGGCCCCAACATGGTTAGTAGGCCAACATGCCCCCTCTATTCTCTGGTAAAGAGACAGGCCCGCTCTCTCAGCAAAAATGAACAGAATTGGAGACTGCAACTGTGTTGGGATCTCAATATCAGGTGATGTGTGGGATGGGAGCAACATAAAACTATCTGGCAAATTAAAAGCAGAATTCTAAATATACAAATCCTAGTCTTTCCGTTAACGCAAACGGTTAGTGATGCTCCCCAGGTAAACTTGCTGAAGTTGTTAGAGATCAAATTTTACTAATACATTAGTGATATAGAAGCATTTGGCAACTTATTTAAATTTAAAAGCCTAACAGAAATTTACATGAGATGTAAAAATGTGCACATTAAAATTACGGTGGATATTGTGATCTCCACTTGTTTTCAACGTTACATGGATTAATATTAAAAAGAGTTCTTTTTAGAGAAACAGTAGAGATGAAAAGTATATTATGAATATGAAATGAACATAAATGAATCGTACTTATATTGAAGTAGAAGTAAGTTATTAACGTGAGTTACATGCGTGCCCTACTCATTGCCACCCTCTCTCAATCATCCTCTAACTTTGTCTATTCAGAGGTACGCATCTTGAACCATCATCCATGTTAAGCCTTTGTCACCTATCCCATTTGTCCCTGTACTCATGCTGTTCAGTACTTATGCCTTCTTTACTCTGAACTGCTGACCTGTTCTATTGAGCAGCCCGGGTTCTGCACTGCCCCTGTCTTCTGATGCTGAGACTTTGTGAGTGCTCTGATCAACAAATCCTTCCTGTCTGCTGTACCATGAGGAAAGGTATAATATGCAATGTTATTTTTCTGGTTAGATAATTACACCAGTGGATTTTTATATATAGTTATCCTAGTTAGATAATTTTCCAAATTATATTTGTCTCTTCATTTGTTATTTCCACCATGGGCAAGTCCATTCCCACACATGCATTTCCAAATTCGTACTAGGGATAAGGATGACCTAGCCCTGATTACTGATTGGTATTAATTGACTTTGATGATTACTGATATTACCATCATCTGCTTTTAGAATTGATGTTTAGTAGGCTTAATCTCTTTGGACGTTTTGGTCGGTCTCTGATTTTCATGTATGTTTATAATTTAGTCTTGCACACCATTTATGTTATTTTGGCTTTGTGTTTGTAAAAAAGCTTTGGAACTTTATTTAGTTTGGAGTTTTGTTTCTGAGGCCAAATTGGTCATGGTGTATAGCATTATTTGTGTTTTTATGTTATCGGATTATGTTGACTGAATCTGACTACCACACTCTTCACTGACTCCAAAGATCTGGTCAGCATTTATGTGGGTGGGGTGTGTTATGGTCTCTCACTTGAGTGCACGCAGTTTCTGAACCCGAGGTGGGAAAAAGACTTCTGTGTTTGCGCTACATTAGAGTAAAAACTAGCACTGGAACTGCTGGGGAAAAAAAAGCATATCCCAGGTCTACCACTCCTGGCCACTTCTCCAGACCCTTTGAAAGCCCTCCACTGTAAATGGGCAGAGGATATAGATACCACACTTGATTACAACTGAGAGGAAACTAAAGTGGCACCCTGCTAGCTTTCTGTTTTCTGCCCAGCTTCCCTTGGACAATTAAAAAACTTCTGCAGTACATTTTATACTGCAGGAAGACTATTGAGAATCTGTGGAGACACCCGAAGCATAAGGCAACTGACACCTGCACATGTAGTTTGTGAATGCACAAACATCAGACAGCATTGATCACAAACATAATAGCCCTTTTCAGTAGTGGCATGGCCCATCACCCTTACAACCAAGCTACCACTTCTGGGTATACTATTCAGATTACCTGGCAAGTGAGACACCCACATGATAATCGGGATAAGTTACATGCTAGCCCAAAAGAGACATTGCACAACACTGGAAATCAAGAGAGACACCCTCACTGGGGAATAACTATGTGTAATGAATGACTACTTTCATCTAGAAGAAGAGTTTTAGTTGATGCCTCAATAAACACTGGAAAATCTGGGGGCATGGTGCCATCACTTCCTGTGACATCACCTCCTAATTAATGTACCCTCTCCTTCCCCCACTCTCCCTCAGTCTTCACACATGGCACGAGATAAACAGCTTGAAAAGCCCTCATACTGGATTGGCATGTGTCACCGCTACCAAGTAGAATACATAGGCAGGCATGATGGGCCTAATTACAAGCAAGGCGGTCCTCAGACTGCAACACTGATGGTGGTTGTTGTACCGCCGCGGCGGTGGCAGTCCAACTGCCACATTGTAAGGTTAGCGGGCAGCCCTGCCAACCTAGCCCTGTCTCCTCTGGGATCGGAGATCCCGAAGGGCTGGCGGCGGTGCAGGTTGGAATCAGCCAGGGTGGCACTGAACTCAGTGCTGCCCTGTTGATTGCAACCTGGCTCTTCTGATTCTTTTGAGGCTGTCTCCACTGCCCATTTGTTTTTTCCTATTGTATACCTATTATCAAGTCCACGTCCGGTGCACCTTCTCTGCTTTTATTGTTGGACACGCAATACAATTTTAGGAAAACAGCTTACTATATAATGTACTACATCTTTTAACTTATTATGGAAATGCCTTTTTGTCTACCTATAGAAAGCATAGGTTCTTCTGTTTGCCTCTTGCACATAAAAGTACTTGTTTTGTGCATGTTTGGTTTGTACACAACAATAAACAAAATCTAAGTTAAGTGAACACATGCTTCATTATTTGTAAACCATTCCCATTAGTGCATTGTTCTTTAATTCGGGCTTTGGGTAGTTTCGCTCAGAAAAATTGAAAAAAATTCATTAAGGGTCAGGCTTAAGATTAGTCTTCGCACATTGTTAATTTTTCATTTAATTCTGCTTTACAAATGTCTTATTAACATATGCATTCAGGATTAGTATTAAAATAACCAAATACAATTAAATAAAATGGCATAATGGATGATGTTAGGGAAACCAAAGAGTAGAACACGGTTCATAATAAAATATTATTCAACTTAGAATTGGCCTGTGAATCTAATTAGTTCAATGTGAGTTTATGTTAAAATGCAATTATTAATCTGGTTGGAGTCAGCTTTAGGAGCACAATAAAATTATTGTTTTATTTAAGTTGGTAAAATTAGGGGTAGTGTCGGAGTAAGTAATAATTTAGCATAATCAAACATAATCTACATTACCTCAATGTAACTGAGGATTGAGTTAGGGTTCATGCTAGAATAAGTTAGTATTTTGGATATAGGAGTTTTAATGTTGAAGTAAAAGTTAGCAATTATGAAATGTAATGCAATAAAAAAATGAACATAAGAATAAAGAAGATGGTAGCATTATTATAAAGTTTAGGTTATGGGATAGAGTGCAAATGAAGATAGGATAACATGGGTGAGGTGAAGGTCATTTTACCATCATTGATAAGTGGGTGATAAATGGTAGGGTAGGACGAATTAAAGTTAGGGAAGTACAACCACAGGGAGACAAACGTAACTGAAGTAAAGACCTACAACCGTCTATGTCATGGTCATTGATAATTGATGAGACGTTGATAAAAGTGAAACATCTAATCAATGCCATAGAGACCGCAAACACATGCTCAGTTGTCACTCTCATGATATATGTGTATATTTAGAACTCCTCAGATCAGCATGCTTGTGTGATTTAAAAACAGAAAGGTAACTCATGCAGATTGTCATTTTGCCGTGTTGTGGTCATCGAAATACAAAACAGTGCTTCCTCAAGAAGACCTGCTGCAACTGAGCTCAACCATCCCCAAAACAGAGGCTAAACAAGACCCTAGTTTTATATTCTGTGAATCTCTCATACAGTTGTCAATAACTGAGCCAGCGCAGTAGTCTACATCAGTACTTTTCTATTGTCATGGTTCGTTGAAGGCACCAACTGATCAGGCAGTTACAGTAAAGTATCAGACTTATGTGTCTCTCTCAGAAGAGCACTAATTGATAGTCACAACTTGCTCATCTTTTGTTTTTCTCATTTGTCTAAACTTACTGATTCAACTAGGTCAGGTATGTAGAACATCAGCATTTGCTCTTCCTAACCATATGCATTGTTCCTACAAATGAGTGGTTCCCTTTTCCCATTTAGAGCTGGGGAAGCAAAAGTGATTCCAACAGTGGAGTCTCATCTGGTTTCATTTTCAGAAAACTGTGACAGCCTGCCAGCCAAAGAGTTGTTAGGGCACATTGACGGTCACCTTACCCTACCTAGGACACTGTGACCATGAATAGAGTTCCCTACACTGGCCCAACAGACACGACATTGTGGTCCCTGGAGAGGAATCACACGATGGACCCTATGCACTGGGAGAAATCTCAATGTCTGTCAGGGCTCTTGTTTTTTACCAAGAAGCAAACTCCTGCTTTGGTAGTTTGTTTCTTGAAAACAAAAATTGTTTGACAAGCAGATGAAATAAACATGCATGTCCTCAACAAAGTTCATTATCTTCTGTGAAGCTGCTGCACTGGTGGCTCTACTGAAGGCATAGACATTACAACCGGCACATAAGGAATCTCTAACTTTGGCAGACAGATTTCCACCAGGCGAGCAGTATGCCAAAGAATCGCCTGCCAGGGTCTAAATGACAAACTCATTTTTTTATCCTATTTAATCTTGGTATGGCCAATAGGGAAAGATATACTGAGTAACAATGGGGCCATCATCTCTGGTCTCCTGTCTGAGGACTGTAAGACATAATTAGACATGCACCACTGCCAGCAGAGATCTATGTCCTCTACTGCATTTTATCTGCTGTTGTGGTGGGTTGACTAACAGGCACAGCTGTAAGCTAAGCGCACACTATGCTTTCTCACACTAAAATCCTAAAGATGGATTTTGTTTGAGAAAAACTAAAAATCAATGGCCATGACTTAAAATGAGCCATCTTGCTGTGTGGTTTTTGTTTGTTTCCCTACAAGGACAATCAGTAGTGGTGCCCCAGCCCTAAATAACACTGTGATCTGGTGACCACATCTAGGGTCTAACATCAAAGTCAGCTGATCTACGTCTAAAGAAACATGGCAGTTCACTAGCCTCTATTTAGGTCAGGGAAACTGAAACCTTGTGGGGCTGTGTAATGGTATGTGTATGTAACCACTGACTCCATCTTGACCATTGACTCTATTTTGTGCCCTGCTTCAGTTGCCATCATAGCACCGCAGGGTTTTCCCACACAAAGCTTGTTTTCCGCACCGAACGTGTTTTTGCTTTTATCACCAGAACAGGGTCATACCGTGCTGGAACATATTATGGGGGATGAAGACGAGATACGTGTGCACAAGGCTGAGAATATTTTCATCAGAGAAGGTACAGAGCTGTCTCAGATATGCGCATTGGGGCCTGCACAGTTCTTTTGGACACAGACGAAGTACAGCCAGCATTTGATTTCATAACAGAGTGGTGGGTGTTCTACAATGCGCTTCTAGCTTGTTTAAGGTATAAAAGACAGGGAGACTTTGCGATAAAACAGGAACTCACCTGTGGAGCAGATGCGCTGCCCAAGATATTTTGATCCCATGTGGTCTCCTGCTTTGGCCATTTGAGGGTTCCCCGGTCGGTTGTGCTGCCTACAATGATGGACTTTACCCCCATTATGATGCATTTTGCACATTTCTGTCTGATTGTTTAACTGCAATTATTATGCTTGTAGCTACACACATTTGACCTCATTTGAGTTAAATGCTTATTTTCATATATTTGTGTACTTTTTTTTTATATCTGGGAAGTGACTTAATAAATTAATTACTCAGACTAAGAGTGCTGCATTCTTTGTCATCGTTTCCTCTTGGTTCAGGCAAAATCAATGCAGGCGAGAGCCTCACAATTTATTGAAGGGTTTCAGCTACACCAGTGTTAAGTCACCCAACAGTATTTACACTTGGGCACACTATACTTCACACCCTCAAAGAAACACAGAAGCTACTGCCCATATTTGAAGCCTCACAGCACCTCAGATGCTTCTGCTGAGCTGGAGGCATTTGATTTACACTGAACCCTGACAACATTTCAACATTTGAATATATTTCCAGTTTTCTCTGTCTCTGAAGCATCTGTGTCAACCAATTTCAATGATTTTGCACGTTCCAGAACAATAACGTTTGCAGACCTTCAAAAAACCTTTTACTTTGCATTTATAGACAGTCAATAGCAAAAACATGTAATTTATTGTACTTATCATGCAACCGTCTACCTACTTGACATTAAAACGTAGCAGCTTTAGAAAATTACCTTTAATAGCAAACTGTTGTGAGTCATTATATCAATGATGTGCATTAACTTTTCTGACGCCTTCACAGCTACTACCACTAAACAACCCTAAAGCATTGTAACAGGCAAAGATTTACAGTACTACATTTTCTTATTTCAATTGAATGTTCCATTTTGTTAATTAAAATCTTAATCCAAGGATGTTTCAAGTGACACTGTTTTAAACTGCGTTGCCAAGCTGAAACCCGTTTATGCCACGTTAATCAAATTAGGATGGCAGACAGGTATTAGTAGTAGAAGACTTTAGATACATATTTCTCACAAAGGAAACACCAGCTACAGCTTCGTACTATCAGGGACGCCACGATAATGGCTGCAGACAGTACTCTGATCCCTGAGAAGAATGCAGCCCTCCCACCCCACCAGGTGCTCTCTGAAAATGTGTCACTTTTGTTTTGTCAGTGCAGCTGACACTGCTCTGGGCCTGGCTGATGCTTTCCTGGCACTAGGCTGTGTCTGTGAAAATTCAATGTGCATTTGAATCCCCACAGATCAGGAGTGCAAGTATAGAGGAACTTGCCCTGCCACAAAGACATTTATTATTTGAACATTGTGAAGCAGCATCTGTCACGCCCACAATTTGTCATTTTCAGTCCGATGAAGGTGATTTGCTTCAGACCCATGCTTGTGTTGAATAAAAATATTGATTAATTATTAATATGGATCTCTGGTATGTTACATGCAAACATCATCACATTCATTTTCTTACTGTAGTTAAGCCTGTGCCATTTTCATCTTTAAACAGAGCTGAACAATCTTTTTTAGGTCTATGTCAGGGGATTTTTGTGCAGCTAATCATTCTCTGGAGAACTATTGATATGAGTGATTTCACTAAGGCCGATGACATCTGCCTCAGATCTCTCCCATGAGACCCATTTTCGGCTCAAAGCTCTTGCCAGTCTTCCTCGAAGAGCCTTTTGCAACTACGTTCGCATGGGGCTCCCACAATATTTAGGAAAAGAGGAAGAGAGACAACTTGGGAGCACAGTTTAGTCATGCATGACTGGATACTGCCGGCCACACCTCTTTTAATGATGACATACTTGCCGAACTTATCAATGCCTCTGCTCAACACCCCTTCTTTGAATGCTGTGTACAGATGGTGCTGGATTCTCTCTGAAGTGGACATGACGGAAGCAGTTGGTAGGAGGTAAAGTTGGGGTTTGGTACACTGAGTACACTGCAAGAATGCGGATACTATTTCGGCACAGAACCTTATCACTTTGGGTCACTCACTAAAGGTAAGCTTTACAAGCTCTTGCTTTGGAGTCTGGAGGGATGTTTCATGCACTACGATGAGTGCCGCGTGGGAAGGCGGTGACTGGACTGTGGAGTTTTACATTGGGTAAATGAAATCTAACTTAGAATACTTCCACTCAGGCTTAGTCACTGCCATGTATTGAAAGTGAGAGAGAGCAAATTTATTGATTTTGTTAGTGGCATAGAAGTTAGTATATGGTGCCAAAATAACCTAAATTTAAAGGCCTAACAGAGAAAATAAAATTAGTTGTAAAATGTGGATGTTTGAAATATGGTGACCCGTGTGGCCACCATTCATATGAAATACTATTGCCCCGGTGTACAAGAATCTGGGGCATCAGTACTGATACACCAGACTTCTTGCACCCCCCCGGCCACCTAACAACACCATGGGTGCGCCATATTTACAATACAGCGCACCATGGCGTACATTAGGCTAATAGTGTCAAAGGTTTTGACGCTATTGTGGCGCTTTGCTGCACTAGCATCAAACATGTTTACGCCAGTACAGCAAAGTATAAGGTGGCCCATTAATTTCAATCGGTGCATCCTTTTAATGACTCATTTGAGCAGGCATTAAAAATGACGCCAAAAAGGGTGCACTGAAATCTTGTAGATTTGACTGCGCCATTTTTGGCGGCCTCCTAACGCCAAAATGCCCTGCATGCATACATTTTGCCTGGCGCAGGCATAATGTGGTGCAAGGGGTCACAAAGTGGTGCAGTGCATGCATTGTGCCACTGTGTTAATATAGCATGGTGATTTTTGCCTTATTGAGCCATATTAGTGGAAACAAATTGATGCTAATGTGGCGCAAAGAGGCACTAGGGCCTTTCAAATCTGGAGTTCTACATTCATATTAAAGGAAGTACTAATGTGAATTTGTATTAAAAATGTAATTGAAAATATTAAATGAATATGAATAAATTGTACTTCTATTGAATTAAATGGATTTTATTAACATGAGTTACATGTGTGCAGGAAAATACATGCTCGTTTAAATTTGTTCTAACATGTTTGCAATTAAATAATTTGCTTTGCATATTTGATATGAATTGTAAGGTGCGCAGTGGGTTTATTAATGTATTGGATGCATTAATGTTTATTACAGCTTTCTTAGCTTGACTAGGCCGGAAAGATTAATTTTGCAGCTGTAATGGAAAATACTTGTTTATTCTGTCCCCTCTGACCTGAATTCTTGAAGGCAGAAGGACATGTTTGATATTAACAATGTTGCATTATTTGCTCTAGCTGTCCAACAAGACGGGAAATTTGTAGTTCCCACGTGAATAGTATTAGTTTAGTTTATTGTGTGATGTAAGAAAGTATTCGAAGTAACAAATAACTAGAGAATTTAATATTTTATTGGAAACGTGTGAAATCATTCAGATGACATGCCATCTGCAG
Organism: Pleurodeles waltl; assembly: GCF_031143425.1. NCBI lineage: Eukaryota > Metazoa > Chordata > Amphibia > Caudata > Salamandridae > Pleurodeles > Pleurodeles waltl. Next base: position 271,238,724 of record NC_090438.1, read on the forward strand.
CCATTGGATGCTGAATCTTACGTCCAGAGTGCGCCCACCTGAAGGATCAACGAATGGATTATGCATATTTCTAATTAGTGAGGAACTTTTAAAATAGAGTTAGTTCTTGTTGAATTCAGTCCTTGCTAGTCTTCTCCTGCCTTGAAGCTGTCCAGAACCCTGTTTGAGTCTGCTGTCACACTCTGTTTCTTTAAGTCCACAGATTAGTTTTCTCATCTTAGTCTTAATTGCCCTATTCTGTTGTGAAGTTCAGTACTAATAAGCCCAACTAATCCTGAACTGCTGATTTGTCCTATGAGTAGCCTGTGCTCTGCACCGTCTTGATGTTGCTGTCAACTGACACCAGAAGAAAGTGACCGTCCGGCTTGATGAATCATCACACAATCATGCTGTCCCGTGAGGAGAGGTATAACTAAATGTGGTTTCTAATTTCCTTTTCAGTTAGGTACTTACACCAGCATATTTTATAGTAAATTGTCCTACTTAGATGATTTTTCAAATTATTTTTGTCTTTCTTTCATTTTTGCTTTTGCCCGCATGTGTTAGTCTGTTCCCTCACAAGCAAGTCTAAATTTGTGTTAGTGATAGGAATGGCCCAGCTCTGAAATCTGAACTCTAATTGAAATTGTGGAAAACTGTATTTTGATTATTTACTGATGTCACCATCATCTGCTTTAAATTCTAACAATAATGTGCATATTGTGCTGTTGCTAATCCCTATTATTCTTTTGGAGTGTTTGACAGTATTGATGTTTAGTAGGTTAAATCTTTTCAGACACTTTGGTCAGGTTGTGTTTTTTATGTATGTTTATAGCTTAGTTTTGCACTCCATACATGTGACATTGATCCTTGGATTATAATAAAGCTTTGAAACTTTATTTGGTTTCAAGTTTTTTTAGTGTTAAATTGTTCATGGTGTTTAGAATTGTTTATTGTATAATGTATTTGATTTGTGATTGAATTAGGCTGACTACTGCACTCTTTGCCGAGTCCAAAGATTCAGTTGACATTAATAGGTGAGAATAGTGATGGTGTCTCACCTGCACGTTGGTGGTTATTGAACTCAGAATGGGAAGAAATTCTTCCCAACCCAGTGCACCAGCAGTTTTGGTAGCAGAGTTATGATTTTGTCTGGTGAGGAGGAGACTCAGAATTTGCACACATTGTGAGTTGTTCTTGGTGTAGTGTAAGGGTTGATGAAATTCCAGAGTTGTGTTACAAGTGTACGGTGAGTATTTTGAGTAGTTTTTCCGCTTGCAGTGCTTTGGCTAAATCACAGTGAAGTGTGATGTTTGAAGTAAGTAGGGAGTATGTGTACTCCAGGTAATTGTGTAGGGAGTTTGTGTACTCCAAGTGAGAAAGTGGGGAGTTGGCGTACTCCAGGTAAATGCTGTGCTTTGTGCTAAAAAATAACCCATGTGTTTGTTGTTCTTAATGGGTCCTGCAAGGCCTAAAACTTTGGTGTATTGTACAAATGTATGAAGACACTATACTGTCTACAGACAAGGTGTTGGTTGATTGAGTTCTGTGGACAATATCAATAGATTTGCCTTAAGATTGTGAGTTGTTGGTTGGTATTAGGTGAATCATGAGTGCACATGGAGGATCCGTATCAATCGGAGTGATGTTTGCAGGTCAAATCTTACTTGCGTTTGTGAGAAAGCAATAGCTGGAAGAGTAGCTGTTTGTGCGAAAGGCCACAGTCCAAATTTCTGTACAGCTTTCAAAGTGTTTGAGTCCTACCCATAGTGAACAGACAGGTTTTTGTTTTTGTGCTCCCAATATTTACATTTATATTTGCGTGAGAGGTGTATGAGAATACTCTGAAGTGAGTCGCAGCTATTGAACAAAGTGAGTATGACTTTATTTGGTCTGCGCTGGCATAGGTCGGTTGGTGAGAAATGCCATGCACGGATTGGTGGACAAGACAGCCTTGCTATTGTTGCGAACAGCTTGTGAAAAGGATTGTGGGATTGAAAATGTTCCAGGTTTTGTAGACTTTGTGTTTGTGAATCAAATTTGTGTACAAATGAAGTTTTTCAAAGCTTTAAGGAGCGCGTTGAGAGAAGATGTATTTATTCCAGTTAGGGAGGGTGAGCCTACTCCACCTGAGGGTGTATCAGCATTTGAGGTAATGGAGGAGAGAGGAGTTTCAGCAAGTCTTTGTGTAAATCAATGGTGCAAAATAACTGAGAATGAAGGTACTTTAGCTTTTCCCTGTTACTGATCTTTTAATTTGTGAATATTGGAGAATTTGAGGGGAGTGTGATATGAATCAAAGCCCATTCCTAGATCTGCACAATTTGAAACACTTGCTATTTTGGGATTAGTTGTGAGACAAAAAGAGGCTCAGAAATTTGAAAGGAGAATGAGGAAAGCAGAAAAGATGCTGACAGAAGCTAGAATATGGAGAAGCAGGTACATTACATCCAGTGAAGCTGTTAAACGGCAAATACACAGGAAGGTGTTGAAAGTGTTAAAACTAAAGCCAAGAAGAAATCTGAGGAAAAAGAAAGTGGGTGAAAATAAAAGGGTAGCAGATGTTGAGAGTGATTCAGATGATGAATGTATGACTCAGTTGTTGCAGAGTCATCACCCAATGTATAATGCAGTCTCATCAGTAAACCAGAATATGGTCCTGAGTGTTGCCACAGCTCCAGTTGCACAGTCAGGTTCAGATAGTTCCATATGTACCTACTGCAAATGTAGCACAGGTGCCCACAGTATATTCAACAGTTCCAAATGTTAATGCTGTTCAGAATGTCCCACTTATGCCACAGCCAATTAAGAATGCAGGAATGACTCAGTTTGAGTCCACACCTAAAGTACAGACACCTGCACAAATTGTGAACCAAAGACAGACAATGCCTATGTATTCCCCAGTAATGACACCAAAGAGTATTGCTCTGAATCAGTCAAATCAAGCTTTTGGTACAATATTAACTGGCCAAAGTAAAGGATTAATGTTCCCAAAAAATCAGACGAATTTGACAAGACCAGAAGCATTAACAGTTGCCGTAACCATAGGTCCAGTAGTCCCGTTGTATCTACGGGGTAATAATGAGAGTGGTTCCCAGATTCCAAATCCAGTATCAGCAATGAATTTCCCTTTTGGGACTAATGCAGAAATGGAGAGACTGAGCACTACTGTGCCAGCCATGACCCCTTTGAATTATTTTGGTTAGAATCAGGCATTTGATAGAGTAGGTCCATTGATTGATGTGACATGTCCCTCATGCTCTGTAGATTCAGCTGTATTAACCCATGAACAGGCTATGAGATCCCCATGCAATGTACCCTAGTTTATGCCCCAAGCTGTAGGTAAAAAGATTAGTTTATAAGGGACCAGCACAACAATTGACTGAATGGTTAGACAATTTGAGTGGAGCATCTGTTCCAGGATATGCCTCTGAGGGAGAAAATACATTGACCATGGCCAGATTAAAATTGGAACTAAATGAAATGATTGAGGGAACATTTGAACTGGACAGATTAGATTCTTACAATGAAAATGAATTGGGCTTCATGTGCAAGAATGTTACCCTTCAAGCAGTACAGGTTTATGAGAAATTAACTAATTTGGCTGACAAATATGAAAGCGAGATAAATAAATCCAAACAGTTGATGAAGAGTTACAGGTTAGAATGTCATTTGAGACATTATGAACATAAGATTACCTGGAATGAAAATTCACAATAAGGAATTGATTCAAAGCATTCAAACATGAGGAGCATTAGATAAATGGGAAGGGCAAAGAAAAGAGATCAGAAGAAAAAGATGAAGACATCTTCAAATGATGTACAGTCGGCTGAGGGGGCTGTAAAACTTATGCCAATTGGAGAAATTACTGGATGACATTTTGTTCATGTTCCTTGGAGCAGAAGTGACATATTATCATTTGGAAATGATTACCCAAAGTTGAGGGAGAAACCAGTAGAGTGGTACCAGCAAATAGAGAGGTTTGTCAAGCGTGCAAAGTGTTTTTTTAAAGCATCTGAACACTTTGTTTGAGATTATGGTTCCAGCAGATTTGGGTGTTGAGAGCAAAAGGAGTGTTGATTGACCAACACGAGAGCCGCCAAGAGATGCAATAACATGTGTGCCATCTGAAGATGTGATGAAAACCTATTACAAGGTGATTGAGTTTCTGAAAACTAGGGTTTCCCCTAAAGATATTGATTGGCAAAGAGTTGCCAGGACATCTCAGGAGACAAAGGAGTCTGTTCATGCTCAATATGAGAATATGAGAATTTGTTGCAAGCCTTCAAGCAGTGCAGTGGCATGGAGATCATTGAGCTGAGAGACATAATTCATTTTGTGTTTAGATTCCTTCAACGATTGAAACCTGAAATTAGTAATATGATTTGGTATTATTTGATTTGCTGGCAAGGAAAGCCGATTGATGAAGTATTGCATTATGCAAAATACTGTAGCGATGAAATTGATTTCAAACAGAAAAGGTTAAGGGAAAAAGCAATGGTGATGCAGATCAAGTCTGCCCAAGCAGCAGGTATGCAGGGTCCGCAAGGAGTGATGAACGCCGGAGGAATGCAAGGAACACAGCAGCAAGGTAATATGGTGCCTCAGTCCTGAAGTAGTGATCGCGGGATTCGAGTAGATCCAAATACAAATGTGGATGATGTTCAGAACATGAAGAAAATGCTGTCTTGTCATGCGTGAGCCAACGTCGGACATTGGAAACAGGAGTGTCCATTTAGTAACATAAATCATTTTGTGCAAGGTGGTGGGGTTTCACAGATGGTTGTTAACACTCAATTTCAAAATCAAAGAGTTCAAAGGCCCCGAAATCAAGCTGTGAATGTTCCTACTGGAGCAGTCCAAATGCAGGTTCCCTAGCAACAAGTACACTTTCCTCAACATCAGATTCATGTCCCAATGGAAATGCAGATACCACAAGCTCCCATGGCACAGCAACAGGTAATGGTTCCTTAGCAGACCGCAAGCCAAAGAACAACTGCAAATGGAAATCAGTTAATCACACAATACCCATCGATTCATTTCATTGTTGATGAAATGAGTGAAGAATACATGAGTGAGAGTATAGAAGAAGGAGAATGTGTCTTGGCTGCCTCATTGGAGGTAGATCAGTGTGGTCCTTATGTGAATGCTACTGATATGGGTCATGATGTTTCATTCCAGGTTGACACTGGAGCAACTCGTTCCTCTGTCAGATCTGAGGAAGTCCCTAATGTGCCTCTTTCAGGAAGGACAGTTCAGGTTGTGGGAGTAGAAAACCAGCATTTGGTAAACTCCATTACAGAGCCCATTCCAGTCAAAATCGGTACATTTGAGGGTCTGCACCGATTTGTAGTTTGCGATTCAAGTCCTGTCAGTTTGTTAGGAAGAGACTTATTATGCAAATTAAAATGTTCTATCACTTGTACACATGAAGGGATAGCAATTCAAACAAATAACGATGACGAAACGTCCAGCCAAACTGGTGAAATATACCCTCTCATTACATTGTTTCCTGCCATGACAGTTAAAGACTTGCCCGATGAATTTCAACAGACAGTTACGCTGAGAGTTTGGGATCTCTCTGGAAAAGATATTGGACATATTCGAGGTGTTGAACTAGTCAAAGTGACTGCAAAACCAAATTAAGTTTATCCCAGAATACCACAGTATAACGTGACTCCAGAAGTGATCAAAGATGTTACCCCAGCAATTGAAGATTTTGTTTAGCAGGAAGTTTTTACAAGAATTAATGGGGAGCCTATGTAATTCACCAATAATAGGACAGCAAAGGCCAAGTGGGAAATATCGCATAGTACAGGGTTTGAGAAAGGTGAACACAATTGTGGTATCCTGTTGTCCCATAGTGCCAAATCCAGCAGATTCCATGTGAAGCAGAATTGTTTTCAGTTATTGACTTGTCGCAGTCTTTTTTCTCAGTACCCTTGCATGAGGATAGTCAATTCCTCTTTTCATTCTGATTCGGTAATTGTGTGTGTTCATGGTGGCGTACTTCACAGAGGTTTTTGGAGTATCCATCTATTTTTAATCAGATCCTGAAGAAGAACTTAGAGTCTTTGAACATGCCATTTCAGTTTGCTTTAGTGCAGTATGTTGATGATCTGATTGTTGCGTCCAAAACACAAGAAGCTTGCAGACAAGATACCATAGCGTTGTTGGATAATTTTGGATGAAATCAGACACAAGTTTTCCCCTGCTAAATTATAGTATGGTCAGAAAGAAGTAAAGTATTTGGGTCACCAAATTGAGAAAGATGCAAGGAAGTGTCCTGAGAAAGAGGTCCAGCAATTATGCAAATGAAACCCCAAGTTACACAGAGAGATGGCTCAATGTTTTTGGGCATGGTGAGCTATTGTAGATAATGGATCCCAAATTGTTCAGTAATTTCCAAACCCTTGCAGAACCTGGCACACAAATAAGTCACAGACCCAGTCCCCTTTAATAAAAAGTGCATGAAAGCTTTCACTGAGTTGAGGGAGAGTTTGTGCAAAGCTTTGTGAATGTCTCATTATACAAACGGTTTTGCACAATTTTGTCATTTTTTGCTGTGCTCTTTCTGTTTTGATGCAGTCGCACGGAGGAGCAAACAGGCCAGTGGCATATTTTTCTGCGACATTAGATCCTGTCACTGCTACTTTGTCCAGGTGTTTAAAAGCTGTGGTCAGCAGTGATATGAGCAATGGATAATGTGAAGGGATTGTGATGGGACACCCTTTAACTATTTATGTCCACATTCATTTGAAATACTTTTGACCCAGTCAAAGACCTAATATTTGACCAATGTCCGTCTTACCCGTTATGAGTTATTGATCCTTCGATCTGCCAATGTAACTGTCAAGAGGCATGCAGTCTTAAACCCCATCACATTAATGTCTGTAAACGTTGAAGATTCAAATTATGTTAGTGACATGGAACATGACTGCCTCAATGTCATTGAACTGTGCACAAAACCCAGACCTGATATCCAGAATACTTCTTTAGAGGAGTATGACCAAGTTGTTTTTGTTGATGGCTCCTGTTTAAGAGACAGTGAAGTTATTCTGAGAGCTGGTTATGCAGTTTATACTCTCTCTGGAGTGATCAAAGCCTCAAGGAGTCATCTCTGCCCAAGTACCTGAATTGCTTGCTCTTACAAGAGCATGCTGGGTATCAGAGCAGCTTAAATTGACAATATTCACAAAGTCAATATGGATTTGGTGTTGTGCATGATTTCAGGCGGTAATGGCACCACCGAGGTTTCATGACATTGTCAGGATCACCCATTCGAAATGGGGAGAGAATTCAGAATTTGTTAAATGCTTTACAGTTACCTGAGAAGATTGTGGTGGTAAAGTGTATAGTCCACCAAAGATTGAATGACTAAGTATCGTTGGGCAATGCCTATGCTGACAATATGGCCAGATATTATGCACTCCATTGCATCACCTTCCATGAAGAGTGGAATAATGAAATTGACACCATTGAGACAAATCAAAATTTCTTGATGTCATTGGTTGATATCTGGGATGTGATTAAGAGGTTATAGGAGGAGGCAACAGAGAAAGAACACAGAGGTTGGATAAAAGCAGGTAGCACTTAAAGAGAGGGACATGATGTTTGGATCTGAAATGAAGGGAAGGTTGTGTTGCCAGATTGTTTGTTGAACTCAATGGCTAGGTATTGTCATGGTCAGGTTTACCTCGGCATAGATGCAATAATTTGCACATTCAAACAGGCATGGTACAATCCCAGATTTAGGCGAAAGCGGTGTGTCACAGATGTGTTACATGCCAACAAATGAATACAGGGAAACACACTGTGATGAATTTGAGCCACATAGGCAGTTTGGGTGGTCCATTTAAAAGAATGCAACTTGATTTCATTGAAATGCCTTCCTGTAATGGATTGCAATATATATTGGTCATTGTATGTGTGTTCTGCCATTGGGTTGAGGCTTATCCAACATGTAGGAATGATAGTCTCACTTTACGTTAGACATAGCATCCTTGGCGTGGTTTCCTCTTTCTTTCTTACCTCTGCTTCCCTCATTTTGACTGTGTGCTTGACTCTGTGTGTGCTATTTTTGTTACTCTGGGCACTTTACCACTGCTGACCAGTACTAAAGTGCAAGTGCTCCCTGTGTAAAATGTATGTGTAATTGGCTTATCCATGACTGACAGATATGATTTACTAGTAAGTCCCTGGTAAAGTGCACTAGAGGTGCCCAGGGCCTGTAAATCAAATGCTACTAGTGGGCCTGCAGCACTGAGTGTACCACCCACATGAGTAGCCCTGTGAATATGGCTCAGACCTGCCACTACAGTATCTTTGTGTGCAGCCTCTGCCTGCCAATCCAACCTGGCAAGTGTACATACTTGCCAAGCCCAAACCTTCCCTTTTTATACATTTAAGGCACCCCAAAGGTAGGCCCTAGGTAGCCTCAGGGGCAGGGTGCAGTATATGTTAAAGGTGGTACATGTACTGATGTGTTTTACATGCCCTAACATGGAAATACTCAAAGTATTGTTTTCACTGTTGCAAGGTCTATCTCTCTCATAGGTTAACATGAGGGCTCTTTTAAATATGTTTTAAGTGCAATTTCCCTTTGGGAGCCAAAAGAAAGAATTTGGGCTTACTGAACTCACAATTTAAAACTACATCTTTTAGTTAAGTTGTTTTTTAAATTGTCAGTTTGAAAATGCCACTTTTAGAAACTGGGCCTTTTCTTGCTTAAACCATTCTGTGACTCTGTCTGCTTGTATATTCCCTGCCTGGGTCAGACTGACAGTTGGATTGTTTGTGAATTGCCTCTAGCCAGTGACACAAAGGGAAATGGGGTGTAGCCTGCATGTGTTGATGGGCCATCTGGGCTAGAGTGAAGGGAGAAGTGGTCACTTACACCTGAATGGGCTGTGCCCGCCCTCACACAATTCAGTGTCCAACACCCTGGTAGGAGTCCAGAGCCTGGCCTGGGTAAAGCAGGATCTTGTGAACAATAGAGACTATCCTTTGAAGTTTGCTACTTCAAAGGCAGAAAGAGGTATGAGCAGGGGACCCAAAACCCCCAATTTTTAGATTACTTCTGGAACCGAGAGGGACCACTGCCAAGGAAAAGAGCTGAAGAGCCGGAGGAGGAGTACTGACCCTTTGTCTGTGACTGTGCTTTGATGGGTTGGCCTGCAGTTGCTGATTCTGTCTGAAAGAGGACAAAGATTGGACCTTGTGGTGTACTCCTGCTTGTGAAGAATCGCCAAGGGCCTGGACTGAGTTTGCCCCCTGTTATGAAGTCTCATGGCCATCAAAGACTTCCTCTGCCAGCACTTGGACTCTCTGCTGAGACTCCTGCCCTGCCAAGTGGTGCCTTATCCAGTCCCTGGGCCCTTGAAAGGTGAAGCTGGTAGAAAAAGGCTGAAATCCATGCACAGGATGCCGTGCGGGGAAAATTTCGATGCACCACCTGCAATGTGACTGTAAAAATGACACGCCACCCACCTCTTTGCTGAAATCGACTCACCACTTCCATGGCAGCTGAGAAATTGATGCACCACCTGCATCACGGCTGGAGAAATGATGCAAACACGCGCTTGCAGCTGCTGAAAACAATGCAAAGCCCACGCAGTGCGGTTTTCCATCGGCGTGCGACCGTATTTCTCATGCATCATCGCTGAGCTTCAAAAATCAATGTAAACTTGCGTGGACTCGAAGTGCCCCATGTGGAAAATGATGCACGGCCTCACTTGCGGGTGAGAAAACAATGTATTGGTGGCTTTTTTGACGCACCCTTACCAGGGTGGCTTTATTTTTGCCTCAAACCAGGTACTTTGTGTAACAACAACACTTCCATTGTTTTCTATGGAGTCCAACACTTTTTATTTTGAAAAATCATAACTTGACTTGTATGTGTTGAATCTTTGTCATTTTGGTCTTGTTTGATTTAGATAAATATTGTCTATTTTTCTAAACTGGTGTGGTGTCCATTTTGTAGTGTTTTCACTGTATTACTGTGTGTACTGGTATAAATACTTCACACATTGCCTGTGAGATTAGACTGACTGCTTGTGCCAAACTACCAAGGGGGTTCAGCAGGGGTTATCTAAGTGTGTATCTGCATTTCCCTGACTAGAGTTGGGATCCCTGCTTGGACAGAGTACAAAGTGACAGCCAACCATAGACCCTAACATTGGTGATCAGCGGGGAGGATAGAACTTGTATTTGTACTTGACATATAGTGATTAAGTGTTCTCAGTGCAGACCATTAAATGACCAGATACTACTTGTTTTTGTTTTTCTCCTTTTGGATTTTTCTGGCTTCCACATTTTTTGCAATTTTTGAACATCTCTTGGGAACTCTCTGTTCTTTTTGGAACTTTGCATTCTTGAGTGAACCTTACCTATATGTCTCAAACTAGGGATGCACCAGCTGTAGATGGAAATGCTGTTTTTGAGTTGGAGAAACTAGAGGAGTATACAGTGGCTCAACTAAAGCAGTTCTTTAAGGATCTTTTCTGCCCAATCAAGAGATCTGCCAGGAAGGAGGAGCTGCAAAAGGCATTGTGGGCCCAGGTGGCATCCAAGGAGGCTGAGGGACACATAGAGGTGAGAAGAGGGTACACTTTCCTAAAGATCTGGTGAAGGATTATAAGAGGGAAAGAGGGAGGGTGACATCTATCTGTGATTCAAGAGGTATGAGTCAGCTCTCTACACGAACATGGTCCCTGAAGAACATTGGGGGGTGGGTCTGTGAAAGCACTTCGAGGTAGAGGGGAGGGATACTCTGACATCCTTAGGGGATCCTCGAGGACTCACCTACTCTATCATGAAGGAATCCCTACTCACCAGATTTGGTCTTACTCCTTACTTTACTTTGTAAATATGGTGCAGAGAAAAGGCCACCTTAGCGCTGCCATAGCATCAACAAAATGATGTTAAGGCGGCGCTAAAGTGGTGCTAGTCTTTCTTATATCTGGGCCATAGCATTTCAGATGAATGGTGGCCACATGGTTCACCATATTTCAAACTTGCACTTTTTGCAATTCGTGTTATTTTCTTTGTTAGGCCTTTAAATGTAGGTTAATTAGTCACCATATGCTAACTTCTATGCCACTAACAGATTACATTTATTTGCTCTCTCTCAATCCCTCCTCTGATGATAATCTATGCAGTCACAAAAGAACTTTTTTTCATTTACAATGAGACAACTGAAAACCTTGTAGTTTGATAATGCATTCATCTAGGTTTCCGATAATTGTCAGTTCCCTTCATCATCTGAAAATACGTTATTCATATTCTCCATCTCCATTTCTTACTTCCTCTGTTTATTCTTTGCTCTTTGTTTTCTCCAGAGATGTTAAGCTTTGTAAAATCCAATTGCAAATCATGTACACTGCCACAATCAATAAAGGTTTCAGGATCATTCTCACAAAACCATTTCCTAAGTTTCCAAACCAGGATCCTACTCTCGAGAACCCTTCACCTATTGTCTCCCAAACATTTGTCTCTTTTAAGTCATTTAAGTCATTTTTCAGACTCTTCAAATTAAGTAATTATCTCCTTGCTGTTATCAGGAATGTAGGTGCAGCAGTGCTGTGACTTTAAAACTCAACAGACTCTGCCCTCTTTTGCTTAAAGCATGTCTAATGCAAGGCGATTCTGAAGAATCATAGACCTTGTAGCGACCATTTCTGTGTCCATCAGTAGCAATGCACCTAAAAAATCATTTGACATCTTAGCTACAACTGTTGATACCTTCCTTCTCTCTATGTCATTCAAGATCACACCCACTGATGGAATACAACCTCTAAAAATATCTCCTGTAATCTCTGGACTACTTGCTCCTCTTTAAAGTCTAATTTTAGGCCTCTCAATATCTGCTGGATTGTCAATGTTGTCCACTTGGTAGATTTTCAGGAGAACCACTCCCAAATAATGTATCATACATTCCTTTTGACAACTTGTAATGGGCATTTTTACCACAGATGTGATAGACACCAGGTACAGCAGGGTCTTGTCCATTTAACATAAAATCCCATACATTCTTAAACAGGAACACATGTCTGTATTCACTTGTTCCTACAAACTTGTCAGCTTTTGATTGTGGCCTGCATATAAAGCTTCCCTAAATGTTGCCAATCTAAAGCTAAGAATCCCTGTGCACTAGATGTGTTGTGAAATGTTTTCTTCTTGCTAACTATAAGCTTATCAATCCTATCTTTCATTGCTTTTCTTCTATCATCTACTTGCTTAATTAACTCTTTTTCTACCTGTGTAAGAAGGCATGTTAAATTATTCCGATGTGCAAATGCTGTACCAAAAGTCAGTAAAGGCTCAAAAGATCCTTCTACTATATCTATGTTTCTAGTCTTTGTAATGCTACTCAAATGTTAGTAATGGGAACAAAAGAGAAAACTAAACCATAGTTAGAATATAAGTGCCGATTGTACTCTTGAGATAGTGGTTAACTACGATAAGTGATCCATTTTTGCACTGACAAAGGAATTTGTGTACACACATACAATCATGCACATTCATTTTGTCCATGTACTCATACAACAAACTATTTTAAACATTGGAAGATAAGTCTCCCTTTGAGTCATCTAAATGAACCAATCCCTCACCCTTATAAAACACATCCCACTTTGATGTTGTCATTCTCTGCACTAGAGTTGCAGTACTTTGCACCTCTCCCGTCATTGAAATGCTTATTCCAGCAATCAATAGAATGCACACAATCATACATACTAAAACTAAACCAATCCACACATGTTTATATTTACTTTCATAATTTATAGCACTAAATACAGCAGTTCTCGATCTTCAAGATAGTTCTTCAAGATTCAACTCAAAGCTCTCAAAAATAGTTCAAATGTTCATTTTCGATAGAACACAGTCTGATTATCACTTATGGCTACTTCCAGAGTATAATGTCTTTGTTGATCAATTGGCAAGGTGATTTCAAAACTCAGTTCAAATACAATTTCAAGTTCCAGAATGTTCAACTGAATTCTCATGATCAAAACAAAAGGCCATAAACTCGCTTTCCCATTCATTTGTGATAAGCTAGATTCATTCAGGTGAAGAATATCTGTGACTTAGCACTCTTTTCCTTTTCATTCTCCTTACAGCACCTTCATCTTCACTCTGATTTGACTGTTTGACTGCTTCTTTTATTGATAGGAGTTTATCAGCAACCAGTTCATGTGTAGCTGGAGGCCATTTATCTCCTTTCATAGTTCTCTTTTCATATGCAAATGCTTTAACAACATTTGATGCACTGATAGGAATCAGTTGACTTTGACTTTGCTCTCCTGGACCATTGTCTGCATGCAGGCTGCTTGCACCTTCACCACTTTGCATGATTTCTGCTTCAGCCACTAGTTCCGTCCTCACAGATTGGTGAAGCTGAACCCTTTCTTCATCAGCATTTGTTCTTGCGGGATCAGACTTTGGGGGTCATTACAACATTGGCGGTAAATGCTGCTTACCGCCGTGCAGAAGACTGCCAACACACCACCTCAGCAGCGGAATTCCGTCACAGCTATTACGACCCACAGCTCGGAATCCGCCAAAATCCAGACACCCACACAAGTCCGCCACACCAAAGGTCAGTGATAAACTGGCGATAACAAAACCTCCACTGTCACATCAACAGGAGTACGCCCACACTATCACGACACACAAATCCACACGGCGGTCTTTCAACCGCGGTATTCCATTGGCGGTACACACCGCCACGCTCAAAATGCACACACATTGACAAAACACTACCACATTGGACAATTCCAAATACACACACCTGATACACATACACACACCACACCCACACACTCAATACAATATAAAACACACACCCACATCACCCGAAAACCCTTACGACCAGAACTTTAGACGAAGGCCAGAGAGACAGCACAGCAAAGACAACCCCACCTTACAGAGGCACACAACACCATCACACATACACATCCACGCACAAAAACACCACACAACCCTAAACATCACCCCACACATCACAACACACACCACCTCACACATCACCCACACCACCCCATGGCACCGCAAAGACACCCCAGGTTTTCTGAGGAGGAGCTCAGGGTCATGGTGGAGGAAATCATCCGGGTAGAGCCACAGCTATTCGAATCACAAGTGCAGCACACCACCATAGCTAGGAAGATGGAGCTATGGCGCAGATTAGTGGACAGGGTCAACGCAGTGGGACAGCACCCAAGAACTAGGGATGACATCAGGAAGAGGTGGAACGACCTACGGGGGAAGGTATGTTCCGTGGTCTCAACACACCACATCGCGGTTCAGGGGACTGGCGCTGGACCCCCACCTCCTCCCCCACAACTAACAACATAGGAGGAGCAGGTCTTGGCTATACTGCATCCTGAGGGCCTCGCAGGAGTAGCTGGAGGAATGGACTCTGGTAAGGCAAATCTTTAACTACTTCATCCCCCACCCTGTTTGCATGCTATCACATACCCCCACCCTCGCCCTCACCCCATCACTCAAACTCCTCACACATGTCCCACTATCACAAACCACACATCCCAAACCCAAGTCCTGCATGCAACACCAAAGCATGGACACCCATCACCAATACAACCAACTGCACATACACACCCCTAAACAATTATCACACAAGGTCCTACACAAGGATGCAAGCACTGGGGTACAGGGTCACCCATCCATTGCACACCATGGCACACACAGATGCAATAATTATGCCTTTACACCCCTGCAGGACCCCTACCCAACGTCACCGGACAGGAGGTTCCAGACATGTCCACTCCCCCCACAGAAGAGGCCCACAGTGATGACAGCAGCTCTGTCCAACTGGATCTAGATGACCAGCCCGGCCCATCTGGGACCTCGGGACAGTCGGTTCCCCTCACACCGTAACAAGCCACAACAGAGCCTCCCCCCTCTGGAAACACCAGCACAGCACCCACCCAGCGGACCCATACCTCTGTCCCCAGGACACGTCAAGCAGCAGTTTGTCCACCACTACAGGGAACCCAGGCTAACCCACCAATCCAACAACAGCAGGGACCTGGGGGCAGTGGGCACACGGTTCAGGGGACAGAGGCCCAGGAACACAGGGGAACTGGGAGGGCTGCTGTGCGACAGGGGGAGGACAGGCCCAGGGAACCCACTCTCCACGAGGCCCTCTCCAACATCATGAGAGCCTACCACCATTCCCAGGAGACGATGGCAACAGTACTGGCCAAGTTTCAGGAGTCCCAGCGGCTGCAGGAGGAACAGTTATTGGGGTTCAGGGAGGAACTCAAAACAATCAATACCACCCTGGGCACCTTTGTAGGGGTTCTGAAGGAACTCGTGAACACCAGGAGGGACACTGTGGCACAACAAGAGGCCCCTGACACTAGCATGGACGATGAACTGCCCACCACCTCTGCCGGCGCTAGTGGACAGGAGGCACCGCCACAGGACCACAACACCAGCACCCTACCCCCTGCAGATGGAGAACCACCCCGCAAGTAGTCCCTGAGATCCAGGACAAAGACAAAGAACAATGCCAAGACCCCTGCCAAGAAATGAGACCACCCTGATTGTCATCCTTTTGTCCCAGTTTGTCACCTTGTCCATCCATCAACTGCCCCAGCTCCACTTCCTATGCCCCTTTGGACAATGCACCTGTGAGACTAATAGACTGGACTTTGCCATGGACATTCCTCCACCATCACCCCTGACCATTTTACAACCCCCTCCACTATTTAGCACTTAAATAAACACCCTTAAATCACAAAACTATCTGGAGTCAGTCTGTGCTTTCGAAAATGTGTATTTGCAATAACTGAGGAAAAATGATATATCCATTGTATTGTCAACATACCTATGTCACACAGCTCTAGTCCATGAGGAAACAAAGCAGATGTCACACAGTGGGACCCACATCTGCGAAATCGAAAGGGAAAGTGACAACTCAGGGTCCATAAACTGGGTGAAAGTGACAGACAGATGAGAGGTAGAACAAGTGTATCAGATGTAGCAGGCAGTGATGTATTCTTACCTGTGTCTCACTGGAAGTATTGATGAATCACCGTGTTTCTGTTGTTGATATCCCCTTCTTCTGCTTCCTTGTCTTCACTGTCTACCGTCTCCACAGCTGCCACAACACCTCCATCTGGACCATCCTCCTGCAGAAAAGGCACCCGTCATCGCAAAGCCAAGTTGTGAAGCATACAGCAGGCCACGATGATCTGGCACACCTTCTTTGGTGAGTAGAATGGGAACCACCTGTCATATGGAGGCACCTGAACCTGGCCTATCTGTTCACTGACTTGATACCTGATCTTCGACAGGAGAGGACCTACACTGCAAGTGCTACTGTGACCTCAGTCTGGAAGCGACAATGGCTCATGTGTCTGGGGAAAGGGCCCCTGCCTTCACCACGGAGGAGTTGGACAAACTAGTGGATGGTGTCCTCCCCCAGTACACGCTACTCTATGGTCATCCAGACAAACAGGTAAGTACACTGTGAGCATGCTGTATGGGCAATGCCTGTGTGGAGTGGATGGAAGATGGGGGGGGGGGAGGAGATTAGGCGTGCATGAAACAACGGTGAGTGCATATGCGTCATTGCAAAGGTAGGAACGCGGGCCAATGACTGTGACGGTCCGGACG
This sequence comes from Pleurodeles waltl, assembly GCF_031143425.1. Taxonomy (NCBI): domain Eukaryota; kingdom Metazoa; phylum Chordata; class Amphibia; order Caudata; family Salamandridae; genus Pleurodeles; species Pleurodeles waltl. Next base: position 271,255,344 of record NC_090438.1, read on the forward strand.
GTTATATCTTTTTCTTTTCCCCTGTACTATTCCTGTAGGTCAGCGCCCACCAGAAGAAGGAAATTTGGTGTGCCATCGCCAAGGAAATCCGGACCCTGGGGGTCCACCACAGACGAAGCACTCACTGCCAGAAAAGATAGGAGGACATTCACCACTGGAGCAAGAAGACGGCGGAGGTCCAGCTTGGGATGGACTCCCATCGTGGGATGGGTGCCCGTCACACCATGACCCCCCTGATGTTCCGGATCCTGGCGGTGGCGTATCTGGAGTTGGATGGCCGCTTGAGAGCATCACAGCAGCCACAAGGGGGTGAGTACACTCTCATTCAGCTGAATCAGCCTGCATTACATGGTGTCTGGGTGGGGGAGGTGGGCTGTGGGTTCCCCTAGGCCAGGGCGAGTTTAGTAGGCAAGGTCCCTTCGTAAGGCAGCCCATGTGGCACCCCACCCCACCAGTGTTCAGAGCCAACTACACCTAGTGAGGCTCGTGTGACTTCCATGTGTGCATCAATTGGGCATAGGCCTTGTACCCCATGTCCCTGTGATTAATTAGGGAACTCTAAGTGCATGGTGCAGAGGTCTTCTGTGTCTGTAGTGTCCGCCAACGGTAGCGGTATTGCATGCACTCAACATGTCTTTCTTCTGTCTTCCCCCTCTTTTTTTTGGTCTCCCTGTTCTTGTATGCAATAGCATCATCAGACGGAGGAGCAGTGGCACCGGAGCAGGAGGGAGCTGCATCCCACATGGCCCTGGAGGGCGAAACAATGGAGTCTGAAGGCACCAGTGGGACGGAGGGCGAGGAGAGCTCCATGGCAGGGACAGGAGCTGAGACCAGCAACACGGACTCCTCCTCTGATGGGAGCTCCCTTGCGGTGAGGGCCTCTCTGTGCCCCCGCATCTACAGATACAGCCGCCACCCCCCCTACCAGCACCGCCCTCCCAGCAGCCCCTGAGCGTGTGCCCCGTGGCCGCTCACCCAGGAAGGTGGGCGTCTCCTTCGCCCCAGGCCCCTCAGCCCCTGCCCCTGTCAGCCCTGCTGCCTTCAGTGAGGAGGCCATTGACCTCCTCAGATCCCTCACTGTTGGGCAGTCTACCATTCTGAATACCATCCAGGGTGTAGAGAGGCAGTTGCAACAGGCCAATGCATACCTGGAGGGCGTTCATTCTGGTCAGGCAGACCAACAGCGAGCTTTTCAGACTCTGGCCTTAGCACTAATGGCAGCCATTGTCTCTGTGTCCAGCCTCTCCCCTCCAACTTCCTCCACCCAGACCCAAACCCCTGTACCTCAGCCTATCCCAAGCACACCATCAGACCAGCATGCACACACCTCAACACACAAGGGAAGCTCTGGCAAACATAAGCACCACACATCCCACAGGCACTCACACAAGCATCATACCCATGCAGACATACCAACAGCCACTGCCTCCACTGTGTCCCCCTCCTCCTCGTCTCCCTCCTCCCTCCCTGTCATGTCTCAACTCACACCTGATTGCACTACATCTTCATCCACTACGTCTACCACCAGCACACCCACCACCACACACCGCTCACGTGCACTCACCACCCCCACTACCATTCACACATCCCCTGTGTCCTCTCCCAGTGTGTCTGTGAGCCCACCTCCCAAGGTACACAAACGCAGTCACACACCCACCCAACAGCCATCCACCTCACGACAGCCTCCAGCCCATGCACCTTCACCCAAAGTCAGCAAACGTACACCTCCTACAACCACTACCTCTTCCTCCACTCCCAAACCCCCGCCATCTACCCATCCCAATGTGTCTAAAAAACTTTTCCTGTCCAACCTTGACCTCTTCCCCTCACCTCCCCCACCCCTTCAGTCCCCTAGGGAACACCTTTCCAGGTCCCAACCCAGCACCTCAGCCACCACATCAGCGGGAACAGTGGTGCCAGCAGTAACCGGCTTCTGGAGTGCGCCAAGCAGCAGGGCAGCCAGTGTGCAAAGGAGCCAGACCACGAACAGTCCCCCACCTCAGAAGTTGGCCACTGCCCGGAGGGAGAAGGGTAAAACACCTGCCACAAAGGGCTTCCCCAGGACTACAGTTGGGAGTGGGAAGAAAGCTGTGCCACCATCCAAGGTGGGGAAGGGGCACAGAAAGAAAGGGAAGTCGCCGCCAACCTGCACGGCAGTCAAGACCGCTACCAGCACAGCTGCCAAGGACACCGCCGCCAGCAGCACCGCTGCCAAGGACACCGCCGCCAGCAGCACCGCTGCCAAGGATACCGCCGCCAGCAGCACCGCTGCCCAGGACACCGCCGCCAGCAGCACCGCTGCCAAGGACACCGCCGCCAGCAGCACCGCTGCCCAGGACACCGCCGCCAGCAGCACGCTCACTGAGCCACCCACCAGCACCGAAGGCCAATGAGCGCCGCAAGCACCGCCGCTACTGAGGCCGCCACGAGCAGGATGAAGCACTCTGGGCATGAAGCCCCCTCCAGAACCAGTGGAGAAAAGCATTCACTACCTCTGTCCTTGGCAGGATGAAGCACTCTGGGCACAAAGCCCCGTCCAGAACCAGTGGAGACTGTTATCTACTTGAGAGACTGTGGCATTGCACTCCCCAGGATGCAGCAGTGGGCAAACCACCCACTGGAGAGACTTGAGAGACTGTGGCATTGCACTCCCCAGGATGCAGCAGTGGGCAAACCACCCACTTGAGAGACTTGAGAAACTGTGGCTTTGCACTCCCCAGGATAAAGCAGTGGGTAAACCAGCCACTTGAGAGACTTGAGAGACTGTGGCTTTGCACTCCCCAGGATAAAGCAGTGGGCAAACCGCCCACTTGACTGACTTGAGAGACTGTGGCTTTGTACTCCCCAAGATGCAGCAGTGGGCAAACCACACACTTGAGAGACTTGAGAGACTGTGGCTTTGCACTCCCCAGGATAAAGCAGTGGGCAAAGCACCCACTGTAGAGACTTGAGAAACTGTTGCTTTGCACTCCCCAGGATACAGCAGTGGGCATGGAGCCCCCTTGTGGATCTGGCGTCGTGCACTCATCTGGCTGAGATGCCCCCCCATTCCCTTCCACCTGAGGTGCCTGTTGTATTTCTATCTGATGCCCCTGCAGTGTTCTCTCCATTTTGATTGGTTATCTTGTGTGGGCTTCACCCATGCATTTTGGGCCCAGTGGTCCATGGACTATAAATGGTGCAATACCTGGACTTGTATTATTGGTGTATATATTTGTTAATAGTGTATATATATTTTTGAGTACTGGATTTTATTACAATCGTAACAATCATTTCCTTTTGTCTTTGCATTCTTCCGGGGGGGTGTAACTGTAATGTATCAACATGTATTAGTGTGTGTGTTGTAGTGGGTGAGGGTGGGGGTGTTGCGTGTTGCGTGTGTTTGTCACTCTATTTTCCCTCCACCCTCCCCTGTGTCGTAGGTGCAGTGCTCCCTGTGGTCTTCGCCGCCGGCGTTCGTGCTCCTGGTAGAGGAGCAGGAAGACAAAGGCAGGTAGAATATGGAGTTCTGTCTCCGTGGCGTCCTGGTTCCTCGTGGGGTGTGTAGAGGTGAGCGTTTTCCCTTCCAAGTCCTGTTTCCGCTGTGTTTTTGTTTGCGGTGAATCCGCCCCGGAAAAGGTGGCGGATTGGCCTGTTGTAATACTGTGGGTGGTACATTGTCTTCCGCCTGTCTGTTGGCGTTTACCGCCGCGGTGTTTGTTTGTACCGCCGTGGCGGTCGGAGTGTTAAAGTGGCTGTCTATGTTGGCGGTTTCCGCCATGGTCGTGATTCCATTTTTTTTCCCGCCGGCCTGTTGTCGGCTTTACTGCTGCTTTAACAACGACCGCCAGGGTTGTAATGAGGGCCTTTATGTTTCAAGAGGAGACTGAACTTTGCGTGTGTGGCTTGCATGGATCCAGTTCAGAATACCAGCACACTTCACAGCTGTTGTCACCAAGATGACTTGAAACAGACCTTTCCACCTTGTCTCTAAGCAAATCTTCTTCACATGGTTTTTAGTTAGAACCCAATCACCAATTTGTAAGCTATGACACTATTCTTGGGTCATTTGAACTTTTGCTGCTTCAACCTGATGAGACAAAGAGTTATCCACATTAGTCAGACCTTTGCAATAATCAAGAAATAAGTCATCAGTTATTTTCACAAGTGCATTTGCAGGTACTGTTGGTAGCCTCATTACACGACGCATCAGAATCTAGTGGGGAGACAGTCCTGTCTTCCTGTCAGGGGGGCTATGCATGCTCATCAGGACAAGTAGTAATGCATTAGGCCATTTCAATGCTGACGAGGCACAAACCTTTGCCAATCTAGCTTTCAGTGTTCCATTCATTTGTTCCACCAATCCAAATGCCTTTGGTCTGTAACAGCAGTGCAATTTTTGATCACTGTTCAGTGCTGCACATAACACCTTTATGATCTCATTATTAAAATGAGTTCCCCGATCTGATTCCAAAAAAGTCAGAAACCCATACCTGGGTATCAGTTCCCTGAGCAGCAGCTTATCTACAGTGTTAGAAATGGGGTCTCTGGTTGGCAGTCAGTTTGTACTCTGTCCAAGCAGGGACCCTCACTTTAGTCAGGGCAGTGAAGATATACACTTAGATAACCCCTGCTCACCCCCTTAGTAGCTTGGCACAAGCAGTCAGGCTTATCTCAAGGGCAATGTGTAAAGTATTTGTACCAACACACACAGTAATACTGTGAAAACACTACAAAATGGACACTACACCAGTTTAAAAAGATAGGCAATATTTATCTAAATCAAACACCAAAATGACAAAAATCAAACATAAACAAGTCAGATATGAATTTTGAAAAAAAAAAATAGTCTTACCCTATAGAAAACAATGGAAATTTTGTTGTTACACAAAGTACCTGGTTTTCGTAAAAAATAAAGCCTCCCGGGTGAGCGTGCGTCAAAAACGTCAGTCATGCGTCATTTTCCCACCCGCAAGTGAGGCCGTGCATTCTTTTCCGGACGGGGCCCCTCAGGTTTGTACAGGTTTCCTTTGATTTTTGGTGCCCAGCGATGATGCATGAGAAATCCGGCCGCACGGTGATAGAAAACCATGCTGCATGGGGTTTGCGTCATTTTCAGCAGCCACAAGCGGGTGTTTGTATTGCTTCTCCAGCCGCAATGCAGATGATGTGTTGATTTCCCAGCTGCGATGCAGGTGGCGGTTGATTTTAGCTCGAGGAGGGTGGCGTGTCATTTTTATAGACGCCTTGGAGGTGATGCGCAGAAATTTTCCCTGCATGGCGTCCTGTGTGTGGATTTCAGCCTTTTCCTACCAGCTTCACCTTTCAAGGGCCCAGGGATTGGATAAGGCACCACTTGGCAGGGCAGGAGTCTCAGCAGAGAGTCCAAGTGCTGGCAGAGGAAGTCTTTGATGGCCCTGAGACTTCAAAACAGGAGGCAAGCTCAGTCCAAGCCCTTTGTGATTCTTCACAAGCAGGAATATACAATAAGGTCTAGTCTTTTTCCTCTTTTCAGGGAGGCACAACAACTGCAGGCCAACCCAGCAAAGCATAGGAAAAAGAGAAGTACTCCTCCTACAGCTCTTCAGCTCTTCTTCTTGGCAGAAGGACATCTTGGTTCCAGAAGTAAACTAAAAATCTGGGGTTTTGGGTCTACTACTTATATCCATTTCTGCCTTTGAGGTTGGCAAACTTCAAAGGAAAGTCTCTGTTGTTCACAAGATCCTGCCTTGCCCAGGCCTGGCTCCAGACGTATACCAGGGGGTTGGAGACTGCATTGGGTGAGGGCAGGCACAGCCCATTCAGGTGTAAGTGATCACTTCTCCCTCTACTCTGCACAGATGTCCCATCAGGATATGCAGTCTACACCCCAGCTCCCTTTGAGTCACTGTCTAGCCCAACTGTCAGTCTGACCCAGACAGGGAATACACAAGCAGACAGAGTGACAGAATGGTTTAAGCAAAAAAATGCCCACTTGCAAAAGTGAAAAACGAATTTGGCAGTATTTCACTGTTAGGACACGTAAAACCCATCAGTACATATCCCACCATTAACACACACTGCACCCTGCCCAAGGGGCTACCTAGGGCCTGCCTTGGGGGTGCCTTACATGTTTAAAAAGGGAAGTTTTGGGCCTGGCAAGTGGGTACACTTGCCAAGTTGAATTGGCAGGTAGAAACTGCACACATAGACACTGCCGTGGCAGGTCTGAGCCATGTTTACAGGGCTACTCAGGTGGGTGGTAAAATCAGTGCTACAGGCCCACTAGTAGCATTTGATTGACAGACCCCGGGCACCTGTAGTGCACTTTACTAGGGACTTACTAGTAAATCAAATGTGTCAATCATGGAAAAGCCAATTACATATACATTTTACACAGGGAGCACTTGCACTTTAGTACTGGTCAGCAGTGGTAAAGTGCCCAGAGTAACAAAAACAGAGTCAAGCACACAGTCAAAACATGGGAAGCAGAGGTAAGAAAGACAGAGGAGACCACGCCAAAGATGCCATGTGTAACGTAAAGTGAGACTATAATTCCTACGTGTTGGATAAGCCTCAACCCAATGGGACAACACACATACAATGACCAATATATATTTCAATCTCTTACAGGAAGGCATTTCAATGAAATCAAGTTGCATTCTTTTAAATGGACCGCCCAAACTGCCTATGTGGTTTAAATTCATCACGGTGAGTTTCCCTGTATTCATTTGTTGGCATGTAACAAATCTGTGACACACGGCTTTTGCCTAAATCTGGGGTTGTACCATGCCTGTTTGAATGTGCAAATTATTGCATCTCTACAGAGACAGGGGCGACCACGCTAAGGATGTTAGATCTAACATGTGTCTCCCCCAGCTGAAAGTGGGGAGAACTAACAAACTTCATGCGAGTTCTCATCACTAAGGCAAAAGAATCTGGACAGACCATCAGCATTGGCGTGATATCTTACAGGGTGGTGTTCCACCATAAAGTCCATTCCCTGTAGGGAGATGGACCACCTCAACCATTTTGGCTTCTCACCCTTCATCTGCATCAGCCATTTGAGGAGCCTGTGGTCTGTCTGAACCTGGAAGTGAGGTTGAGACAAGTAGGGTCTTAGCTTGTTCAGCACCCAGACCACAGCAAAAGCTTCACACTCAATTGCACTCTACCTATATTCCCAGGGAAGTAACTTCCTACTAATGAAGGCTATAGGCTGGTCTAGGCCCTCTTCATTTAGCTGTGACAACAATGCTCCCACACCATGCTTTGAAGCGTCAGTCTGTACAACAAATTCTTTAGAGAAGTCTGGTGCCTTTAGCATGGGTGCCATGCACATGGCTGCCTTCAGGTCATCAAAAGCTGGCAAGCCTTAGTCAAGATCACTTCCTTTCATCGTTTCTCTGTTAACTCTGTTAAGGGAGCAACAAAGGTGCCACCCCCCTTAACAAACATCCTGAAGTAACATGTGAGACCTTGAAAAGCTCTCACCTCATTCTGGGTCTTGGGTGGCTCCCATGCCAGAATGGTGTCAATCTTTGGCTGTAGGTTTGCCACCAGGCCACTCTCCACGTGGTGTCCAAGGTACACCATAGAACTGTGCCCTATCTGGCACTTACTTGCCTTGATAGTGAGGTCTGCCTTCTGCAAGGCCTCTAACACTTTGCAGAGGTGCTGTAAGTGTTCCTCCCAAGTGGAGGTGAACACTGCAATGTCATCCATTGAGGCTGCACTGAAATCCTCCAATCCATCCAACACCTGGTTAACCAGGCTCAGGAAAGGGGCAGGGGCATTTTTCATGCCAAAGGGCATCACTCTAAACTGGTAGTGCCCATCTGGTATACAAAATGCACACCTCTTCTTGGCCTCCTCAGTCAGAGCAATCTGCCAATATCCAGACATTAATTCAAATGTGCTGAGATGTGTGACTTCCCCTAACCGATCAATGAGCTCATCAGCTCGGGGGATGGAGATGTCAGTCTTCGTCACCCGATTGAATCCCTGGTAATCCACAGAGAACCTGAGATTTGGAGTGGCACTAGGAGCTGCAGCTTTTGGGACCAAGACCCAAGGACTACTGCAAGACTCAATAACTCCAAAAGCTGACATTTGGGATACCTAATTTTTAATGCTGGCTCTAACCTTGTGAATCACCCTGTAAACATTATGTTTCACAGGTAGACTGTCCCCACTGTCATCATCATGTGTGTTTAAGTGTGTGACCCCTGGAATGAAGGAAAAGAGAGAGGCAAACTGTCCTAACACTCGGCGACAGTCCCTCTGTTGTTCTAGAGTCAGTGAGGGGGAGAGGTTCACACCCTCCACTGAACCATATTTCTCTTTGGCAGACTGGAGGTCAGGAAGAGGATCACTCCCTCCTTCCACTCCTTTATCTGTTGCCAAGAGCATAGTCACCTCTGTCCTCTCAAAGTGAGGCTTGAGAGGGTTCACATGCAGGATCCTCAAAGGGTTCCTAGGAGTCTGCAAGTTCACCAGATAAGTGACATCACTCCTGCGGTCCACCACCTCAAAAGGCCCAGTCCACTTATCTTGGAGAGTGCAAGGCTTCACTGGGGCCATCACCCACACTTTTTGCCCAGGATTAAATTCAACCAGAGTGGCATTCTGGCCATACCACCATTTCATATCTTCCTGGCTTGCTTCCAGGCTCTCTTGAGCAAGCTTCCTGAAGCGGGCAGTCTGGTTCCTAAAAGCCAGCATGTAACTGAATACATCCTGTGGGGGGGGCTTACTCGAGGTTTTCTCCAAGCCTTCCCTAACCAGACTCAAAAGTAGCCATACAACAACTCAAAAGGGCTAAATTCAAGACCCTTTTGTGGCACCTCCCTGTCGGCGAACAGAAGGCATGGCAAGAGGACGCCCCACTTACACTTCAAGGGCTCTGACAGGCCCATAATCATGCCCTTCAAGGTGTGGTTGAATCTCTCAACCAGACCATTTCCTTGGGGATGGTAAGGAATGATAAACCTGTAGGTTACCCCCACCCCTTCCACAGAGACTTCATATATGTAGATATGAAGTTGGTACCCCTATCAGTTACCACTTTCTTGGGGGAATCCATGCTGGTAAAACCCCTCATCAATGCAAGTCCAAGTACAGGGGCAGTGATTGATCTCAAAGGAATGACTTTTGGGTACCTGGTGGCATGGTCCACCAAGACCAGGATGAACCTGTTGCCCACAGCTGTCTTGGGATCCAAAGGCCCTACAATGTCAATACTAACCCTCTCAAACAGGGTGCTGACCACAGGAAAAGATTGGAGGGGATCCTTACATTTCCCCCCACTCTTGCCACTTGCCTGATAGGTTTGGCAAGACCTAGAGTGCACATCTGAGTGCCTGAGAATTTGGGGCCAGAAAAAGTGGGTGACAAGCTTCTCAAAGGTCTTGTCCTGCCCTAATTGTCCATCTTAAGGCACATCATGAGCCAAACCCAGTAGGAAGGCTCTGAAGCACTGGGGTACCACCAGCACACTTGCTTTACCAGGCTCAGCAACCTTAGGTTCGCTATATAGGAGGCCGTCCTCCCAGTAGATCAAGTATGATCCAGACTCTTTGTCAGACGCCTGGTCTGCAGTCTGCTGCTGCAAACCCTCCAGAGTAGGGCATGTTCTCTGTGCCTCACAGAATGCTTCCCTGGTGGGTACCCCTTCCTGCTCCCACTAAGTCCCCCTCAGGTTCAGCCTCCTCCCGGACTGTGGGAACTTCTGGGGCCGGTTTCCAATGCCCCTTGGCCTTCCTCTTTCTGGCAGGCATCTGGGCCACTGTTTCAGGCTCCAGGGCCTACTGATCACCCTGATGGGCTGTCATTGACAGGATGGACACCCACACCAACCCAGACAGACCCAATATCTCCAAGTGAGAACTGTGTGCCACCTCCTTCAAAGAGGAATCCTCCAGGTCATTGCCAAGCAGACAATCAACAGGCATGGTTGGACTCACAGCTACCCTCAAGGAACCTGAGACCCCCCCCACTCAAAGGGAACCTACGCCCCCTTGTACAGGTGCTCAGGGTTGTCTACTGAACTACTTGGTGAAGTGCATGGAGAACTACCTGCTCCTCAGACACCAGGTGACTTCTTACAGTACTCACACTGGCTCCTGTGTCTCTCAGATCCTCCATCCTATGTCTATTGATGGTCACCCGCTGCCTGTACTTCTTAGTGTTTTCGGGCACAAAGGTCTTCTGGACCATCTCACTGTTCCCTAATGAGACAAGGGTCATCTCAGCTGGCTCCCACCCACCTGGAACCAACTCCTCTCCAAGAGCTACACTGGCCAAACCGTGTGACTGCTCACCAGTGTGTGCACCTGTATCCCCTTGGGACATTTAGGATCCCCCCTCAAGTGACCCACCTGATCACATGCATAGCACTTGTCAGCTTGCTGTCAATTAGGTGCTGGCACAGCTCTAGAAAATAAAGACTGTACAACTGGTCATAAGCAATCAAGTTGTAAAGCCCCTTATAGGCTGTCACCTTACTGACCTTCAACCAACCATCCAGTGACCTGCAAAAAGAACCTATGCACTCCAACCAAGTTTGGGATTCCTTCTTCATAAAGGATCTAAACCTTTCCTTATACTTCCCTTGCACTTTGTAACCCTTTGCGCTACATTATGCATACATAATGTATGCAAAGGGGGCATTCCCTCTGTAGGGGGGCCGAAGATATGGTCCAAATAAATCAAATAGATTTCTATGCATCATTTATTTTGGCACTTTTAACGCCTGCGTGAGCAGGTGTTAAAAGGGGCCACACCATTGTTCACAATAGGCCCCTATGTACTGTTCAGGGTTAGCGCCAAAATGTTGGCACTAACTCTGAACAGTACATCTATAGAGTCGGTAATGTTGATGCCATTGCTCCCTACCCTGCGCCATGGTGCACTGTGTCTCAGATTAGTGGTAAGGAGCGCTGGGGCGCAAGGAAAGAGGCACTGCATTTTTAACATAAGAGCTTTGCATTCATAATAAATGAAGTACTAATGTCAATTAATATTAACAGTGTTATTGTAAATATTAAATGAATATGAATTAGTCATACTTATATTGAGTTAAATGGATTTTATTAACATGAGTTACATGTGCTCAGGAAAGTAAATGCACATTTAAATTTGTTCCAAGATGTCGTAAATAATGTTTGCAATTAAATAATTTGCTTTGCATATTTGATATGAATTGTAAGGTGCGCAATAGGTTTATTTCTATATTGAATGTATTAATGTGTATTAAGGGTTTCTTAGCTTGACTAGGCCTGAAAGAATCATTTTGCAGCAGTAATAGAAAATCACATGTTTATTTTGTCCACTCTGACCTGAATTCGCTCCCAATGGTGCTAATGTAATGTTGAATGTTCTATTTACTGAAGGCAGAAGAACATGTTTGATATTAACAATGTTGCATTATTTGTTTTAGCTGTCGAACAAGACAGGAAATGTGTAGTACCCATGTGAATAGTATTAGTTTAATTTATTGTATGTCATGACAAAGGGTTTGAAGTAAAACATAACAAGATAATGTAATACTTTGCCAGAAATGTATAAAATCATTCAGATGACAATGTACTTTTGCTGAGTAGACTTGGAATAGTTGCATATTTGATGGTACCATCTGCAGCCACTGGATGCTGAATCTGTCTGAAGTGCCCCCACCTGAAGGACCAATGAATGGATCATGCATATTTCTAATTAGTGACCAACTTTGGAAATAGAGAGTTAGTTCTTGTTCAAGTCAGTCCTCGTTAGTCTTCTCCTGCCTTGAAGCTGTCCAGAATCCTGTTTCAGTTTGCTGTCGCACTCTGGTACGTTAAGTCCCCAGATTAGTTTTCTCAGCTTAGTCTTAATTGACCTGTTCTGTTATGTGGTTCAGTATTAATAAGTCCAACTAATCCTGAACTGCTGATTTGTCCTATGTGCAGCCCGTGTTCTGCACCATCTTGATGTTTACTGTCAACTGACACCAGAAGAAAGTACCCATCCTGCTTGATAAATCATTGCTGTATGCTGTCCCATGACGAGAGGTATAACTAAATGTGGTTTCCTGTTTCCTTTTCTGTTAGGTACTTACACCAACATATTTTTATAGTGAGTTGTCCCAGTTAGATGTTCTTTCAAATTATTTTTGTCTTTCTTTTATTTTTGCATTTGCCCGCATGTATTAGTCCGTTTCCACACATGTAATTCTAAATTTGTGTTAGTGATAAGAATGGCCCAGCTCTGAAATCTGAACTCTAATTGAGATTGTGGAAAACTGTATTTTGATGATGTACTGATGTCACCATCATCTGCTTTGAAATCTAACAATAATTTGCATATTGTATTGTTGCTAATATATTATTCTTTTGGAGTGTTTGATAGTATTGATATTTAGTAGGTTAAATCTTTTTATATGCTTTGGTCAGCCTATGTTTTTTATGTATGTGTATATCTTAGTTTTATGCACCACATATATGACATTGATCCTGGGACTGTAATAAAGCTTTGAAACTTTATTCGCTTTAGTGTTAACTTGTTCACGGTGTTTAGAATTGTTTATGGCATAATGTCATTAATTTGTGATTTAATGATTCTGACTACTGCTCTCTTCGCCAAGTCCAAAGATTCAGTTGACCTCAATAGGTGAGAATAGTGATAGTGTTTCTCCTGCGTGAATTTCTCCCAGCTCTGGGTTATTGAACTCAGAGCTGGGAGAAATTCTTCCCGGCCCCAGCGCACCAGAAAAAGAGAGAGGAGTACTCAAGCCTTACGAATTGCCCTTTTCCAAGATGGTAGTCAGTCCCAGGATTTGGGCCTGAAAGCTCCAATCCAAGATTAAATTGAATCGTTGGCTGTGATGTCAGCTGCTGTCTGAAGGAAGCTCTAACAAATGATGGATAAATCACAACACATTAATTGCTGTATTTTTCATTATATTCTTCACCCACTTCCTATGATTTATATCCCTGATTATACTTTTCCTTGCAGCATGAATTCCCTTTAGATATTCTACTGGATGTCTTTGTGTGGCTCTTTTCTAAAGTCAGGGACATATATTGTAAACAGGTAGTGGTGGTATATGTATCACACCTCCAAGCAATCAAGAAAAATATGTGAGTGGGTAAAGTAAAGTAGAGCAAATATTGTCCATATGGTGCTACTCGGTATTGAATGCCCCACTACCCAGAGCTTAAGTATCCGTGGTACTAAGGGATCCAGCAATTAACATTAGTCAATTTAAACCAGAAGCACTCAACCAAAGTCCAACTTGGAATAGTCAATCCAAAAAATGTATGATGCGTAGATGACAAGTAAGGTCCAATATCTTTATTTACCTGTGGAAGTGTCATGTCTTCAGAGACAGACATTTAAATCCTGTACAGCCGCACATGCTGTGTCACCCTCCTGACTTTCTCAAGGCTGTAAAACTACATATGATACATGAGACATAGGGTCAGATTTATGAAAAGTGGTGCATCATGTAATGATGCACCACTTTTTTATGCCCCATTGCACTTCCTAACACTAACATGTGTGTGCCATATTTAAAATGCGATGCACCATGGCACACATTAGGGAACTAGAGTAAAAAATGCTGATGCTAGTTTGGTGCTTTGCAGGATTAGCGCCAAACATATTGACGTTAATCCTGCAAAGTGAAAGGAGGCCCACTGAAAACAATTGGAGCCTCATTTTAACACCTGCCTAATGTCGCCCTTGCACACAGTATGCCTGGCGCAGGCATAATGTGGTGCAAGGGTTTACAAAGTGGTGCAATGCATGCATTGCACCACTTTGTAAATATGGTGCTGCATTTTTGCATGCCTAATGCCACACTAGTATCCGAAAAATGATACTAATGATGCGCAATGTGGCGCAAGGGGATTCTTAAATCTGGCCCATAGTCCGGAAAGGACGATAGGGAAACAGAACTGGTCAGATAACAAAATATCAACCAGTACTGTGAAGGCAATCAAAGAAATGTTTTTTGTCCCAGAAAGGAAATGTAAAGGTGCTTAGTGGAAAGACCAACAATTGAGTAGTCATTGGTGGTCATTACAACCCTGGCGGACGGTGTTAAAGCGGCGGTAAGACCGCCAACAGGCCGGCGGTAAAAAAATTGGAAGTACGACCGTGGCGGAAACCGCCAACAAAGACAGCCACTTTAGCACTCTGACCGCCACGGCGTACAGACAAACAGCTTGGCGGTCACCGCCAACAGACAGGCGGAAGACAAAGTACCACCCACAGTATCACAACCTACCAATCCGCCACCTTTTTCGGGGCGGATTCACCGCGGACAAAAACAGGGCGGAAACAGGACTTCGAAGGGAAAACGCTCACCTCTACACACCCCATGATGAATCCGGACGCCATGGAACCCGAGCTGCACATCCTGCCAGCCCTCATCTTCTTGCTCCTCTACCAGGAGCACGAACGCCATCGGCGAAGACAATTGTGTGTACTGCACCTATGACACAGGGGAGGGAAAAAACAGGGACACACACACGCAACACCCCCACCCCCACGCCCACCCTCACCCACTACAACACACACACTAATACATATCTAAACATTATAGTTACAACCCCCAACTCCGTCGGAAGAATGCAAAGACAAAAGGAAATGAGTGTAACCATTGTAATATAGTAAAATCAAGTACGCAAAAATATATATATACACCATAAACAAAATATACACCAAGCTTAGTAGTCCAGGTAGTGCTCCAATGAAGTCCGTAGAACACTGGGCCCACACGGTATGGGCGAGGCCCACACAAGATCCCCGACCATGACGGAGAGAACACTGCAGGGGCATCAGAGAGCAAGAAAACAGGCACCTCAGGAGGAGGAAAAGGGGGGGCACCTCAGCCGGTTGAGTGCACGACGCCAAATCCACGAGGGGGCCACATGCCCACTGTTCAGTCCTGGGGCGTGCAAAGCCACAGTCTCTCAAGTCTATACATTGGGTGGGTTGCCCACTGTTCCATCCTGGGGAGTGCAAAGCCACAGTCTCTCAAGTCTATACAGTGGGTGGTTTGCCCACTGTTCAATCCTGGGGAGTGCAAAGCCACAGTCTCTCAAGTCTATACAGTGGGTGGGTTGCCCACTGTGCCATCCTGGGGAGTGCAAAGTCACAGTCTCTCAAGTGGATGACAGTCTCCACTGGTTCTGGAGGAGGCATGGTGCCTAGAGTGCTTCATCCTGCTAAGGACAGAGGTAGTGGATGACAGTCTCCACTGGTTCTGGAAGGGGCATGGTGCCCAGAGTGCTTCATCCTGCTAAGGACAGAGGTAGCGGATGCCTTTCTCCACTGGTTCTGGAGGGGGCATGGTGCCCAGAGTGCTTCATCCTGCTAAGGACAGAGGTAGTGGATGACAGTCTCCACTGGTTCTGGAGGGGGCATGGTGCCCAGAGTGCTTCATCCTGCTAAGGACAGAGGTAGTGGATGACAGTCTCCACTGGTTCTGGAGGGGGCATGGTGCCTAGAGTGCTTCATCCTGGTAAGGACAGAGGTAGTGGATGGGAATATCCACTGGTTCTGGAGGGGGCTCTGTGCCCAGAATGCTTCATCCTGCTCGTGATGGACTCAGTAGCGTCAGTGCCCTTGGCGCTCATGGGCCAGCGGTGCTTGTGGCGACGGTGCCCTGTTCAGCGGTGCTTGAGGTGGCGGTGCCCTGTTCAGCGGTGCTTGAGGCAGTGGTGCCCTGTTCAGCGGTGCTTGAGGTGGCGGTGCCCTGTTCAGCGGTGCTTGAGGCGGCGGTGCCCTGTTCAGCGGTGCTTGTAGCGGCGGTGCCCTGTTCAGCAGTGCTTGAGGCGGCGGTGCCCTGTTCAGCGGTGCTTGAGGCGGCGGTGCCCTGTTCAGCGGTGCTTGAGGTGGCAGTGCACTGTTCAGCGGTGCATGAGGCGGCGGTGCCCTGTTCAGCGGTGCTTGTAGCGGCGGAGCCATGTTCAGCAGTGCTTGTAGCGGCGTTGCCCTGTTCAGCGGTGCTTGAGGCGGCGGACTCCTTTGCAGTGACTCAGCTGCTGGCGGTCCTCTCTGTCCCAGCAGGTTCTTGTGCTGGCGGTCCTCTCTGTCCCAGCGGGGCTTGTGCTGGCGGTCCTGTCTAGCCCAGCATGGGTTGGTGCTGGCGGTGGCCTCCTGGGCAGCAGGGCAGGTGCTGGCGGTGGCCTCCTGGGCAGCGGGGATGATGGCGGTGGCCTCCTGTGCAGCGGGGATGATGGCGGTGGCCTCCTGGCAGCGGGGATGATGGCGGTCTCCTCCGCTGTGCTGCTCTTCCCAGACTTTCTGGGTTTCTTGTGGCCCTTCCCCACCTTGGAAGGTGTTGCAGCTGACTCCACACTCCCACCGGTACCCCTGGGAGCGGCTTTGGTGCCTGGAGTCTTCCCCCTCTCCCGCCGGGCACTGGCCAACTTTCGATGCTTGACAGGTGGGGGACTGTCCGTGCTGTGGCTCCATGCCACACTGGCTGCCCTGGTGGCCGGTGCACTCCAGATTCCGGTGACTACAGGCACCACTGGTCCCGGAGACGTTGTGGCTGAGGTGCTAGGTTGGGACCTGGAGAGTCGGGCCCTAGGAGACGGACGGGGTGGGGGAGGTGTGGGAAAGAGGTCAAGGTTGGACAGGAAAAGTTTTTGGGAGACACTGGGACGGGTAGCTGGAGGGAGTTTGGGAGTGGAGGAAGAGGTTGTGGTTGTCGGAGGTGTTCGTTTGGTGACTTTGGGTGAAGGTGCATGCGCTGGAGGCAGTCGTGAGGTGGATGGCTGTTGGGTGGGTGTGTGCCTGCGTTTGTGTATCTTGGGAGGTGGCATCACAGACACACTAGGAGAGGACACAGGGGACGTGTGAATGGTAGTGGGGGGGTGACTGCACGTGAGTGGGGTGTGGTGGTGGGCGTGCTGGTGATGGCAGTAGTGGCTGTAGATGTAGTGCATGCAGGTGTGAGTGAAGACGAGACTGGGAGGGAGGAGGGAGACGAGGTAGAGGGGGACACAGTGGAGGCAGTGGCTGTTGGTGTGTCTGCATGTGTGTGATGTTTGCGTGAGTGCCTGTGGGATGTGTGGTGCTTATGTTTGCCTGAGCTTCCCTTGTGTGTGGACGTGTGTGCATGCTGGTCTGAAGGTGTGCTTGGGATAGGCTGGGGTACAGGGGATTGGGTCTGGGTGGAGGAAGTTGGAGGGGGGAGGCTAGAGACAGAGACAATGGCTGCCATCAGTACTGAGGCCAGAGTCTGAAAAGCTTGCTGAAGGGCCGCCTGACCAGAATGAATGCCCTCCAGGAATGCATTGGTTTGTTGCAACTGCCTTTCGACACCCTGGATGGCATTCAAAATGGTAGACTGCCCAACAGTGAGGGACTGGAGGAGGTCATTGGCCTCCTCATTGAGGGCAGCAGGGGTGACTGGGGCAGGGGCTGAGGTGCCTGGGGCAAAGGTGATGCCCACCCTCCTGGGTGAGCGGGCATGGGGCAAAGGCTGAGGGGCTGCTAGGAGGGCGGTGCTTGTAGGGGGGTGGCGGCTGTACCTGTAGATGCGGGGGGCACAGATGTTGCCGCCACCACATGGGAGCTCCCATCAGAGGACGAGTCCGTGTCGCAGGTGTCAGCTCCTGTCCCCGCCGTGGAGCTCCCCTCGCACTCCGTCCCACTGGTGAACTCCGAGTCCGTAGTGTCGCCCTCCAGGGCCATGTGGGATGCAGCTCCCTTGTGCTCCGGTGCCACTGCTCCTCCGCCTGATGATGCTAATGCACACAAGAACAGGGAGACCACAAAAAGGGGGGGACGACAGAAGAAAGACATGTTCAGTGGATGTATTACTGCTACAGTTGGCGGACACGACAGACACAGAAGCCCCCTGCACTACGCCGCGCTCTTGGGCTCCACTGTTCAATCCCTGGGAAATGGCCTACTAGGCTATGGACGACATCTGCACACATGGATGACACAGGGGCATGACTAGGTGTACTTGGCACTCTACAGAGGTGAGGTGGGGTACCACATGGCCTGCCTTACGGAGGGACCTTGCCTACTAAACTTGCCCTGGCCTAGGGAAACCCACAGCCCACCTCCCCCACCCAGACACCTGCACTGCGTGCAAAATCAGCAGGATGAGAGTGTACTCACCCACTTGTGGCTGCTGTGATGCCCTCAAGCGCCCATCCAACTCCGGGTATGCCACCGCCAGGATCCTGAACATCAGGGGGGTCATGGTGCGACGGGCACCCCTCCCACGCTGGGAGGCCATCCCCAGCTGAGCCTCCGCCGTCTTCTTACTCCAGCGGCGAATGTCCTCCCATCTTTTCCAGCAGTGGGTGCTCCGTCTATGGTAGACCCCCAGGGTCCGGACGTCCTTGGCGATGGCACGCCAAATATCTTTTTTCTGGTGGGCGCTGACCTACATGAATTGTACAGGGGGAAGATAAACTTATTACCAACTGCACCGTCACAGTCATTGGCCCCCATCCCTACCCTTGCCATGTGGCACATGCACTCACTGTCGTTTCATGCACGCAGCAATCTCCCACCCCTTCTTACATCCACCCCACTCCACACAGGCATAGCCCATACAGCATGCTCCCAGTGTACTTACCAGTTTGTCTGGAGGACCGCAGAGTAGCGTGTACTGGGGGAGGACCCCGTCCACGAGTTTCTCCAACTCCTCTGATGTGAAGGCAGGGGCCCTTTCCCTAGACACCCGAGCCATTGTCTCTTCCAGATCCAGGTCACAGCAGCACTTGCAGTGTAGGTCCTCTCCTGTCGAAGATCAGGTATCGAGTGATTGAACAGATAGAAAATGGCGGTCACGTCCACGGCGGTGCGTACCGTCACCGCCGGATTACATCGTCATTGGCTACTGAGACCCATAGGGTCCAATGTTAACCAATGCAGCATTGCGCCGCGGTCTTCAACCGCCTACCGCGACGGTGTCCAACCCCAGCGCAGTTACCTCACATCCCTTTGTCCCACTTTAGAGGTCAGGCAGCCGCCATTTCAGGGGCCCACATGGCTTCATTTTTAACTGAGTCACACATACCTAGGCCTAGACTCAACACACATACAGGCCACTTTTCGGATTGGGATTCGTGTTCTGTGTAAGCTGTGGGTACGTGCCTCTGAGTTGTTTGACTCTGTGCTCACTGTTGTCCTTCATTGGCACCGTCCGCTGGGACATGTGAGGAGATGGCGGCATCCTCCGGTGTACAGACCGCTGGTGGACCTGTCGACAATGGAGGAAAGACATGTGATCATCACATACAGGCTTGACCGTGCCACAATCCAGGAACTGTGTACCCAGCTGGAGCCAGACCTGATGTCAGCTATCCGCCATCCCACAGGAATCCCCCCTCAAGTGCAGGTGCTGTCAGTGCTCCATTTCCTTACAAGTGGGTCATTTCAAACAACAGTGGCCATAGCATCAGGGATGTCCCAGCCTATGTTTTCCAACGTGTTGTCCAGAGTGTTGTCTGCCCTGCTGAAACACATGCGGAGCTACATCGTTTTCCCTCAGGTGGAGGATTTGCCTACAGTGAAAGGTGATTTCTATGCCCTGGGACATATCCCCAACATCATAGGTGCCATTGATGGGACCCATGTGGCTTTGGTCCCCCCCACAGGAGTGAACAGGTGTACAGAAACCAGGAAGAGTTATCATTCGATGAATGTGCAGATGGTATGTTTGGCAGACTAGTACATCTCCCATGTTAATGCCAAGTTCCCTGGCTCAGTGCATGATGCCTACATCCTGCGAAATATCAGCATCCCTTATGTGACGGGTCAACTCCCGAGGCACCGTGTGTGGCTATTAGGTGAGCACCTGGAAGCAAGACAGTGGGAATGGATGTCTGGGTCGGGGGTTATCCCTACAGGTTAGTGTGTGTCTAACAGTTGTCCCTCCCCATTTGCAGGTGACTCTGGTTACCCCAACCTGTCATGGCTACTGACCCCAGTGAGGAATCCCAGGACAAGGGCGGAGGAACGCTACAATGAGGCCCATGGGCGAACACGGCGGATAATCGAGCGGACCTTCGTCCTCCTGAAGACCAGGTTCAGGTGCCTCCATATGACAGGTTGATCGATATTCTACTCACCAAAGAAGGTGTGCCAGATCATCGTGGCCTGCTGTATGCTTCACAACTTAGCTTTGCGACGACAGGTGCCTTTTCTGCAGGAGGATGGTCCAGATGGCGGTGTTATTGCAGCTGTGGAGCCTGTGGACAGTGAAGACGAGGAAGCAGAAGAAGAGGACATGGACAACAGGGACTTGGTGATCCTGCAATATTTCCACTGAGACACAGGTAGGAATACAAACCTGCCTACTACATGTACTTTAACACTACTACCTCTCTACTGTCTGTCGTTTTCACCCAGTGTATGGTCACTGAGTTGTCACTTTCCCTTATGATTTCACAGATGTGGGTCCCACTGTGTGACATCTGCTTTAATTCCTCATGGACTAGAGCTGTGTGACATAGGTATGTTGACATTACAATTGAAAGAGCTTTTTGCCACAGTAATTGCTAATACACTATTCCGAAATCACAGACTGACTCCACATTGTTTTGTGCTTCAAGGGTGTTTATTCAAGTGCTCAATATTGGAGGAGGTTGCAAAATGGTGAGGGGTGATGGTGGAGGAATGTCCATGGCAAAGTCCAGTCTATTAGTCTCACAGGTGCATTGTCCAAAGGGGCATAGGAAGTGGAGCTGGGGCAGTTGATGGATGGACAGGGTGACAAAGTGGGACAAAAGGATGACATTCAGGGTGGTCTGATTTCTTGGCGGTGGGTCTTGGCATCATTCTCTGTCTTTGTCCTGGATCTCAGGGACCGTTTGCGGGGTGGTTCTTCCTCTGCAGGGGGTGGGGTGCTGGTGTGGTGGTCTGTGGCGGTGCCTCCTGTCCACTAGCACCGGCGGAGGTGGTGGGCAGTTCATCGTCCATGCTAGTGTCAGAGGCCCCTTGTTGTGCCACAGTGTCCCTCCTGGTGTTGAGTACTTCCTTCAGCACCCCTTAGATGGTGCCCAGGGTGGAATTGATGGTTCTGAGTTCCTCCCTGAAGCCCAAATACTGTTCCTCCTGCAGGCGCTGGGTCTCCTGAAACTTGGCCAGTACCATTGCCATTGTCTCCTGGGAGTGGTGGTAGGCTCCTATGATGAAGAAGAGGGCCTCGTGGAGAGTGGGTTCCCTTGGCCTATCCTCCCCCTGTCGCACAGCGGCCCTCCCAGTTCCCCTGTGTTCCTGGGCCTCCATCCCCTGGACCGTGTGCCCACTGCCACTGCCCCCGGTCCCTGTTGTTGGGGTGGTGGGTTAGCCTGGGTTCCCTGTAGTGGTGAACACACTGCTGATTGACGTGTCCTGGTGACAGAGGTATGGGCCCACTGGGTGGGTGCTGTGCTGGTGTTTCCAGAGGGGGGAAGCTCTGTAGTGGCCTGTGACCGTGTGATGGGAACCGACTGTCCTGAGGTCCCCGATGGGCCGGGCTGGTTATCTAGATCCAGTTGGACAGAGCTGCTGTCATCACTGTGGGCCTCTTCTGTTGGTGGTGTGGACATGTGTGGACCCTCCTGTCCGGTGACGTTGGGTAGGGGTCCTGCAGGGGTATAAAAGGATGTTTATTACATCTGTGTGTGCCATGGTGTGCAATGGGTGGGTGACCGTGTACCCCAGTGCTTGCATTCCTGTGTGGGACCTTGTGTGATGATGGTTTAGCGGGGTGTATGGGTTTGTGCAGTGGGCATGCTTTGGTGATGGGTGTCCATGCTTTGGTGTTGCATGCAGGGCTTGGTGTTGGGATGTTTGGTTTGTGATGTTGGGACATTTGTGAGGAGTTGGAGTGATGGGGGTGAGGGTGAGGGTGAGGGTGGGGGTATGTGATGGCATGCAGGTAGGGTAGGGGATGTAATAGTTAAGATTTGACTTACCACAGTCCATTCCGCCATCTACTCCTGCGAGGCCCTCAGAATGCAGAATCACCAAGACCTGCTCCTCCCATGTTGTTAGTTATGGGGGAGGAGGTGGGGAACCGCCGTGAGTCCCCTGAACCGCAAGGTGGTGTCTGAAGACCACGGAACGCACCTTCCCCTATAGGTCGTTCCACCTCTTCCTGATGTCATCCTGATTTCTTGGTGCTATCCCACTGCGTTGACCCTGTCCACTATTCTTCGCCATAGCTCCATCTTCCTTGCAATGGATGTGTGCTGCACCTGTGATCCGAATAGCTGTGGCTCTACCCAGACGATTTCCTCCACCATGACCCTGAGCTCCTCCTCCAAGAACCTGGGGTGTCTTTGCTGTGCCATGGGATGGTGTGGGTGATGTGTGGGGTGGTGTGTGTGGTGATAAGTGTGCTGATATGTAGTGGTGTGTTGTGTGAGGTGAGTGGAAGTTATGTGGGTGATGGCCTGGTGTGCCTGTGGATGCTAGTATTGTTGATGGTGGTGTCTCTCTCTGTGCTTCTTTCTCAACTGTTGTCGTAGGGGTTTGTGGGTGATGTGGGTGTGTGTTTTATATTGTATTGGGTGTGTGGGAGTGGTGTGTGTATGTGAATCAGGTGTGTGTATTTTGAATTGTCCAATGTGGCTGTGTTTTTTGTAAATGTGTAATACCACGGTTGAAGGACCGCCACGTGGATCTGTGTGTCGTGATAGTGTGGGCGTATTTCTGTTGGTGTGACGGTGGAGGTTTTGTTTTCACCAGTTTATCACTGACCTTTGGTGTGGCGGACTTGTGTGGGTGTCTGAATTTTCCGTGCTGTGGGTCATAATAGCTGTGGTGGATTTCCGCGGCCGCGGCAGTGTGTTGGCGGTCTTCTGCACGGCGGTAAGTGGCTTTTACCCCCAATGTTGTAATGAGGGCCATTGTCTCCAATCTCCCAAGCAACAAAAACCCTTAAAGGCCAAAGAATGTGCAATGAGTGAGAGTTTGTCACAACAAGACCCCAAACAGAGCAAGGTCATTTAATACAGGACTTCAAACATGTTGTATGGTGCTCTATGGGTCTCAAAGAAGATTGTGAATATAACAGTGGAAATACTGAACCTAGTGAACAGGGAAATGGAAAAATCCTCCCTAAGGATCCCCAACAAACTTGAGTAAGGGAGATTGAATAAGACATTTCTTTAGAAAAATTCCTGAATAAATTAAGGGACCAACTAGTTGGGGTTTCCAAGAAGATAAAGACCAAATCTCACTGTAAGGCCACAAGTCAAAACGCAAATCAAACCTAAATTAAAAAATATATGAGAAGTGAAAAACAAAAAAAGGAAGTAAAATAGGACGACATCAAGTACAACAATGAGACACCCACCATCAAGCCCGCAATAAGTCAAGGCATAAAAGAATCCTTGTCCCATATGATATTGTCCATGTTATAGTACACCCAATTTGCTTGCCTCTTACGCAACAGCAAGCAATAATTTGGGCTTGCCTGGCAACCAATCAGTAGGTGTTTTCTGTGATCTCAGAGGAATGTAGCGGGAAACTATTATCTCCCTCAGAGTAGTACCTCTACTGTGTGTGATAGTGGACAAGCCAAAAGGTTTTTATAAATCTACACATTGTAATATGTGCCAAAATGCAGTGGAACAATGAATTTCAAGTACAACACCAAGAAAATATATACAACACAGAAATTGTGATTCCAAGTTTGTTGTATTTTGTATTATTTGTAAATGTGCCCAAGCACACACTCATTTTTTGGATTGGCTATTTCTAGTTGGATTTTGATTGAGTGCTTCTGGTTTAATTTGACTAATGCCAGGGACAATTTGTTTAGCTTCAATAAATAGTGGCAAGACTGCAAAAGGTTTTTTGCCTTTGTGGGTTATTGCTTTTAACTCTAAAGCAGACCGTTGACACCCTTCAAATGTACTATTAAGTGTAAGGTAGCAACATAGGTACTTGGAGATGTCACCCTTTCCTTGGGCATAAAAGATTGAAACTTGGCAGACCTTCTCAGCTCCCAGGGCCTAATTTATACTTTTTTAGCACCGCCTTTGCGTCATTTTGACACAAAAGTGGAGCAAACGTACAAAATATAATTGAATTTTGTAAGTTTGCACCACTTTTGTATCAAAAACTGACACAAATGCAGCACTACAAAAGCATAAATCAGGCCCTGAGGGGCATATTTATACTCTGTTTGTGCTGGATTTGCGTCACTTTTTAACGCAAATCCAGCACAAACTTAACTCCATATTTATATTTTGACGCTAGACTTTTGACTGACTTTTGGCATCCTGAAGTCCAGATTTAGGTACCTGGAAATCACAGGAGGAATATCCCCCTATATGAACCAGAACAAGAACTGCCTGAGGAGGAGGAGGTGGATGGTGCCAGGGAAAATGAGGGGGAACATCCAAACACACCTGCAAGAATGCATCGCAGACAGCAGATAGTTAAAAACTTTTTTCACCAATAGTTACTCTAAACACATTGTTACGATATGTAAATAAACACCTCACTTTATCACTCAATCTTGCTCTGGTTACTTATTTCTGGATCACATGTTCTTTAGGAATGTGAGTTTTATCTCAGGTAGCATGTCACAAAGGTAAATCTGACTACTTCTGATGCAACATCACATGTGATGCGTATGATTGTACAGAAAACATCACACATAGTTAAAAAAAAAAAAAATCAATTTCACATATGAAGGACAAAATCATAGCACCACAGCATATGACAGACATCCACGTTGCCAACATGGTCTACTATAGCACATGACACACAACTATGACATCCTCAATCATAAGGTAAATAAGCGCCTCATATATATGAGGCAGTGGATGTGAAATATCAGTGGTAACAGGAATGTATGAACAGACCCCTGACATTAGTAAGTGTGACATTTGCTGTCTCTACAAGGAGCTTGTGTGGCAAGAGGTCCATCAATCCAGAAAATGGATAGCATGGGTGTCCCAGGTATGATGAGCAATGGTCACAACACATGCCCTGCGCAGTCCCTCCCTGGTAATAAGTCCTGCCACTGCCATGTGTTAAGTCTTTGCCCTCCCTTCTCTAGGGGGTGCTGTAAATGGACTATATGTATCCTGAGAATCATCATTAACCCTCACCCAGACTCCCATTCTGACTCCTGTTTGCTTCACTATTCCATATGGCAAGCTATGGAACAACTACATTAGCCTGCATAGACTTCAGGTCCCATAATGCACTGCCTGGTAGTCGGTAAGACCTTTAGGGGGTCATTCTGACCTCGGCGGTAAAAGGCGCTTGCCATAACACCGCCGCGGTCGCGGTAAACCGCCACAGTCATTCTGACCCGCAACTGGCAAACCGCCAAAAACCCGACAACAACAAAAGTCTGCCACACCAACGGCCAGCGAAAAACTGGCGATGACCAAACCTCCACCGTCACGCCAACAGAAATACGCCCATGCTATTCCGACCCACAAATCCCCGCAGCGGTCTTTCAACCACGGTATTCCATTGGCGGTACACACCGCCGTGCTCAAAATACACACACTCTTACAAAACACAGCCACATTGGACAATTCAAAATACACACACCTGAGACACATACACACACCACTCCCACACACCCATTACAATATAAAACACACACCCACATCACCCACAAACCCTTACGACCACAATTGCGACTGAAGGCCAGAGAGAGACAGCACAGAATAGAGTACACCATCACACAGAGGCAAATCACAACATCACCCACACAATATCCACGCACAAAACACCATACACCACCACACTCACCACACTCTACAACACATACACCACCCCTCACCTCATCCACACCACCCCATGGCACCCCAAAGACACCCCAGGTTTTCGGACGCAGAACTCAGGGTCATGGTGGAGGAAATAGTTCGGGTAGAGCCCCAGCTCTTAGGGACACAGGTGCAGCACACCACCATTGCCAGGAAGATGGAGCTAAGGCAAAGAATAGTGGACAGGGTCAACGCTGTGGGACAGCATCCATGAAATCGGGACGACATCAGGAAGCGGTGGAACGACCTACGGGGGAAGGTGCGTTCCATGGTATCAAGGTACAACCTTGCAGTGCAGAAGACTGGCGGCGGACCCCCACCTACTCCCCCAGAATTTACAGCATGGGAGGAGCAAGTCTTGCACATCCTGCATCCTGAGGGCCTCGCAGGAGTAGGCGGAGGAATGGACTCTGGTAAGTCAAATCTTCACTACTTCATTCCCCCCACCCCACCTGCATGCCAAATCATACCCCCACCCTCACCCCCACCCCCATCACACCAACTCCTTGCAAATGGCTCACTATCACAACCCACCCATCCCAACACCCAGCCCTGCATGCGTCCACAAAGCATGGACACCCATCACCAAAGCATGCCCACTGCACATACCCATCTCCCCCACAAGCCACCGTCACAACAGCCCCCACAAGGGAATGCCAGCACTGGGGTCCACGGCCACCCACCCATTGCACACTATGGCACACACAGAAGCAATAACCATACTCTTATACCCCTGCAGGACCCAAACGCCACCACACCGCCCAGGAGGGTCCAGAAATGTCCATCCCACCCCCAGAAGAGGCCCCCAGTGATGACAGCAGCTCTGTCTCCGTGGACCCAGATGACCAGCCCGGCCCATCGGGGACCCTGGGACAGTCGATTCCCCTCACACAGCCACAGGCCACAGCAGACCTACCCCCCTCTGGGAACACCAGCACAGCTCCCACCCAGCGGGCCCATGCCTCTGTCTCCAGGACACGTCAATCAGCAGTGTGTCCACCACTACAGGGCACCCAGGTTGACCCACCACCTCAGCAACAGCAGGGACCTGGGGGCAGTGGTAGTGGGCACACGGTCCAGAGGCCCAGGGAAACAGGGGCACTGGGAGGGCTGCTGTGCGACAGGGGGGGGACAGGCCCAGGGAACCGACTCTCCACGAGGCCCTCTCCTCCATCATGGGAGCATACCACCGCTCCCAGGAGACGATGGCTACGGTACTGGCCAGGTTCCAGGAGATCCAGGTACTGCAGGAGGAACAGTACATGGGGTTCAGGGAAGAACTCCGAGCCATTAGTTCCGCAATGGGGACCATCGTCGTGGCTCTTACCCAGATTGTCACCACATTGCGGGACCATGTGGCACTACAAAGGGCCCCTGTCACTAGCATGGACCAGGAGCAGCCTACCACCTCCGCTGGCGCTAGTGGACAGGAGGTCCCCACACAACAACAGGCCACCAGAACCCCACCTCCTGCAGAAGAAGAACCACCCTGCAAGCAGTACCTGAAATCTAGGAAGAAGACAGAGTAGGATGCCAAGACCCCTGCCAGCAAAGTATACCCCCTGATGTCATCCCACTGTCCCACATTGTCACCCTGTCCAACCTTGAACTGCCCCTGCTCCATCCTTCCACAGGCATATGGACAATGCACCTGTGAGACTGAAAAGCTGGACTCTGCCATGGACATTACTCCACCATCACCCATCACCGATTTTCAACCATGTCCCTAAATTTAGCATTTAAATAAAATCACTTATTGCACTAAAATTATCTGGAGTCTGCTTGTATTTTGAACAAATGTATTAGACATAACGGTGGCAAAATGATCAGTTACATTATGATGACAACATACCAAAGTAGAGGTCACGCAGTGGGGCCCACATCTCTGAAAACGGAAGGGAAAGTCACAACTCAGTTAACATAAACTGGGGGGAAACACAGACAGTAGAGAGGCAGGAGACTGTAAGTACATGTAAAATGGCGGTGTTGATTCGTACCTGTGTGTTATTGAAAATACTTTTATATCACTGTGTCCCTGTTGTCTGTGTCGTCCCCGTCGTCTTCCTCCTCTTCACTCTCCACAGGCTCCACAGCTGCCACAACACCACCCTCTGGACCAACCTCCTGCAGGAAAGGCACCTGGCGTCGCAAAGCCAGGTTGTGAAGCATACAGCAGGCCACGATGATCTGGCACACCTTCTTCGGTGAGTACATTAGGGATCCACCTGTCATATGCATGCACCTAAACCTGGCCTTCAGGAGGCCGAAGGTTCGCTCGATCACCCTCCTAGTCCGCCCATGGGCCTCATTGTACCGTTCCTCTGCCCTGGTCCGAGGATTCCTCACTGGGGTCAGTAGCCACGACAGGTTGGGGTAACCAGAGTCACCAATTAGCCACACACGGTGTCTCTGTAGCTGTTCCATCACATAAGGGATGCTGCTATTTCGCATGATGTACGCGTCATGCACTGACCCAGAGAACTTGGCATTTACATGGGAGATGTACTGGTCAGCCAAACAGACCACCTGGTTATTCATAGAATGACAACTTTTTCTGTTCCTGTACACCTGTTCACTTTCACTGGGGGGAACCAAAGCCACATGGGTCCCATCAATGGCACCAATGATGTTGGGAATATGTCCAAGGGCATAGAAATCACCCTTCACTGTAGCCAAATCACCCAACTCAGGGAAAATGATGTAGCTCCGCATGTATTTCATCAGGGCAGACAACACTCTGGACAAAACCTTAGAAAACATAGGCTGAGACATCCCTGAGGAAATGGCCACTGTTGTTTGGAATGAACCACTTGCCAAAAAATGGAGTACTGACAGAACCTGCACCAGAGGGGGAATCCCTGTGGGTTGGCGAATGGGTGACATCAGGTCTGGCTCCAGCTGGGCACACAGTTCCTGTATAGTGGCTCGGTCAAGTCTGTATGTCAGTATGACATGTCTTTCTTCCATTGTCGACAGGTCCACCAGCGGTCTGTACACGGGAACATTCCTCCATCTCCTCGCAAGACCCAGCGGACGGTGCCTAGGGAGGACAACATGGAGCACAGAGTCAAGCAAACCACAGGTACGTTCCCACAGCTTGCACAGTACACGAATCGCTATGCATTGAATGTCTTGTATGAGTGGCAATGCAAGGCCTAGGCCTGTGTGACGCAGTAGAAATTAAGCCATGTGGGCCCTTGAAATGGCGGCTGCCTGACCTGTGAAGTGTGACAATTGGATGTGAGGTCAATGCGCTGGCGTGGCACACCGTGGCGGTAGGCGGTCGAAGACCGCGGCGCAAAGCCACATTGGTTAACATAGAACCCTATGGGTTTCAGGAGCCAATGACGAAGTGCGCCGGCGGTCGCGGGACGCACCGCCGCGGTACGCACCGCTGCGGGCGTGACCGCCATTTTCTCTCAGCTTAATCACTCGAGACCTGATCATCCACAGGAGAGGACCTATACTGCAAGTGCTGCTGTGACCTCGGTCTGGAAGAGACAATGGCTGCTGCAACTGGGGAAAGGGCCCCTGCCTTCACTTCTGAAGAATTGGAGAAACTCGTGGATGGGGTCCTCCCCCAGTATGCGCTACTCTACGGTCCTCCAGACCAACAGGTTAGTGCACTGGGACCATGCTTGGTGGGCAATGCCTTGGTAGAGTGGGGTGAATGAACGAAGGTGCGGAGGGGAGCGTATGAGGCATGCATCAAACGACAGATGAGAGCATGTGCCACATGGCAAGGGTGGGGATGGGCGGACACTCACATCGAACATGCAGAAAATGTTGATATTTTGTTTTCTCTCCCTGTACGTGCCACATAGGTCAGCGCCCATCAGAAAGTAGACATTTGGCGTGCCATCGCCAAGAACGTCCGGACCCTGGGGGTCCACAACAGACGGGGCACCCACTGCCGCAAGAGGTGGGAGGACATCCGCCGCGGGAGCAGAAAGACCGCGGAGGCTCTGCTGGGGATGGCCTCCCAACGTAGGAGGGTGCCACTCGTCTATTGACCCCCCTGATGTCTCGGATCCTGGCGGTGGCCTACCCAGATTTGGATGGGCGCGTGAGGACATCACAGCAGACACAAGGGGGTGAGTACAAGCACATTCTGCTATCTTAGCACGCAGTGGAGGTGTCTGGGTGGGGGAGGAGGGATGTGGGTATCCCTAGGCCAGGGCGATTTCTGTAGGCTAGTCCCCTCCGTAAGGCATGGCCCTGTGCCCCCACCCTCCAGCTCTGTAGGGTGCCAAGTACACCTATCCATGGCCTTGTGTCACCTATGTGTGCAGATGTCGTCCATTGGCTTGTAGGCCAAGTCTCACTGATTGAGTAGTGTACCCCAAGTGCGCAGCGCAGTGCAGGGGGCTTCTGTGTCTGTCCTCTCCGCCAACTGTGTTGCCAATGCATGCACTCAACATGTCTTTAGTTCTCCCCCCCCCTTTTTTTGTCTGCTCTTCCTGTTCATGTGTGCATTAGCATCATCTGGCGGAGGAGAAGTGGCATTGGAGCACGAGGGAGCTGCATCACACATGGCCCCGGAGGGCCATGCAACGGACTCTGATTTCACCAGTGAGACGGAGGGCGAGGGGGGCTCCACAATGGGGACACGTGGAGACATCAGCGACACCGACACGTCCTCGGAAGGGAGCTCCCTTGTGGTGGCGGCAACATCCGTGCCCACCGCAACTACAGGTACACCCAGCGCACCAGCTCCGCCCTCCAAGCAGCCCCTCAGCGTTCGCCCCGTGCCCGCTCGCACACCAAGGCGGGCATCTCCTTCGCCCCAGGCACCTCAGGCCCTGCCCCAGTTACCCCTGCTGCCCTCAGTGAGGAGGTCATTGACCTCCTCCGGACGCTCATTGTTGGGCAGTCTACACTTTTGAATGCCATCCAGGGGGTGGAAAGGGAGGTGCATCGGAGCAATGCAAACCTGGAGGGCATTCATTCGGGTCAGGCTGCCCATCAGCGATCGTTCAACGCTCTGGCCTCAGCACTGACGGCAGCCATTGTCCCTGTCTCCTGCCTCCCTCCTCCAACTCCCTCCACCCAGTCCCACTCCCCTGTCCCTCTGCCTATCCCAGACACACCTACAGACCAGCCTGCACACACCTCAACACCCAAGGTCAGCTCATCCAAACATAAGCACCACACATCCCACAAGCATTCACACAAGCAACATCCATATGCAGACATACCAACAGCCACTGCCTCCTCTGTGTCCCCCTCCTCCTCGTCTCCCTCCTCCCTCCCTGTGACGTCTCCACTCACACTTGCATGCACCACTTCATCAGCCACTACGTCCATCACCAGCACACCCACCAGAACACTCCGCACACGTGCAGTCACCACCCCCACTGCCATTTACACGTCCCCTGTGTCCTCTCCAAGTGTGTCTGTCACCCCCTCTTCCAAACCACACAAACGCAGGCAGCCACCCACCCAACAGCCATCCACCTCACGACAGCCTCCGTCACAAGCACCTGCACCCAACGACAGCACACTTGACTCTCCTACAACCACATCCTCTTCCTCCACTCCCATACCCACTGCACCTAC
This sequence comes from Pleurodeles waltl, assembly GCF_031143425.1. Taxonomy (NCBI): domain Eukaryota; kingdom Metazoa; phylum Chordata; class Amphibia; order Caudata; family Salamandridae; genus Pleurodeles; species Pleurodeles waltl. The sequence goes on from NC_090438.1 coordinate 271,286,600, forward strand.
CCTTCCCATTGCTCCTAAAAAGTTTTTCCTCTCCAAACTTAACCTCTTTCCATCACCTGACCCACCCCCTCCATCTCGTAAAAGTCCAATCAGCACCTCAGCCAGCACAAGCCCTGGACCTACAAGGACCATAGTCCAGGGATATTGGAGTCCACCACCTTCGAGGGCAGCTACATCGGCCAGCAGCAAAGGGACAGCCAGCCCACCCCCTGGAAAGAGATCCAAAAAAGGCAAGGGCCGGCGCGAGAGGACAGAGACGGCAGCCTCCACAGGCACCACCCTGGCACCGTCAGGAAGTGGGGTGCCACCTGGCACATCTCCAAAGGGAGGCAAGGGACACAGAGGATCAGGAAAGGATGGCAAGGGCAGCACGGCCGACAAGTCCGGCAGCAGGCGAGCTGCCCAGGAGTGCCCCACCAGACCCATTCCGGGGGTGAAGGAGGACACCCACGGGCACGGAACACCAGCACAGGAGGGCCCCGCAAGCGAGAAGTCGGATGGCGAGTGAACACCATATATTGGCCAGATCTGGTGCCCTGGAGACATGTGAAGAACCGCTGAACAGGGCCCCGCCGTCTCAAGCACCGATGAACAGGGCCCTTCAAGACAAGCACCGCTGAACAGGGCCCCGCCGTCTCAAGCACCGCTGAACAGGGCCCTTCAAGACAAGCACCGCTGAACAGGGCCCTTCAAGACAAGCACCGCTGAACAGGGCACCACCGTCTCAAGAACCGCTGAACAGGGCCCTTCCAGACAAGCACAGCTGAACAGGGCCCTTCAAGACAAGCACCGCTGAACAGGGCCCTTCAAGACAAGCACCGCTGAACAGGGCCCCGCCGTCTCAAGCACCGCTGAACAGGGCCCTTCAAGGCAAGCACCGCTGAACAGGGCCCTTCAAGACAAGCACCGCTGAACAGGGCCCCGCCGTCTCAAGCACCGCTGAACAGGGCCCTTCAAGACAAGCACCGCTGAACAGGGCCCTTCAAGACAAGCACCGCTGAACAGGGCCCTTCAAGACAAGCACCGCTGAACAGGGCCCCGCCGTCTCAAGGACAGCTGAACAGGGCCCTTCAAGACAAGCACCGCTGAACAGGGCCCTTCAAGACAAGCACCGCTGAACAGGGCCCTTCAAGTCAAGCACAGCTGAACAGGGCCCGCCGTCTCAAGCACCGCTGAACAGGGCCCTTCAAGACAAGCACCACTGAACAGGGCCCTTCAAGACAAGCACCGCTGAACAGGGCCCCGCCGTCTCAAGCACCGCTGAACAGGGCCCTTCAAGACAAGCACCGCTGAACAGGGCCCTTCAACTCACGCACCGCTCCGCTGGGCCCTGCCGTCTCTGCACCGCTCCACTGGGCCCTTCAACTCAAGCACCGCTCCGCTGGGCCCCGCCGTCTCTGCACCGCTCCGCTGGGCCCTTCAACTCAAGCACCGCTCCGCTGGGCCCTTCAACTCAAGCACCGCTCCGCTGGGCCCTTCCTCTCAGGCACCGCTCCGCTGTGCCCCGCCGTCTCTGCACCGCTCCGCTGGGCCCTTCAACTCAAGCACCGCTCCGCTGGGCCCCGCTGTCTCTGCACCGCTCCGCTGGGCCCTTCAACTCAAGCACCGCTCCGCTGGGCCCTTCCTCTCAGGCACCGCTCCGCTGGGCCCCGACGTCTCTGCACCGCTCCGCTGGGCCCTTCAACTCAAGCACCGCTCCGCTGGGCCCTTCCTCTCAAGCACCGCTCCGCTGGGCCCGCCGTCTCTGCACCGCTCCGCTGGGCCCTTCCTCTCAGGCACCGCTCCGCTGGGCCCCGCCGTCTCTGCACCGCTCCGCTGGGCCCTTCAACTCAAGCACCGCTCCGCTGGGCCCTTCAACTCAAGCACCGCTCCGCTGGGCCCTTCCTCTCAAGCACCGCTCCGCTGGGCCCCGCCGTCTCTGCACCGCTCCGCTGGGCCCCGCCGTCTCTGCACCGCTCCGCTGGGCCCCGCCGTCTCTGCACCGCTCCGCTGGGCCCTTCCTCTCAGGCACCGCTCCGCTGGGCCCCGCCGTCTCTGCACCGCTCCGCTGGGCCCCGCCGTCTCTGCACTGCTCCGCTGGGCCCTTCCTCTCAGGCACCGCTCCGCTGGGCCCCGCCGTCTCTGCACCGCTCCGCTGGGCCCTTCAACTCAAGCACCGCTCCGCTGGGCCCTTCCTCTCAAGCACCGCTCCGCTGGGCCCCGCCGTCTCTGCACCGCTCCGCTGGGCCCCGCCGTCTCTGCACCGCTCCGCTGGGCCCTTCCTCTCAGGCACCGCTCCGCTGGGCCCCGCCGTCTCTGCACCACTCCGCTGGGCCCTTCAACTCAAGCACCGCTGACACATTGGCAGAAGGGGCAGGCCAGGATCCGTATCCGACAGGGCTGCACGATACATTCTGGGCACCAAGACTCCTCCAGTACCGCTGGAGTCTGTCATCCACTTGTGAGACTGTGGCTTTGCACTCCCCAGGATGGCACAGTGGGCAGGCCACCCACTGTAGGGACTTGAGAGACTGTGGCTTGGCACTCCCCAGGATGGCACAGTGGGCAAGCCACCCACTGTAGGGACTTGAGAGACTGTGGCTTTGCACTCCCCAGGATGGCACAGTGGGCAAGCCACCCACTGTAGGGACTTGAGAGACTGTGGCTTTGCACTCCCCAGGATGGCACAGTGGGCAGGCCACCCACTGTAGGGACTTGAGAGACTGTGGCTTTGCACTCCCCAGGATGGCACAGTGGGCAAGCCACCCACTGTAGGGACTTGGGAGACTGTGGCTTTGCACTCCCCAGGATGGCACAGTGGGCATGGTGGACCCTTCGTGGATCTGGCGTCGTGGACTCATATGGCTGAGGTGCCCCCCCTTCCCTTCCCCCTGAGGTGCCTGTAGTTTTCCTATCTGATGCCCCTGCAGTGTTCTCTCCAATGGATTCGGGTCTCATGTGTGGGCTTTGCCCATGTGTTGAGGACCATTGGCCCACGTACAATGACAGAAAGCCAATTTTGACGGGACAATGTACATATGTGTATATAGTTATGGGATGTTCGACTTACTTATTTACTTAGCCTTACAATATATTTTAATTCCAATAACATATTATTTTGTTTTTGCATTCTTCCGGGGGGTTTGGGGGGTGTCACTCTGAGTTGTTGCTCTGCCTTGGTGTGTAGGTAGTTGGGGGGGGTGGGTGTGTCGCGTATGTGTGTGCCCGTATTCATTTCTCCTCCCCCCTCCCCTGTGTCGTAGGTGCAGTACTCACCGTTGTCTTCTGCGCCGGCGTTCGTGCTCCTGGTAGAGGAGCAGGTAGACAATTGCTGGTAGGATGTGTAGTTCTGATTCCATGCTGTCCAGATTCCTCGTGGTGTGTGCAGGGTGAGCGTTTTCCTGTTCGTAGTCTGTTTCCGCCGTGTTTTTATCAGCGGGGCTCCCGCCCCGGAAAAGGTTGCGGATTGGTGAGTTGTGATAGGGTGGGCGGTACATTGTCTGCCGCCTGTCTGTTGGCGGTGACCGCCGCGATGTTTGTTTGTCCCGCCGTGGCGGTCGGAGTGTTAAAGTGGCGGTCTGTGTTGGCGGTTCCCGCCAGGGTCAGAATTATATTTTTTGCACCGCCTGCCTGTTGGCGGGTTGGCCGCCGCTTTAACACCGAGCGCCAGGGTCAGAATGACCCCCTTAATCTTCTGTCTATAGATTCCTATAGGAAAAGTCCGGTAGTCCCCTTATACTGGATTCTCTCCTCCAGGACTTGTGAGAGACTGAAGCTGCACACACCTGTGAGCTCTCTCGTGCAGCCCGGCCATGTGACATTTCCCTGGCCTTGGTGCTGCCTGGAACTGCTTAGAAGCTGCCATTCCCTGAAGCTCCTCGTCGTGAATTGGAGTACAATTCATTTGTGTACCAGAGCCCTTGTTGGATTCTGTTACAGTCCTGATTATGCCTGAAACTGCTCTCTGTTCACACAGTGTTGTTCCTGATTATTCCAGTCAGACTCTGCTCCCTGTTTTTCAGCCTTGTTCATGTTTGTTTTTGCCAGAGCCTGCTTTCTGTTACCCAGACCTGTTCCAGTCTTTGTGTCAACCAGAGCCTGTTCCCTGTGCCTGCATTTGCCTCCTAGTTGGTTCCCTTGCCCTCTGTTTCCTCTTGGGGTATCGTGTCTGGTAAGTGTATCATCAGTCCTCAACTGTATAGAATTGTTTAACTTTGTATTTGTTCTGGCACCCGGTTTCCAGGAGGCTAATCCAGCCCCATCCTTTGTCTAGTTTTGCATGTAGTCATAAGTGCCTAACAGTGACAGTGTGCTATGGCTGCATTCCAGGATGTGTTACTGTGTCTCCAGCCCGACAAACTAGGGCTAGTCTTGTGTATGTAAGAACAATCCATGTTTGTGCCCTGAGGGTCCAGACACAGATTCACTTCTGCCGCCACCTTTCTATGGGGCTTGATCTGCACAAGGCACTGAAGTTCCCTGTTGCTGTGGGAATTTCTGAGCCCTGCCCTGTGTAAAAACTTAGTGATGAGCCCTGCATGTTTGTCCATTACTGATCTGTTACATATTTGTCCACACTAAGGTTGCTCTGTATTCACTCTTATGTATTATCTGCCGTACCATAGCTGCCCTATACCCTAGTATACCTTTAGTTGATCTTCTGCTTTAGGACAAATCGGCTTGCAAGATAATCTGTGAACTCAAGGGTTGCCACAACAGACTCCTGACTAGACCTGCATGAAACCGTAACACCTTGGAGTCTAATACTGGCACAGGGTACACATGCCCACACACTTGAACTGGACACTTTTGTGCAATGCATCTCTGAAAATATGTGAACACATGCAGGTCCACTACAGCCACAGGAGGAAAATAGGTAATTTACATTAGTCAAACTGACATGTACATAACAATTTTATGTTTGGAATTGAGGCTCAGTGTCACAAACACTGTACCTACCAAACATGTACAAATGCCCGACATATGGGTAGTTTACACACAAGTTACCATGAAGTGATAGCTAACAATTAATGACGTGAGGGGTAGCATATCTGACATAGCCCTCATCAGCCATCCTCGATCATCTCTGTGTATTGTTTGTCATGGGAAATGTAATGTCCCCAAAGTCAAACAACTACACACATCAAATAAGTTGACACATATTACAAACACATATCATGACTGCTGTACATCATTGATTGCCATCTGATGTTGATACCTATTTGTAACACATTCATACATGACCATTACACCAAATGTATTGCATGCCATTCCATCAGAAGCCCACATACAGTTGTAACAGTAAATTCACACACAAAACACACAGACCATGATTTATACTTTTGTAGCACAGCCTTGCCATCATTTATAGACACAAAATCAGCACAAACTTACAAATTCCGTTAGACTTTCCTAACTTTGCACTGGTTTTGCATTAAAAAAAGGAAATGCTGTGCAATGATAGTAGAAATTTGGCCCGCAGTGGCATGGTCTACCACATGTGGCCAAACACTATAACACACACTGCACTGCAGGCCATACCATCCTATCTTCATCTAGATACAGGCTGCATGCACGTTAAATATTTGTAATTCATGCAAACGCAGTTTGAGTCAGAAGTTTTGATGCAAATGAGCCGAAAAAGCACGCAAATGCATACTAAACATCAATGGGCCCCTGGCGTTGATTACACCAGTGCATCCCACACATGCGGATATCCATAAAAATAGTAGTTTCCTGGTAATGCGTGGTATTTTGCCGCACATGTAGGTTTTGCGTTGACTATATTCATGCAAACTACGTATATGTAAAAAAAATACACCCAAGATGGAAAACGGGGCGCAAAGGAGACAGGAAGTGATGTAATAGGAAATCCTGTTTACAGCCATGGCACAGTGGGTGTACTTTCACTTTGACTTTACAGTGAGTTTTCTTGTCTGTGAAGCTGTGTCTTGGTGTTGCTCTTGTTTGGATTGCATTTATTGTATATTGTGATGTCTATCTTTTGTCTTTTTGTGTATTCTATTTGTATATTGTACCTGTGCAAGTGTTTTTGTGTATTTTAGTGTTGTCTGAGTTGTATTTGTACTGTCTAGTGTCTATTTGGGGGTTAGATTAGTTGGGTTAGTTGGGGTTTGTAATTTGGTTTGTAAGCTTCCTTTTTTCATTTTTTTTTCCCTTACTTTTTTACTTTTCTTTTTTTAAATTTTGTACCATAACATGTTGGGAAGGGCGAGGCTGAGCCGCATTAGTGAGGAGGAACTTAAAGCCTTTGTCTGGCTGGTGTGAAATTTCTTCCAGTTATGCTGGATGCGGGGGGCCGTGTGATACAGGGGTATCACACAGAGGCAAGGCGGCTGCGTTGGGTGAAGGTGCTCTTCCACCTGAAACGTGTGTTCGACACCTCCCGGAACGAGCACCAGCTCAAACATCGCTGGGCTGACCTGGTGGCACAAGAACAGGACCTGCTGAACCACCTGGGTGTGGTGATCGGTGGCCCTGTTGGTGAGTATCACATTGACAAATGTGTACAGTAGAATGCTCCTGAGTGACAGTAGCAGATGTCTTGACGTGCTGCATGCAATGTTTGTGGCCATGTGGAATGCAAGTAGAACAAACTGTTAGTGTACCAGTACTGAGATATATTACAACTGTTTATGCATGTTAACAATGTAGTCCCTCGTTTAGTTGAGCCATGTCCGACTATTACTTAGGGCCATATGTACCAAGCTATTTATAATTTTCACAAACTGCCTAGTTTTCTGAATTTTTCTGTTTATGCCAGGACAAATATTCATTCAAATGCACAACTCAAATTTTGCCATTCTGCTATCACATTGCACAATCACAAAACAGGGTTTGCTAGTGGCATTTAAGAATGGGCATTCTTATCCTAATATCAAGTTGCAGGTGGCTAATTGTTTTTTTCTTGGGCACAAATGCTGGCACTAAGCAATTGTAGTTACCATCCATTTCAAGTTGATGTTAACTCATTTTCAAAAGGGGAGGGGTCCCAGTGGAATCCCTTCCCCTTTGTGAATGCATGGCCAAAAATTGCCTCTGAGCAAGAACTTGTGCCACAGACCACTGACTGCTTCCAAAAATAGTTTTCATAAAATAGGTTTTTGAAATACGTTCTGTTTACCCCTACTGAAATAAGGCTGCAATTAAACAAATATTTACATCCCTATTTGAAAGCAGTCACAGACATGGTGGTCTGCTGAGCCCAGCAGGCCAGCATCCCTGTGAGTGCCGCCATTCCCAAGGGGTTTGCAAAATGAGACCTACATCATCAATATTCAAGAGGTAGGTCATTTGCTACCCCATTTTTTAATTGCAAACAGTGTCATTTCGAGTGTTCTACCTCAGATCATCCAACTTGCTAATTGCTAGTTGCTAAGTCTCGCAATGTGTGACTTAGAAAACCCGATCTTGGTACATATGGCCCTGAGTAACACATTTCAGGTGCAATGACAACACCTGTGCCATGCATTCTGTCAATGATGATCAGCTAAGACACTGTCAGCATACCATTTGTCACAGTTTTGGGACAGCAATGTGGGCTATCCATGTTTAGCACTACATTGTCATTATTACACACACATGATCCCTGCCATCATATTGGCATAGGGTACATGTACGGCTTAGGTGACACTGCCAATGGGGCATTTGTTACCTACATACAACTATGCCACATCTGTTATGGACCATTGAATGCATGATGATTGCTGACTAAAAATTGACCCACATGTCCATCACACAGTTAATCATTGTCCCTCGAGACACAAGCCACAACACCTGTGTCACTTGTATTGCAGAGCACCAGGGAAGTGCCATTGCAATTGTCACCCAATTACAAATCATGACATGGAGTGTTATATTAAATGGATTAGCCACAAAATTTTGTAGTCAGGTTTAGCACCACATGATTGTTAGGCCCAATGCATGTGTGCATATGTGTGTCTATCACTCACTGGAGTGTCAGTGTCAATGCAAGTTTGCAATGGTATGTCTGTGGGAGTGTCTACATGAAGGATCGGCAGCTCACTCATATAAAATGTCACACACTGTGATATGTTGTACACACATTTGTACAGTGATCAGACATTGAGCATATATCTCCTTTCCAGGTCTTACAGGTGGACTGGCCCCCTGTACCATCGGGAAGTGGCTCAATTTGAGGACCCAGACGTATCCAGTAAGTTTGAAAATGTCTGCCCTGTGTAGTGATTGCAGATGTTGTGTGAGTGACTCTTGTGTGTTGCACCCATTGCAAGATATGATGAGCTGGCACGTGATCTGATATATTACTTGATTGGAGGTTGACATAGTGTTCCATGCAAGGATTAGACATTCACAGGCAGAGAGTCATATCTTGGGAGTCTTGTGCTTTGCAATAGGCAGCAGCATGTGAACAAGGTGATTAGTAGCCACATGTAGGCCCACATTTGATTTGGAAATGCTCTAGTGTCAGAATATTGTCAGCAAGTCATACCCTCATTTACACAAGACAGTGATGCCTCAGTTTTCCACACAAAATTGCACATCCCTGTATTGTGATGTACATGTAGGGCTGCATGGGTAACTGTCCCCCAGCACCTAGCCCCAAATGTTGTACTCCATTTATGTGGCACTTATTTGGTATGTTATAGGTGTGCATGCAGGTCAAGGCCAGATGTGTGCTGGCATCAATGTGGGTGATTTTGGAAATGTGTTGGCAGATCAGGTGTTGATGGTTGTCCACAAATGGAAACATGAATGTAGATGTGATTGACCAATTGATACCTCTCTTCTAGTTGGCAGGCCTCCTCACGTGTTCCACTCACTAAATCCATGTATATGTAGGCATGGCTTCGGGTTGTCCTTGACAGTTGTGGTGATGTATTGCATGCCCATCCCCCCTGAGGCGCAGGGGTAGCGGGAGAACATATATGTAGGTAGCTGTGATGGTCACAGTTTAGATGACAGACATCTAATTCAAGCATGCATGTGTACCAAACTACACTGACCCCTTATGATTAGCAACTGCATACCATCCTGCCAATTACATGTACAAATCACTGGTCTTGGGTGCCTTGAAGTTGATCCAGATGATAGGGATTAGTCAGCATGGCCCATGTTAAGTACTCGCTGCATTTGCATTGTGACACATTGCACTACATAAATGCACAGATCAGTTTATTTGGTACACACCTTGTTGTGCTTTGCTGTGCTGTTAAGCACTTGATGGTTAGGTCACGTTGCCATGTTATTCCTCAGGGACAATGTATCATCTGTACTGGGATTTGGACTTCATGTGCAATTTGAGGGAAAGTGTTACATTATCATCTGAACATGCATCACACAATGATAACAGTAATGGTTGCCTGTCTCATTTTTACAGCTGCCAACATGAATGCCGCTGAGATAAGGGAGTTCCAGAAGTGGGCAGTGGGGTACAAGCACATCTTGTATGTGGAGTCTGGGTTCAGAATGATGGCAAGACGCTATCGTAGGGTGAGAGCCACTGGGGCATGGTGGGCTTTCAGCCAAGGGGGACCGGCATTGGCCATAACAGGTGTAGCCATCACCATGACTGCAGCCAGTGGCACAGTGGCCACCAGTACATCAGCCCCACCTGCTGCACACTCAACCTCAGGAGAAACAGCCACAACACTTGCTGCACCTTCAATTACAGCACCCGTGACCACAGCACCTGCAGGAGCAACTACATCAGGGATACAGACCACAATAGCAGCTGCTTTTGACTTGGCCACAATAACACAGCTACAGAGGGACATGAGAAAAGTCCTAAAGAAGATTGACACTCTCCAGTGGGATGTGGAGAGGAATAGCCGGAGGCTAAAGTCAATTAAAAAAACTCTGAAGAGGGCAAATCTCTGAACTCCTGCATTACCTCACTCCTAATTCTGTCCCTCCCTTTCCTTATCTAGTTTTTTTGTTGGTTTAGGGGTTTTAGTGAAAGGTTAGAATAGGCTACTAGTTTTGATAGGATAAGTAGGTTGGGGTGGGGGTGGTTCTTATTATTACATGTTAGTTTTTTATGTTAATGTTGGGGCTTTTGTGTATTCTGATTAAAAAATATATATAATTTGTTTTTTAAATACAAAAAATATATATTTGTTTAGTATTAGTTAGTATCTGTTTAGGTTAGTATATGTTGTCCTACATGTGTCCCATCAAATATGGGGGTGGGGGTTAAATGTTTAGAGTGTTTAGTTAAGTGTGGTAATTACGTTTAGCATAGGGTAGTTAGGGGCAGTTGTGGGTAATGTATAGTTAGGATAGGTTAGGTCATTATAGGTGTGTCACATAGTTTTCAATTCTCTTTCATACATAGTTATTAAAGTTTTAGGTACTCCTTTACGGTATGAACCATATGCTTGGGGATCTAGGTTTTTGCATGAGTATACAGTGTCAATTTTCTGTTGGTCTGTGTATTCCGTCCTGCATCCACATCCCACTCTTGACTTGTTAATTTCCACTGAGCTGTCACATTGGCAGCTACAACAAAGCTAAATCTCTATGCATCTGCCATCCATCGTACCCACCACTCAAGGTGACTATGGTCCCCATGCATTGGATAGGTAGGTGTGATTTCAAAGCTGTAATTGTTTGGGTCCTGTGTTGAAATCTTGGGCACTGTGGGACATCTGCCTGCAGCCTGATGTTCATGTGAACACTGCTAAACTGAGTGGTGTCAATTTCTGATGAGGTCAAGTATACAAAATTCACTCCTAGGTGTTTTAACTGTACTCCCAGCTGACGTTTTTGGGCAAACACTCTTACTCAGCCATTCCTGCTGTATGTTGTGGGTGTGGCATGTATGTTTTGAGGCAAATGTCACATACACAATGACTATCTTGTAGGGGATGCGGCCACCATTGAGTTTCATCTTGTTGATACCTTGGGGCTGAAATATACTATTTTATACTGCATTTGCCTAATTTTTTAACGCAACAGCAGCACAAACTTACAAATTACAATGATATTTTGTGAGTTTGTGATGCTTTTACTTCAGAAATAAGGCACAGGCAGCACAGAAGATTTAAAAGTCCTGGTCCTTGTGCGTAAATATCTGCCCACATTATTTCTGCACTCTGGTATTGATACTCTATGACCATTGACATGTTACATGCATCACAAATCTCCAGCAAAGTAGATGTGTCACATTACACAGAGAAAAAGTGGTTGTGTAGGTGCTGTTTATTTTAGAATGCTGTAGTGCAATATTTGCATAGTCCAGGTTTGGGAGCCCATTAGTATAAATCATTCCATTGTGACGCAAAACAAGTGCAAGGTGAGGGACATGTCATCGGACATGCTGAGATGAAGTGTCATTCAGTGCAGAGGAATATGAATTGCCAATTGGGTAGTGAGAGACAATTGCAGTCCATAGTGGTATAGTTAACAGTGCGTGGGCGAAAAGTGCATGTCACCAACTGTAGCAACACTGTGTTGCCAAGCACAGGACAAAGGAAAAACAGTGTCCATGTGACATGGCCTGGTGCTACCAGGTAATCCTACGAGTGAAGTTGATCTGTTCACATCTTCATCTTCTGATGTGTGTGTCATCTCCCCTGCCCTTGATGGTGGTGGTGGTGGGTTTGAGGTGGCAACATACACTTCAGTGGTTGGAGAAATGGACTCCAAATTCCCGGCAGCTGCCATCTGTTTAACTAAGTATGGCATAACTGCAGCAAGGAGGAGCTGCTGATTATTGAGTATGGCAGCAACATCCCTGTGGTTGGCAACCATGTCTGCCCTGAGGGAGTCCAGCTTGTTGCCATGCATGCAGCTGCAAAATTGGGAGGGCAAGTATGGTTGCAACTCCCTCCCATCAGTGGTGAGGTCCCTCCCACACTGTTGGACTCCTTGCAGTTGTGATTGGGTGAGTTGTATGGCTGCTGACTGTTCTGCTGATGTCATCATGCACTTGCGCATCCCCTCAAGGCTGGCTGCCATAGTTTGCATCGCCAACCGCACCTCCTTGGCCAGCTCCCGCTGTTCTCCCACAACTGTCCTCTCAAAGGTTGTCCCAGTGTCACCAGAGTCCTCAGCTGTGTTTGAGCTGGCACGTTGTACCATTGGGGTGGTTGGTGGGTCCTCTGGGATGGCTGCTTCATGTATGCTCCTCCTTGCGACTGGAGGTGGTGTCTGGAAGGTTCCCAGGACATCTTGGAGGGTTTCCAGGCTGATTGTTGTCAGCTGTTCATTCATGTCATCAGGGTAGTCCAGGACAGGCAGATCCAGAGGATGGCCATCGTCCTCTGCAATCAGATATTGTACAAAAAGTGTGTCTGTGTTGTGGCCATTTGTGATGTGACGTCACTGACTTCCTACTGGTGGTAGGTTATAATCTTGGTTCCCATTAATTCTTCCTGTCATTAATGTTCTCCGTCTCTCAGGTCTATGCCCCACCTGCATCTCACATGTAATGTGGGCAGTTGGGGGATTTATCTGCATCACATCTTCTAGGTTTGGTTTCTGTCCAAATTGTGGCTTGCCACCTTCTTGTCTTAATCAACCCTCCCTCTGCTACCACTAGCATGGTGAGGCATTACAATGCTTGTTTGTGTGCTGATGCCACGTGCACCACACATAAAAATGTGGCCCTGTCCCAGGTTAGCATTTTTCACATATACAGTGCTGAGACCTAGCACCACACCATGTATTGCATTTCCATGAAACAATACAGGTGTCACCATTGGTAGTTTCTCATGTTGATGTTTGCTTATGTGTGCTACATTGCATTGCACTTATGGGCCATGGCAGAGTTCCATTTCCTCTCATGAGGTGTGTTTTCCTAGCTATACACATATCCTCCCCCTCAATGCAGTTGTCTAAGCACTATGACACCTGAGTTGTTGCATAGTGGCATTGCAGCTATTGTGACACAGGCACAGGGGTAGACCCTAGAATGGGCAGCATGGGTATGAGATTACTGCTGTGTACTTCATAATGTATGTAACAGTGCCTGATGTTTATTGAGTCTATGGACATGAGAAGTTGACAGGAGTTGCACTTGGATAGGGATTGATCACAGAGTCATACTGATCCCTCATTTTGAGGGATTCAACCTAACTGCCATTTCCTATGTGACCAGCACACACAGCACAGGTAGTAGTGGCAAGTGTTGTCAGTGGTAAATGCCGCTTGAACCAATGGCCTGAGACTGGGCATTGTCCCCTAGCTTACATTCTGACAATACCAGCTGTCCTGTGACAGCAGCCCAGTTTACGTTTTTCCCTACCCTCCTGGTCTGCTTCCGCATTTCCAGCAGCCCTGGCATGGCGGTGTACACCTATGAAATGGTTGTTGGTGTTGTGTTGTGCCCCTGGATGCCCCTGTACAGCCCATGCATCTTGCATGGGCAGTGCAGGGAGTCCCGTGCCGAGCCCCTTTGCCCTTTCCACTGCCTGATTTTCAGGGCTGACATGCATTGTGTAGTAGGTATGTGCCTCCCCCTTCTTGCACGTGACATTTAGGCATTTTTCTCCCCCATGCAACTTACCCTGCATGTGTGTTGTTTCCTGATAGTCTGCGCTGTCCTATCCTGCAATTCCTGTGGTGATCTCCTCCGGGATGACAGCTGCACCATCTCCTCCATCTCGTCCAGGTCCTCTTGCGGTACTGGACTTCCACCTCCAGTCTGCAGTGCTGCCTTCCTGTTCCTTGGCATTTTCTCCTTTGTTCTGCGATTGCAGTAATGCTAGCGTTTCTTGCACTTGGTGACAGTTCTCCTGATCTCTGCCACACTGTTAATCTTGTCCACAATTTGTTGCCAAATTGCCTCTCTCCTCCCAATTGGCAATTTAGAGGTGTTAATAATTGATGCTGGTGCTCCGTCACCTCTCTGACCAGAATTACATGCTCCTCTGCACAGAAGCGAGACTTCCTCTTCTTCTGACTCTCCCCTGGGTCTTGTCTGTGTCCTCCTGGCTGGTTCCTGATTGATTGAGGTCTTCCTGGGGTTTCTACTGGCCATTTGTGGGCTCCTTAGCACTGTTTGCTGTGTTTGCATTGCTTTTTGATGCTATTGTGGTGAAAAATGGCGCCTATCCGTTTTGCAATATTTTTCCATGTCGCAAACTGGATTAGAGTCATTTTCCCTGCATTAACGTCATTTTGCCTTATTACAAGGTGCAATGGTTAGCATCAGAAAAATTGACTCTGACTTGTTCTTAGTGCCACCGTGGGTCAAAGTATAAATTTGACGCACAGGTTGCGTTAAGAAATGGCATGAGTCAGTGCAAAGATTTTTGACGCAACACTGCGTTAGCACAGTTTTGCATCAAAAAGTATAAATCTGGTCCATAGTTTGTTAGAATCAGCTCTGCACCTTTAGTCGGATAAAACCTCCTTAACTCTCACAATTTTCAACCCAGTGGCAACAGTAATATTTAGTGAATTGAATTAAAATGACCTGAGACAGGTAAAAGATACCAACTAACAAACAGCTTCGAGCTCACAACAATAAGCACTTCATTTTTCAACCCTCAGTTTGAGTACTCACACTGTCTTGCTGGTAACTTGCAGAATTTTGTATATGAGAGCATATTTCATTATGTTCACTTCACAACTTACTTGAGAGTGGACACTTTTGAATTTGGCAATAAAAAGCATCACAACCCTCTCCCCCACACCACAAACATGCTATTTAGTTTCATAAGAAATATCCATCCTATGTAAGTATAAACATTATGCAATTTTGGACATCCCTAATTATATTTTGATCTTGGAATAACAACCTTTTGACTCTAAATACTATTAGCCCATAAATGCCTTGTTTGATGTGTTTTTTAACTTTGGTCTATTGCAACATTTGCTTTCATGGACATTTTTTCCTTTTTGCTGTTCAGTTATGTTCAGTTATGGAATTTCTCCAAAATTTTTTTGCCTTATTAAGTGTTCATATTTTACAATTTACACTTGTTTTGAGCTGATATACAAAAAAACACACACATTTTCTCAGGAAATCACTTTACTGCCTAGGACTACATTTCATAGTTGAGCAAAGCAATTTATTTACCTCACTGATCAGGGCTATACTGAGCACGTGGCCATCTGTCCCTTTTAGATTTTGCCTTATTTTCCTGGCATTTTAACCTGAATCACCAGACATTGAGCAAATACCCACTGCTAAATCACTGCCCTAACAAGTGAGGGCTGGGTCATCGTAGCACTCAGGAACGATCAAGCCTTGTGTCATTATTAAGGTTATTACTTCATGATAGTCAATTGTACTTAATGTATATCTTCCTGGTCTAAGTGCTCACATCATTATGGTGTGCAATTCTCACCATAAGGGCTCCACCCTTTGGTGTTTGTAGTATGGAGTTGGATTTTGGTCCTCCGGATCCCATCCCCTGGGGCAAAACATATATATTAGGGGAGGGGCATGAAGCCCCTTTACTGACCCCTAATTGGCCCTGGGGACCCGATCTCCAGGGTCAGTTCCAATAAAAAAGAGGAGCAGGGTCATGTGGTCTCCCTCCCCAAGCCTTGGCCCCAGGGCCAAGTGCAATAAAACAGGGGAGAACCCTGTTCCACGTGGCCCTTCTCCCCAGGCATTCTCAGGCCCCAGGGATCCCATCCTCCAGGGCCATCCATTTTTGAAAGGGGAGAGGGGCCACACTGCTCTGCTCGCTGAGCCTCTTTTACCCCAGGTAACCCATACTCTGTGGCTGTCTGTCTTTTGAAAAGGGGAGAAGTGCTGCATTGGCACCCTCCTTCCAACCTTATTATGCTCCAGGCACTCTATCCTGGGGTCTTGTTACATTATAAAAGGGAGGGGTCTGTGAGGCACCTCCCTGAGCCTTATTAAGTCCTGGGGACCCTATTCCTGGGGCTGTGTTACATTATAACCAAGACTTATTAGGCACCAGTGATCTCATCCCCAGTGCTGTATTTTATTAAAAAGGAGAGGAGCCATGTTGTTGCACTCCCCTGTGACTTATTAGACTCCAGGGACCCAAGCCCGAGGCCAAATGATTAATAAAGAGAAAGGGCACACGGTCACCCTCCCTGAGCCTAATTAGTACCCGGGGACCCCATTCCAGAGCCATTTTCTGCCCAAGGGACTCCAATCTCTGGGATCCAAATAAATTAATATTGGAAGATGGATTGTGTGGCCTGTTCCACAGACTTTGAACTGGCCCTGAGGTATCCATCCTGCATGGGGGCTTCTCAAATTAAAAGGGGGGGCTGGGTGGCCAATCTCGCGGAGCCCTTATAGGCCTCGAGAAGCCCATCCCGGGGGTTGTATTCTGTAAGGGGAGGATGGCCACAAGCTCCACTCCCAGAGCTGTTATAGGCCCTGAGGAACCTACCCCTGGGGCCACATTTAATAAAGGGAAGGGGAGCGTGGCACACCTTCAAAACCCATTAAAGGTTCCGGGGAGCTCGCCCCTGGTGCCAAAATGTACAAAAAAAGGGGAGGGGCCACGCCTCCCCCAGGCCGTGGCCCACGGGGGGGTTTAAAGGCACAGTGTAGGAATTGGTTTATTAGTTGTGTGGCCTGCACAAGTAATATGTTCACAATTTTCCCTTATTGACAACCAAGCACCCCTTTGTAGCGCTTCACTCTCTCAGAGTAGTGAGACAGAGCAGCTCAAGGCCTTCTCAGGGGAGGCGGAGAGGGCTAGTAATCACCATATCACCACTCACTGGCACACAATAATAACATTCAAGAAATGATTGTCCAGTTAGTACATTATCTTTAGAAAAAGGAGAAGTACATTTATTACACACACACTACTAAATAATATGCAGTAATTTAAAAATATATACATTAGCAGATGGAAAATACGATAGATAACATTGTATATTCACCATTTTCCCCCAAAGGGACCATACAAACATTTCAAGTAAGTCTTTTGGGTTGGTCAAGGTTTAAGAGCAACAGACGACTGTCAGAGAGGACATCTTTTGACATGGTTAGCCCCAATTTTCACCTGGAAAATGATGTGCTTTCAAACTGTAAGTGGCCTGGGCCCTTGCTAAACAGGTTGCCAGGGCCAGATTTCTCCCTCAAAACTATTGTATGTTTGGCACTTCAGCCACCCTTGTAAGTCCCTAATAAATGGGACCCCTGGTATCTAGGGAATGGGTACTGAGGAGGTCCCTGTGGTATTGTGTTAAGAATAAGTAAGGGAAAAATAACTTTCATGTATTTAAAATGTATCATATTACTTGTGTAATTGTAGTTCATTGTTTTACTCTTTGTTTATTTGTAACATGTTACTTGGTTTCTTCCGGCCGCCCCTGCTCCATCAATGGGACTGTTTAGAATGTTGGTCAGGACAGTTGGAGAAGGAGCAGAGCAGGAGTGGCTGGAGATTCCTTTTCTGAGTTGAGAATTATTCTTCAATAAATACGGATTACTGTTTCCTGGTTTCCTGCATCCAAATTACTTCAATTTTGGCGACGAGGGTTAAGACTTTCAGTCTGGAGGACCACGTGTCAGATTTTATTCCACAACAGCTGCCATTGTAAGTAGAGAGCTATTAGAGACCGGTTTTGGCTGCCTGCCAACGTTCCACGCGTCAGATTTTATTTCACCGGTACATGGAAACTCTAGCACTGAACATTATTGATTTTATTCGGGCTCCGTGTGTGTCAATTACTTGCGCAAGTAAGGACTGCTTTGGCTGTCTGCCAACGTTTCCTCTCAGATCGACACTAACGTTGCTAGGCAACACTTCGTGTCTCTACTGGCTGCTTGCCAAAGCTTCTCCGACACAGAAAAGGATTGCTGTGTGTGTCAATTACTTGCGCAAAGAAGTGTGAGATAATTTGTTTACCAAGAGAGCTATTACTGGACTGCTTTGGCTGCTTGCCAACGTTTCCTCTCAGATCGACACTAACGTTGCTAGGCAACACTTCGTGTCTCTACTGGCTGCTTGCCAAAGCTTCTCCAGCACAGAAAAGGATTGCTGTGTGTGTCAATTACTTGTGCAAAGAAGTGTGAGATAATTTGTTTACCAAGAGAGCTATTACAGGACTGCTTTGGCTGCCTGCCAACGTTTCCTCTCAGATCAACACTAAGGTTGCTAGGCAACACTTCGTGTCTCTACTGGCTGCTTGCCAAAGTTTCTCCGACACATTTTATTTGGCTGCTTGCCAAGGATTCTATGGCACAGAAAGGATTGCTGTGTGTATTTTGTTTGGCTGCTTGCCAAGGCTTAGCTAAGAGCATATTTTTTAAGGATTGATTTTTTTATACAATCTGCAGTTTCTTTTGCTTAATTGTTTATTTAAGCATTTTAAACATTTTGAAGAAAGGTTTTTTATTTTACCTGGCTCTGCTACAAAATATATATATTCCTTTTTGTTCTATTTTTCTTTTTTTTTGGGAGAATTATTGGAAAAGAGGCATACATGTTTGAAGGGATTGGAGTTTTTTTAAAATAAATTATATTATTGTTTGAAGAAGAAAGCATGCAGAACATTGCACCACCTCCATTTTTTTTGCCTTTGCCTGGTGAACCATCTATACCGTGGTGTAAGTGGAAGAAGGTCTTTCTAACATACATTCGTGTTTGTGGAAGCAATTTGTCTGCAGACCGGAAGACTTCTGTTCTTCAACACTGTCTTGGGGCAGAAGGACAGGAGATTTTGGAGAATTTACCTGTTATCAATTCGTCAGATGGTGGAGAAGGGGACACAAACTTGAATGAGTTTGAGTCAACATTACTCAGATTAGATAGGCACTTTTTACCAAAAGTGTCAATTATATTACAGAGATTTTACTTTGGAAAATGTAAACAGGGTGAAACTGAGACAGTAGAAGATTTCGTAACAAATCTTCGCAAATTGGCGGCCCAGTGTAAGTTTGGTGACACTATAGAGGAACGTATTAGAGACCAATTTATGTTGGAGTGCAGAAGCGACAAGATAAGAGAGGCCTTGTGGTCCAAAGGTGATCCAAATTTGGAAGAGGTTTTAATGGTCGCAAAACAAATTGAACATTCAGAACTCTGCGTGGAAGATTTAAGAAAATCCAAGAATACGTTAAAGTCTGTTCAGATTGTTGAGACAAGGTTGCCAACTAAAAAACACCCTGGTCCGTCGAAAACTAAACTGTTATGTTATAGATGTAATTCATCATCACACTTAGCCAATAGCAAAGATTGCCCAGCCTTTAAGGTGTTATGTAAAAAATTTGGTAAAAAAGGGCACTTTGCTAGGTGTTGTAAGTCTGGAGATAAAGGGGTGGTGAAGTTGAATGAAGTTGGTGATGGGGGCAGTGATGATAATGATGAAGAAAGATCATTCATTTTACAAGTTGTAAATGATGTAAACTGTATTGCTAAGGTACGATGTGAATATCCTATTGATGTGGTTGATGTTAATGGGGTCAAGGTTTCCATGATGATGGATTCAGGTGCAAAATTGACTCTGATTTCACAGTCAGACTTTTAAAAACATTTTGAGAACAAGATTACTCTTCAACCTCCAGATGTTTTGCCTTTTAGTTATGGGGGAAAACCTATTGAGTTGAGAGGATATTTTGAAGCTAAGATCATGTTCAAAGGGAATACCATTGAAGGGAAGATTTATGTTCCCATAGTAGGAAATACCATTTTGGGTTGGCCCCATCAGAAATTACTTAATATTGTATTGAACCCTAATGCAGTTCCACAAGTTCAGGTTCAAAAGGTCTGCTCTGGTAGTGATGATCTTATGAATGAATTTCCTGAAGTTTTTTCCGGTAAGATTGGGTGTGTAAAAGGATACAAGCACCGCATTGTGTTGAAAAAAGAAGCTATTCCTATAGCATGTAAGGTTAGGAACATACCTTTTAGTTTAAGAGACAAAGTTAAGGTGGAACTTCAGAGACTAGAATTGGAAAATATTATTGAGAAGGTGGAAGCTGCAGATTGGGTTGCCCCAATTGTAGTTGCTTCTAAAGCCAACGGAGATATTAGGCTTTGCATAGACTTGCGAAATTTGAATAAAGAAATAGTTGAGGACAGATTTCCCTTACCTAACATTACAGAAATGATAAGTTCTTTGGGCAATGCCCGTTTCTTCACTACTTTGGATCTCAGCTCAGCTTATCATCAGGTTTCACTGTGCGAAGAATCTAAATTGTTGACTTCATTTATCACTCCTTTTGGTGTTTTTAAATTCAACAGGATGCTCTTTGGGTTATGTTCGGCGGCATCCGTCTTTCAAAGACTGATGAATGGGTTATTAGGTGATTTGCCTTTTGTGAAATTTTTTCAGGACGATGTTCTTGTTTTTTCAGATACTTTTGAACAGCATAGAACATCTGTCAGGAGTGTGCTTAACATTTTCCGAGACAAGGGGATAACTTTAAAAAAAGAGAAGTGTAAGTTTTTTAGAACAGAAATCTCCTATCTTGGTCACATAATTTCTGCGGAAGGAGTAAAGCCTAAAGAGGAGTTAGTTCATACCATTATAAAGCTAGCAGCACCTGAAAGTAAATCTGATGTACAGTCCTTTTTGGGTATGGTGGAATTTTATGCTAAGTTCATTCCTGATTTGGCTAAAAGAACTTGTGCTATTAGGAGTTTACTTAAGAACCGATCTGAATTTAACTGGGATTCTGAGTGTCAGAGGGAATTTGAAGATTTAAAGATGGGTTTGTCTTCAGCTCAATTTCTTAATAGTTTTCAACCAGGTCTACCTTGCTCAATTACCACGGATGCATCTGAGAAAGGATTAGGATGTGTTTTAAGACAGTTTAATGAGGACAAAGTTAATACAATTGCATTTGCGTCTCGTAGTTTACGTGGTGCGGAGTGTAAATATTCGACTATCGAAAAAGAGGCATTAGCAATTTTCTGGGCTGTAAGAAAATTTAAACAATTTCTGTGGGGAGTCAAGTTTGAAGTATGCACTGATCACAAACCTCTACGTGAGATCTTTGAGAAAAAGGGGTTGGATAATGTTTCGGGTCGAATTTGTAAGTGGATTGTTGGATTACAGGATTACCATTTTGAGGTGAGGTATGTTCCGGGGTGTGAAAACAAAGCAGCGGACTGTTTATCTAGAATGAAGAATGTTGATTGGGATGGTTATGACTCTGATGATTCCTGGTGGGTTGATGAGGATGTTAAGGTATGTGCTGTCACTGACGGGTGTGTTACAGAGGATGAATGGTTACAAGGAATGAAGGATGATGTAAATCTTTCCCGTGTCAGAGATTTACTTTTGGATGGACGGGCCTTAAAAAAAATGATAATATGAGAGAGAATTATAGTAAAATTTGTCATGAATTGTCCATTCAGAATGGGATAGTATTGAGAGGAGAAAGGTTAATTCCTCCGTGTAACTTGCGTGAGCGCATCATGGATTTTGCCCATAGTGGTCATCATGGGATTTGTAAAACTAAAGAAAGACTGAGAGGAGTATACTGGTGGCCGGGTATGGACGTAAATATTGAAAGAAAAGTACGTGATTGTGTGGAGTGTAATGTTGCAGATAAGTCGTTGAAAGTTAGAACTCAACCTATGATACTCAAGAAAGCTCCTAACGAAGTGTGGGACTCAGTATCTATTGATATCTTAGGAACATTGAACTATAATCACATTCAAAATTTGTTGTAGTTCTTATGGATGAGCTTTCTAGGTGGCCAGAGATCATGATCTCTTCAGAAGTGTCCTCTTTGACTGTGGTAGAATTTCTCACAGATGTTTTTAGTAAAGAAGGTAATCCCAGGTCCATTTTGACTGAGAATGGGGTTCAATTCACATCTAAACTTATGCGTGAGTTTTTGAGTAAAAGAGGGATTTTGCATAGAAAGAGTGCCTTGTACCATCCTGAGACAAATGGGATGGTGGAACGTTTCAACAGGACATTAAAGGAGACCATTCAATTGGCAAATCAATTAGGGTGTGATTGGGAATTCATGATTAAGAAGAAGGTGGAGGAATATAGGTTCACTCCACACACTAGCACTGGCCAATCCCCTTTTGTCATGTTCAAGAAACGTATACCACATACTATGGTGTATTCTCCGTGGGTTAATGTTTATACTAAGGAGCAACTCAATTATGAAGGTAGGAGAGATTCAGCAAGGAGCAAACATTTGTCGTGTCAGGAGAAAAGAAAACAAGAGTATGATTTGAGGAAATCTGTAAAAGAGTTACATTTTGAGGTGGGTGATTTTGTAAAGGTCAAGTTACCTGGGAAAATTACAGGAGGGCAATCTCACTTTAGTAGAGTTTTTAAGGTTGTTGAAGTTTACAGTGGTGCTGTTAAATTAGATGATGGTCGTGTGTGGAATCTCAATAGAATTGTCAAAGTCAAGTAATGTAGATGGATATATTTTTACTTTTCTGGAAGAGGAAGGTGGTGTGGTATTGTGTTAAGAATAAGTAAGGAAAAAATAACTTTCATGTATTTAAAATGTATCATATTACTTGTGTAATTGTAGTTCATTGTTTTACTCTTTGTTTATTTGTAACATGTTACTTGGTTTCTTCCGGCCGCCCCTGCTCCATCAATGGGACTGTTTAGAATGTTGGTCAGGACAGTTGGAGAAGGAGCAGAGCAGGAGTGGCTGGAGTTTCCATTTCTGAGTTGAGAATTATTCTTCAATAAATACGGATTACTGTTTCCTGGTTTCCTGCATCCAAATTACTTCAGTCCCCCCCAGAGGTGCAGCACCAATAGTGCCTCTCTGAGAGGCCCCACACCAGCATCACGCAGTATGCCAATGCAAGTGCATGACAAGGTGCATCCAAAGTTCCAAACCTGACCTGGCACTCACCAAGAGTGCCATGTCGACTAACACTGCATGCAATATACGTAAGTCACCCCTCTAGCAGGTCCTGCAGTCCCAGGGCAAGGAACACTATAATGCATGTGAGGGCATATGTGCGCATAAACAAATGTGCCCCTAATGTGTCTTTGCTAATTCTTAAGCATAGTATGTGTACAGGGAAGCCATAGCAAAAGCACATGCTGGATTCTGGTCATTACGAGTTCCCCAGCTACATGATGGCCTCTTTGAGCCCTGGGTTGCTTGGTGTAGGAGGCTGGCCTGGTTTTTTGTGGGTACCTTGGGTACTTACACCTTATACCAGGTCCAGTTATCCCTTATTAGTGAAATAGTAGTGTTCTAGCAGCTTAGGCTGAAAGAGGTAGCTATAGCAGAGCAGTTTAGGCTGAACTAGGAGACATGCAAAGCTCATGCAATACCACTTATAGTTACACAGTCCTTATACACATGTAAAGACAATACTCAGTGTTACCAAAAATAAAGGTATTTATTTGGGTGACACAGTACCAAAAATATCTTAGAAACAATACTCCTTATGGAGGTAAGTATTATTCACAATATATACACTAGACACCAAAATTAGACAAGTAATTAGTCATAGGATAGTGCAAACAATAGAAAATGCTATAGAATGCAATGGGAGAAAATTGGTCTAGGGGCAACACAAACCATATACTAAGAAAGTGGAATGTGAATCACGAGTTCCCCCCTAGACAAGTTTAGTGTGTGCAGAATCGCTGGGAGAGTAAGAATACAGTAAAGGTAAGTAAATGACCCCAACCCAGAGCCCAGAAAAGCAGGAGTAAAGTACTGCAAGTTTCCCTAGGGCACACTACTCCTCGTGATATGGATTATTGCAGTAACCAACCAAGTCTGTAAAATAAAGTTGAAGCTCTCCTTTATCCACAGATCTTCTGTTTATTTAAGGTACTTTTAAAAGGAACTCTTCTGCTTTTGCTCAACTGCCGGCATCACATAGGTTACTCCCAAGACTCTAACAAGTACATTCTAAACATAGAATGCCACACATCTCCCTCTTATCATCAAACAAACATATACAAAAAATCAACAATTACAACTATTTAAAACATCTCAGTTAAGTAATAGATCACACCAATACTTATTATACAAAGTCATCTAAAGTTTTAGGACGTCTGATAATTCTTGAACTCTTTCTCAATTTTATATGACCATCATCATCATCCTTCTCTCCCATACCACTTCTCACAGATTTATTTTCCTCACTTCCAGTTTTGATTTTCACCACTCTCCCAATGTTCCACATTTTATGATCTTCAGTCCTTACAGCATTCCCAGAACCTTTATTCCTTTGAGAGGAGCAGAAAACTTAGAATGATCTCTAGACAGACCAAGACGAGGATTTCTCACTCTAACAAGATCACCAACTCGAATCACTATTTTCTTTACAGCCTTCTGTCTAGCAAACCTGATCTTTCTTTCAGAAGCTTTCTTGAGTTCTCTCTCATATTTCCGTTTCTCATTACTCACAATCTCTGATTTTGAACCCACTTTGTCATTTACCCACAAGGGACACACCAGTGTGTTAGATTTTTTTTCTCCTGCATAACTCAAATGGTGAAAACCCTGTGCTTGTGTGAGGAGTCAACCGATAATTCAACCGATAATTCCTAACCTTGCACAATCCCTCTTCGTTCCAACACCTATTATTCGCTAAAGCCAATTGAATAGTTTCTTTTAACACTCTATTTAATCTCTCCACCATACCATTTGTCTCTGGATGGCACAGAGAAGCTTTCATGTGCTTAATTCCCCTGTAACTCTGATTCTGTTCCATGTCCAGGGAAACAAATTGTACACCATGATCAGTAAGAATGGAAGATGGAAACCCTTCCCTGTCAAAAACCCGATTAAGACAGTCTATGACAACACAAGTTTCAACTGAAGTAGTAATCCCAATTTCAGGCCATCTCAAATACATATCTATTAATGCTATCACATATTTGTTGGTGCTGGAATGTCTAATCAGACCCAAAATGTCCAGTGAAACTTCTTGCCAAGGTTCTTTTGGTAATTTTCTCACTTCCATTGGTTGAACTCTACAAGTCAAAGTTTTATCAGCCCTGGAACACTCCGTACATTCTCTAACACTTTGTTCAACCTGTACATCCATACCTGGCCACCAATACATGAGTCTCAATCTTTCCTTGGTTTTGGAAATTCCAGGATGACTCCCGTGGGCTATAAAGATTCATTCATCTCTCAACTTCCCTGGTGGAGTGAGTCTAGTCCCTCTCAATACTAAGTCACCATGAGAGGATAATTCTTCTCTGACTATCAGAAACCACATAATTGCTGAACTTTTTTCTCAGCACCATCCCATCCATTTCTGATTTTTTCAACAACTTGTTGCAAAACCTCATCACTGAGCAACTCTCTCACCCACTCACTTTCTTTAATTATCCCTTTTCTGATCATACATACATCAAAATCATCACCACCACACACAAACTCATCCTCAGATTCCAAAATATCATTCACTAATCTTGAACAGCAATCAGCAATGTTGTTTTGTACACCAGGTATATATTGAACTTCAAAACTAAATTCTTGCAATGCCACTACCCACTTTCTAATCCTACCAGATACAGCATCCAAACCCTTTTTCTCAAAAATTTCCTTTAAAGGTTTGTGGTCTGTTCTTACCAAAACTTTGCTAGCCCAGACAAACTTATTTAGCTTATTCACAACCCAAAACACAGCTAACGCCTCTCTCTTGATAACCAAATAATTTAATTCTGCTCTCTTTAAGCACCTTGATATCAAGAGTATAGTTCTTACAACACCATTTTGTGTTTTCATCAAAACAGCACCAAGTCCTTTGGCACTAGCATTGGACATTATTACAGTATCTTGGCCAGGTTCAAAACTTTGCAAAGCTGAGGCGAACTTCAAGTTTTGTTTCATATTCACAAATTCATCTTCACATACTTTGTCCCATTTAAATGTGACACCCTTTCTCACTAGTTCTCTCATAAACTTTGTTTAGTCTGCAAAATTGTCTACAAATCTACTATAAAATTCTGCCACGCCAAGAAACTTCATCACTTCTTCCTTTGAAGCTGGACTCGCAAGATTAACAATTGTGTCTACTAAGGGGGTCATTACAACCCTGGCGGACGGTGTTAAAGAGGCGGTAAGACCGCCAACAGGCCGGCGGACAAAAAAAGAGAATTATGACCCTGGCGGGAGCCGCCAAAAAAGTCAGCCACTTTAACACACCGCCCGCCACGGCGGTACAGACAAGCAGCGCGGCGGTCACCGCCAACAGACAGGTGGAACACAATGTACCGCCCATAGTATCACAACCCACCAATCCGCCACCTTTTCCGGGGCGGATTCACCGTGGATAAAAACACGGCGGAAACAGCTTTGGCAATGGGAAAACGCTCACCTGAATACATCCCATGAGGAACGAGGACTCCATGGACCCGGAACTCCAAATACTGCCTGCCCTTGTGTTTCTGCTCCTCTACGACCATCATCTACGTAGGCGCCGAAGACAACGGTGAGTACTGCACCTACGACATGGGGGAGGCAAAAGTTAGGGAGCCACAGGGGGACACCCACCAAACACCCCCACCCCCATCCCCAACCTCCCATTATACAACATACACACCAATGCATTCACAAAAATCACAGTAACAACCTACAATCCCCCCGGAAGAATGAAATGACAAAGCGAAATCCGGGCAGACATTGTAATGTGGCAATATACATGTCATACAAAAATATACAGATATATATGAAAATCAGTCATAATTATATACAGTACGAGAAGCAGTGCAGATATGTACACAACAATGTCCGTGCACCAACAGTCCAAAAATGCATGGGCGAGGCCCACAAAGGATACCTGACCCCAATCGGAGAGAACACTGCCGGGGCATCAGATAGAAATACTACAGGCACCTCAGGGGGAAGGGAACGGGGGGCACCTCAGCCGGATGACTGCAAAGCCAGATCCACAACGGGGCTCCATGCCCATTGATGTATCCTGGGGAGTGCAAAGCCACAGTCTTTGAAGTCTCTACAGTGGGTGGGGTGCCCACTGTGCCATCCTGGGGAGTGGAAAGCCACAGTCTCTCAAGTCTCACCCACTGTGCCATCCTGGGGAGTGCAAAGCCACAGTCTTTCAAGTCTCTACAGTGGGTGGGGTGCCCACTGTGCCATCCTGGGGAATGCAAAGCCACAGTCTCTCAAGTCTCTACAGTGGGTGGTTTGCCCACTGTACCATCCTGGGGAGTGCAAAGCCACAGTCTCTCAAGTCTCTACAGTGGGTGGGGTGCCCACTGTGCCATCCTGGGGAGTGCAAAGCCACAGTCTCTCAAGTCTCTACAGTGGGTGGTTTGCCCACTGTACCATCCTGGGGAGTGCAAAGCCACAGTCTCTCAAGTCTCTACAGTGGGTGGTTTGCCCACTGTACCATCCTGGGGAGTGCAAAGCCACAGTCTCTCAAGTAGATGCAGGTCTCCACTGGTACTGGGGGGGACTGG
Source organism: Pleurodeles waltl (assembly GCF_031143425.1). Lineage (NCBI taxonomy): Eukaryota > Metazoa > Chordata > Amphibia > Caudata > Salamandridae > Pleurodeles > Pleurodeles waltl. Next base: position 271,313,870 of record NC_090438.1, read on the forward strand.
TGCCCAGAGTGCTTCATCCTGTGCAGGACAGACAGAGTGGATGCAGGTCTCCACTGGTTCTGGAGGGGGACTGGTGCCCAGACTGGATGAGTCTCCCCGTGAAAGTTCCTGTCCTGTCACTGTCCCAGCTGCACATGGGATAAGGATGCCTGATGTGGCGGTCTATTCATTCCTACCCGGTGCTTGCCCTGTTCAGCGGTGCTTTGCCATGGCAGTCTTTGCCCTGTTCAGCGGTGCTTCGACATGGCGCTCTTTGCCCTGTTCAGTGGTGCTTTGCCATGGCGGTTCAGGACTGTTCAGCGGTGCTTTGCCATGGCGGTCTTTGCCCTGTTCAGCGGTGCTTTGCCATGGCGGTCATTGCCCTGTTCAGCGGTGCTTTGCCATGGCGGTTCAGGACTGGTCAGCGGTGCTTTGCCATGGCGGTCTTTGTCCTGTTCAGCAGTGCTTTGCCATGGCGGTCTTTGCCCTGTTCAGCGGTGCTTTACCATGGCGGTCATTGCCCTGTTCAGCGGTGCTTTGCCATGGCGGTTCAGGACTGGTCAGCGGTGCTTTGCCATGGCAGTCTTTGCCCTGTTCAGCGGTGCTTTGCCATGGCGGTTCTGGTACGGACATTGGTGTGTGGCATGACGTTCCCTACACTGATCAATGGTGTGTGGCATGACGTTCCCTACACTGGGCATTGGTGTGTGCATGACGTTCCATCATAGCCCACCTGGGTTGTGGAAGCCGGGGCCCTCCTGGGCTGTGACTCCGGCGGTGGCGGTGGTCTCCTGACCAGTGACGATACTTGTGCCCTCCTGGGCAATGACTCTGGCGGTGGTCTCCTGACCAGTGACGATACTTGTGCCCTCCTGGGCAATGACTCTGGCGGTGGTCTCTGGACTAGTGATGACGGTGCTGGCGGTTGTGTCTCGACCGCCGGAAATGATGGCGCACTTCTCCGCCGTGACACTCACAACAGGCTGGGCAGACTTCCTCTGGCCCTTCCCCACCTTTGGTGGAGTCACAGCTGACTCTCCAATCCCCTTGGAACCCATGTGAGTTGTTTTCCCACCAGGAGTCTTCACACGGTCTTGTCGTCCACTCTCCAATTTTAGAGCCTTTACAGGGGGTGGGCTGACAGTGCCTTGGCTCCGGGTCATACTGCCTGCCCTGGTGGCCGGTGCACTCCACAAACCTTGAACAGGCACCACTGGTATTGGAGGCTTTTTGGCTGAGGCGCTACGACGGGACTGATGAATTGGAGGGTGGGGTGGGGGCAAAAAGGTCAGCTTTACAGAGGGACAGTTTCTGACGAACACTGGGATGGGTAGATGGAGGGGGCCTGGGAGTGGAGGAAGAGGGGGTGGTTGTCGGAGGTGTCACTTTAGGTGTTTTGGGTGCAGGTGGAGGTACTGGAGGCTGTCGTGAGGTGGATGGATGTTGGGTGAGTGATTGCCGGCGTTTGTGTACTTTGGGAGGGGGCGTCACAGACACACTGGGAGAGGACACAGGGGACGTGTAAATGGGAGTGGAGGTGGTGAGTGCAGGTGAGCGGCTTGTGGTGCTGGGTCTCCTTGTGCGATTCATGGTGCCTGTAGATGTGGTGCATGCAGGTGTGTGTGTAGTCGAGACTGGGAGGGAGGAGGGAGGAGAGGAGGAGGGGGACACAGTGGAGGCAGTGGATGTTGCTGTGTCTGTACGTGGGTGAGGCTTGCGTGAGTGCCTGTGGGTTGTTCTACACCCTGGATGGCATTCACAATGGTAGACTGTCCAACAGTGAATGACCTGAGGAGGTCAATGGCCTCTTCACTGAGGGCAGCAGGGGTGACTGGGGCAGGGCCTGAGATGCCTGGGGCAAAGGTGATGCCCACCCTCCTGGGTGAGCGGGCACGGGGCGAACGCTGAGGGGCTGCTGGGAGGGCGGTGCTGGTAGGGGAGGTGGCGGCTGTACCTGTAGAAGTGGGGGGCACAGATGGTGCCGCCACCACAAGGGAGCCCCCATCGGCGGACAAGTCCGTGTCGCTGCTTGGTGATCCGGTGCCCGACGTGAAGCTCCCCTCGCTCTCCGTCCCACTGGTGCATTCATAGTCCGTGGTGTGGCCCTCCATGGCCATGTGGGATGCAGCTCCCTCGTGCTCCGGTGCCACTGTACCTCCGCCTGATGATGCTGATGTACAAAAGGACAGGGAGAGCAGAAAAAGGGGGGGAGACAGAAGAAAGAGAGTTTTAGTGCATGGCATACCGCTACCGTTGGTGGACAAGACAGACACAGCAGCCCCCTGCATTACGCCATGCTCCTGCCCTCTGCACATGCAATTCCTGGGATATGGCCCACATGGCAATGGTGGACATCTGCGCACATGGATGCCACAGGGGCAACTGTACCTCGACTTGGCACTCTGCTGAGGTGGGGTAGAGTGCCACATGGCCTACATTACGGAGGGGCCTTGCCTACCGAACTCGCCCTGGCCTAGGGACCCCCACAGCCCACCTCCCCCACCCAGACACCTCCACTGTGCGCAAAGTCCGCAGAATGAGGTTGTACTCACCCCCTTGTGTCTGCTGTGATGCCCTCAAGCGCCCATCCAACTCCAGGTAGGCCACCGCCAGGATCCGGAACATCAGGGGGGGTCATGGTGCGACGGGCACCCCTCCCACGTTGGGAGGCCATCCCCAGCTGAGCCTCCGTCGTCTTCTTGCTGCAGCGGCGGATGTCCTCCCATCTCTTACGGCAGTGGGTGCCCCGTCTCTGGTGGGCCCCCAGGGTCCGGACCTCCTTGGCGATGGCACGCCAAATGTCCCTCTTCTGGTGGGCACTGACCTACATGGCATGCACAAGGGAAGAGGAACAGTCATTAGCAACTGCATCATCAATGTGAGTGGCCCCCTCCCTACTCTGACCATGTGGCCCATTCATTCCCATGCATTATTGTACTATGAACTCTGCCCCCTTCCCTCTTCCAACCAGCCCTCTCCACCCAGGCCTAGCCCATACCACGTGCTCCCTGTGTACTAACCTGTTGGCCTGGAGGACCGTAGAGTAGCGTGTACTGGGGGAGGACCCCGTCTACCAGTTTCTCCAACTCCTGTGCAGTGAAGGCAGGGGCCCTTTCCCCAGACGCAGCAGCCATCGTCGCTTCCAGACCGAGGTCACAGCAGCACTTGCAGTGTAGGCCCTTTTCTTGTCGAAGGTCAGATATCTAGTGATTGAACAGATAGAAAATGGCGGTGACGTCCGCGGAGGTGACGTCCGCGGCGGTGACGTCCGCGGCGGTGCGCATCATCACCGCCGGCGCACCTGTTCATTGGCTCCTGGGACCAATAGGGTCCAAAGTTAACCAATGCAGCATTGCTCGGCGGTCTACGACCGCCTACCGCGAAGGTGTGCAACGCCAGCGCAGTTACCCCACAATCCCATTGTCCCAGTTTAGAGGTCAGGCAGCCGCCATTTCAGGGGCCCACATGGCTTAATTTACCTCTGCGTCACACATAGCTAGGCCTACACTCAACACACATACAGGAAGGGTTCTGAGAGTGGTGTAGTCTTGTATGTAACTGTGGGTACATACCTGGAGGAATAATGACTGATTCTTCGCTGTTGTCCTTCGTAGGCACCGTCAGCTGGGACAGTTGAGAAGATGGCGGAATCCTCCGGTGTACCGACCGCTGGTGGACCTGTTGACAATGGAAGAGCGACATGTCATTGTCACCTACCGGTTTGACCGTGCCACAATCCAGGAACTATGTACCCAGTTGGAGCCAGACCTGATGTCACCAATCCGCCATCCCACAGGAATCCCCCCTGATGTGCAGGTGCTGTCAGTGCTCCATTTCCTTGCAAGTGGGTCTTTTCAGACAACAGTGGCCATGGCATCAGGGATGTCCCAGCCTATATTTTCCAACGTGTTGTCCAGAGTGCTGTCTGCTCTGCTGAAACACGTACGGAGATACATAATTTTCCCAGAGGTGCCAAATTTGCCTACAGTGAAAGGTGACTTCTATGCCCTTGGACATATCCCCAACGTCATAGGTGCCATTGATGGGACCCATGTAGCTCTGGTCCCCCCCCACAGGAGTGAACAGGTGTATAGGAACAGGAAGAGTTATCATTCAATGAATGTCCAGATGGTCTGTTTGGCAGACCAGTACATCTCGCAGGTAAATGCTATGTTCCCTGGCTCAGTGCATGACGCCTACATCCTGCGAAATAGCAGCATCCCTGATATGATGGGTCAACTCCAGAGGCACCGTGTATGGCTATTGGGGGACTCTGGTTACCCCAACCTTTCCTGGCTATTGACCCCAGTGAGGAATCCCAGGACCAGGGCAGAGGAACGCTACAATGAGGCCCATGGGCGGACTAGGAGGGTGATCGAACGCACCTTCGGCCTCCTGAAGGCCAGGTTCAGTTGCCTCCATATGACAGGTGGATCCCTATTCTACTCACCGAAGAAGGTGTGCGAGATCCTCATCGCCTGCTCCATGCTCCATAATTTGGCTTTGCGACGCCAGGTGCCTTTTCTGCAGGAGGATGATCCAGATGACGGTGTTGTTGCAGCTGTGGAGCCTGTGGACAGTGATGAGGAGGAAGCTGAGGAAGAAGACAAAGACAACAGGGAGTCAGTCATACAGCAATATTTCCAGTGACACACAGGTGAGAAAATTTTCATGTTTAACATTACATTAACTTTCACACGTCTATCCCTCTATCCGGTTTGTCGATTTCAGACACTATTTGGTAACTGAGTTGTACCTTTCCATTACGGTTTCACAGGTGTGGTTACCAACGTGTCATCTGCTTGCATCCTTCAAGGACTTGTGATGTGTGACATAGGTATGTTAGCCTTACAATGGGAAACGCATTATGACACTGTCATGGATAATACATATTTAGTAAATCACAGACTGACTCAAGATTGTTTTGTGTTTCAAGGGTGTTTATTGAAGTGCTCAGAAATGTGAGGGGGTTGTAAAAAGAGGATGGGTGATGGTGTAGGAATGTCCATGGCAGAGTCCAGTCTATTAGTCTCACAGATGCACTGCCCATCTGGGCATAGGAAGTGGAGCTGGGGCAGTTTAAGTATGGACAGGGTAACAAGGTGGTACAGTGGGAGGACAAACAGGGTGGTCTCATTTCCTGGCGGGGGTCTTGCCATCTTGCTCTGTCCTGTTCCTGGATCTCAGGGACCGCTTGCGTGGTGGTTGTCCGTCTGCAGGGGGTGGGGTGCTGGTGTGTTGGTCCTGTGGCGGGGCGTCCTGTCCACTAGCGCCGGTGGAGGTGGTGGGCAGTTCATCCTCCTGGCTAGTGTCAGGGGCCCCTTGGAGTGCCACGGTGTCCCTCATGGTGTTCTGTATGTCCTTCAGCACCCCTACGATGGTGCCCAAGGCGGAGCTGATGGTCCTGAGCTCCTCCCTGAACCCCAAATACTGTTCCTCCTGCAGGCGCAGGTTCTCCTGAAACTTGGCCAGGACCATCGCCATCGTCTCCTGGGAGTGGTGGTAGGCTCCCATGATGGAGGAGAGGGCCTCGTGGAGAGTGGGTTCCCTTGGCCTGTCCGCCCCCTGTCGCACAACAGCCCTCCCAGTTCCCCTGTGTTCCTGTGCCTCCGTCCCCTGGACTGTGTGCCCACTACCACTGCCCCCAGGTCCCTGTTGTTGTTGGGGTGGTGGGTTACCCTGGGTTCCCTGTAGTGGTGGACACACCGCTGATTACCTGTCCTGGGTAGGGAGGTTTGGTCCCGCTGGGTGGGTGCTGTGCTGGTGTTACCAGAGGGTGGAAGGTCAGTGTTGGGCTGTGCCTGTGCAAGGGGAACCGACTGTCCCGAGGCCCACGATGGTCCGGGCTGGTCATCAGGATCCAGTAGGGCAGAGCTGCTATCGTCACTGTGGGCCTCTTCTGGTGGTGGAGTGGTGTTGTCTGGACCCTCTGGTGTGGTGACGGTCCTTCGGGTTCCTGCAGGGGCATCAGAGCATGATTATTGCATGTGTGTGTGATGGTGTGCAATGCGTGGGTGTCTGTCTACCCCAGTGCAAGCATTCCTGTGTGGGTGCTTGTGTGATGATGGTTAGGGGGTTGTTCTGGGTATGTGCAGTGAGCATGCTTTAGTGAGGGGTGACCATGCTTAGTTGTGTCATGCAGGGCTTGGTGTTGGGATGTGTGGTTTGTGTTATTAGTACATTAGTGAGGAGTTGGAGTGATAGGGGAGGGGGTGAGGGTGGGGGTATGTGATAGCATGCAGGTAGGGTGGGGGATCTCATAGTTAAGATTTGACTTACCAGTGTCCCATCCTCCACCGACTTCTCCGAGGCCCTCTGGATGCATGATGGTCAAGACTTGCTCCTCCCATCTTGTTAGTTGTGGGGGAGAAGGTGGGGGTCCGCCGCCAGTCCGCTGCACCGCGATGTTGTGCCTGGAGACCGTTGAACGCACCTTCCCCCGTAGGTCGTTCCACCTCTTCCTGATGTCCTCCCTATTTCTTGGGTGCTGTCCCATGGCGTTGACCCTGTCCACTATTCTGTGCCATAGCTCCATCTTCCTGGCTATTGATGTGTGCTGTACCTGTGAGCCAAATAGCTGTGGCACTACCCGGATGATTTCCTCCACCATAACCCTGAGCTCCTCCTCGGAGAAGCGGGGGTGTCTTTGGCGTGACATGGGGTGGTGTGTGTGATGTGTGGGGTGGTGTATGTGGTGATGAGTGTGGTGATGTGTAGTGGTGTGTGGTGTTTGGTGCTTGGATGTTGTGTGGGTGATGGTGTTGTGTGCTTCTGTGTGATGGGGTTGTCTATTCTGTGCTCTCTCTCTGGCCTTCGTTCGTGATTTTTCGGTCGTAGGGGTTTTATGGGTGATGTGGGTGTGTGTTTTATATAGTATTGGGTGTGTGGGAGTGGTGTGTGTATGTGTATCAGGTGTGTGTATTTGGAATTGTCCAATGTGGCGGTGTTTTGGAGATGTGTGTGTATTTTGAGCGCGGTGGTGTGTACCGCCAATGGAATACCGCGGTTGAAAGACCGCCGCGTGGATTCGTGGGCTGTAATAGCATGGGCGTGTTTCTGTTGGCGTGGAGGTGGAGGTTTTGCTTTCGCCAGTTTATCACTGACCTTTGGTGTGGCGGACTTGTGTGGGCGTCTGAATTTCGCCGGATTCCGAGATGTGGGTCATAATAGCTGTGGCGGGATTCCGCGGTCGCAGCGGTGTATTGGCGGTCTTCTGCGCGGCGGTAAGCGCCTTTTACCGCCAATGTTGTAATGACCCCTAAGTCTTTTTTAGGTTCAATACCCCTGGAAGAAATTCTGTGTCCAAGATAGTCGATCTCGTCAAGGTTAAATTTGCATTTTTCTTCCTTTAACGTTAGACCACTCTCCTTCAGTCTCAGAAGAACTTCACAAACCCTCTCATTATGTTCCATTTCATACTTGCCATCCACCAAAATATCATCTTGATATATCTTGATACCTTGAACTCCTTCCAGCACCTTTTCGATGGGACGTTGAAATACAGCTGCAGCCGCAGCTAAACCGAAGGGCATGCGAATGAATTTATAAGTACCAAAAGGAGTAATGAATGCTGTTAAATCTTGTGAATCTTTATTTAATTTAATCTGGTGGTAGGCAGTAGTCAAGTCAATAGAAGAGAAACATTTTGCATCCTTGTGATAAGGATAACATTTTGTTAATATTAGGCAAAGGATAGTGATCAACTACCATGCATTTATTCAACTCCTTCAAGTCAATGCATAATCTCGACTCATCATTAGCCTTTACCGCAATCACAACCGGGGCTAACCATTCAATGGCTTCCACCTCTTCAATTATACCATTCTGTTTTAATTTTTCTAATTGCACTCTCATTTTCTCTTTGACCATCAAAGGTACACTTCTCACTTTATTGACCACAGGAGTAACACCTTCCTTCATCTTAATTTTATGCACATAGCCTTTCAAACAACCAAGTTTGAACTGAAAAAGATCCAGAAATTCTTGTTCATACAGTGGTCTAAAGCTTTCTACAGTATTAATACACTCTTCATTTTTCAGCCGAACCAAAGGGAATTCATTAGGATCAAGGTAAACTCTTAAATCCCTCTGGTGCACCCAACTAATGAGGGAATCCCCTCTTATGGAGACATAAATCTTCCTAGCTGTGAGCCTATCTTTGAACTGAATGGAACCCATAAAATAACCCAATAACTTAATAGATTCTCCACCATGAGCCCTAGGGAAAAATCAGGTTTGAAAAGTTTCACTGAAGCTCTAAGATGTTTTTCAAATAAACTCCTAGGAATTAAGGTAGTCTTTGCCCCAGAATCAAACATCATGGGAATATGCACTCCATCAATTTGTACAACCTCTATTGGGCCACCGATACCATTTTTGATTTGTAAAACAAATTCTTGAGGAGAATCGTTATCCTCCAGAGTTACCTCTTGAACTATTTTTTTTTTTTAGATTGTGCTTCAGCAACACGAAGTAACATGTCCCTTCTTACCACAATTTTTACAAAAAACTTTTCAACCCTCACAACCTTTGAAATTAGCATAGTAACCAAACTCACCACACCTATACCATCTTCCTTGCATATTTTTCTTTCCTTTGGCATCTCTAAAGTTCTCTTTCACTAATTTTGGGGATTTCATCTTCTCTTGTAAACTTATCCTTTGATTAACCTTTTCCACAAGAACTTGTCTTCCTTATTTCTTCAAGACAAACTGAACTATGTTCATACGTCTTAGCAACTGTTATCACCTCTTTAAGAGAAGGATTGTCTTTACTCCAAAAAGGATTCTCTTGCCTTATCAATGTTGCAGCCTAACATGAACTGATCCCTCATACTCTCCTCTTTACTGCCTCTAAAACTACATTTTGAAGCCAAGTTCCTTAGAACGGTAACATATTCTTCAACAAATTCTCCTGACCTTTGAAACCTTTTCCCAAAATGATACCTCTCCAAAACTGTGGAAACTTTCGGTAAATAGTGTAAGTCAAGTTTCTTTATACAAATCTCAAAATCATTGAGATCACCAGCATCCTCAACAAAGAGTTCAGGTAGATTTTCAAAAACCTCTTGCCCTTCAGGACCTAAACAATGCAACAAGAGTGACATTTTCCGTTCTGCACTCAAAGATGTACCACAAACCCTTGCATAGTGTGCAAAAACACATTTCCATTTCTTCCAAGGTGTTTGCGGTTCCCCAGGAGAGGACAAGAAAAATGCAGGACATGTGACATTCTGCATCTTTGTGTCAGTTGGATAACAGACAGTAATAAATTAAAAATGTCAAGTGAAATGAACACAGATAAAAATAAATATACAGTGCATTAACACATATTGCGAAAGATAGGTTTAGCAAATTTAGCTATATTATACTCCACAGTCGATAAAACATCAAAAACTGACAGCCATAAGATGAATAGTGTGCCTGTCACTGAAACGAAGGCACTCTGTTGAAATCCCAAAGAGAGACCATCATTCAAGGTGGAGGTAATCCTTATAACATAGAAAGAAGTGTGTCTGCCACAGAACCTTAATTAAAAAGACACACTATAAAATGCAGGAAGAAGTGTGCCTGTGAATGAATTGAAGGCACGTTGTAACGTCCAAAAGTGTGCCCGTCACTGAAATGAAGGCACTGGCGAGTTGTTAATGTCTAAAAGTGTGCCTGTCACTGAAATGAAGGCACTCCGTTAAAACCAATAGTGCGCCTGTCACTGAAATTTAGATAGAGTGAAGGCACTTCAAAACACTGGAACAAGAAGAGAAGGTGTGCCTATCACCATAATGCTCTTATAAATCAGCAAAACATATGTAAAATGTCCCAAAAAGGCAAGATTGCTGCTGAGATGTGAGATGTCAGTTTACACAGGAAATTGTGCTTATATATTGAACGAGGGGCGCAAGGAGACGCACGCAAGTACTTGCACATGTCAACAAACGACGCACGTGATATCATAGCAGAGGCGCAAGAAAGGTAGATCACCGGTCATCCAGTTTTCAGGAATTTGCTCACGCGCATCAATGAAAGTGCTCCTCCAGCGGAGTACGGTAAGTAATTTAACAAAATCAATACAAAGGCAGGCAAGCCAAGAGCGTAACAGCCACACTATATCACAATAAGTCACATAAAGTACATACAATATGGCGAAATGAGTTGGGGTGTCCAAATCACGAACATCTAAAATGGACTCAACCCATCCTCCTCGCCAGTGAAATAAAGTTGAAGCTCTCCTTTATCCACAGATCTTCTTTTTATTTAAGGTACTTGTAAAAGGAACACCCCAGCCTACGGACGTGCTCCCCGTCTGCTCTTCTGCTTTTGCTCAACTGCCGGCATCATCTAGGTTACTCCCAAGATTCTAACAAGTACATTCTAATCATAGGATGCCACAGTCTGCAAACAACTACTGCTGGATTCCTGGACCTGAAGACATACAAAAGAGGGGGACCAAGTCCAGAAGTCAAAAGAAGTTCCAGGGAGGACAGGAGCCCCTGCCAACCCAGAAGAGGGTGCAAAAGAAGAGTCCCTGGTTGGACGAAGACTGCAGGAATGCACCCTAGGAAGATGCCAGCGAGTTCCTGCATGATGCAAAAGATGTCCCACGACGTGAAGATGGATGCAGCCGTGATTTCGTTTTGGAAGTCGCCAACTAGCCTTGGTTACGACAAATGTGCATTTTGCTTCAAAATGGTGCTGACCGGACCCAGGAGGGACCTGGGGTCCTCAACTCTGTGTGAGGAGGAATAGAGGGCTCTCAGCACTTCAGAGAACCCTCAGGATGCCAGACAGCATCCACGGGAGTCCCAGGACATGGGGACAAAGGAGGTGCAAAATGCCGTTGGTGCAGCACTACAAAGAAGGGTCCCACACCGCCAGAGGTCAACTTAGTGAGTTGAGTGTCACAGGATAGAGTGCGGGGGACCTGAGCCAGGCTGTGCATGAAGGAAGTTTGCAAATAGCGCACAGAGGCCTCAGGAGGTGAGGAAAAAGCGATGCAAAGGGGTACTGTCGCTCTCAGGGAAGGCAAGGTCTTATCTCCTCCAAATTGCATCAGCAGGACCTCAGGACAGTCTGTGTCAATGGGGTCCACCCTTTGTGTTTCTAGGAGCATGCTCGTCGCTGTGAGAGGACTCCAGGAGTACTGATCGTCAACTTGGAAGGTGCCTGCGTGAGCAGGGGAGTGACTCCGTCACCCCACGGGAGATTTCTTTGGTCCTTCTGGTGCAGGGTGAAGACATGGATCCCCAAAGCGTGCACACCATGGAAACTGTTGCAGTTGCTGGCTGGAGCTGAAGTTGCAGAAGAAAAAGATCCCTTGTGGATGCTTTGTTGCTGTTACAGCGGATCCTGGAGCAGGCTTCGGTTTATCCGAGGTCAGAGGATGAAGTAGTAGTTGCAGAGGATTCCTGCTGGAAATTTGCAAGTAGAATCTGAGGAGAACCTACAGGAGAGACCCTAAATAGCCCTGAGAGGGGGATTGGCTACCCTATCAGGTATGGATCTATCAGGAGGGGTCTCTGACATCACCTGCTAGCACTGCCTACTCAGAGCCCTCCAGAGTGCCCCCACATCGTGCAAAGCAATATGGCTGAAGTCTGGGACACACTGGAGGAGCTCTGGGCACCACCCGTAGGGTGGTGATGGACAGGGGAGTAGTCACTCCCCTTTCCTTTGTCCAGTTTCATGCCAGAGAAGGGGCCAAGGGGTCCCTGAACCGGTTTAGACTGGCTTATGCAAGGAAGGCGCCATCTGTGCCTTTCAAAGCATTTTCAGAGGCTGGGGAAGGCTACCCCTCCCCACCCTGTAACACCTGTTTCCAAAGGGAAAGGGTGTAACACCCTGCTCTCAGAGGAAACGCTTTGTTATGCCTTCCTGGTACTGGGCTGCTCAGACCCCAGGAGGGCAGAACCCTGTCTGTGAGGTGGCAGCAGCTGTAGCTGCAGTGCAAGCCTCAGAGAGCTGGTTTGGAAGTACTGGGGGTTCATAGTGGACCCCCCAGGATACATGGAATTGGCTCCCTAATACCATATTTGGAATGGGGGAACAATTCCATGATCTTAGACACCTTACATTGCCATATTCGGAGTTACCATTGTGAAGCTACATATAGGTATTGACCTATCTGCAGTGCACACGTATAATGGTGTCTGTGCACTGACAACGTCCAGGGAAATGGCCCTGAACTATTTGGGGGCACCTTTGCTAGTGCAAGGGTGCACTCACACTTAGTAACTTTGCAAATAACATTCAGCAAGTTAAGGTTAGACATATAGATGATGTATAACTTACTTAAGTGCAGTGAAAATGGCTGTGAAATAATGTGTGTATTATTTCACGCAGGCTGCAGTGGCAGTCCTGTGAAAGAGTATGTCTGAGCTTCTTATGGGTAGCAAAAGAAATGCGGCAGCCCATAAGGATCTTCTGGAACCCCAATGCCCTGGGTACCTTAGTACCATATACTAGGGACTTATAACGGGGGTCCATTGTGCCAGTTGAAATTGGTAAATGAAGTCACTAGCCTATAGTGACAAATTTAAAAGCAGAGAGAGCATAAGCACTGAGGTTCTGATTAGCAGAGCCTTAGTGACACCGTAAAGCACTACTGACAACACACACATTAGGCCATAAACTATGAACACTGGGGTCCTGGCTAGCAGGGTCTCAGTGAGACAGGCAAAACACATTGACATATAGGTTTTTTATCTATGAACACTGGGGTCCTGGCTAGCAGGATCCCAGTGACACGGTAAAAACACACTGACACACACTCACAAACAGGCCAAAGGTGGGGGTAACCATGCTAGGAAGAGGCTACTTTCTCACACTTGGTATAAAACAACTCAGAATAATAAACCCACAGTGATGCCAGTGTTGGATTTATTATAAAATGTATCCAGATGGCACCTCAGAGGGGGCCCCTGCAAATCCTAACAGCCCTGGCATGCTTCCTGACTGGCCTTAACCAGCCTGTCACCACCAGACATGATTCTGGACTCCTGTGGTGAGAGAATGTGCTCTCCGGAATCAGAACACAAGACCTTTCCTGGGCAGAGGCGTCACACTTCCTCCCCTAGGCAGGCAACCTGCACCAGTGGTCAGCTTCAAAGGCTTTGCCACCTTTGAAATACGACCCCCACCTGTGCTGCTAGGAGCAGATAGTCACCCAATTATTTTTTCCCTACTTAGGCAGAAAAAGTGGTGGGAAACCTAACAAGGACTGGAGGAGTGGACATTACCAGCTTCACCATTCTCAGGTGTGGCAGGCGAGATGACCACTCCATTTCATTTTCCTCTATCTTGGATGGTAGGAAAACAGCCAATCAGGGTAGGGATGTGATGCCTTCCCACAGGAAATGGTCACTTAGTAGGTGTAGCCACCCTAAGGCAGGTAGCCCTTTGGCCACTACCAGGTACTCCCCTAACCCTCCTAAATGCAGTATTTAGAGAGCATTTAGAGAGCATCCCCAGACCAAGACCTCAGATTTGACAGACACAAAGAAGACCAGGACAAAGAAAACCCAAAGGCATGAGAACTGAAGTCTTGCTACACAAAGGAGAAAGCACCAAACCCTGCCTGCTGCTCTAAGGACCCAACCATTTTCACTGACTTGTTGTCTGGAAACCTGCAGCACTATACAAAACCTCAGAGCACCTCCAGCCTTATAAAAATTGCCTAGTATCTCCCTCAGAGTGAAGGTATCCTTCTCCTACACCCTTCAGGCAAGGAACCCACATAGTCCGGTGAAGTGACCATCTGTTGACCAATGACCAGGATCCAGGAGCCCAGCCATTCAATACAACAACCATTAAGGATAAGACTTGCCACTGTGCCAAGTTTAGTGGCACTGCCACTCCCTAGGGCTGGAGCATACCACTACCCGGTGTACCGGACCTCCAATGTCAGACACCCAAAAGCAAAGTCCACTCGGGACTCCCAAAAACCCAGAAGTAAGTACCAGTCGAGAGACTTCAGGACACCCAAGAACCACCCCCCAGAGTGGCCCTGATGACCTGCAATCCACCCTCAAAGTCACCTGCTTGTGACTCAGAGGACTCCAAGACACATGACTCCTGGCTGACCTATCTGCACTGCACCCGGCCTCCCTGGCCCGTGCAACAACCAACCAGCTGTGCTCTAGGTGTCCCTAGCCCCTTACGACCTCCTCCCTCAAAGGGAACCCAGTGGACTTACCTTTAAGTCCATCTTTGCAGTGTGTTTCCAAGTGGTCCTCTTCTCTTTAGGGCGCCAGCTCCAAGACCTTCAGCTTGAGCCAAAAACCACCTGATGTTCTCCGGCTGGCCCTTTGGACACTCTGGTGACCTCAACCCAAAAATAGAAGGTGTCATTTGTGAAAGCATTGCCTGATTTTACAAGCATTCCTAAAGTTTTTCCCTTTGATTTCTATGGTGGGTAATTACCCACAAAACAGAATATTTTCTAAAATGTGAAAAATCATAAGAAAAGAAGTGCTTACCATATATTGATGATCTTGGTCTTAAAGATTTTATAAAAATCAGAAGTATTTTTGCAAATTGGCCTCAAATTATTCTTCCAAGTGTGTGTCCACATTTATTGATACTGCGAGCACAATAAATGCTTAGCACATCTCCTGGATTAGCCTAACTGCTCGTCCACACTACCACAAAAACAGAGCATGAGTTGGTCTGCTTTTGACCTCGGGATACCAAGGTGGGGTTGCTTTGACTTTCCGCACAGTGCATGTCATTTTCATACACTATATAGAGAGCCAGCCTCCTACAACAACATGTTAAGGTCATCATTTTGTACCTAAGTGTAATCAACAAAAATAATAATCATGTGTAAATGATCACTGCTCATTGTCAACATTATTAAATTAATAAAGTATTTATGGTCAGCAAAACATATGTCTGTGTATTATTTAATACATTTTCCAGCCATAAAAATGCAATTATAAAAGCAGCCCCAAGAGAGCATCACATTTTAATTACATCACATTGCAACCATAGACTTGACCCATAGAGAGCACTTCAAAACATGTTTTTCCTTTAACACCTTTCAGAGTGCCATAAACACAATCCCTAGAAAATGCAGTACTCCTAGCTAAAAAGCTAAAGCTCCAGCCTTGGGAGTGTGTGAAAACATCAAAGCAATCCTAGAGGTGTCATTGATTCATTGACCCTGCAAAGTTAGGGTCAGTACTCTGATAATAATTCCTTGAGGTAGCTGCTGAGCTCCTGTAGCCCCTCCCTCTGGCCTTCTTGGTAATGTAGATGGTGCCCTCTGCCCATTTTGAGTGCCACCACCAGCAGAAATGTATGTAAACAGCAAAGTCCCACAGGGCATTATGGGGCACTTCTCCAGGAGAAGCGAATATCTGAGTAACAGCTTTTTCTTTTTTTTTTTTTCCTGGAGTTTCTCGGTTACATTTAACCACCCCCTCTTGCCTCCTTTGATGGGGTCAGCCCAGGGAGCCCACCCCTTGTTGACCCTGCTAGCTTCCCACACAGGCAAATCCATGGTAGCTGTGTCTAAAGTTCCAATGGGTAACTGAATGAGGAAAATGCATTTTGAGATTCCCCTTTTTCATCACACCCCCTCCTCTAGCTCAACAGATCACCTCAAAACGTTCCATGCATAATTTAGTCAAAAAGTAGCAATTTTTTGGAAAGTTTCATTGATATTTGTCAAAAGCCGCCAAAGTCATAAGCAACAAGAAAAAAGAATTTCCTACAAAAACACAATCCTAACTGTAACTACCCAGTGGCGACCACCACATGCTGATAGATAGATAGATAGATAGATAGATAGATAGATAGATAGATAGATAGATAGATAGATAGATAATTTCTTATAGTGCAGCATAAAGTATGTGAAAAAGAAAGGACTTCTGGGTAGTTTATATATTTATATACACATCGCTCTATTCTTTGCAACAAAGACTGTGGACACACACAGGTCTTTTGATACCAAAAGTATGTTTGCATGAGTGACACCATGCTCCCAGTAAAAAGAGCTTGTTTCAGAACTTTACTTGTTTCAAAGGAATGGGCATATGTTAGCATTTCACTCTACACTATGGGGAGCGCGTGTTGTCAGCCTTACTAGACAGCCCACTAGATTGGGTGGAAAGCGGAGTACATGTCAAGTGAATCATATTGCCAGAGTCTGTCTCAAGGTAAGCCAGGTATACTTATGATGATGTAGGGTTTGTCAAGAAGTTAGTCTGATATCAAGGGTATTGGAGTCCCTAGATAACTCCTGCATCTTTGTGACTATTATAGCCTCTATCTTCATGAGGTGCAATACACAAAGGGAAACTAACTTTGCTTTCGGAATAACCAAATAGGAAAAATGAGTGGAACAATATCATTTGTAGGAAATATTGTATGGGGCAGAAAACTACTTTGGGCCTCATTCCGCCGTCCGCCAGGGTACCGCCGCTGAATGACCGGACCGCGGCGGCCATTCAGACATTTCCTCTGGGCCGGCGGGCGCTCTCCAAAAGAGCGCCCGCCGGCCCAGAGGAAATGCCCCTGCAACGAGGACGCCGGCTCAGAATTGAGCCGGCGTAGTTGCAGGGGTGCGACGGGTGCAGTTGCACCCGTCGCGTATTTCAGTGTCTGCTTAGCAGACACTGAAATACTTTTCGCGGCACCCCCTACCGCCATCCTGTTCCTGGCGGGCGAACCGCCAGGAACAGGATGGCGGTAGGGGGTGTCAGAATCCCCCATGGCGGTGCAGCAAGCTGCGCCGCCATGGGGGATTCTAAGGGCAGCGGTAAACCGGCGGGAGACCGCCGGTTTGCCTCTTCTGACCGCGGCCGAACCGCCGCGGTCAGAATGCCCTGCGGGGCACCGCCGGCCTGTCGGCGGTGCTCCCGCCGACCCTGGCCCCGGCGGTCTTAGACCGCCGGGGTCAGAATGACCCCCTTTATTTTTAATGGTGGAGGCAAAGGAATGAAAAGGATTGGTTAGTCAGGCAGTAGATTTGTTTGTTTGTAAAATGTCCTTTTGTAGAGAGTAATACTGTGAATTGATCAGCTACCTCTCTAACGTTCCTCCTTTCATACCAACCAAAGAGATCCAAAAAGGGGAAGACAGGCCCATGGCCCAGGCAATGATGATGCCACAGACTTCACACTAGCCATTCTCACTGGTACTGGTAAGTTATGTTTGGTATTTCTTATTTTTAACAACTATTGTGGATTATGGCCTGTTCTATTTTCTAAATTCTCCTTATCTACTTTAGTGAATGCATTAAATCTGCATACCTCCATGAGTTTTCTTTTATAATCATTCTGTCTCTAAAGCTGACTTTCACTTCTGTGTAGATTTCTTTCCCCCATTTTTGTTACTGTGGCTGCATGCTTTCCCTCATCCCTCTCTCATATATCTTGTGGTATAAATGCAGAATTAAAACATGTAGGTTAACAGGAGGCTTTATTGAGCCAACAATCAATAGCGCAGGAATGTAGATGGCGATGGACCCCAACAGGGTCTAACTCTCACAATGCTGACTCTTTGGAACCCCTCATCATACAGGTTCTATGATCTCATTACAAAGCACCATGGTAGGATACCAATACTGCATGTTGTTTCCATTCCCTTCCTCTCCTTCCATCATTGTTTTTCTATTCTTTACCTAGCAATTTTCCTCCATTATTAATCTTTTTACGTTGAATTGTTGACTACTTGATTTGTAAAATGTCAAGTAAACCTTTCAGAGTGAATCTTTGGATAGCTATAACCACATTAATTTAGTTAGTTATATGTTGTTTTTTGTGCAAATACTGTGGTTAGTACTATTATTCTAAATGGAGGTGTTATGTGTTTGCCTAGGTCCTCAAGTACTCCAGGCTGATGCCGCAGTTGAAGAGGATGCAGACCATTTTATTGAGGGAGGTGCCGAAGCAGCTGCTGGGATGGGTGATAAGTCACTTTCCTTTGGCAGTGCTGTGTGGGTTATGAATGACAAAACCTTCTTGGTTCCTGAAGGATTCCATAGAACTGTTACGTGAGTGGTAGAACATGGTGAAATGAATTGAGATTTAGAATGTTGACTTCTTGATTACACTTAAATGATTAAGGGTTTGTACTTAACAGCTCTGTGTGTGGTGTAGTTATTGGTGGGTACCTGGCTGGGGAAGACGCTACAACTGAAGACAAGATAGGAAAAAGTAAATCGAAGCTCGACAGTGCTTTCTCAGTGAGTTTGCAGTGGTCCAAGCAAACTGTATGTCCGTGGCACATGGTCCTCCATCGAAGTGCAGAGTCAACATTTGGCATATGTGGAGTCAAAGAGCAGCTCTAGCTGGTGTGAAGCATTTGAAGATAGAGAAAGCTTCACTGAGAAATCAACACATTGTTGGTCAAGAACTTGCAGGAAAAGCCTTAAAGAGAGGTACTGTGTTAACTACGCAATCTAAAGCTATACATCATACAGAGTGATAACACTAAAGGTGGATACAACCAGGTTTTGAAAGAGCAGCAAAGAGCGACAGCAAATTGTAAGATAATGCTGCAATCAGATGTGTTGAAAGGCAGTGATCAACCAGGTGTCAGGCAGTACAAAGAGATGCCTAAAAGCAAAGTGATTCAGATACAAGAAATTATCATTTGCTTACCAGAACTGATTTAAAAAAGGCATCATACCGCAGCACTAGGAAGTTGCCCAAGGAGAAATGCCAAGGGTTGTACTTACAAAGCTGTCCAGACCTGAACAGGTGATTAAACATAGTCATCATACCGCAGCACTAGGAAGCTGCCCAGGGAGAAATGCCAAGGGTTGTACTTACAAAGCTGTCCAGACCTGAAGAGATGATCAGAAGAGTCAAAGGTGTTTCTTTCAATGGAGCCCAAGAAAGAGGCCCCGTATCCCGCAGTTATCAAAGATGAACCAGAAGCCAGCACATGAAAGGGCCTACATATGACATGAATGAAGTAGGCCCTTGTGGACAGCAGGCAGTACTGGAGAGAACTCCATGTTCAGTGTCAGTCAGACTTGTAAACACTTATAATGCTGCCACCTTCCTGAATCCACCACCACCATTTCATACCACCAAAAAACAGAATATTGGCTAAAGATGGACTGCTTGGATGGAGACATTTGATGATTTCATGAATCCACTAGAAGAAACAGATAAAAAGAACATTATCAAATACCTCAACAATCTTGCTGGAGAAAGTGTAAAAGAAGTCATAAAGAAAATGCAGCAATCTGATGAAGTTATGTACTGTCAAATTAATAAAGCCTTGACTCTCTGGTTCAATCCAATGCCGAATGTAGATTAGGAAATATACAATTTCAGTCAAGAATGACAAAGAGTTGGTGAAACCATAGACAAGATTTGTTGAAAAACTGGATTTGTTCATCAAACATTGTAGGTTCAATATATTTAATGACGAGAAAGCAATACACTTCAGAGTTATTGACAGATGCTTGTCAGATTCATTCAGCCAAGAAACTCCTAGTCTGGAGTGAGTTCTCATGGCTGCCAGAGCTGAAGAGTGTCCTGATCTAAAAGCTGCTGACATGGAGGCCGGAGGGGCCCAAAGTGAGTCAGTCATGAACATGAAAAGCAGGCAGAAACACAAAGCTGAAGGAAACAAGGTGATGTCTCCATGGAAAAGTAGTTGTGTTTCAGGTGTGGATTGTCATTTCCATAAAAAGGTAAATGTCCCACCATTGGATAGATTTGCAGAGGCTGTGGGAAGGAGAACCATTTTATAATGGTTTGCAAGACAAAGGAAAAAGTAAGTGTGTCAAGGCGATAAGACAAAATGGCCACCTGAACGTTTCAGAAACAACTTTTGTCCTGTGCCCACAAGGCCAAGCTACAACACTGAGACAAATCTACACCAAATGAAGTTGATTGTCATCAAAATCATTGTCAAAAAGTTATCCAGAATCAATATCAAGTAAAAGTAAAGAAGATGATTGTGAAATGTCGATGTTCACCTCAGAAAAATGTGCACATGTTGGTCTGGTCGCATGTGAAGAAAAATACCAGTCAAAGAAAAGTCAACATGAAAAAGCACCAAAATGATTCAAACATTGTCCGAAGATTACACTGAAGGTAAAGAGTTATTTAATAACTTTCATTATCGACAGTGGTGCATTGATAAACGTTATGCCTATGGAGAAATATGAGTTATCTCTATTGCCATGACTGTTGCCAATAAAAACTAAACAATATACATGGGCTGTTCCAATGCCATTTAAAAGTCAAGGTTAATTGTTAGTGATGATGAAATACAAGAAGACAAAGGTGTAAGTGCCCATTCATGTGCTTCGAGGTAGGGTGAAAAGTGCCTGTTTACTCAGTTTCAGCACAGCTGCTGATATGGGACTGACCTCAGTGGACTACAACATGAATAGCTCATCACAAAATAGTGTCAGTTCCCTTCTTTGTTTCATTGGTTAGGAAAACCTAAGAGTATGAAAGTACAATTGCATATTAATGATGATGCCCGTCCTGTCGTACAAAGACACGGAAAAATTGCGTTTTATTTACAAGAAGGTGATGAAAAGGAATTTGAGTCATTACTTAAATGTGATATCAGTGAGCGTTCTACTGGTCCAACACCAAAGGTTTCTCACATAGTGGTAGAACCTAAAAAGGACATTGGAAGGAGCTGCACGCATGTAGATGAATATGCGTCAAGCAAACAAGGCAATTGAAAAAGAACAACATCCAGGTCTGCACATTGCTGACATAACGCACTTGAATGGTGCAAACGACTTCCCTCGCCTTGATTTAAATAAAGGATATCATCACTTGAAGCTCAAGGAGAATTTCAGGTATATTCAACCTTTTCTACACATGCTGGTCTAATTTGATATAAAAGACTAAGGTGATCATTATGAACATGGCGGTAAACGGCGCACTGATGGCGGTAGCAGTAACTACTGCCAATAGCCTGGCGGTTCAAACCACCGAATATTAAAGCATTTGAAAAACAAGTAGCAGTCCATCCACACATAGCCATTTTGTAGTCCCAACGAGGATGGAGGAGGCTGCCCACAGGCTGGCGGAAAGGACCTACCCGCCCACCAAATAATGAAACACCAGACCGCCAGCAGTTCCCGGGGCGAGAACCACCACCACGCAAAGTGTGGTGCAAACCAACAATATAAAAGGAAACACTCAACGGAGGCCCACAGAAAACGCTGACACAGACATGGAGTGAGAGTTGGAAATAATGCCAGTGCTGCTCCTTGCCATATTCCTCCAGGACCGTGACTGACGATGAAGACGGTAAGTACCGCTGCCTAGTACACATGGGAAGGAAGGGCGCAGTTACACAACCACCTCACCCACCCTGCAACAAACTCCCAACACCAACCACTATCCCAAGCCAAACATACCATAACCCAATGTACTTACCAGACACAAGCCAACAAAGACCTGCACCAATGTACACACATGTGCACACCACACCCCCACAGTGAAATGCTGAACAATGTCACTACAGTGTGCCAACAGCATTACTGGGCACTGAAATGTATTTACATGTAAGAATCCCAATGTCCAAATGAGGACATTGGCCAGTCCATTCATAAATCCCAGAAGGGCCAATTTAGGCCAAACTTGACTCCCACATGTGCAAAGGGTACTCCACTCGAAAGGGGCATCAATGGGGAAGCCAGGCACCTCAGGGAACAGGGGCAGGGAGTGGCGAGGGTGGTGACTTATGTCTGGAAGAGGAGGGCTTGGGCTTAGGTTTGGGAGGGGAGGGGGTTTGGGCTTGCCCTTGGGAGGAGGGGGAGTGGGCTTTGACCGGGGGGTGGCAGAGGGACCTGGGGCAAGACGTGGCAGCTTCCTCCCTGGGGAAGGGCCTCGGAAATAGGAAGGGCAGATTGGAGCGGGCTTGGATGAGGAAGGAGTGGACTGGGCAAGGACATGGGCACGTTTAGGGACAAGACAGGGTGGACCAGTGGGTTCAAACAGGTCAACACAGGAGAGGAAAAGCTTCTTAGGTGCAGTTGGAGGGGATTTGGAGGCAGGCCTGGGAGTGGAGGTTGAGGGAGTGCTCGTATCAGGTGTTGGTCTGCCAGACGAGGATGCAGGTGCCTGTAAAGTATGCTTATGTGTGGTGGATGTGTGTGGTGTGGATGTCTGCAAATGTTTGAGTGTTTTGGGAGGAGGGGGCAGGACACAGTGGGAGAAGACAGGCTGCCAGTGTAGATGGATGTTGTATGGGTGTCTGAAGATCTGGTGAGTGTGCTGCAAGTGTCTGTCAATGTAGTCGTGGTGAGTGCAGGTGTGGTGTCTGGGGTGCATGTCTGGATGTCAGATGTTGTAGTGACTGCATGAATGGGGCCAGCAGCAGTGACTGAGGGTGCAGTGCGTGTGGGTTGCATGGTGAGGTGACAGACAGGGTGGCGGGGGAGGTCGAAACACTGGGGGAAGTGGATGTTGTTGTGTGTGCTTTTGTATGTTGGGTATTTGCATGCATGTGGTGGGAAGTGTGGTGCATTTGTTTTTCAGTGTGCTTCTTGTGTGTTGATCTGTGTGCATGGCTGTCTGTATGTGTGCTCGGGATGGGTGAATGGAGTGGGGTGCTGGAAGGGGTAGAGTTGGGAGGGGGGACGGAAAGACCAGGGACACTGTCTGCTGTCAAAGAGGAGGCCAAAGCCTGAAAAGATCTCTGTAGACCAGACATGGCACTGTGAATGCCCTCCAGGTATGCATTGCATTGCTGCATCTGGGATGTTAGCCCCTAGATGGCATTCATGATGGTTGTCTGCCCTACAGAGATGGTCCTCAGGAGGTCAATAGCCTCCTCCGTGAGGGCAGCAGGACTGACTGGGGCAGGGGATGAGGTGCCTGGGGCAAAGGAGACGCCCACGCTCCTGGGTAAGTGGGTACGGTCAACTCAGTGGGGAACAACTGGGAGGGCGGTGATGGTATGGGGGTGGCGGAAGATGACAAAGAATGGGTGGGCCTCCAACCCACTGGTCCCCTTGGTGTCGCTCGACTCTGCCTCCTTGGAACTATGGGCTACTGCATCCCCACTCGCTGGTGCCTCAGCTCCCTCGCTAGATGATGCTAATGTACACAGGGCACAAGAGCACAGGGGGTAAACAACAAGACAGAAGTATGTCAATTCCTGTAAATATGTACAATTTGGCTCACAAACACACTCCCATCCAGGTCACACATGTACACTCAGCACAGACAACATACGTACTGACTGTGCCACTAACTAGCGGGCATGACCCGAGAATACACCACATAACCCTTATGAAACATGAACCTGATACACAGTGTGGAGTACACCCATGAAAGACCATGCCCAGCCAATGCACTTACAAGTCAAGAAGGCCACAATGAATACCAGATGATAGAAAAGGAGACCTCTCATAGGCCTATAGAGACTGCCCAAACTAGCCCTTTCACCATCCCAAGGACTTTGAGGGGGCAGGACTGCAGGAACACACTTCTCCGAGTGCCTGCCACTACAATGCATGCATACTACAGCACCAACATACATCCATCAAAGCGGTATCCCAACAGTGGTGGTACTCACCCCCTTGTGGCTACTGTGCTGCCCTCAAGCGCCCATCCAGATCTGGATAGGCTACTGCCAGAATACGGGCCATTAGTGGGGTCAGGGTCCAATGGGCACCCCTTCCTCATTGGGAGGTCTTCCCCAGCTGGGCCTCTCCGATCTTCCTGGCCCAGTGTCTCAGGTCCTCCCACCGCTTGCTGCACTGGGTGCTCCACCAGTTGTAGACCCCCGGGATCTGCACCTCCATGACGATGGCTTGCCACAGGCTTTTCTTTTGATGAGCGCTGGCCTGCATGGGACACACAGAGCAAAGAAACAGACATCAATATGTGTGCACCGAATACAAATGACATGTCGTTCCATATGGAACGACCATTGTTGACAGGCATGTTTTCAACTAACAGGCAGAACGTGCCAGACAATCTACAGCTGGGCGGTAACACAGCAGCCACACATGCACACAGGCATACGCCGCAATCACACACATCTAAACATGACAGATGGCAACTCACCTGCTCCTCTGGTCACCCATACACCTTTGCATACAATTGGCACACGTTCCTTATTGACAACCATGTAATCCAATGATCAGGTGCACGGCTGTGAACACCGCCTTCCGCCATGACGACTAATGCCAGCGGAATTAAGTCACTTCCACTCTATCATACCTGGATGGCAGGAGGCTGCTATTTTGCTACCACCACATCACCATAACCTGCCAAGGCCCGCATCCTGGGCCCCAATTGCTGTCTCCTCCATCGCTTGCTGACATGATTCTATAAACCTCACATGTACCCACCTATGGATGTGTGTCCACACTGTGATTCCAATATAACAGAGTTAACTCAGCACACATTTACCTGACACTGTACCTCATACTTTCCGTTTGTGTGTGTTACCTACGTGTTTCACTTTTTAATAAACAGTATCATCATGGGATGCAAGTGTAAGTTGACACTCAGAATTTAATTTTTCCTCCCCCATAGGTACAGACCCATGTGGAGAGGGAGGGCGCCATCTGTATACAGACCCCTGGTAGATCTGGAAACTATTGAGGAATGTCACATAACACATAAAGACTCAATAGAGCTAAAATCCATGACCTCTGTGCATTAATGGATCCTGCTCTGAAACTGGCAAATAGAAATCAGCATGCGATTCCTACAACTGTGCAAGTGCGATCTGTGCTCCATTTTTTGGCTACGGGCTCATTTCAGGTGACAGTGGGCATGGGTGCTGGGATCTCACAACCAATGTTCAGCCTCATCCTGTCCAAATTCCTGGATGCCTACGTTCAACACTTGCAAACATATGTCCAGTTTACCCAACGGCCTGAACTTCTTGCCATCAAATCTGGATTTTATGCCTTTGCTAATATCCTCCATGTGATAAGTGCCATTGATTGAACCCACATAGCTCTCATACCCCCAAGAGTGAATGAACAAGTGTATAGAAATCGGAAGAACTATCAATCCATGAATGTACAACTGGTGTGTACTGCTGATCAGTACATATCACATGTCAATGCCAGGTTCCCAGGCTCAGTCCATGATTCATTTGTCCTGAGAAACAGCAGTGTGCCACACATGATGAACAACTAAAGCGGACAGAAGATGGCTCATAGGTGAGTGTGTATCACACTGGATCAGTACATAGCTGACAGCCAGGCTGTATGCAAGTAAAGGCAGTTTGTTAAAGTCCTCTTTCGCCCACTTTTGCAGGTGATTCTAGCTACCCCAACTTGCAATGGCTCCTGACACCTGTGCGGAATCCCAGGACAGATGCAGAGAGGAATTATAATGAGGCCCATGGACATACTAGGAGGTTGATTGAGCGCACTATAGGTCTCCTGAAGGCTATATTTTGTTGCTTCCATCTCTCTGGGGGATCCCTGTGCTATGTCCCTGAAAAGGTGTGTAAGATAGTGGTGACCTGCTGCATGCTGCACAACTTCGCTGTGAGGAAAGCTATCCCCCTTCTGGAAGAGGGGGGTGCTGTCCAACCAGCCCTGCAACCTCAGAGAGGGGATGAGAGTGATGGTGAGGAAGAAGAGGGGGGAGATCTCAACTCCAGGACCCAGCTAATCTGCCTATACTTTCAGTGACTCTAAGGTACTGTTCAATGATGCTGATCTGTTCACTGCATAGTTTCAGTCTGACTCGTGTGATAAGTAATGTGGTGTCTATTGTCAGTGGCAATGCTAACTGATGACTGAGGTGGCATATGCCAGGAAACCCAGTATTGTGTACAGTGTGACATACTTCAGATGCTACAGTCCGTTGGATCCCCTCCTGCAATAAAGGTGTGATTAGGATATTAACTGTCTAATGCATACACACTCACAATTCATATATTATATTGACAAGGGACATATGATTTGAGTGCATAGGTGTATTTATTTAATGGTAAAATATACATAAGTGTTGGGACAGTGAAAGGGAGTGGGCACATGGTGCAAACACTTACTCAGGTACATATGCTCAGCTGTTGGTAGTACTGGGTTTTAATCCATGTGGCCATTGGGAGATGGTATGATGGCAGTGGCATGTCAACAAGGTAGCTCAGTGGCACACAAGGGAGACAGTTCAGGGCAGAGTCACTTCCTGGCACTGGGCTTGGTCTTGGCTGGTGTTTCAGTGGCATATCTGGGTCTAAGGGCACGTTTGCAAAGTTGAAGCTGGGCTTCAGGGGTGGGGGTGCTGGATTCCTGTGTGTCCTCTGGCAGTGCCACGAGTCCAGTTGCTGCTGCAGATGTAGTAGGCAGGGCAGTGTCCTGGCTAGTGGTCAGGGCTTGCAGGTGGGTGGAGAGCTCAGGCTCGCTGTGGTACTGGTGCTGCAGCACCCCTGCAATGGTGGCTATGGTGGCATTGATCTGTTTCCATTGCTCCATGGCCTCCTGGTGGTGTGCTATCTGCAGCCTCTGATTCTGCTCCAAGGTGGCCAGGATATGGCCCATCCTGCCCTGGGTATGGTGGTATGCTCCAAGGACATCAGATATCACCTCCTGGGCTGCTGCATCCATCCTTTGGTCATCCCACTGGGCCACTGATGCCCTCCCACTGCACTGGGACTAGCCCCCTGTGCCTGTGTCCCCTGCACAGGTCTGGCAGTGTCACTTGCACTGGGCCCTTCATCATCCTGCCTGCTGGTGGGTGGAGGCTCTGGCCTCTGTACATGTGGGCCACCAGTCTGTGGCCGGGTGACACTGGTGTGGGGTTGTTTGGCCAGAACAAATGATGGTGGCTGGGTGGTAGGGGTCTCAGTGGTATCCTGGGTGGGGCTGCTGGAGAATGAGAGTCCGGGACTGTGTGATGAGCCAGAGAGTTCCTCTATTTCAAGGTATCCCTCTGCACTCTCCTCAGTGGGCCCTCTGTCTTCAGGTGGGGCGCTGGCACTCCTTGACATCTCTGTCCAGGTAGCATGGGTGGTGGTGCCTTTGTGTGGGGGAATAGACAGATATGTGTCAGGTACTTTCTCTGCAATTGCAGCACTGCTCTGCACTATTTGATAGTTATATTCCCCTGTCGTGGCATGCAAGGTCCCTTTGTGTACATTTAGTTGCATTTTATGTGGCGGGTGGAGGTGCATTGTGGGTGCTGTAGTGCCACTGGGAATCTATCCAGGGGTAGGTGACTGTGCCCAGGGGGCTGGATGATGGTCTGTTTGTGGGATTGTGGGCATGCAGGGAAGCTGGATGTGGGTGTTGTGGACTGGGTGGGGGATGGGGCCCTGGTGGTAGTGATAGGGATGGGGGGATACAAGCATTACAGGTGTGGTGACTGATAAGGTATTGTAGTTGACTTACCCGAGTCCAGTCCTCCAGTGAGTTTGGTGAGGACCTCTGGTTGCAGGATAGCCAGGACCTTCTCCTCCAAGTCAGTGTATTCGGGGGGAGTAGGCGGGGGACTACCACCAGTTTTCTGTACAGCGATGTTGTACCTGGATGCCATTGACCAAACCTTCCTGCGCAGATCGTCCCATCTCTTCTGAATGACGTCCCTTGTACGTGGATGGTTTCCCACTGCATTGACCTTGTTGACAATCATCTGCCATAGCTCCATCTTCCTGGTCATGGGTGTCTGCTGCACCTGTGCCCCGAATAGTTGTGGCTCGACACTGAGTATTTCGTCCACCATGAGTCTTAGCTCCCTGTCTGTGAAGCGGGCCGTTTAGGGGGTGCCATTGTGTGTGTTGTGGGTGGTGTGTTGTGGGTGTATTAGTGAGGGTGCTGTTGTGTGGTTGTGTATGTGGGTTGTGATGGTGTTAGGGGTATGTATGTGTTTTGGTGGTGTATTTGTGTGTGTGACTTGTATGATGTTGTGGGGTATGTATGTGAGTGTTTTATATTGCTGTGGATGTGTGTCAGGTGTGTGGGTTTCAAAGTTGCCAATGTGTGCATTTGTTGTTGGTGGGTCCCATTGCTGGCCGTGGCGGTGCCTACCTCCAATGGTCATTTGGCATTCACTATCCTCCACGCTGAATTGGTCATCATTATTTGGTGGACAGAGGATTTGTCTGCATGGCGGGGGCGGGGTGGGGTGTACTGCCTTTCCTCTGTCGTAGGCCCTGGCAGTGGGTGGAGGTTGCAAAATTTTTTAAGGTTTTAGTTTTTTGCATCATTATTCAGTGGTGTGCTGTCTACCGCCACTGGCGGTCTTCTGTCCACCTTCAGCACGGCAGTCAGTTGAGGGCCTAAGTGCCTGATTTAGATTTTGGTGGTAATGGTCCCGCCATTGACTTATTGACTGGAAACCTGCCGCAACTGTGACGGTCCACCACTCGTATTTTGATGTTGGTGGTCCCATAGATGAAAGCCTGCATTCAAATTGCCGTCTCTGCCAAGAAATACCACCCTCATCAACAGCAGGTGAGGGAAAAGGGGGTGTGGGCAGTATCCCAACCACCCTTCCCGCCGTGCAAATTTGGATGTGCCTTGCCACCAAGAAAATAGGGGAGGTCCTACCTCTACTTCTGAGTTGGCAGATTGGGGGGAAGGGATGAAAAGTCAAATTTTTTCCCTAGTCCACCCCTGTCTTTGACTGGACACGACTGGACAACACCAGTTGTCACTGTTACCACCAACCCATGGAGAAAACACAACCCACCCATCGCCGGATTCGAAAGTAAGGACACCGCATTGCCAGGGTACATTGGGTGGGCACTGCATGGAAGGTCGGGACCACTGCAGGCATATACATGTCACAGTGGTTTTTTAAATGCAGTGACATGCATACGTCAGCGACACAAGTGGGTCAGACACGGATGGGTACACAGTGGTACACAACACATATCGCATACATACACAGCATCAGTATTGTGCCAGTATTCATTGGCAAATGAATGTTGGCACCACAATGACAGTATATTCACACCTGACAACTGTGTCCATGTGTAAACATTGCCAGGGGACCTGTACATGTCATGTTGTACTGCGAGTTGTGTGTGTGAGTCAGTACGTGTGTGTGTATTTGATGTGATAAGCTGGGGGAGGGAGCTGGTGTGGGTGCTGTGGTTGCATCAGTATGTGTGTCACCTGCATATGGCAGTGATGTTGTTGTACATGTTTTGTTGTGTGGTGTTGTGTTGTTGTGTGCAACATTCAGGTTCATGATGTTGTGTGGTTGTCATTTTTATGATGTGTGTAGTTGTGCTTGTGTGGGAGCATGTGAGTATAGATGAGTTTGTGGTTGCATTGGTTGTCATGGTTATGTCATGTAGGGGTGCAGTGTCAATCGTGAATGTATATTGTGTCATCAATGTGTGGCAATGTGTGTTTGCGGCATGTATGTGTTGTGCTGTGGTGGAATTGCAATGGATAATGGTGTGTATGTGGTGTGTTGTGTCATGTGCTGTGCAGGGGCACAGAATGGTGAACGTAGAGAGTTTATGTGTAACTTACCTCTATTCCACAGCCACAGCCATTGCCTGCCCGTAATTTCTTCCCTCCGTCAGCGAACCACTCTCAGCCCATGCTTGCAGAGCTGTAACATCTACATATGACAGGCGGAACACCGTCGACTTTACAGGTCCTCTCAGGTCCGCCGCTAACGCAGCTTGGCGGTGTGACCACCAAGATCTAAATCAAGCACTAAGTTTTGATGTGTCATTAGTTGCAGAGGTTTTTCAAGATGTCATTTGACATATCATACAGCCTTTCATGAATGCTTTTAACTATAGTGATGACATATGAGTCTTCAGAACTACACAGAAGGAACACGGTAAAGCTCCTAAGCAAGTGTGGTGTTTACTGGTTGATGCAGGTTTTACTTTGAATGCTGAGAATTGTGAATTCAATAAGACAGGAATTATTTGCCCATTTCTTTCCTGATGGGGTATGACACCTGATCCCACTAAAGTGCAAGCATTGTCAACTGCAAGTACCTCACAAGATGTTTCCATGTTACATTTATTCCTTAGCATGGCCAGTGACTGCTCCAGAAATATACAAGACTTTGCCACTGTGAATGCTTCATTGAGAGACAACAAAAAATAATGTTTCATCTCATTGGTCACGTAAATGTGGGCAAAGTTTCAAGAAAAGCATACAAGATATCAAGAACGCTACTGAAATAACATGTTTTGATCCAAAACTCTATACAGAAGTTGTTGTTGATGCTAACCCAGTCGCCTTAGGCGCAATCATTGCACAGCACAGCAGACACCCAAATAATTGAAGAAATATTGTGGCAAATATTGTGGCAGTTTGTCCCAAACTGAACATGTTTATTCACAACCTGGAAAAAAAGTTTAGCAGTGGTGTGGGCTTGTGATCATTTCCATGTGTTCTTGTACTGAAAGCCTTTTACACTTGTGACTGATCATCAAGCATTGTTGACTATCTTTGGCAATCCAAAAGCCAAGATGCCTCCTTGCTTTGAACATTGGGGTCTACGAATACAAAAGGACAACAGTACAATAGAGCATCATCCAAGGAAATATCAAAACCCTGCCAACTACTTCTCCAGGGTGCCTATACAGTGTCAGGGTACCCCTTTCCAAGACAGCTGAAACCTACATAAACTTCACTGTAAAATCAAACACACCAGCTGCCATTCCATTAGAGCAAAATATTACTGCCATGAGTCAAGATAGTGACATATTAAAACTGAGAGTCATTATTTCACATCAGTCTTGGAACCAGCACACTCGACCCCCTTCCACTGACAGCGAATATCAGAAGTTAAAGAATGGCAAATAAAAACTGTCCAAGTGACTCAAGAAGGCATTATCCTAAGCAGTTTGAGAATTGATATTCCGGAGAGTCTACAACAACAGATAATTGAAGTGGTCAAGGAGGCCATTTTGGAATAGCTGCTACAAAGCCAACTTACGGAGACCAAGTTTGGTTCCCTCATCTCAATGAAAGAGTTGAAAGAGAGTTGAAGGCATGTCACCTATGCAACTGCCTGTCATTGAAAATGACTCAGCACCATTCAAGCATGCCAGAATTTCCAAAGCATGCATGGAAAGAATTGAGGCTGACTTTTTCAGCCCCCTTGACAATGGACATCACCTGATAGTGAATCTTGATCAATACTCCCATTTTCCATTGGTAGAAGATCTCTGTCACTCAAAAGAGAGTCATTTGGAGATTAAATGGCATCTTTCTGACATGAGTATTGCTGTGATCTTAAAATCTGACAATGGCCCACCTTTCAAAAGTTGAAAATTCAGAGACTTTCTCAGTCATCTCAATGTAAAGCGTCAGAAAATTACAACTCTATGGCCTTGTAGAACTTCACATGAGTACATTAAAGGCAACTGTTCAAAGTGCCATATTGGAAAGCTCGACTTTAAAACTGTTTTGATTTCTACCGTACAAGCTTACTGCTCAGTTCCTCACTTGACCACAGGTGAAAGCCCTGCAGCTTTGATGTTCTGGAGAGCAATGACGATCAAGTTATCTCCAATAGAAGATCAAGTTCTGAGAAAGAAACCTGTACCAAACACTTAGATCCTAAAAAGAAAATGAAGGCCTATGCAGACAAGCGACAACATTCAAAAGACATTGGTTTCACAAGATGAGACTGAGTGCTTGCCCCTCAGATGAGAAAATGTAAATCTGATGCTCCATTTGATGCTGAGCCTTTCCATGCTGTAACAAGCTAAGGACATATGGTGACTGCCCAATGTCTCGAGGAATCCATTTCGTGAGATTCTTCACATTTTCTGAAATAATAATGGTACAGAGATCATGGACAGTCCTGTTGCTGGTTCCGGGTTTCTGAAGACACAGTCGGGACAAGTAATAAAAGCACCAGACAGACTCATGAAAGAGCTATGATTGTATATAAATGTTTAAAATAAAAATATTTTTTATTGGACAAAGGGGGAGATGTAGTGTAATGTAAGTTACATAACCCTCTTGGTTCCTGAAGGACTCCATAGAACTGTGACAGAAGTGTTAGAACATGGTGAAGTGAATGCAGGTTAAGAATATGAGTTTTCAGTTACACAAATATGGAGAAAGATGTATAATATACATCTGTATGTGTGGTGTAGTTATTGGCAGGTACCCTGGCTGAGAAGACACTACACATTTCTCAATGATAACCACTGCCTTTGTTAAGATATTCCTCCCATGCTTTCAAGCACGGATACCAATCATTTAATAAATTATCCAGTATCCTATGTTTCTGTCTCAGCATTTCTACCTTTCTCTGAAGGTAGCATCATGGTATAAATGCATGTACTAAAGTCCCAAAGTCTCAAGACTCAGGGGAAGGTTACTTCAGGAATTCATGGTGAAAGTGCAAACTACCCGTCCTTACATAACCATTGCTGTAATTTATTCTCTGCCCTATTGTTGCAAATTACCCTTTCTGCTGGGCCACCCGCAAACGTTTTACCTTCCTCCTGTTCTTTTTGCTGAATTAATTTTTGTTGGCTTTAGGACGCTGGGCATTTTACCACTACTAACCAGTGGTAAATTGCATGTGCTCTTTCCCTAAAGCATTGTAACAGAGGCCTGTAAATTAAATACTACTAGTGGGCCTGCAACACTGATTGTGCCACCCACTTAAGTAGCCCTTTAAACATGTCTCAGGCCTAACACTGCAGAGCCTGTATGCGGAGTTTCACTGCCATGTCGATGTGGCATTTAAAACTCCTTGCCAAGCCTTATTACACATAAGACACCCCTTTGATATGCCTTAAGTAGCCAATAGGGCAGGTTACTCTATATGTAAAAGGCAGGACATTTATTGTTTAGTTTTACATGTCCTGGTAGTGAAAAATTCCCAAGTTCATTTTTCACTACTGTGAGGCCTAACCCTCTCATAGGATAACATTGGGGATTCCTAGATACATGTATTAAGTGCAATTCCTAATTGGAAGGTGGTAGAGCTGGCATGTCTAGTACCTATGGAATTGTAATGCTAAATCATGTGCGTGGACAACACAACAGCCCCAGTTCCTGCACCCCGGACAAAGGCAAAATATTGTTCTCAGGGCAGCCCTGGAAATTATAATCTCAGCATCCAGCCTGGGTGGACCACTGATTCGCCTGCACCATCGCGCCCAGCACTGGACCTGGAAACCAATGAAATCAAAGGAAAAAGGGACAACTGGCCTCCAAAAAGGCAACCCTACGAAGAACAAAGGAACAAAGAATTGCAACTGGGGAGGGAAAAAGGCCAGGTAAATCGAACATTTACTAGTCGGGCAGCTACCACTCAAGACAGACAAAATGAGAACACCCAACTCCAAGGAAGACTGTCGCAGGAAGGTGGCGGGCACACTGTGATCCGGTCCGAAACAACTAAAAAGCCCGAAGCCATGATCCTGTTTATGCCTGAGTACTCCTCAAGAGGAAGTCACGACATCCTGAACAGGTCTAACATCTTATGTCTTGTCAACTCCCTGCCAGCCTTACAGAATGTAACAACTAAAGATCTCCTTTCAGTAAGATTCATACCAAAAAAAGAATTAGAGAACGGGGAATTAACAGAAACAGTCTGGGCCTCACCTTGGATAGCAGAACAGATCTTAAAATGTTCAAACACGATGAAGACCTGGGGAATATCCATTGCTACTCCGCAAAAAGAACTATATCCAACAATACTTCTTGAAAAAGCTACAGACCGAAACATGATGCGTAGGCAAGAGGCAAAAGGCAATTTTGGCTCGATACTTCAGGGAGCAATCAGCTCCAAACAACAACTCCCTGAACGAATAAACTTGAGTAATATGAGGTTCTGCCTGGTAGCTAATTCCCCTAGAAACAGTAGGGGTAATCCCCCACAGTTACAGAATTGCAAAGGGCAATCATTTAAAAGCTCGTAGCAAAAAATGGATAACTCGAACATAAAAAATAAAATCAGTCCCATATTAAAAATTCTAAGCTGGAACATAGCAGGTTTAAAAAACAAAATGGAAGATAAAGACTGGGTTGAATTTATTAAAAAACAAGACATCAGCTGCTTCCAAGAAACTTGGTCTACTCATGCTATTGACCTAGATGGGTTCGCCACCTTCCACTCACCTGCAATTAAGCAAAAAAAAGGAAGACCCTCGGGAGGTCTGAGTATTTGGATTAGAACTTCATTACTGTGGAACTCCGTAGTAACTCACACCGTACAAAGCAAGGGAATCCAGACGCTCGCAGTCAAATACGAGGAATGGTCACTCGAAATAGTAAATGTTTACTTCCCACCTATCAGCCGGGCTCAAGTTATGCCAGGGGTGCGGCTCCTTAAAGAACATATCCTAAACAAAAGAACCATGGATCGGAGGAACCCAGTACCAGGTCACACGACCAATCGCTCTCTCCAACCTTGTAAAACCTTTTTATTGATATGTGGTGACTTCAACACTAAACCTCATTCTATCCTCTGGGACGAACAAGTAGCAGAGGAAGATTATGCTTGGAATATCCCAACGCCTCTTATCCAACGTTGTAATGACTCCAAGAAAGGAGAATTAATCTTTGAAGCATTAATAGAAGGAGGACTTCGCACATTAAATGGGAGAACAAAGTCAGACAAAACCTTTAAATCTACCTTTCGAACTGGAAAAAGGCAAAGCATAATTGACTATATGGCAATAAACATCGAAGCCTGGCATTATGTCATCGATATGGAAATAAGGGACAGAATCGAGAGTGATCACGACCCACTGCTAATGGAGATAGTCCATCCGGACACGAGCCCAGGGAAGGCGGAGTCTCCATTCAACGGAAATAGCCTAACAATAACTATGAGACCAAACAGGAAAAACATATTAAGGTCAAATGAGGATGAACCTTATATGAATGTTCCCAGCCAAACCTGGTTGTCATTACTTAGCACGTTCCTAAACCCATCAGATAACGACGCTATACCCCTCCTGCATAACTTTAATAATTTGCTACTGCAAACAAAAAAGGAAAAGATCAAGCATCCTCAAATCAATCCTAAAATGATGGAGGGCTGGTTCGATGAAGAGTGTTTAAAGCTAAAAAAGACCTTATCACAAGCACTGAAGAACCGGCACTTGAATGATTCCAACGAGCAACATTTTCATGGATGTAGGCAACAGTACAAAAAATTATTAAGATACAAAAGGAAGATATTTCCACATAAACTTTGGAAAACTTTACTGCAAGCAATAACGGCAGGGAACTCCAAAAAGTTTTGGGAGATAGTCAGGTGGGGATGCGAAGGCCCCCCGAAAAACCTAGAACTGAATATTAACCCTCAACTTTGGGTAAAGCACTTTACTGCCTTGTATCAGGAAGTGGCCAAGACAGAACCAGGGATGACCATTAACCCAAACATCCTCACTCAAGGGCTGGGAGGCAGAAATCAAAGATTAAGCAAAGTATTTCCTCTTCAAAAGACCCTTGCAGCATCTTCAAATTGTCTTTTTAGATCGGTAAACGGAACCCAGAATGTACTAGTCTCTAACGAATTTTCCAGCACAAATTCCACGCAAGTAGCCCACGTCATTCCACGTGCAATGAAGTTAATACCGGAATTCAGTGATAAAGAGATTAAACAAGTTATCCTCCTTCAAAAGCCGCATAAGGCTGCAGGCCCAGATGGCATCCCTTCAGATGCTTACCGTAACGAGCTAACGTTATGGTTACCTGCTCTAGCCCGTCTATTCAACAGTGTTTGGCATTACGAGGTAATCCCTCCTTCTTGGAAGGAATCAATAATCGTTCCAATTCACAAAAAAAGGGCCTCGGGACATGGTGAGCAATTATAGACCTATCTCACTGCTTGATAGTGTTGGAAAGATTTTTGCCAAATTGATTCAGTCGCGTCTAGACCAATGGCTAGAGGACGGAGATTTAATATCAACACACCAAGCTGGTTTTAGGAGAGGCCAAAGTACAACAGACCAACTTTTTAAGCTAAATATGATCTGTGCTAAATACGCCACCCTTAAAAACTGTCCATTATACCTGGTCTTTGTGGATCTCCAAACAGCCTTCGACAGCGTAAATCGCCAAACATTATGGCAGCTATTGTCGGACATGGGCATACAGGGAAAAATCTTAAGGCTGCTAATTCTATTGCATACATGAAACACTGCCAGGGTCAGATATTCTACGAGAAATGATTACACGGCCAAAATTCCAATTGAGCGAGGTGTAAAACAAGGCTGCGTTTTGGCCCCAACCTTATTCAATTGTTATATAAATAAAGTAAGTCAAGTTTTAAAGGAATTAAATCTGGACGTGCCAAAACTAGCCAATGAAAGTATACCTATCTTGCTCTTTGCTGATGACGCCGTATTACTGGCAAGAACAGAGATAGCAATGCATGGTCTACTTAGGGGCTTCGAATCTTTCTGTACCTCAAGGAGCATGGTAATCAATGAGGGGAAAACAAAGTTTATGATTCTCAACCAAAAACAGACGTTGCAATCGACCTTTAGGGTAAATAATAAGCCTTTGGCCCGAGTGGCCACCTATGATTACCTGGGCTGCAGATTAGATGAAAAACAGTCATGGAAACCACAAATCTACAAAAGCAGAATTTCCTTGGCCCAACAAGCCGGAGCAGTACTCAGATTTGCAAAGGCTACAGGCAATCACTCTGTGAGCTCCGCACTGCTTGCATACAAAACAAAAGCAAGAGCCGCAGCACTTTACAGCGCAGAGATCTGGGGATTCAGAAAGATTCCATCAATACAAGTAACCGAGAACAAATTTTTACGCCAATTACTTTGTCTAGGTAATGCTACACCAATGAACGCAATAAGAATTGATCTACAGATGAGAAAGGTTGAGGACTACATCGCTCTGGCTCCAGTAAGATACTGGATCCGTATTTGGACAAAAGAGGCTCTCAAACCATTCAGAGACGTACTTAAGGATATCATGAAGCTGCAAAACCATCGGAAACTGCCCTGGTTCAAACATATCTCAACTATCCTGGCTGCTATCGGCCAGGAAGACTTTTGGCTCCATCCAGAAAAAATCGGAAGGCCTAGTCTAGCTGTCATAAAAAAGGCATATTGGGAGCGAAAGACAGAGACTATGTGCGAGTCATTTAGCCCTTTATTCAAGCGGTATATTTTGTTTAACCAAGAGCTTAAACCAGCAATATTCATATACAGTATTTATCCGGAGGAAAAAAGGGCTCTCTACTTTAAATTCCGTATGGGCACACTACCAGTGACAGCGGTGGTCAACAGATGGCAATCCGCTCCTCCGGGTAGTTTAGAATGTTGTCCATGCCTTCATGGTGGTCCGGAAACACTTTCCCACTTCCTTTTACTATGCCACTTTACGCTCAGACTCCGTAAATTGTACCTTCGTCCACTTTTCAGAACTTCCGGAGTTAGGAAGTGCAAGGAGGCGGAAGCGCTATGTATGCGTTCAGATGAAAGTCTCAACTTATATCTTGGAAGCATGGAAATTACGTCTATCAATGCACCTACAGTTGGCACAGGCACAATAGCCTATGTTATCCCGTAGCTATTTAGCTTGGGAAATCGGTGCAGGGTAGTGTAAACTGGGTTAGGCCTCGGGCTTTTATTAAATGGCTGGAAGGCAATGCAAGGCCCCAAATGACTTGTCCCATAATAAGACATTTTAAATATTAGACTCATAATGTTTTTCTAGAATAAGTTAAGTTTTTATGTAAATTATGGTCAAATCAGGTTTTACGATAATGCATGGTAAATTGGATACATTTTGGCACATGTTAAATCAAAAATTCAAGCATAGTTCCTTTTATTGAGATGTTTTATTTAATGTGATTTTTATTGAGTTCGAGGGATTGATATCTATTGTGTGATTATTGTTAAGGCCGGATAGGCTAATAACAATTAAATAAATGGTTAAATGGTAATGCTAAATCCTCTTTAATGATAAAATCAAGTTTATCAATATAATTTTTAAAATGCTACTTTTAGAAAGTTGGCCACCTAAATAGGCTTATACTGTCCACCCTCACTAGAACTTAGTGACCCCCCCCCCATTGTCACTCCAGCCAACTTGGAGCAAGGACAGGGGAGGCAGGGCATTTATGCACTTCAAAGGCATGCCTCCCCTATTCTTGCTTCTCCCAATTTCCAGAACCAGGGCACCAAAGTATAAATACTGGATCTCAGACACCACCACTTCAGTACACTTCTGGACCTGTGGATACTCTGTCAGGACTGCTGTGCTCCTAAAAGGGATGCCACTCTGCTGGACTGCACTTTGACAGACTCCTACTTTGCTGTGCTGACCTATGCTTTCTGCCCTCTTGCTTGGGAGGGAGAAGGACTAGACCTGTATCTCTACAGCTGACTGGCCTCCTGTTTTCTGAAGTCTCAGAGGCAAAAAGGACTTCCAAACAACCTGCTGCTGGACCTGGTCTCTGGCATCTGTGAGTCTGTCCTGCCAAGTGGTACCACTGCAGTCCTGGTCCCTTCGAAGTGGGCCTATTATGCTCTGCCCTCACTGGAACTGCTGTGAAGCCTCACAAGCAACGTCGTGCTGACTGAGCACCAGGATCTAAGGTACTCTGTGCAGCAGGCCTAAGTGGGTCCCTGTATCCAGCCTGCATTCTATCGCGGTCAGCCTGCACTCTTGACCAGATAACCACAGATGACGCTTACAATATTAGAGAGGTAACGTAAGCATGGTACATGAGGAGTCAAGTCAGAGGGTGGAGCATGGGCTGGCATAGTTGCGGTCCAATAACTAACAGACAATATAGTGTAGAACACAGAGCCCAAACAACCAGACAGGCAATTAGCTGCATGTTCCTGGTAATTAGTAATTACCCAAACAATGAAACTTTAGCTGTGCTTATTGTGGGCTATGTCTAAACCTCAATTACTTACTTAGAGTTTCCACTTGTAATCCGCAATCTCGTGCCCTAAGGTAACTATAACTCGTTCCCTCACCATGCACTGCTAATGGCCCCACAAATTACAGCACTCTTGACATTTTTGATAACCTCTGTGATAATATCAATGTAACATTTGCAGTAAAATCTTTGCGGAAAAACTGCATGGCGGCGGCGGGAGTTATAGTTGCCTTAGGGCATGAGTTATAGTTACTTGAGATAACTCTAACTAGGACTGGTGAATTTCTATGGTTCAGTATGTTTAAAATGTGGGGCTAACTATAACGTCCCTGTAACCGTTGGTTTTAAAGTGAATTTCTATGGTTTAGGTTTTGGCCCCAGAGAATGGGGTCCCTGAGACCCACAGACCAACCCTACGCTGTGCACGCCAAAGGTTGTGCGCAGCATGGGGTTGGCAGACTGCTGGGGAATTGGTCACAGGTCCTGGTGGCAGGCCAAACACTGTGGCCAACCCCCTCAGTGCACAGCCAAAGGCTGTGTGCAACATGCGGTTGGATGCCTGCAGACAGCTGGATGCAGGGCCTAGCTGTGAGTCAGTCTATGTGGCTAAACACATGCCACACAATACCAAAGGCCACGCACAACGTGAGGTTAGCTGCCATTGCATGTCTGCCTGCTGGGAGTTGGATGCAGGCCACCCAAACCCACACCCACCCACACCACACAGGAGTTCATCTGCATATGGAATAGGTCTCCCTGGGCAGGAAGGGTGGAAAGGCTCTCTCTTACACTTCAAAGGCCAATGGCCTGCCCTCGCACAAATGTCTGATACCCCCCACAGGAATGTTGAAGGCAGGACTGGTCTGAAATCCAATCCAGCTTCACCAGTAAGCAGGATTTTCCATTACCATTCTGGAAATGCTGCACATGACAGGGCTTCTCCTTCAAGATCAGAATCTACCACTTAAAAGTGTATGAGGGCAATTCTAATGCTAGACTATGAGAGGAGCAGGCCTCACAGTAGTGGAAAATGAATTGATGAGTTGTTAACTATCAGGACATATAGAACACATAGGCCCTCATTCAGACAATGGCGGTAAATGCTGCCTACCACCGAGGCGACGGTCGCCAAAAGACCTTCCCCGCGGATAGCGTCCGTCTACCAAATTATGACCACAGCTGGATTTCCGTCACAAGAAGGGTGGAAATCTGTCTGTGGCCATCTTGGCGGATCGTGTCAAGGCAGCTCTGCTATCACCAGCAGCACCACACCAGTAGACTGCCACCAGCCGTATTATGAGAAATAATACAGCCTGGCAGTGTTCTGCTGGCAGGTGCTGCTGGCGGTAGCAGCGCCCCATCCCGTTCCCTGCTGGAAGACCCCCTGGAAGCAGGTAAGTTGGGTTTCCAACAGAGGAGGGGGTGGGGGGTGTTGTGTGTGTTTGTGGGGGGGTTGTGTGCATGACTTGTGTGAGTGGGTGCGTGAATGTGAATGTGTGTGTAGTTTTGTTTGCGTGGGTGTATTCATGTTTGAGAATGCTTGTATGAATGGAAATGTGAATGCGTGCCTGTGCATCAGTGTGAATGTGTGTACGGATGTGTGCGAGAATGAATGGATGCATGTGTGAATGAATGCGTGTATGCCTGCGTGAGTGAGTGTGTGTATGCGTGGTACATGTCAGCGTGAATGAGGGGGTGGGGGATCAGAAGGGGGCGTGGATGGAGAGGGAAGTGGGGGGCGTCTGGGGAGTGTTTGGGGGGTGAGCCTCCTACCA
The DNA here is from genome assembly GCF_031143425.1 of Pleurodeles waltl. Lineage (NCBI taxonomy): Eukaryota > Metazoa > Chordata > Amphibia > Caudata > Salamandridae > Pleurodeles > Pleurodeles waltl. The sequence continues at coordinate 271,354,352 of NC_090438.1, forward strand.
GTGACAGGGAAGGAATTCCCTGTCACTGGTAGGGCCTACCGCCATGGTTGAAAACTATGGCAGTAGGCAGGGTCATGATACCACCAACAGTACAATAGCAGCCGCAGAGGTGGAGATTCATATCTCCGGCCCGGCGGCTGCCACCGCCATGGTGGTCAGAATGGCCAATGTCATAATGTGGTGGTATGTACCGCCAGCCTGTTGGCAGTACTACCGCCACATTATCACCGCGGTACAGGTCCTGCCTTTTACTCACATAGCACCCTGCGCTATGGGCTATCTAGGGCCTACCTTAGAGGTGACATATGTAGAAAAAGGGGAGTTTATGGCTTGATTAGTACTTTTAATGCCAAGTAAAAGTGGCAGTGAAACTACATTTACAGTCCTTGCAATAGTAGGGCTGAGACAAGGTTAAAGGGCTGGTTATGTTGGTGGCACAATCAGTGCTGCAGACCCACTAGTATCATTTAATTTACGGGGTCTGGGCATATGTAGTGCACTTTACTAGGGACTTATAAGTAAATTAAATATGGGTAGCAGCTAATGTTACCATATTTTTAGGGAGAGAGCACATGCATGTTAGCACTGGCTAGCAGTAGTAAAGTGACCAGAGTCCTAAAGTCAACAAAAATGAGGTCAGAAAAAAGGGAGGAGGAAGGCAAAAACTTTGAGTTGACCCTTCAGAGAGGGCCATTTCCAACACTTATGTACATGTATTTGATTAGCATCAGCTTCAGAAGATGGGCTATCTGTAAACTTCTCAGCACAGTATGAAGGCTACTGGTAGTTTTACCTTTAGCACCTTCCGACATTGTATATTTTAAGTGAATAGTGTCTCTTAGGACAACTTTTGCATACAATTCTTAGTAGAAACATTCTCATGAGGGTTTCACTGTATGCAAACAGTGTGGTTGAGAATAACCTCTCTCCATAGAATAAATACTGTTTACAATACCCACTACTGTACTCATATCCACTTCATTTCTCACTATGTCAATGTTCCACATACCATAAACTTTCTACACCTAAGGGATTTGTTTATGTGATGGCATTACTGATGTCTCACATTATTTTGAGCTATTCTTTACTTACTTTTAGTCCCCTAATGCCATACTCTTATATAGAGAAATGTGTACAAAGAATCTTGGATGATGTCATCACTGATGTCACCAATGATGTCAGCAGTAATGTCATAAATGATGTGATAGAACACATAATGAGAAATGTAATATGAGAGGTGATAAGCACTGCATAGTGGGAGCGCAAGTTATGGTTAGTCCTGCTACGATTCTTTTTTTAGATGAAAATTTTAAAGTTCCTACTGAGATTTTCATTTAACTATAAAATCACTTTAAACTTTGTTTTCTTAAAGCAGTCATATCTGTTCTGTTATTGTGTTATGGATTAGTAAAGAAAATAGAGTTGGTCCTTAAGCTTAGGTTGCAGGGAGTCATCCAAAATATGACCAGTCACCACACTTGTGATGTCAGGCCAAATACCCTCCTCCATGTTGTATCTTCAGGAGCATTATCATTTATGGTATTAAGTGGTTGTTCACTTTAATGTTCGTTTGTCTGTCCACAATTTATGGATAGAATTGGGTCCTCCTGACTGTGACAACTGTCTCAGGTACCCTGAACAGACTCTTTGAGAGCACATTTGCTAATTGATGTACTAAATATTTTATTGTCAGCATACTTGGTTTTGGAGATTGTTCCTTCTTCCCATACCAATAGGTCAAAGGGTCTTGACCCAGATACACCTCTTTTTGGTCATCCAGATAGTCTTGGATCATCTTCTCAATTGTCATTGGTGTTGCCAATTACTGCGCCTATGTAGCTTGCTCCTCTGCAATTAATTGAAGTTTCCCATATGAAACCAACCCATTGCAGACGTTGGCAGTGAACTTGAAGCTGTTGTTGATGTGGGTTAAGTAGGGGTTAATAGTGTTTGTTTGCTGCTGCAGAGATGGAGAGGCAACAGCACCAAACACTCTTGAGCTTGAAAACTGTAATTCAGTTCTGCCCTGGCCTTGACTCTGCAATTGTTTTTCTTTAAGATCTCCTGCTTTCTAAATAATCCAAGCCTTATAAATTCAGACATTCAATGCTGAGAAAGGAATTAAAGTGACCAATGCTTTTTTAACCCATGAATCCAATATTGTGGCATAGTTGTACTTTTGATAGAGCACAATCTCCTTTTGTAGACTCAGACTTTGATTAGTGTTCAATCAAATAAATGAAGCTGTTAACTATAACAACTGCTTCTTCATTGGCATAGCTAAATGTTTGTTCTACCTTTTGCCAAGGTACCTGCAGCATGTGAATCAAAGACATTGCATGATTCATGATTTTCTCCTCCTTGCTGACTTCCCTTGTCATAATTCAAAAAGGGAGGAGCATTTTGGATTAGACAGTCCACCAGCCCCAATTCATTCACCTGCATCATCGTGGTTTAGAAAGATGCATCACTTTGCTTTTGAATTACATCATTTTCAATAGGCCTCGACTGCTCAAACAGGCATTGCAGTATGTCTGAGTTTCATCATATTGGCACCTCCTGTATTAGGGCTTTACAGGCATAGTAAATGATCCTCAACTGCTATCAGGCTTCGAATGAATGACTAAAAAGAGTTGAAACTTTTCAATAGGTGGCCAGTATGTTGTGGACTATGTTTTCTGTTTTTGAGAAGTCCTGCACAACAAGGTTTATGTAATGTGCTAAACACAGGACTCTGAAGAATCCTCTATCAATGATGGCTTTGACAATATTACTGCCATTGTCAGTGGCAATAAATCCAGTGCTGAGGCCTCTGAATTGAAGCCATTCATAGACTTTAGTATTAAGCACATCCAAGATGTTGGAAGTTGTATGTGATTTCACCATTGCAAACAGTACAACTGTTGCATGCTGCTGAATGCCCAGAAAAGTATCATAAGTAGTTAGGCCAGCAGTTAGCTGTTGCTTGCCTCCCTTGAGGGAGATCCAATGTGCAGTGACTGATATGTAATCTGTTCCTTGACAACTTGCCCATACATTCACTGTGAGGTGCATGGACTGAACAGTGCTCTCCTTCATAGTGTCTCTAACCGATTGCAGCACTTGGAGGTACAGCACGGGTGCGCAAGAGTGGAAAAATAGTCCAGCTTGGGCAGAAGGTCATCGCAAATTCAAGAAACTCCTCTCCTTTCATGAAACAAAAAGGGAGGAGGTCAGCCACTAAAAGCTTGGCCAGCTTCCTTTTGGGTACAAAGCCTCCTTGGTGTTGGTTAGTGAGACTATTTTCTTTGTGATACCTCGACTAGTAACCTATTGGAAGCAGGTAGATTGCTTGGGAAGTTTGATATGGCTAGATCTCTATGTTATGTGTGCTAATCTGAGGCTGCTGCGACGGATGAATACACACCATTAGCTGGTGCTTCTCCACGGTCCACGGGTACCTTTCTGGAGGTAGGGGAGTACAGGCAAAAATAAAATAACTGAATTAAAAACAACACTGTGCTACAATCAGCCACAAACACAAATAAATGTATTAGGAAAAAAATAAAAAATAACTAAAATGTAATGGGTTTTGCCTATGCCTGTTCTTAGATAAAAGAATTGAAACAAACAATGGGTGCAAAAAAAGGATGATAGCTAGTTCATTCACCACATAGTCAGCAAAGCAGAACGAATGGAAAGCAAAGACAAAATAGCCACCACACACACACACACACATGCACACATACACACACACTCGCAATGACTTTACAAAATAGTGGCCGATGCATTACCAGGAAAGAAGGAAGCATGGAGGATAATGACAAAATTGTCATACCACAAACACACACACACAAACATTTGTTACACAAAAAGACCAGCACAGAAGGAGGCATGTAAAACATAGATAAAATGGTGCAATATGACAAAGACACAAACTGGCTACACAAATTGACCTCCACTGCATGGAGAACAAAGAAGGATACATCCTATCTGGAGCAACTCCCTACTCCTCCCAAAAAAACGTTATAGGATCACAGGGAAAGGATTGAACTGATACATATTATTTACCCATAATGTTTCTGGGCCCACAGAGGGGACTGGCCTTTTCCTACACTCAATAAATCAGAAATGACAGAAGTAAAATTAAATAACCACAAACAGGCAAAGGAACACCGTTAACCCTTCTAAATAATTTTTAAACCTTGCAGAAAAACACAATACCCACCATGCCACATTTACACAAACTCAGAAAAAATTGTGGGCATGCTGAGAAAAAAGGCATGGGCCGGGAATCCAGGAGCCACTGTGAGCCTATCTACCAATTGGCACATGCAGCTAAAAAATAAACTCCATTTGCATTTAATACAAAGCGATACACAAGCCCCGAAAATGATGAAAAAACATATAGAACCTCAGCAGTGAGAATGTGAAAATTGCATTACAAAATACACCCAAGGCCTACTGCAGGAAAGTCTAGGCTGTAAAGAGTAAAAAAAAATAATGTGGTAAAATAATTAACAAGCTGGATAAAATTCACAAAAAACACAATGCAATGGAGCAAATGTATTTATATCCCCAGGCCTCCACCATCCCAAAAGTGTCCAAACTGCAACTCTTAAAACAATATAATCCCACAATAACCCTACTCCAATACATCCTATTCCAAACAAAAAAAAGTCAAAAAGCAACAAGTGCTGTGGTTCCTGCCCTTAAACAACAAACTGTTTGGAAAATCAAGCATTGAACTTACTTGATTTTTTTCCAAAAAAAACACTAATCACCGGTATGGATACATCAGAGATTACAGGCAAAACAAGAGTGATGCTTCTCCTCCCAAATCCAGAATGTCTAAGGGCTGCACAAAGCAAAGCTAAGATTCTTCGGGACAGGAAGAGGATGTACTATATGTACAGTGTTCTCCCAGTCTCTATGGCACTTTCTTCCTTTAAAAAAAAAAGTGTTATGCACTCAGGCAATTACCCAAACGGTCCATTCAGGCAAAACTTCAACTAGAAAATGCAATTTCAAGTTGATTTACTTGTTATTTTAAAAAAACTGGTGCTCATGTTCGGAATTAAAGTTTTGCACTCCAAAATTACCTAAATGACCTGTTTAGGAAAAAGAATGATCCTGACATGTTTGTTGACTGCCCACATGAAAGATCTGCCACTCTCATTGGGAAAATGACCACGTTTGTGCTGAGAGCATTGTTTCAGTGCATCTTGTGTTACAATTTCTCCCCGAACTGGAATTTTGGTATACAATGAGGTCTAATGGTGCAATCTCTGTAACTATGAGTAAATATGACTACAAGAAATTGCAAAAATGATGCCAACGTGATCCAAAATTATGACCAGTTCTAATCTTCAGCATACTTCATATCTGGATCTTTTGGTGCTGTGCAGCAGTGGTGTCTGAATATTTTACTGGACAAGCAGAACATTACTCCTCCTCATTTCCTTATATCCAACCCATGTGGTGGCTGAAGTGGAAAAAACAATTTTGAAATCTGTGCCGGCCTAATATGGGGTGTATAGATAGGTGGCCTTGTTGCTAAATAGTATGGGTGTAAAAGGTCAGGAGGTCCTGGAGGACTTACTTGACTTGCAGGGTTTCCTGAAAGATAGATGAACAAGTATGAGGTTTATATGAAAACATTGGACCTGCAATTTCTTCCAAGGGTATCAAAGATTCTAGTAAGATTGAATTTATAGAGGCACAAATGAGCATATCATGAGTTAGCGGAAGAGTATGGGACTTCTTTGAAGATGGCTGTCTCAACATGTAAATTTGGCCATTTCACTGATGAGGATGTTTGCATCATTTCTTAATCATGTACAATTCTGAGAATGAGAATGAGAAGCTGTGACTCAATGAAAAGCCACCACTCAGTGAGGTCATCTTGATGGCTTGAACCATGAGCACATGTTGAAATGTGTAAGTGTGTCCAAGCGAGAGGATGGCAAGGTGGATAGCTATGGCTATGAAAGGTGAGAAGAAGGAGGTGTGACAAAATCAGTTCAAAGGACTGTGCTTCAGGTGTATCATGACAGGGAAAATGACAATCAGCAAAGTGTACCCTCCTATCAAAGCTACATGCAACAAATGTTCTGGGAAGGGTTATGATCTCAAATGTTGCAGCAACAGATCTTCCATTAGGGACAGAACCAAAGACATCGAAGATGTGTGTGAAGAGGTCATTCTTCAGGTGGGAGGTATATGCCTAAGAAATAGTAATCCTGAGAACTGGGAGGTAGTGGACAACAAGAAGGTAAAATGAAGTTCAATTTATGCTTTAAGTTGTCAATAATTTCTGGGAGTGTGCATGAGAAACTTTGCAGGAATGGTAAGAATGAGATCCATGGAAGTGAGGTCTGTGTCTTATGATGAGCAGACTACAAAAATGTAATGTTACTGTGAACTACTATTGAGTTTAGAGGAAAGATCGCAATATACAAAAAGTACTTGATAAATTATTACATTTTGGTATGGCTACATCAAACGGATTTAGGAGTTAGACCTTAATGTGAGTCTACAGGTTCAAATCAAGTTTGGTATGTGAAGTCTAAGCACAGCAAATAATTGTAGTTTTGGCCATAAAAAATGGTCTTATCTCGGACACAAAATCAGTAGTAAGGGAACATATCCTACGAAAAGTCTGATAGATTTCATTAGAAGCCTTGACCAGGCACACACTAATGAGGAAGTACTCTCATTTTAGGCATGACAGACTACAATTCATGCTTTGTGAAGAATGTGTCCTTCAAAACATTAGTTATAAAGAATGTGTTGAAGAATAATTCTGAGTTTGCTTGGAGAGATGGGTGCATTCAGCAGTTTAACCCCTTCGCTGCCAGGCCTTTTCCCCCTCAGGTGCCAAGCCTTTTTTTGGCTATTTGGGGCAGTTCACGCTTAGGCCCTCATAACTTTTTGTTCACATAAGCTACCCACGCCAAATTTGCGTCCTTTTTTTCCAACATCCTAGGGATTCTAGAGGTACCCAGACTTTGTGGGTTCCCCAGAAGGAGGCCAAGAAATTAGCCAAAATACAGTGAAAATTTCGTTTTTTTCAAAAAAATGGGAAAAAGGGGCTGCAGAAGAAGGCTTGTGTTTTTTTCCCTGAAAATGGCATCAACAAACCGTTTGTGGTGCTAAAATCACCAGCTTCCTAGCTTTCAGGAACAGGCAGACTTGAATCAGAAAACCCAATATTTCAACACAATTTTGGCATTTTACTGGGACATACCCCATATTTACGATTTTTTGTGCTTTCAGCCTCCTTCCAGTCAGTGACTGAAATGGGCATGAAACCAATGCTGGATCCCAGACACCGCAACATTTCTGAAAAGTAGACAAAATTCTGAATTCAGCAAGGGGTAATTTGTGTAGATCCTACAAGGGTTTCCTACAGAAAATAACAACTGAAAAAACAAAATATTGAAATTGAGGTGAAAAAATCTGCAATGTTTCTCTACGTTTTACTCTGTAACTTTTTCCTGCAATGAGTACAAGAAAAAATACTTGAGTACAAGAAAAAATAAATGAGCTACAGCTAGTATCCACTGTTGTCCGCAATAATGTACAGAACAACTCACAAATAATTTTAACAAAGATACACAAAATGATATTTAGTACAACAAACACTAAACAACATAGTCAGAATTATATAAATATATACATATTCACAAAGAAAGACGGGCACTAAATTTCTTTAAAATAATATCTACACATATATACAATCGATAGACAAAGACAAAGAGTCACACAAGACGAGACAGGAAAGATAATAAAAACACAACAATAAACAAAAAAATGAAGTTTGAATTTACAAAAAATACAGTGAAATAAACACTAAATATACACTTTCTTTTTCTAGAACTTAAATGATATTCATAATAGAATCATATTAGGATTCAAATCTTGACTGCGTCCCCGTCCTGCAATGTCAGATTTTTGAAAGCAATATACCGTTACGTCTGCTGGACTCTTCTGGTTGTGGGGATATATAGGGCTTGTAGGTTCATCAAGAACCCTACGTACCCAGAGCCAATAAATGAGCTGCACCCTGCAGTGGGTTTTCATTCTATACTGGGTATACAGCAATTCATTTGCTGAAATATAAAGAGTGAAAAATAGCTATCAAGAAAACCTTTGTATTTCCAAAAAGGGCACAAGATAAGGTGTTGAGGAGCAGTGGTTATTTGCACATCTCTGAATTCCGGTGTGACCATACTAGCATGTGAATTACAGGGCATTTCTCAAAAAGATGTCTTTTTTACACACTCTCTTATATTTGGAAGGAAAAAATGTAGAGAAAGACAAGGGGCAATAACACTTGTTTTGCTAATCTATGTTTCCCCAAGACTTCCGATAAAAATGATACCTCACTTGTGTGGGTAGGCCTAGCGCCCGCGACAGCAAATGCCCCAAAACGCAACGTGGACCCATCACATTTTTTAAAAGAAAACAGAGGTGTTTTTTGCAAAGTGCCTACCTGTAGATTTTTGCCTCTAGCTCAGCCGGCACCTAGGGAAACCTACCAAACCTGTGCATTTTTGAAAACTAGAGACCTAGGGGAATCTAAGACGGGGTGACTTGTGGGGCTCTGACCAGGTTCTGTTACCCAGAATCCTTTGCATACCTCAAAATTTGGCTAAAAAAACACATTTTCCTCACATTTTGGTGACAGAAAGTTCTGGAATCAGAGAGGAGCCACGAATTTCCTTCCACCCAGCGTTCCCCCAAGTCTCCCGATAAAAATGATACCTCACTTGTGTGGGTAGGCCTAGCGCCAGCCACAAGAAATGCCCCAAAACACAACGTGGACACATCACATTTTTGGAAAGAAAACAGAGGTGTTTTTTGCAAAGTGCCTACCTGTAGATTTTGGCCTCTAGCTCAGCCAGCACCTAGGGAAACCTACCAAACCTGTGCATTTTTTTAAACTAGAGACCTAGGGGAATCCTAGATGGGGTGACTTGTGGGGCTCTGACCAGGTTCTGTTACCCAGAATCCTTTGCAAACCTCAAACTTTGGCTAAAAAAACACATTTTCCTCAAATTTTGGTGACAGAAAGTTATGAAATCAGAGAGGAGCCACAAATTTCCTTCCACCCAGCGTTCTCCCAAGTCTCCCGATAAAAATTATACCTCACTTGTGTGGGTAGGCCTAGCGCTCGCGACAGGAAATGCCCCAAAACACAACGTGGACCCATCACATTTTTTTAAAGAAAACAGGTGTTTTTTTGCAAAGTGCCTACCTGTAGATTTTGGCCTCTAGCTCAGCTGGCACCTAGGGAAAATTACCAAACCTGTGCATTTTTGAAAACTAGAGACCTAGGGGAATCGAAGATAGGGTGACTTGTGGGGCTCTGAGCAGGTTCTGTTACCCAGAATCCTTTGCAAACCTCAAAATTTGGCTAAAAAAACACGTTTTCCTCACATTTTGGTGACAGAAAGTTCTGGAATGAGAGAGGAGCCACAGATTTCCTTCCACCCAGCGTTCCCCTAAGTCTCCTGATAAAAATGATACCTCACTTGTGTGGGTAGGCCTAGTGCCCGTGACAGGAAATGCCCCAAAACGCAACGTGGACACATCACATTTTTTGAAAGAAAACAGAGGTGTTTTTTGCAAAGTGACTACCTGTAGATTTTGGCCTCTAGCTCAGCCGGTACCTAGGGAAACCTACCAAACCTGTGCATTTTTGAAAACTAGAGACCTAGGGGAATCCAAGACGGGGTGACTTGTTGGGCTCTGACCAGGTTCTGTTACCCAGAATCCTTTGCATACCTCAAAATTTGGCTAAAAAAACACATTTTCCTCACATTTTGGTGACAGAAAGTTCTGGAATCAGAGAGGAGCCACAAATTTCCTTCCACCCAGCGTTCCCCCAAGTCTCCCGATAAAAATGATACCTCACTTGTGTGGGTAGGCCTAGCGCCCGCAACAGGAAATGCCCCAAAACGCAACATGGACACATCACATTTTTTGAAAGAAAACAGAGGTGTTTTTTGCAAAGTGCCTACCTGTAGATTTTGGCCTCTAGCTCAGCCGGCACCTAGGGAAACCTACCAAACCTGTGCATTTTTGAAAACTAGAGACCTAGGGGAATCCAATTGGGGTGACTTGTGGGGCTCTGACCAGGTTCTGTTACCCAGAATCCTTTGCAAACCTCAAAATTTGGCTAAAAAAACACGTTTTCCTCACATTTCGTTGACAGAAAGTTCTAGAATCTGAGAGGAGCCACAAATTTCCTTCCGCCCAGCGTTCCCCCCAGTCTCCCGATAAAAATGATACCTCACTTGTGTGGGTAGGCCTAGCGCCCGCAACAGGAAATTGCCCAAAACACAACGTGGACAGATCAAATTTTTTCATAGAAAACTGTGCCTACCTGTGGATTTTGGCCTCTAGCTCAGCCGGCACCTGGGGAAACCTAGCAAACCAGCGCATTTTTTAAAACTAGAAACCCAGGGGAATCCAAGATGGGGTGACTTGTGGGGCTCTGACCAGGTTCTGTTACCCAGAATCCTTTGCAAACCTCAAAATTTGGCTAAAAAAACACGTATTCCTCAAATTTCGGTGACAGAAAGTTCTGGAATCTGAGAGGAGCCACAAATTTGCTTCCACCCAGCATTCCCCCAAGTCTCCCGATAAAAATGATACCTCACTTGTGTGGGTAGGCTTAGCGCCTGCGACAGGAAATGGGCCAAAACACAACGTGGACACTTCACATTTTTTCATAGAAAACAGTGCCTACCTGTGGATTTTGGCCTCTAGCTCAGCCGGCCCCAGGGGGGGGCAGAAATGGCCTAAAATAAATTTGTCTCCACCCCCTCAACCCACCCCCCCGGGAGCGACCCTTGCCTAATGGGTTGCTCCCCATCTCTAAAAAAACAAACAAACAAAAAAAAAACACAAAAAAAAAATTGCCCTGGCGCCTAGAGGTTTCTGCCCCCCCTGGGGGCAGAAATGGCCTAAAATAAATTTGATCCCCCCACCCTCCCAACCGCCCCCCCCGGGAGCGACCCTTTTCTACGGGGTCGCTCCCCCTGCGTGACATTGCCGCCCCAAAAAAAATCCCGGTGCCTTGTGGTTTCTGCCCCCTTAGGGGCAGATTGACCTAAAATCGGCCAATCTGCCCCCAAGGGGGACAGAAATGGTCTAAATACAATTTGCCCCCCAGGGGAGCGACCCTTGCCTAAAGGGTCGCTCCCCATCTTTAAAAAAAAAAATAAAAAATAAAAAAACACAAAATAAAAATTGCCCTGGCGCCTAGAGGTTTCTGCCCCCCCTGGGGGCAGATCGGCCTAATAACAATAGGCCGATCTGCCCCCGGGGGGGCAGAAATGGCCTAAAATAAATGTCCCCCCCCAAACCTCCCCCCGGGAGCGACCCTTGCCTACGGGGTCACTCCCCCTGCATGACATTGGCGCCAAAAAAAAAATCCCCGGTGCCTAGTGGTTTCTGCCCCCTTGGGGGCAGATTGACCTAAAATCGGCCAATCTGCCCCCAAGGGGGGCAGAAATGGTCTAAATACAATTTGCCCCCCAGGGGAGCGACCCTTGCCTAATGGGTCACTCCCCATCTCTAAAAAAACAAACAAACAAAAAAATATATATATCAAATTTGCCCTGGCGCCTAGAGGTTTCTGCCCCCCCTGGGGGCAGATCGGCCTAATAACAATAGGCTGATCTGCCCCGGGGGGCAGAAATGTCCTAAAATAAATTTGCACCCCCAAACCACCCCCCGGGGAGCTACCCTTGCCTACAAGGTCGCTCCCCTTGCGTGACAGCGCATAAAAAAAGGTCCCTGGTGCCTAGTGGTTTCTGCCCCCCTTGGGGGCAGATTGACCTATAATCGGCCGATCTGCCCCCAAAGCGGGCAGAAATGGCCTAAATACAATTTGCCCCTCCAGGGGAGCGACCCTTGCCTAAGGGGACGCTCCCCATCTGTAAAACAACAACAACAACAAAAATCCCCGGTGCTAGTGGTTTCTGTCCCCCTTGGGGGCAGATCGGCCTAATTACAATAGGCTGATCTGCCCCCATAGGGGGCAGAAATGGCCTAAAATAAATTTGCCCCCAGGGGAACGACCCTTGCCTAAGGGGTCGCTCCCCTTACGTGAAAAACAAAAACAATAAAAAACTCCCTGGTGTCTAGTGGTTTCTACCCCCCTTGGGGGCAGATTGGCCTCATAAAAATAGGCCGATCTGCCCCCAAGGGGGGCAGAAATGGCCTAAATATAATTTGCCCCCTATGGGAGCGACCCTTGCCTAAGGGGTCGTTCCCCACACCTAAAACACAAAAGAAAACAAAACAAAAAACAAAAACAAAAAAAGTATCCCTGGTGTCTAGAGGTTTCTGCCCCCCCTGGGGGCAGATCGGCCTAATAATAGGCCGATCTGCCCCCAGGGGGGGCAGAAAAGGCCTTAAAAAAAAATACCCCCCTGGGAGCGACCCTTGCCCAAGGGGTCGCTCCCTTATGTCACTTTCAAACAAAAAAAACAAAACATCCCTGGTGTCTTGTGGGGTTTCAAAAGCCGGATTGCAAGCAATCCGGCTTTTGAAACCCTGGGAGAGACTTCAAAGGGAAGGAAATACATTTCCTTCCCTTTGAAGCCTCTCCTTGCCTCCCCCACGTGATCGAAAGAGAAATGCTGAGCATTTCTCTTTCGCTTCCAACGCGATGGGGGAGGCTCTGTGATTGTCAGCGCGCCATGCACGCTGACGTCGCGGGGGCAGTCGGGGGTTGAAGGGGAAGGGATTTCCCTTTCAGCCCTGAGCTGGGGGGGTGGCCCTCAGGGGGAGCGCTAGCGCTTCTCCCGAGGGCAGTATGCAGGACGTAATGGTTACGTCCATGGCGCCTCACGGGCGCTGCCATGGACGTAACCATAACGTCCATGGCGGGGAAGGGGTTAATGACATCAGGTGTGACTATGAAAAAGTTATGAGATTGAAGGCTTTCAAGGCAGGGGAAGTGTGCTTGATTGTAATCGATACCAATTCTAAGAGTCTGGGAGTGGTACTATTCTTAGCTGTAGGCACAGAAGTGAGAACTATTCTGTCTGTATCTTGTTCACTGAAATGGACAGACATGAATATATTCAGATGGTGTCAAGGCAGAGGAACAGAATGAGGATTCTTAGGTAGGCGTGTGTGGAGTGCCCAATGGCACCAACCAGAATAGCAATTGAAGGACTGCTGTACATATTAATCTTGCTTTCTCTGAGGAACTCTCTATATATGAAGGTTTAATATTTGGTACTCTGCTCAGCCCGTAAAAGGGTTTTGAGTTGATCCACGAAGGACAACTAGGTCCAATAAAGACAAAAGAGAAGTTTGTGGAGATTTTGATGTCCCTCTTTCGATTTGATGGTGGAGAGGTCAATAAGAGAATGCTTTCAGTGCTATGCAGTGACTGCTGAGGGCAAAGGTACCCCACAGCTGTTGAGCAACCTTGGCAAAAGATGATTTTAGACATTGTGAGTCCGCTCGAGGTGAACAGTCTACACCCTACCTGGTGGTGATGGTTGATATGTTCACCCAGTGGCCCATGTTGCAATGAATTAGATATACTGCAAACAGATCACTTATGAGGTTTATGAAGACTCTTCTGACTGATAATGAGATGCAGCTGTATTCTTGGGAGATAGAAGACATTTTGAGAGAGTGAGGGTTCACACACAGGAAGTGTGCCCTGTATCATCCAGACACAAATAGAGTGGTGGATATGTTTAGCAGGACAATCAAAGAGGATATCCAGTTGACCATCTTGCCTGGTTTGAATTGCAAGGAGGAGCTATGGAACAGGATATTGATGTACTGGCTCCCTCCTCACCAGACAATAGACAAAATCATTTTTAAACTTTCCATGGAAGAAATCTGACTTTAAATTGGTGGCTTTGTGGATGTGTGTAAGGGTTGGTATTGCAAAGGGGAAAACAGCTGGAAGAGTGCCAAAAAATGTGATTATGACAAGAGTAAGAATGTGAAAGATGTTGGTATATAGATATGGTAAAAATTAAAACACCTGCCAGAACAGTAGAGTGGTTCATATTCATGGTACTTCTCAATCAATCATTCAATCAGTTTTTGTAAAGTACGTGAGGGTCTCTAGGCGCTTGGGGGAAAGGGAGGGGACTCATCCAAAGAGCCACGTCTTGAGGATCTTCCTGGAGATGGTGAGCGATGGGCCTTGTCTGAGGTGCAGGGAGAGGTTGTTCCAGCTCTTGGCTGCAGTGTAGGTGAAGGATCGTAATCCGGCAGTGGTTTTGCGGATTCAAGGGATGGTGGCCATGGACATCTTGGCAGAGCAGAGGGGTTTGGTGGGGATGTAGAAGGAGACGCAGTGGTTCAGGTAGGCTGGTCCTGTGTTGTGTATGGCCTTTACGTGTGGGTGAGTAGCTTGAAGGTGTTTCACTTCTCGGCTGGTAGACAGTGGTGGGTACTCAGGTGTTGGGAGATGTGTTCTCGGCGTGGGAGGTCCAAAATGACTCTGGTGGTGGCTTTCTGGATGAGTTGTAGTTTTTTGATGTTTCTAGCTGAGGTGCCAGCATAGAAGGTGTTGCCATAGTCGAGCTTGCTTGTGACTAATGCGTGGGTGACTGTCCTGCGACAGTCTGCTGGGATCCATCTGAAGATCTTCCAAAGTTTGCGGCGTGCGTGCCAGCAAGAGGAGGTGACTGAGTTTACCTTGTGGGTCATGGGTAGGGAGGAGTCGAGGATGACGATTCTGAATGTCACCAAGTAGTGTCACAATAGTATTAAGGCATGGGATGGAAGAATTTCGAACCTCAACAGGGTAACTGTCTGCAGGAAAGAAAGAGTCACCAATGCAGAGGAGAATTTGTCTGTAAGTTCCTTGTTGTATGGTTTTGGAAATGAGGTCAATGAAAAAAGTGGCTAGAGAGTGCTACTAGGTAGCGTTCTCATGAAACCGGATTATTTTAAATACTATATTTACTGATTCTTGCTGTTCTTATTATTCTTGGTTTGTTTTCTTCTTTTTAATTGCTCCAGGAGCTATATACTATTGGTGGCTCTTCATTGCCACTGCTACTTTGTGGTGGTTATTAAAATGGGAGATATTTGATGTTTCGGAACATTAACCTGTTGGGATTCCCCTTCAAAGTGTGGTAAGGAAGTTGAGGATGGTGACATTCAGGAGTGATAATCAGAGTCAAGGGGTGTCTGCAAGTAAACCTACTTGTGATCCATCTTTATTGATGTGCCTTTTTTCACTGCATGATACTCTGGCCACACTTGCTCACAATAGGTTTACAACTTGGCCCAAAATGTCATGAGTTTATAGTGGTGCCACATGAACCAATTCAACTTTGGCAATGCATCAGATCAACATGAACACAAAATTGCAACTAGAAAAAGAGATAATAAAGGAATGAAACTCAAGCTTCTGGATATCAAATTACCACTGTGAGACTGCATCTGACAGTCACAGAAAAAGACAAGCAAGAGTATGTGTGGAAAATGGGCCTCTGTGGGACAGTCAATACTGTAGTTTATGGGCCAGTAAAGAAGTTTGTTTGTTGAAAAGGCAAAAATTTGTCAAAACTGAGAAGTAACACATAAGAAGTGGATAGCAATGTATAGCTTGAGGAGAGAAGAAAAGATATGAGGTGGCAAGATCTTGGATGCCATTAAAGACCAGACAAAGAAAATGAACAATAACAGCCTGATTTAAATCTTGGATGAGAGTCAACTATGTCTCAACAGTGATGGTTTTCTCTCCCCACCAAGACATTGGTCTACCCACTTTAAATGTGGAGAGATCATAGTGTGAAAATGGTGGGGACTACCCGATTTCCACCATGGTCAAACGTTTCTCCCATGGCCCTTACTCTATTGGAAGATTGGTTGTATGTCTTCTCACTGCATTTAGACGAGTGGACATATAGCTATTTTTCAATGCTTGCCACTGTCAGGATAAACCTGGAGCTAAGGAGCATGGCCATCTCCATGAAGGGCAAATCCTTTGGTGAGAGGGTCATTTTTTTATTACTAAAATCAAAATCCTGCTTGGTTATTTTCATTTTGAAAATAAACAAAACTTGGTAAGCTTGCCTTATGGCTCTGACATGTTGACAAAATTACAATGCATTGACATGAAAGACTGTTACAGCAGTCCCTGCCAATGTTAGAAATGCTCTTTAAGCCAGTGGACATTTCCAAGTTTGGCCGCTGGCACCTCCATCAGGGAAGCAGAGTAATTTACTCTGTCACCCTGGTGGAGGACAGACTATCTCCCAAAATATAAATGAGGCCCTAAGTCAAAGAGAGAAATCAAGCCAGATTGTTCAATAGGATGACACAAAATACATGATATGGGGGATAGTTGCACAATATTTAAACATCTGAATTAAACCCCAATTGTAGAGGGGACAGAGACAGGTCAAGGACAACAATTAATAGAGAGGTGCAATATTCTAGGCAAGACAGAACTAATAAGTAAAATTAGGAAGAAGATTTTAGTGGGCAAGAAGGTAAATAGGGGTCAATAGAGATATATTTATGGGTATTGTAAGTGTTTATTGTAGAGGAGAAGAGTGGAGAGGGGAGATGCAAAAAAGGAGAATGTCAGTTTTTAAATTTGGAATTTGAGAGTGCATGGAATACTACCAATGCCCAAAATGGCATAGGGTGAGAGGAGGGCAGCTACTTCTGCCTCTCCTACCTTCACAGCCAGGAGCAAACTCTTCACCAGGAGAAATCATTCTCAGGTTTCCTTTGCTGAAGACACCCTAGGCCCTGAACCAATTCACCACTCCTTGCAATATAGGGGGCACATGGTTCCTTCCATTCCAAGAGCCAAATGCTCACCAGACAACATTTGTGAGTGCCCTTAAGGAGGTGAGTGGAAAGATGATTCTCTTGAAATCTTGAAAGCATGCATTCCATCATCTGAGCTCAACATTCTTCTTGGTTTACATCATATGCCACCATCAAAAGCACTTGACCATAGCAGTGACACTAAAGGCACCACCCATAAAATCAATTACTATGTGGCCACATATTAGTCTTTATTGATTGCAATGGAACAGATCATTTTAAAGGTATGCTACTAGCCCAACAATTGTCCTCAATGTTCATAACTAGACCCATTTGAGAAATCAATGCTAGGAAACTAACATTGTGACCAACTTAGAAATAGGTGACAAATACATAGAACAGATACACTTTACTCTAATTTCCACTCCTCAGTATTGAACAGTGTAGGCTATGTACATGTGACATCATAATCCCAAAACTAACTGGGCTAAACTCTAGACTGGACTTATTTCTTGACTGCACAGATCGCACTGAACATTGTACACCCACATGCACGTTTCCAGCCCATTGGGTTGCTGTCACTGTGGAAGATGTACAACCCAAAGAGTAACACAACACAGCTTCAGAGACTTTAGAGAAAAACAATATAACATATTATTATTATTGAGACTTTGACTTTTATTTGTTGAATAGACCAATATCTGGGAGCTCCATATCATGCATTTGTATGTATGCTCTTACTGAAAGGTATACATACATGAATACAGCATAGCCATGGGTTTTATTTAGCTTTCAAAGTCTCCTAACTTGTATGATCTCTATTTTATCCTTAAGAAGGAAGGAGATTTAGGAATGTCCCTAGACTATCCAGTCATCAACCATATCACAGTGATAAGTCCCCTTCTTCTACTTTACCGTTACTTGATTCGTACTAAGGATTACCACTTTGAACAAAAGGGGGATGAGAGGAAGCTTACATTTTAAAATAAAATGTATTCTCACTCAGGGCCAAGTCATAATTTTCAGACTATGCGATACTCCAAATGCTTTTTGGTTTTTAAAACACAATACTACAGACTTTCTCAAAAACATGTGTTGCTGTAAATAGTGATATGTTGTGCTATTGTTAAAGTTCAGCTGAACATGTGCATTACCTATGGGTTATCAACTGTGAGAGAAAACCAACTGTACTACACATTTTCCCTGTTATCTGTGTGAAGTTGTGAGGCTTTATCATCACATCTGTAGGCATCAGTAGACTGTTATAATTATCATATATTTCTCTTCTGGATATCCTGCTTCTTGTGTTATATTTGTTTTTATATATGTATGAGTATTACATATAAAATGCCAAATTATTCATGTTGTTATTCATTGTAACATGATAATTAAGTCTGCTTTTATATACTCATGTATTTCTGTAAGAACTAAATTATTTTCCAGCCATTGTTTTTAAATAGTGAATAAGGGGGCAGATTTAAGAAATGTGGTGCTACATCTAATGCAGCGCGAGATTTCTTACACCCCTTAGCGCTCCCCTAATGCCACCATGCATGCACCATATTTAAGGTATGGTGCACGCATTTAAGATATGATGCAAATTTTTGATGCTAGTTTGAGGATTAACATCAAAAATGTTGATGCTAATCCTGCAAAGCACATTGATGCCCATTTTAAATAATGGTGTGCCTCCTTTTAAGGCCTGCTCTGCGCAGGCATTAAAAATGCCACAAAAAATGGTGCAAATAAATCTTATAGATTTCTTTGTGCTGTTTTTTTGCCCCCCCAACAGGGGAACATCCCACTTGCATTCATTATGCCTGGCACAGGTATAATGTGGCACAAGGGTTACAAAGTGGTGCAATGCATGAATTGTGCCACTTTGTAAATCTGATGCAGCAATTTTGGTCTTCTTGGGCCACATTAACGTAAAAAAATGATACTAATGTGGCAAAAGGAGGCACTAGGCCCTCTTAAATCTGAGCCTATGTGTCATAAAAGCTGACAACTTTACTAGCCATTTACTGTTTTTAAAGAATAGGCAAGATTTCATAGAATGTAAGTAAGTGAAATGGCCTTTTCCTAATTGATTATTTTGAAAATGTTCAACGATGATTCAATACAATATATAAACTAAGAACAAAGTGTAATGAGACAGAGAGGATCTTCATACCAGAGACTCAAAACACAGCTCATACAGATCCAGCTTATCTTCCCACCTGTCGACACAGACAAGAATTGTAAATGCTGGTACTTTGCTGAGTATTTGTTATGTTTTTCAAAAGAGGTATGCTGGTGTTAACCATCTTTGAAAGTCAAATTAGGGGGGTCATTATGAACACGGCGGGATTCCACGCTGTGTTCATGCTGGCAGTACGTTGAAGACCCCGCCGGCCCAATAATGAACATTCCACTGGGTCGGCGGGTGGAAACAGTGTTTCACCAGCCGGCCCAGCAGAATGGGCCTGGACATTCACATCCACATGGAGCCATCGTCAATGCCGCAGTGCGACCGGTGCAGAAGCACCAGTCGCGCATATCATTGCCCGTAAATCGGGCAGTGACCTGTGTGACGGTGCTGTGCCAAGTGCATAGGCAGTGCAGGGATCCCAGGGGGGGCACAGAGCACCCCTTCTGTCAGCCTTTCCCTGTTTCCCTGGCAGGGAAAACCGCCAGAGTAAGGCTGGAGGAACAGAGGTTCTTTATCCTAGGGCAGCTCTGCTTGCAGCGCTGCCCTGTCAGATAGAGAACTCCACCATCATCAGGCTGCCTGGCGGCGGTAGCCTGGCGGTGAGAGAGGACCACCTGTGGCTGTCCCCCTGTGTTCGGAATATGGCGGTCCAGACAGCCATTCCCGTGGCGGTAATTTCCACCACCGCCGGCATGTTGGTCTGGACCGCCATGTTCATAATGAGGGCGTAGGTCTCTTGTTGGTGCTAAATTCAGCTTAGTTAGCCAAGAGAAAGGTGGGTGGCGTTAGAGATATTTCTATGAAGAAGGCGTTATGGTATCACAAAATGTTACAATATTTTTTATTATTCACCCTTTACATAGGTATCGTTGCCACTATTTTGATGATTGTTATAATAGTTACAATTCATATTGCATGCACCATTATAGGAGTTTTATTTTAAAGTAAATCTTTAAGATATATTCCTGGTTATACCTCTAGTATATTACCTCACTCAAGTAAGACTCAGTGGGCTGCTGGTGATTTCAGTCCGTCTGACTTTCTCTCTCAGTTTGACAAACTCCATCTAGAAAGTCAATTAGGGGGCAGTGTTTTGGAAAGGATGTCAATAAAATCTAACAATGGCTTGATCCTTTAGTAATTTTGGATGAAGCACTCAAGATACTGATTCTCATTATTAGCAGAGGTGTCTGTTACAATTTTGGTACCTCCTTCAGTTCAGATGGTGTATCCTTTCTGTTGTGGGTTTGTCAGGGGCTTCATTTATAAACGGTCATTCCCCATTTTGAATTTAGTTTTGAATCTCATATTTGAAATCTTTTTTATAATTGTGCAACCACCTATTTTGATAGGGGTAAACTTCAGGACACCAGTAACACAACATCTCTTTCCTAGGGGTTTCCTAACACAGGGACCACCCTGCCAAAGAGATACTTTAAGAAGAAGAAAGTATGCAGTTTAGCAAAACAGCAAACATTTGAAGCTATAGTACCTGACCCTATTTATATGTATATATTTAGTTATTTTCTGCGATTTTATATATTCCATATTAACATTCCAGGGCAGTAACTTTTGTAAATGCACATGTTGCATAATCTTTTGAAATATTTTACTCACAGTTGGAGTTTCATGCCATAAATCCCAATATGTGAAATTTTCATATATAGGGAGTTGCTGCAATCCTGGCTAATTATGAACCCTATTGTGAATTAGACGTTACGTTGAGATATCAAGAACTTCAGGCATAGTTTGGTGGTCAGCTGCCCCATGTAGTTCAAGATGTTAGACAGGGTCTCTTTAGCAATGAAGGGGCTAATGTGCACCTATTAGCTGGGAATGCTCCCTATCCCTATCCTGCTTCAGTAAACCTAACAATACAACAGTCAAACACTTCTTGAAACAGATAGTGACTATTTATAGCTAACTTTGACTGTGTGTTCTACAGTCAACTGCTAAAAGATCATTTGCTTCTGGTCCTACACAGCAAGATCATCTCGTAGCCCAGGCCATTAGTTAACAGACTATTATTACTTTTATGGGCAAAGCTCCTACAAAGTGGGATGAGATTCTATGTTGGATTGGTCATAAATCATAAGCATTTTACCCTCACACAACACCCCAGGATGGACATTGGGTGTTACCTATGTGTGTTCCACTTGGCATGGTGCTAACTGTAAAAGAAAGTACTTCACAGTGAACAATATTTGTGAGTATTTGTGCCACTGCGCACAGCAAACAATCATTAGTGATGTCACTTGAGATGTTAAAACAAATATTAAACATGCATGAAACTGTACCAGCTCTTAATTTAGAAATGAAATGAATAGGTAATTTTGAGTCCGTTTCCCTGATAGTTTTGAGTAAGCCACAGTTCTAGCAGTGTGCCAGCAGTTGGAAGGTTGTCTCCCTAAGAATACTTTCACATTTTGCACCTCTACGGGTTTTGGTACCTTGGGTTCACAACCTGCAAAACTAATACTGAAAATGGAATTTGAGAATGGAGGACCCAGTAAGAAAACAACTGCAAAGGAGGCTAGGGAAGAGTAGAAAAAAACCAAAATAAGCAGAGCTCCATTCTCTCCAATTTAGTAATTCAGTAGGGGTGGATATAATTTGAGGGGCCATGATACAATTAGTAAGTCAGCTCTGTATCAGTATTCAGATTCTTCCCATTCTTTACAGGACTCTGAGGGCAGTAAGAGGACATAAAGGAGTAGACATACTGGGTATCACAGAAAGAATTAGTATGTTAAACAGAAAGTTATTCAACTCTTGAATTTGAAATTAGTTTAAAGAAGGAAGAGGGGATAGTTCTGATTCAAAGAGATACTTTAAGAAGAAGAAAGTATGCAGTTTAGCAAAACAGCAAACATTTGAAGCTATAGTACCTGACCCTATTTATATGTATATATTTATTTATTTTCTGCGATTTTATATATTCCATATTAACATTCCAGGGCAGTCTCTGGGACCTGATGAGTGAAACTATGGCAGGGGCAACTGAAGTCAGAGCTTAGTTGGCAGCCACGTTTTTAAAGCTTTTCTAAATTTCACCAGAGAAGTTCTTTATAACTTTCCAAAAGCAAGTTGTTCAATAATCTTGCTCCTTGGATGCTAAAGGCTCTTGCACCCTATTCTTGCAATTTAGATTGGAGATTTACAAAATTAGTTTTATTTTGTGATCTTAGATTATGAGAAAAGAGATACTTTTGATTGTTTTGTTCAAGAATTGGGGTCTCACATCATAAAAGATGTCATACATGATGCAAACAGTTTTGAAAACCTTTTGCTTTTTCACATGGAGTCAGTGAAGGTGGCAGAGAAAATCAGAGAAGCAATAACATGAAGCCAGGGCCCAGCATCTCTGGTATTCCTAAGACACATTTTTCAAGTAAAATATCTGTATCTTCTACAAATATTACTTTTAAACAGCTGAAGAAACATCACCTTTCTCTGATTCAATCCACGTGTTCTGGATCTACTGCTGGGGGAAATTAGAGCAGTATGACCTTCTTTAATGAAACTAATTGAAGACTATGAATTCTGGATCATGAATTGTCTCATATAGATCAAAGGTTATTTGAAGGTCAGCAACGAGTCAGTGACCCTCAGGAATCAGCACCAAAAATTGACTCCTTGTAGCAAGAAACATGTCTCATTAAACAGCAACAGAAAATGTTGGAAACAGAAACAGATGGAATAATCTTTGTATCTACAGGGTTAGATTGGCATCCTCCCTAACCCGGTCCAGAATGTTAGGAACTCGAGGGTGATCTTTGACGCCAACCTTACTTTCGGAGATCAGATCAACAAACTCACTTCCTCTTGCTTTTTTCTTTTAAAAACCTTAGGTAAAATCTTTTCATTTACCCCCTTTGATCTTCAGAAGTCAGTAATTAATGTGCTGGTATTGCCGAGGTTGGATCATTGTAACACCTTTTATCAGGGCATTTATCAGTGCGCCTTATATAAGCTCCAACTAATGCAAAGCTTTTCTCCTCATGAGAATACCCACATTTCAATCAGTCTCTTATACCCTGGTGGAGCTGAACTGTCTCCCTGTTAAGAAACAATTGGCCTTTAAGTCACTCTGTAAGACGTATAAAATCACTCCATGGGTCAGGACGAGAGTACTCGAGGAGGAGATTCACATGGCATACACCAAGGATAGCTTTGCGTTCAGCTGAATCCAAAATGGTCACAGTCCCCAAATGTAACCAGATGTCTTGTGACAGTAGGAGTTTTGTTTATTCAACTTGCATATTTTGGAACAATCTTCTCTGGCATCTTAAAAAACCAGCAGAGTCTGATCAGCTTCAGGAAACAACTTAAATCCAGTTTTTTTCACTCCCTTACTAATCTCTTTGTTGCTTCAAACCTTGCAGACGATAGCACCAAGACACCTTCGGACATGCACGTGCTTAATAAATAATATCAATATCAAAATCAATATGGAATGAAGTGATCCCATTGCCTTCTTTCAAATATTAATTTCAAAAGTACTAGACCTGCCTATCTTTACCTCCTTGAACATCCAAAGAGTACACAGATTGATTAATTGATCATACGTTTCTACTTCACCTGTTAAGCCTAGAGGAGTTATCCTTCTTTTCGTTGAATACACTGACCCTATTAAAGTCATTCTCTCAAACAAAAAAAAGAATATCACTTGGGCTGGACATAACCTCTACTTCTAACAAGGCATATCTAAACCAACTTTGTTGGTCATAAAATGTTTCCAGACAAGAGACCTGGTCTGTGAGCTATCAATCGACGATATGGTTTATGTCATCTATGACTACTCAAAGCCACCTACTGTATTAACCATTTATGAGGACCCTCTTGAGCTGTAATATTTTCTAGACAACTGTAGTGCTGATGCGGAAACTTCACTATTTGTCAGTTCTTGACTTTTGGCTTCATTACTTAGACCATGTACATTACTTGTTTGCATCATTTGAATTGCTTTTCTCTGATCTTGATGTTTCAACCACTCACCTACACTTGTTCTTAATGTGTGTTTTTGTTTTTATTGGAACCTTCTCACCGTGCCCTTTGTTTTTATATGTACCTATGTCTCCTTAGTCTTACATATTTCCTTGTCATACCTGTGAGGCCCTCCTGGAGTGAAGACATGGCAACACATTTTTGTGGTTCCTCCATCCCCATTTGTTTGTGTACTTTTATAGGTATGTCACAATTTATATTTCCAATTATTAATGCATTACTGTGGTTCTCTCTCATTCACATTTTCCATCTGTGATGTGCTCTCTCCCTCCTCCTTACATGTCACATCATTTTTCTTTCTCTATTTTCCTACGCTCTTTCTTTCCATGTTTCCTTTCCCTTGTTTTGTAAATATACCCTCTTGACCACTTCCTCCATATACCTTTCTCACCTTATGTGGTCTTTGTCTACTATAGGTTTAAATTTTGTTATGGTGCCTAGGATAATATCTTGAAACATCAGGGGGCTTGGCTCACCCTTTAAAAGGCAACAAATTGTAGAGTACTTGAATAAGCTTAATGTTGATGTTAATTTTTTCCCCTGCTACCAAGAACACAAATGGGATTATCATTCTTTGCTCAAAAAAATAAATATTGTTACTGTGTTCCAGGGAAATGATACAGATGTAAAATGATTGATTAGATGTTTAAAATTGATAAAATCCCAGTTACATTAAGTAATGTTTATGTCTCAACACAAGCCAACTATACCTTTTGGAATTCCATATCATCTAAGTTAATATAGGCTGAGGAAAATCTCATTTTTACTGGGGCTTTGAATATTTACTTGATCTGTTTAGTGATAGACAATTTAAAGTTCAATATTTCCTAACACTCTGCAAAAGCAATTTTCCAAAGCTATTCAACAATGCTCATTCATTGATGCTTGGAGAATCATAAATCCGGATAAACTGGAATATGCCTTTTATTCACCAATGCATGGCTCTCAAACCAGAATAGATTATGATTTAGCAGGGGTGGGTGTAATTCCATGGAGAAACATAACAACTCCACAAAATTCTACAGAAGTCTATCAACGGATGGAAAATATGCTGCTTGTTCTGCAATTTAGCACCAGTGGAGAGAGCAGCACTGAAAATCAACATGAATGGCACCATGCATTGCATAAGAGCATGCAGCCATTTCAGTTGATTTTGCTGCCGTGCAAATAGAAAATCTACTCAAGCTGCACTAAATATACTTGAATGGCAGCCCTCTCCGACCACAATTATTCATATCTGCTGGTGTTAGAAAATGGTGCGGGAAGGGTCCATAGAAACTGGAAATCACACCAGGGGTCAGCAAATCTTGTGTTGTGGAACCTCACTATGTTCCTGCAAGGCGCAAACAGCATAATAATTACGCCACATGCCGCAAATTTGGCAGGAAATACATGCTACAAGTTTAATGTGAAGTTAGGAAAATTCTGCCAGCTCTGCAAGCAGAATTATCATTCTGCCCAGGCCTAGTTTTTAGTAAATCCTTAACCTAATTCATGCTGAAATTGTTCCCATTTTAGTTTTAAACCGTGCCTCAGTAATTGTTGATTTGGAACTCATCCTTCACTCACACATTTGTCCACAATGGAGATTTACCAATACACTTCTCTCTAACCATGTTTTCTAATCCATTCCTCCCAATCCTTTGCTGGAGATTTTTTTATTCTCAATACTACACCTGATGTTCCTTTTTATATGATTTGGGATTCCTTCAAATCTACAACCAGAGATTTCATAATAATATTTGTCTCTTACAAAAAGAGAATGAAAATGACAAAATTAAAGGCGATAATAACTGTCATCAAAAATCTTAAACAACTATGTTACACATCTAAATCTTCACAACACCTAGATGCTCTAGAGGAAGTGAAATTTCAATTTAGCAAATACTCCACCGAAAATTCAATTCATCCTCATTTTTGTTTAAATCTAACTCAAGATAATATGGAGGCCAAAATAAAACAGGAAAGGTATTAGCTAATTATTTCAAAATGAAAAAAGAACATACTTTGATTCGTAGTATTTATAAAAGCATGGTGTGTTACCATGTCATGATGCAGAGATCTCACATTCATAAAAAAATGTTTATCAATCACTTTATATTCCAGAGAGTCTTGTGTCAATTGATAGACGTTCTGAATATTTTTCTTTCTTTAATCACCACATCCTTTTAACATTGATTTTACTTCTATTAAAACTGATACTCATATTAACTCAGCACTCAATTTGCTCAAAAAGAACAAGCCCATGACTGACAGTTTCTGAATTGAATTCCATGTCCATTTCACTAAACGTTCACTACCCAAACTCCTTACTCTCTTTACTCATTTTGCATCTTCTCCTGGTACATTTCAAGATGCCCTAAAGAAGATTGTGATTCTAAACTCTGAACAAATTATCATCCATTCTCATTAGTTAACCAGATTATAAACTTTTTGCCAAAATCTTAGCCATCTGTGTTGAGCCTTACCTCCCAAAACTATTTGGTTGTGAGCAGTCTTGTTTTGTCAAGTGTTGGTTTTTATCAAATAACAATAGATGATTGTTCTTTAATGTGTTGAGCAAATTATCCTTTTACAAACATCTGATAGCACCCTTGATGTGGAAAAGACACTTGATAGAATGAATAGAGATTTTATGTTCTGTACCCATAAATGGTTTGGTTTTGGGTTCAGGATTGTTAATCTACTCATCTTCTATATGCATATCCAAAAGCAGCAACCTTTGTGAATGGACAATCTAATTCGACACTTAAAATGACTAGAGGTATAAAACAATGCTGGCACTTTAATCATTTTTTATCCAAATTCATCAGAATTATTATATCCAAGGTTTTCCTTATGAAGCTAAGCAACTGAAAATTTCTGTCTATGCAGATAACATATCATCATTTTCCATCACACCCTCAATCCTCACTCTTCCTTTTTCTTGCAGGGGTTGAATCATGTGCTGCTGCCTCAGACAACTGACTAAATTCTGAGAAATCTGAGATATTACCACTAAATACATTTTGGTTCAAACATATGTTTACTATTAAATTTTTTCCTGAAATCTTAACAAAATCAAATACTTAGAATTGTGTTTCACAAATTCCATTAAAGATACTCTTAAACTCAACTTTGAAAATACATATAGCAAATTAAATTATTTAATCTCTGGATGAAATCCTCTATTCCTTCCTTGGTGGGGTTGTTTAAATTCAATAAAAATGATGCTGGTACCATTCAATCAAATTACGTTTATTAGCCAATTAAAATCATAAACCATTACATAATATGCGTAATATATGTACCACTTCTAAAATCAAATACAAGTATACAATCAATATTTTAAAACATAACGGTTTATAAAAAAATGTCCAGGCTCCTTGCCACAGATTCTAAGCACCTTTCATGATTACCGTCTATTGTGGTTCCTTTTACTAATAATATTGAATTCTAAGAACACTCACTATGTCCTACAAGCACTTCTGATCATACCCAAACTTGTATATTTAACATCTGGGCCACATAGTACATAATCATGATGCAGCTCAGATGCCGTCAAAAGTCAGCTAACCAAACAAGTAGGTGCATAAAGTGCTATAGTGAGAGAAATAGAGGCAAAAAGTGCTAGAATATCATAGTGTTGGATGTGAAAGCAAATGGATCCTCTTAACATTAAGATTGTTACTGAAGGGACATAAAGCAGCTGCATAAAGTGCTATAAATAGAGGTGTACAATGCTAGAATGCTATAGTTTATCTGCAAGAGTGGGTGTAGCCTCTTGATTTAAGATTTTTAACTGAAGGACCAGAGGCAGTGGTATGATGTGGCATAATGTGCTAGGGTGCTAGAGTAATTAGAAAAAGGGGATGGATGGTGCCTCACAATTGAAACATTTGCTAAGGTCCCTAAGACTGCCTGGTGGAATAAGTGCTAATCGATTCCCATGCACCCAGCAAGTCGTCTGCTGGTACCACTCATTTTATATGTGGTTGCAATGATCCCTTAAAGTCTTTCAATTTCTTTCATGAAACACTTTGACTCTATCCGCACTCACTTGCCATGGAAAAATAAACAACTGTGTATCTCCCTCGCTATACTTAAATTGTCTTAAGTCAAAGGCAGTTTATTTCCCAGATGTTATTTTATATTACAAAGCATTTCTCTGCAGACAGTCATGTTTTGGCTTTCTGAAGCTGATTAATTCCTTTTCCTCAATATGGCTCAATTTGGGGAAAAAAACATTCCTGCACCCATTTTCCTTTAAGGAACATTTACAATTTATTTTAAAAAAAATCTCCCTAATTATCTAACCCATCTTAAAACAAATGTCTGCCTTTTTCAACCCCTCTTTTATCTACCCAAAAGGATAGAGACACTTTTAATAACTCCCCTATATGGTAGAAGAAACATCAAACTATAGGTAATAATATTACCCACAGGCCTTCTTTCTAAACATGAAGGTCTTATTTGGATATGTCAGCTGATCTTACACAATAAGGTGATTCTCTTCTCACAAGCTAACAACATATTTTAATTCCATATTTCAGACAGACACAAACTTTAAGACAGTTTTGATGCTCCTATTTTCCCGGATACAAACACCTTACTACAACTGCTTATTACTTCTCCAAAAGCCTCTGAACTGTATAAACACGTTAAAAAATCTCCCATTAGTGATACAACAAAAACTCATATTGAACTTCTCTGGGAACAAAACCTGAATGTCTCCTACACCCCCTTATTCAGGATTGAGAATGGGAAGAAACTTTTCAAGTCTTCCTGCACTGCTACCACTACACAAATTATGTTCTTCATATATATATCTGATTATTACTTACACCAGATTCTTTAGGTAAGATTAACCCCACAATACCTCATAGCTGTCAGTCATGCTCTGCTTCTAATGCAAGTTTGTCATATATACTTTTTTTATTGTCCAATTATTTACATTTTTTTGGAGTGAAGTTTGGCATCAAATTAAGTGTATTTTCCAAACCAACATACCATTTATTGTCTCACATATATTTTTATCAGGTCTATTGGAACAATTTCATACTTCTTCTCAACAAATCCAAAGACAATCGAAAAATAAGTCAAATGTTACTTCTTTGAATATAGTATGCTATAAACATTGGTTAGATAGAACACTTGTAACACCATTGGTGTCTATCAAGCAAGAGTTTTTATGGTCACCTGGAACGTTCTTCCTTTCCAAACTTTTGAAGCATTCACATTTGCCTTCTGCTTCTACTGAGGAAGTACCAAAGGCCCCTTGATATATACTTTGTGTCCTTGTAATATATACCTATTGCATTTGCTTATTTCTACTCTTCTTATAATACAACTGCATATTTCTTTCATTATCACAAAATATATCTCACATTTTTTTAGTTTTGAGAATACCTCTGGATTAATTCCTTCAATCCCTCTCATCTTCCTGATTTTAATTATATTCCAGTTATATTTTACTCCATGTATTTTGTCAATGTTTTATTTGTTGTTTATTCATATGTTTTTTTCCCCAAAAATCTTTCTTTAAACTGTAGAAATAAAATAAAAAGAAGTTGATTCCGCTGCCATTCAGCAGGGGAACGGAATGTGGTTGAAGGAAGACTGAATACCCTGACCATTGATGAAGCAATAGTTGTCAGGGATCTGAATTCAGTCATTTCCAGGAAAAGAAGAAAGTGTGACCTCCCCAATGTGGCTTAGCCTAACTTCTCCTTGAGGGTTTCCTAACTTAGCACAATCATTTATTGGGCCCTTGGGCAAGTCACTCTGAAGTGGGTGTCATGTGAGTAGATTAAGTTACAGAGTGGTGCGTAGAAAAAGCTTGAGGTATACAGGAGAGTCTATTAGGGAGGTGTATCAAGGGGAATGGTGGCTCACCACACTTTGCTCCAGACATGTAGTCAGTGAGTCATTTGATGTCCCTGTGAAGCTCCTCGAAAGAGTGTTCTGGGGCTACATCAATGGAGTACAAATGTCAAAGTCATCCTGGTAGTACGATGAAATAAAGAGGTTGTGAGAATCTTTGGGCCTATCCCAATTGTCTTGAAGTAAAAACATCCCCCAATGAGTCCAGTGAAATAAAATTGAAAATTGCTTAATAGAAACGCTGGAGTACCACAAGACTTACTGTTAGTGCAATGGTGAGATGCAATGAGGATCCAGATTGTTTAGAGCTGAATCATACCTGACCAAGATATTTGAATGCATTGCCATTCTATATTGCCTCCCACACAGTGAGTGGGTCCCGTGCTCGCTGTGCCACTGGATTCAAGCAAGCCTGGCTGATAAAGGGTGATACCATGAAACTGGTCACAGGATGCTTGTTTCTGGTCCTGGGAGGATCTGGTCTGGCAGTTCGGGCTGGACTCTTCCCATGGGGTACAGGGTCAAGACTGATTTGCATGTGGCTGGGTCCAAACTGGGGTGACATTGTGAGCAAAAGAACAATGGATTCAACCGAGATCTGTGACTGGGGGTGAGTGTTTTTAAAAGTTTCAACACTCCGTCCATTATCATTTTGTGTCGCAAAAGCTGCTTAAGTGGGAAAGGTTTGCCCAGATGTGGTTCCCGTGCTCACACTGCCACTGGATTCAAGCTAGCCTGGGTGACGAAGGGTGATACACTGAAACCGGTCCCAGGATGCTTGTTACCGGTCCAGGGAAGACCTGGCCTGGTAGTTCAGACTGGGCTGTTCCCATGGGGAACAGGGTCAAGACTGATTCACATATTGCTGGGTCCAAATTGGGGTGGCATGGTAAGCAAAAGAAAAATTGATTAAACCCAGATCCGTGACTCCGCCAAACATCTTTTTGTGTTTTGCAAGGCTGTATACTTTTGGCGTCTTCACCTAGTTACATTTCTACCTTCAGACTTAGTCGCTTTTTTGAAACTTGGATTCTTCTAGACAGGCAGGCCACAGGTTGTAGCCAAACAGGGCTCCATAAGGCTGGATACCTTTCCCAGAAAGTCTCACTGAATCAGATTTGCTGCTGTGGAAACGCTCCAAGGAGGAGCAACCTGAATCTTTGGTCCAGTGGCAATGCACCTTCATTGGATCTGCTATGCTGGTTGGTCCTAGAACTCCGGTGGTCTTTGGAGCTATGAGAACTTGGGTTCTTAGGTGAAGGGGGTGAAACCTTACTCAAGCAACAGCCACAATCCCTGCCAGGGTGAACCAAAAAAAGTCATTATGTTAACCTGTGCTTGACTTTCTGGTAGCGTGCAACAAAAGCAGTCAGGCTTATGATAGAGGCAATGTGTAGAGTATTCATGAGACATTTAAATGGTGATAAAGTGAAAACACAACAAAGGAAAAATACCACACTAATTTAGAAAAAATATATATTTTAATAAATATTTTGGCTCCAAAACTGCAAAAAATAAATCAGTAGAATCAGAGTTATAATTTTTTACATTTTCAAGGGCATTTTTTAGCACGACTTCCATTGCTCCAAGACTGGAAGACCACCACTTAAAGGATCAGGACTCACTCAGGCTGGGTCCAGGCCCAGGTTCATAATAGTTGAAGTATTTTCTGTCCCTGAAGCCCTGATCAAAAGGCCAGCTGACTAGCCCTTGGAATCACTGTGGACGTTCTGGGCTTAAGCAGAGAAGCAGGTCTCAAGCAGCTGGATGGTTGTCTGAGGACATAGTGCAGGCTTCAGGCAGCAGGGAAGTCCTCATGGTGCAACAAGAAAGTTTTCTGAAATACACAGCTGGCCACAGACAGCAAGGCAGTCTTCTGAGTGTCCTCTGCAGGTCCAGAAGTGAACTAAAGAGTGGGTCTGAGGGCCTAATTGTATATCTGGTGCCAGATTTGAAACAAAAGAAATTTTTAGAGTCCCCCCCAACACAGATGGTGTTGTAATTTCATTCCTCCCTGCTGTAGTCCCAGGATCTCTGGGGGCTAATGTGAAGTTCTTTGTGGGACTGCTCATGCCCATAACGACACGCCCCAAGCAAATTGTCAATGCGTTTTGAACCTTCTATTGGTTTCGGGTTCTCCTCAGGACCCTGACTGGTTCAGTTCTGAAAAAAACTGCATTACCATTACAATGTTACCACATAAAATCTTGGTTCTACACCTTAACAACTATATAAATCTATTTCTGCATGAAGAAGTACTTTTCCAAAAAAGAGGGTCATTCAAAATTCTTTAATTTTCAATTTCTTTCATTTTTTTGTTGGATTATCTGAAGTTTCCATTCTTGCTCTACATAACAAAGAAATCCGCAACATATTGAGCACATCAGGTTGCGGGGTATAAAATCATCAAATGCTGTTATATACATATTGCTAGTACCTGATTTACATTCAGCAGTATTGATTTATGTACATCAGATTCAGCAATTCAAGTGGATATTAAAAGTCTTTCTTTGGAATGTCTTTTATTAAAAATATTACGTCTCTAATGGATGAGTTTTAATGTACATGCACCAATTCAAGTACGTCCCCTGCTAGTAACAAATAGCACCGCTACATCCCAAAACTTCTTGGGTTTATTCAGTATCACTAATACGCTCACTCCAGGTACACTTTCCAACAATGCCTTTACTTGTGCTCTCAGGCATCCATGCTAATCACCCACTTGCAGAAGCTGACAGTGGAAGGGATTCTGCCACTCCACCCATTTGGGTGAAGGGAGTCAGTGAATAGGATGGCTGAATGCTTGACACTCAGCTACTCATAAGGGTAGGGGGTAGCGTTAGTGCAGTTCTTGAACTCAACTCAGGCTCTCCCACAATTCACAAGTCTAACGTTCACATTGGAATCCTGTGAATTGTGTTGCACCAGTGAGGAGATTGACGTGAACACTTCAGACTCCTAAACCTTTTGATATCAGCTTTGTGCATCAGGTGCATTAAATGTATTTAGATGAGTATAGACAGGGCAATGATATGCATTTTGCTTTATAATTGGGTAATGTTAACGGAATCCATCCATGCTCTACCAATTCTATATTTTTTTGAAAACGTGTAATGATCAGTGCAATGATCAGAGTCAACATCTATTTAACAATGTTATTATGTCCATCATATGTTTTCCTCCCCATCCTCAGCAATTGCTTGCCATATTTGTAGTTCTAATGGATCCCAAAATTTAGCACCATGCGTACAATTGCTATGGACTGCATATGCCTATGTTGATAAATATTTTTTATCTGATTATGTGTATATTCTAGTTATATAAAGTTATTTAGAAAATATGTATCGCCACTATGTCATAACAATAAACTACACACATTTAGACCTGTTTCACTCATGTATATTTACTCATGGTTTAAATATGTATATGTATATGTATGTGCATATATGTGTGCATATGTGTGTGTATTCATGTGCATATGTATGTGTGTGTGTGTATATATATATATGTATATATATCTATATCTATATATATATATATATATATATATATCTATATCTATATAGATATAGATATATAAATATATATATATATATATATATATACGTATATATCCACAAGCGTCCTGCAACAGCTGACTGCTACCGCCTACTAGGTTGGTGCTCGGCTCCAGATGCAGGTTCCGTAAATATTCAACAATTCTCTTTCCACGCAAACTTGTGAAGGAGACGCCGGCACTCCGAACTCAATCCACAGTAATCACTTTATTTATGTACCGACTGTACAAACAAAAAACTATTAAGGCTTAGGGCAACGCGTTTCAACCTAATCGGTCTTCTTCATAGCCCGCCTTATTTCAAATTGAAAAAACAACCTACACCATCCCTTAACTTTATATCCTGTTGTTAATAAACATGAAAGAAATCCTTATTCAAAAACGTTTTAACTTTATTTTACACTCATCCCTCTCGAGTTATACTACAAATGATATTATAAACCCACTATTCTGTAATCCTTTTACTCCATTATTTCGCTTTATACATCTATATATATCTGTAGTTCATTCCTACTCATTTCATATTCATTTTATTCATAGTTCATTCCTACTCATTTCATATTCATTTTTAATGTTCAACTTCTTAATTTTACATTTCTTAATATCATTCATCATCTCTTGTCCATCATATAACATTCCATTTTTCTCCTTTCAACCCTAATTTAAACATTTTAGAATGGCCCCTGCCTTATATTCCTCTTCCCGAAGAGACACACTTTATTATCACCAACTGTATAATAATCACATATCAACAAAATAAATCAATATCCATACATGGATCCATAGGGCGGTGTATAATACATCATTGCGCACCTGGTCTACCTTGTCTTCCTCACATATGTCATATCATCCCACTTGTACATACAATTCTTCATCCTGGTTCAGCCCCCACGGGGCTCTGCTATTAAGTCTAATTATGTATTCAGATTCCATCTTCCTTAAAACACGTTCCCTGTCTCCTCCTCGTGGGGACAGCAAGACCCTGTTACTTCCAAAAAATAACATATTATCAACTTTCCCATCATGAACTTGCCTGCAATGTTGCGCTATCAGATAATTGGCATCATTATTCTTAATTGCCCACCAATGTTCCAATATACGTTTTTTGACCGGAAAAATCGTGCTACCCACATACCAAAGATTACATGGACATTTTCTAAGATAGTAAAATCCGAGTTGCAATTAATAAATTTAGCAATTGTTCTTTCTTCCCCCGTGGGTAATTTATAAGTTCTAAGGTTCATACTGTATTTACATGCCTTACACTTCATGCATCTGTAAAAACCTATCTCTTTCATGAATCCCAAATTCTCTTTCTTCATTGTGTAACTATGTACCAGTATATCCGGTAAGGTCTTACTCTTCCTGTACGTAATCCTTGGATATGGACTCATCATAGGGCCTATAACCCTATCTGTTTTGATAAGATGCCAATATTGTTTCACAATCTCCTTCACTGCCTTAGAGTTAACATTATACGTAGTTATACATCTTACCACGTCTTCCTTTTTTCGTTTTCTTGGAATCAGGATGCTTTCACGTTTAATATTTGCTACTTTCTTACAAGCTTCCTTAATAACCTTGCTGGGATAACCTCTATCTCTAAACCTGGCGATCATATTGTTTTGTTCTTTCTCGAAATTAATGTTTGTGCTACAATTCCTCCTGGCTTTCAGTAATTCCCCGTAGGGTATGCTCCACTTTAATTTGGAGGGATGGTCACTCCTAGCATGCAATATACTGTTACCCGCCGTGCTCTTCCCGTATAGACTTGTCAGAACTTTTTCTCCCTTATCGTAACCAAAACATCTAAAAATTCCATCACCTGTCTGTCTAACTTATATGTAAATTTCAAATTAAATTAATTTCTCTGTAACCAATTCAAAAATTCTAACAATATACTCTCAGGTCCATCTCAGATAATAAAGATGTCATCAGTAAATATTGTCCAAAAGATCAAATGTCTCATCCATTTCTCATTCTCTTCTGTCATCACATGCTGAGTTTCCCACCATCCCATGAACAAACATGCAAAACTTGGAGCAAAGCAACTCCCCATTGCTGTCCCTGTGATCTGCCTGAACCATTTGTCTTCATACAAAAAATGTTTATTTTCCAAGACAAATTTCAACATTTTCGATAACATTTTAGTATGTTCATACATCCTCAATGGTTTATCTCTGAAGAAATATTCACAAGCCTTGATCCCTAATTCATGTTCAATGCTTGTGTACAAGGACACCACATCAACAGTTACCATAATGTAGCTTTGTTTCCAAGGAATATTCTAGATTTTTGTGATAAAATCCATACTATCTCTGCAATATGATGCTAGGCTCAAAACATAAGGGCATAGGAAATGATCCAAATAGATCGATGTACTTTCCAAAAGACTATCTCTTGCCGATACTATTGGTCTCCCAGGCGGATTGTTCCTTTCTTTATAAATCTTAGGCAATATGTAAAAACATTGTGCAACTGGTTTCTTTACCATCAACAATTTTAATTCATCCCTGCTCAGTAGATATACTTATATGTTATTCTATGCTTAACATGTTCATAGGTCATTGCATAGCTCCTAGATAAGTTGTTATATTAGATACTTATGAATCCCTGCTCTCATTTTATATTATACTTTGTCTACCCATCACCATATGTCATGTCTCTATCAATCTATCCTCCATTCCCACTCTTACTCATCCATTACCATTCTACTACTTTCATCTCCTAAATAACCCTGCCTAAGCTCTTCCCTCCTCTTCCACATCTAACTCACACAAACCTCACTTTACTACCATGATCTTCCAAACATCTCTACTAAATTCTCCTTCATTTATTTCACCTTTAACTCACCCAAAACCCCTCCTGCTACTATGATCTCCCTAACCCTTTCCACAGACTCTTCCCTCCTCCATCCTCCCTTTACTCATCCCAAGCCTAAATCCTATTACCATAAACTCCCAATTAACACTTCTGGATTCGTCCCTCCTCCACCCCTCCATTACTCCAGTCAATCCAACTAACAAACTCACATATCCGCGGCTCAAATTAACTCAAAATAATACTAAAACTATACTCATATTTCCATAAACTATTCCACCACTAATTCCTTTTGGGTTCCGGATTAGCGTGCTACTCGCCGGAATGCGCTTTGACACCTCGTCAGGGGTAGTAAGCACTATATAAATACTCTTACTATTACTATTGCAATTGATGAAACAAAATATTACTACGAAGCAAGACTTGTGCCTTCCGCTATTACAAGTTGTTTTACAGTGCTGATTTGGTGTCAGGCAGCTACATGAGGCTACAAAACATTGGCAGTAATTGTTTAGTATGCAAATTATAATTTTGACTTTTAACCAAAAAATCAAAAGGACGTTACAAAATAAGAACAACATAAAAACACAACAATACCAAAAATAAACTACATTTCAATGTTTTTGAGAATAGTGCACACTTGAAAATAGGGCCAGAAAACAGTTTTCGCATAAGCAATGTAGGCATTAAAATCATGCCTCAAGTGCCCTTAGATCAGATGTTAGTTGTATATAAGACCTTTGGAATGGTGAAAATGGAAAGCATACACAGGGGAGTGCAGATTTACTATTCTAACTCTGCAACTACTTAGTTTTACGATATTGTGCGAGCTGATTTCTTGTGATACCACACCTAGACTACTGAGTGAATTAATCATTATGTGGTGTTCAGAAGTACAAAAAAATTAAAAATACAATAAAGAGCAAACACACAAAGGTCTATGTCTATATGCATGCCTGTATGTATATATTCATGTACAAATATTTCACCCATGCTGATTTCACCAAGTAAAACCTGCCTAAATTTATTGTGGGTGAAATTCCAGGGAAAAGAACAAAACATGGATATTTCAGCCCAGTACATCCAAAATCCACATGCTATGCCTCATTTTCATGTCTATGAGGGGAAATAGAAGATGTCTACCACACCAAATAAACACCTCACTCACAGCGTCAGTATTTAGTGGGTGCAGTATACATCCCATCCCAGCCTGCCACCCCATATATAGGGCTTCAGAGAGCTGTGTCTCTTAAAATACAAAAGAATTTTGCTTCGCCTTCTTTTCTGTTTTCATCTGTTTAGACAAATGGCCCAAACTAAAGGTAGTGAATGCATGTCTATTGGACTCCAGCTAACAGATTCATCTTCATAGTATCAAAAGAATCAAACACTTCAATTTTCTTAAGCTGCGAAAACATGCCTTAAAACAGATTTTTGTTGTTGGTATAATTGACCTCATGCTTATTAAGCACCTCTCACAAAACTACATTTCCAGGCTGTGAGCGCAATCTTTTAAGCAAAATCCGACTTTCTCACAAAATCGACTAGGTGGACTAGAGAGGAGCCCAGGGTCCTAGGTTCAAGGAATTTTCCAATTTTAGTTCTCCACCTCGAAATGCAGGGAAAGCTGTATGAAATTTTACTGAATAACAAAGAGAACAGCAAAAACAAAGGAACTCACGAAATCTATATTGCAAAAAAAACTCATAAAATTCAACAAACTAGAAGCAAGTATATTAACATCAGAGAAGTGAACTGAAGAGTTGACACATTATTTGTGGTTAGTTTACTAGATTTATCATATGATTAAAATATACTCGTATTAATGTGTAATTAATAGTTGTGAAATACCATTTGAGAGAAAGTAAGAAAGGGGGGGAATGATATGGAATATATTTTCAAATGACCATGGTGATTATAAATGTACCATTATACATGACGACTTGCACAGAGCTTTATAGATAGTACAAGTAATAGTCATAAATTTCAAAGTTGGAAGAGCTGTGGAAAGAAGAAAAATTAAGTAGCCTCGTTTCTGTGGCGCTCATACAAGCTAAAACAGCAGTTTCCAGGGCCCAGGCATCCCTTGAGGGCCCTGAAGCATTTGGGTGAGCCCTAGAACTTCCAGAACCGGTGTAACCATAGTAAATGTCACAGGAGAAGATCTGAACCTTTGGCAATAAGGGCATCTGAGCTACAATACTTGCCTGTGGAGTTGGCTACAAAGCAGAGCGACGAATGGCGGACGCAGCGTGATGAAGGACCTTCACTGAGTGAAGCTCTGGCACGTTTGCGGGACTCGGTGCTTCCAAAATCTAATATCTTTGCTGAATCCCCCACGAGGCAGTGAATTGTGTGCTGCTGTGGCAGACAGTTCATCCTGCCCAGAGTGGCGGCCCATGTGTGAAGTGAGCGGCGAAGGGAGACTGCGGCATACGTTCTTAAGGTGCATGGTGTTCTTGTTCTCTGCCTCACTGTCGTAGGTGGCAAAGGTAATTTTAAATAGCAGTGCATGTTACATGCAACACAGGTGTGGTTACGTATAAACATGATGACTGTGTTTAGTATTAGGCAGTATTAAATTTGAGCTGCCGGTTGCCAGTGAGTGGCCCATAACTCATCTCTTCCCAATGGCACTCTCTAATTTTCTTGCACGGGTAAAGTCTCAAGAAAAACACATACACCCAATTCCTGTTCTTTCCCGAGGACTCCTTGTGATGCCAGATCCTGCTACCATGATTAGCTAATATAGATGAAATATGCCTGGCTAGTGGACTGTTTGACTCTGTGGTTTAAAATAGGCATTAAGACCCACGGCTGAGGTTCGTTTTGGAGCCATGGATGTGCTGAGCACATGCAGACTTGAATGCGGCAGTATCAATAACCCACGCTGCAGAGCGGCAGGTGTATGTGTCTCCCGTGCTGTGCCCCAGCTGATGCCTTTCGAGTCCTCCTGGAGCCAGTGTTGAGTGAGATGAAAGGTGGTGATTGGCGCCTCCACTATCCCAATATCTGATCATAGAGGCCCTTGTCCTCATATTAAATACAGACCCCAGAACCACAACAATGAGTTTCATGCATCAATTATGTTACAGATGATTAACGAGCGAGTAGAAACCAGTGTAATAAGCACTGGAAGATGCCAATTTATCGGCGGCACTGCAAACATTTTATTCAGGCGTTTCAACTTTCTCTGCAACTTCTCCAGGTTTGCACTACAGTTCGCACAAACACAGGGCTCACTCAGTGTTTTCGTGAACGCATAACTCTAGGGTACCTCTTGTAATTTATCACCCTCAGTAAGATGAAAGGCTAAGCCCACCTCCTCTTTTAAAATGATGAAAGGCTGGGGAAGTTGAACTGACGATCTTTCTGATCATTTTGCTGTTTGATCACCACCTAATGATTATTAATTTGAGGAGATGAGACATTTTTCATCATAAGATTTTGTTCTAGGGCAAGAGACAGGCTGAAAAAGTGAAAAAATGTGAAAGAGCAGGAATCAAAATAGTGAAAAACTGTAAAAGGAGAGGTTGAAAAAGAACTTGTATGAGTAAAATAAAAGACAGAAAGTTTAGCTTGGTGAAAGAAAGAAGCGTGGACTATAAGCAAGAGAGACAGCCTTGGATTCAGCAGCTCCTAGAATCCCCCTCACATTGATCTCACTGAAGCCTCCAAGGAGCATAGCAATATTTTGGCCTGTTTCTTTTAAAAGAAAATTCTAGACATCTATTTAGCTTTTCCAGAAATCACCCCCCAGAATGACTGCCTTGCAGGCCAGGCCCAGGTTCTAAACTCCAGAGATCCTCTTAGATTTTCCGCCCCTTACGGAGGAATCAGTAACAAACTTGTTACACATTATAAAATCAGGATCTCCACTGGACCCTGCCCCTCCTCACATTTTGGCATTAAGTTCAGACATGATTGCCCCTACTCTGACTAAGGCCCTTAATGAGTCTTTAATAAAAAGACCTTATTCCGTCACATTGGAAACATGCTATCATTAAACTGCTACTTAAAAAGCCTCATCTAGATACAGCCCTATTGAATAACTATAGACCAATTTCTCTCTTGCCTTTAGCAGCTAAACTACTTGAAAAACATTTCAATAGACATCTGTCAGGTTTTCTTGAAGAACACAAGATCCTTCACCGTACTCAAATGGGCTTCAGACCCAAACATAGTACCGAGACTGCCCTTCTGCCAGTAGTCGAAGATGTTCGGCGACGTCTGGATCTAGGGGGCACTGCTGTTATTATTCAATTGGATCTAAGTGCTGCTTTTGACACCGTGGATCATAACATTGTGCTTCATGTAATTTTCCATGCAGGCATCAAGGGGTGTGCTTTGAAATGGGTCTCCTCCTTTTTGAGGGAAAGAACCTTTCAAGTTTTTGATCGCTCATTTTTTTCCAACAGTCTTCCTCTCAGCTGTGGCATGCCCCAGGGCTTCTCTCCCATCCCTACGTTGTTTAATATCTTTATGTTCCTCTGGCTGAGATTGTGGAACCTTACGGCTTGTCACTGGTTTCCTCTGCTGATAGACAGCTGGTCTTCTCATTTTCAACCATCTCTAAGACAGGTCAGCCCAACCTGACACCCTGTCTTCAAGCAGTAGCTAGATTGATGGCCAGCTATAAACTTAAGCTGAACAAAGAAAAAACTGAAGTCATGCTGGTGGGTAGTTATGGCCCACTCAGATCCCCTTCTCTGTTCCCTGATGGGTTGGAAGGCTTGCCTCCACCAAGATGCAACATAAAGTTCTTGGGTTTTTAGCTGGACTCCCACCTGACTATGGACTATCAATCTAAGAAGCTGGCAGCCATCTGTTTTAGTCTATAAAGACTTATTAGAAAAGTCTTTAAGATACTTCCTTTTCAAGCCAAAACACTAATCACTCAGGCTCTCATGATTTCACGCCTGAACTATGGAAATATCCTATATCTCAGTTCACCTCGACATATACCAAAAATACTTCAGGTGGTGCAGAATGCTGCAGCACGCCTACTTGTGAAGATTCTAAGACACCTGTCCGCAAAACCTGATTTAGTTTCCCTTCACTGGCTGCCTGTGGAACAACGGCTCAACTTCAAGGCCTTCTGCACTTCGCACAAAGTTCTGCATAATAAGGGTCCGACCTTCCTTAAACAGATTGCAATGCCCTACGGTCCTCAAAGTGCTCTTAGATCCTCGACGGCCTCCCTAATTAATGTTCCACGGATTGAGAAAGCAAGATGGGGAGGTCGACCTTTGGCATTTAGAGCTTCAAATCGCTGGAATTCCCTTCCCTTGGAGCTCCGCCAGGATATTCAAGAAATTGCCTTTCATAAGAATTTGAAGACCCTTCTGTTCACAGCATAAGTTGCCTTCTTGTCGTTCTGCTTCCGCTCTAGCACTGGGAGTCCTTCGGGCAGCCATGCGCTTTACAAACTCCTAAACTACACTAAACTAAACTAAACTAGTATTAATAGTTTGTAGGTGGTGGCGATCAGACCGCCAACAGGCTGGCAGAGAAGACTGCCAAATTATGACTTTGGTGGTATTCCCCACGGAATACAGCCAAAGCACCGCTAGCATCGCTAGTGCGTTCAGACCGCCAAGGACGAATGATGGCACCATCAGACCTATTACGAGGCTGCACACCACCAAGA
The DNA here is from genome assembly GCF_031143425.1 of Pleurodeles waltl. NCBI lineage: Eukaryota > Metazoa > Chordata > Amphibia > Caudata > Salamandridae > Pleurodeles > Pleurodeles waltl. Next base: position 271,396,205 of record NC_090438.1, read on the forward strand.
TTTCAGCTGCGGTCGCACCACCACAGAAACCCAGACTGAAACAAACTGTATAAAAGAAGACAGTCCCCTTCAGGAAGCCATACTTGTCCAGAGCCACCATGGAACCACATCCAGACGTCATCCCATGGCTCGTGCTCGCTGAAAGATTAGGGAATCTTTGCTGACAATAACAACCATAAGTACACACTCTTACGTGTTACTGATTTACATTGTTAGATTTTGTACACTTACATAACATGCCATAGGGAAGGGGGTACGAGGGCAACACTCACAGGTAATAGTGAATTGATACGCACACTCACAACCACAAATATAACCACACATACACAGCACACTCACTGTAGCTACCACACACACACACACACACACACTACACATCAAAAACACACACTGCATGCCAAAAACATACACTTACACACAGCAACACAGCACAGGCCTAGTCTCACACAATATCCTACAATATAACAACACAACACAACAACACTACAACTGCACAATTAGAAATGCTTTTGCTATCACCCACAATAGACACTACCTAGGGACACATCATACATAAAACACAATGTACAACAAACAGGTAACAAACACACACAATTACACAATCATAATTCTTACCAATCAAAACACACATCACACACAGTACATCGTACCTGTCATTCCGGGTACAATACATGAACACTCACACAGTCAAAGCATACAAAGCCACATACCACAACAACAAACAATGTCAACACAAACACCACACAGTACCATCACAACACATGTCTGCAACATACACATGCCCATCACACAACACACACCCTTTGCCTGGGGGACAAAAGCACTGCACACACTCTCACATACTGCCCAAACAATAACAAAACAGGAAGCACAAGCACCGCACACACTCAAACACTCGCACACAACCAATGTCAGTCAGGAACAACTTAAACTTAGGAAAGGAAAAACAGGACAAGATGTAACCAGTAAACCAACAACTGGTTGGTCTGAATATATTATTTTTACAAAACAAATAGAAAACTTCGAAGGCCATTGGCCAGTCCAATATAAAAACAAATGGGTGCGCTAAAGGCAGTATATGGTGCCCCAACTTGACTCCTGACTGCCATGTAAGCTCCACAGGTAGGAGCATCAAGGGAGCAGGCAGGCACCTCAGGGATGATATGGGTGATGTGGTGGGGGATTTGGTTTTAGGCTTGGGACGGGGGTTTGGGATTTTACTTATGGGGTGCATTGTTTCAGGCTCGGGGAAGTTTGCTCCTGCTTGGGAGTGGTAGACTTCTTAGCGGGAAGAGGCATGGTTACTTGCACGGGCTAGGGGAGGCCTTGGAGGTGGAAGGGATGGCCTTGGGGAGGAAAACAGAACATTTAGGGGTTTCACTGGGGAGAGGAGTAGGGGAAAGGGCAAACTCAGAAAAGAAGGATTTCTTACACACAGGTGGACAGTCTTAGCAAAAGGGTTTGAGTGTGGAGGGCGAGGCAGTGGTTGTAAGAGGTGTTGGTATGGCTGCCTTGGGTGCGTTCTTGTGGGAAGTATGCTTGAGGGTGGTGGGTGTCTGTTGGGTGGGTGAGTGAGGGAGTTTATGTGTCTTCGGCTGAGTGGGTAGAGGTGCTAGGGGATGCTGTGGTGGGTGCATGACTGTCTGTTGGGGTGGAGACTGCAGGTATGGTAGATGTGCTGCATTTAGGCGCGTCTGTGCTTGTGGTGTCTGCGGGTGTGGTGAAGGGTGGATGTCTGAGGGTCTGCTGGGGTGCTATCTGCAGGTAGGATAGGTGTAGTGGCTCGTTCTGTGAATGTTGGTGTGGTGTTTACAGGCTTGTCTATTTTGCTGTCTGTGATGCTGGGGTGGTGGGGGTGTCAGGGCAGGTTGTGGCTGTTGCTGTGTGTGCAGATGTATGTTGCTTGTGTGTATGCCGATGGTGTGTCCTGTGGTGCTGTGGTTGTCCGCGCTACGCTTGATGTTGATGTTGAGGTGGACACATGCCGATCTGTTTGTGTGCTTTGGCTGGGTCTGGGAAGGGGGTTTGGGATTAGGAGGAGGAAGGTGGCGGGGGGATGGGTAACAAAGGTTGACTGGCTTCCGTCAGTGTGGAGGCCAGAGCCTGATATGATCTTTGAAGGCCAGGAAGTGCATGGTGAATGCCCTCCAGGAACGCATTACTCAATTGTATCAAAGTTGCCAGTCCCTGGATGGCATTCACAATGGTTGACTGACCGACAGAGATAGACCTCAGGAGGTCATTAGCCTCCTCACTGAGGGCAGCAGAGCTAACAGGGCAGAGGTGCCTATGGTGAAGGAGACACCCACCCTCTTGGGTGAGTGGGCATGGCCTACTGGGTGGAGAGATACAGGGAGGGTTGTGATAGAAAGGAAAGTGGAGGACATAGATGGTGCTGGGGTGGTCCAAGATGGGTCTTTCACTGCCCGGGAAAGTCCACTGGAGAAGGATTCTGAGGATGATTAAGTGGATCCTGTCTCCCTGTTGGCACTTGCCTCGCCCTCAGGGTGTCGGTGTTCTCATGACTGGAAGTCCCATGGCCAGCAGCTTCCCCACTCCACTGTGTCCCGTCTCCTTCACCTGCCAATGCTGGAAATCAGAAAGTGAGGTAGAGTCATCACATTTTTTACATACCACTTACATCACACTGTACACATCAACATCATTACGTCTAGTTGTCCCCAGGTAGAACCAGTTGTGTGCCAACATCATGTCACAACAAGATACAATATACAGCCTTACATAAAAACCTTGTCACACACCAGATAAGCCACTTATCTCACACATACTAGAACATGATATCTTTGGAGCTATCACACTAACCATTCCGTGACAAGCTGACATGGCCACATGATACTGGGTCCCTATCCACAGCAACATAGTCAACCAATAACCATGCAACTAGTCAAATTAGCATGTACAAATTTTGGGATTGATGGAGTCAGAACATGTGTCACCAACACATGTACCAATAGTGATGTAGGAAAGGATAATACATACTTTGTGGACCATGTCATCTAAGTCATTGTCCTCCTGTAAACAAAGTATTACACACTTTAAGGGCCTATTTAGCCATGAACATTTACCCACACACAACCACAGGTAGTATAACAACTCTTTTAATACAATGGACACCTGTCATGTGTAGGGAGGTGACACATAGTTCAACATATCATACTACCATGCCATCAATAGCCCAATGACTGAGTGGCAACATCACCATCCACACATCAGACATTACTAGCCTTACATCTGTTTGTTTAAAAATAAGAGACACAAACCACATCTGAGGCTACCATGATAGAGACATGCACCTTGATGCATGCTAAATGCCTGAATGCATGTACCATTCCAACAACATGTGCATGTTAACTCCCACAACTGCACCACAATGTAGTCAGTGCACACATGATGTTGGCAAAACGCTGTTCTGATAGTAACTGTAAAGAAGAGGTTGTGGACTATTATTCATGCCTACAACACTATGGCTAAGAAAAAAGCTGTAAAGCCACTTCCCACCTGCAGAAAATAAACATGTCACTATTAACCATAGCTCTGATATCAATGTATGTGATCCCATAGGAGTCTAGCAATATCCCCTTGGTAACCTACATTTTGGATGTCCACTCAGGTGACACATTACAGAGGCCTATGTACATCCCTCACATACAAAAGGGTTCACTTTGTAACTGCTCAGATTAAGTTATGCTTTTGTGGCATATGAAATGTCAGGTGAATATTATAGCCTCACATGATGCTGTCACTCATCAGAAACTTTAAAAAAAAGTATGGATGACTTCAAGCTTGTCTGACTCGATTTTGCATAAAGACAAGGATCAAGGGACAATGTGATGGACAGAGGGCAGAAACCTGGACAACGTACCATCAAGGTATTGGGAGTATAGCCCTGCAGATGGGAAGGAACAGCTAGCAGGGTATGAAAAGCTGCATAGTGATGCACATATTACACAGTCACATGTGCATCATCATATGTTTCTCTACAGAGGGGACAACATAGGTGAGTACGTTGTTTCTAAACAAAATGGAATGTGCTCACCTATGTACCAATGTTGATGACAGTACATCTATGTGCTTCTTGGAGATTTTTAAACCCTTTGCAGTTACCACAGTGTCCCAGCTTAGATTATTTCACATCTTACACTAACCTGGTAAAGGGATGTGTTGAGTCTGTACTTAACCCCCATGTGGCAGCTGTGCTTCCCTCAAAAGCCCATCCAATCTGCGGGCCATTGGGGGGTCAAGGTCTGACAGACACCCTGTCCTCCTTGGGGGGACAACCCCTGCAGGGCCTCTGCAGCCTTCCGGTCCCAGTGTCTCTGGTCCTCCCACCGCTTTCGACAGTGGGTGCTTTGCTGGCTGTGGACCCCCAGTGTCTGCAATTTCTTGGTGATGGCACACCAGATCCCCTTCTTCTGATGGGCGTTGACCTGCATGGATGACACAGACAAGAAGAACATGTCCTGTCTACCTGCACCATAACAAAACAAACAGGGTGAAAATACAAGTAAGTGCAAGTAGCCTCACACAGACTTCCTTCAACAACCCCATCTGTGTGGAATGACCATCTGCAGTCAGGCCATGTGTGACGTTGAGACAGGCATACAACATGCATATCCAGCACCAGAGGTTAGCTTTACACATATGACTAGATCACAAGCATGTCTCCGAACATGGTATATCTGTCCAACTATTTTTCACATCACCTCCAAATATGATGTAATACAGTTTGTAGGTGGATCAGAGTATATACACCACACACTCCCTACTATGTAACAGGACTCAAAATCAATAGATGAACATGTGCACATGTCCATCTACCCACACCTATCACCTCAATCCTTCATTCAACCATATTTCCAGAACTCATCATACACTCAGCGATTCAAACATTGGTATTGCTATGAACTTACCTGCTCCTCTGGTGCACCATAGAGTTGTTCATACAGGGGTAGGACCTCCTCCACAAGCTTGTCCAGCTCATCAGGTGAGATTGCAGGGGCCCTATCACCTGTAGGTCATGGCATGATTGCTCCCAGAGGCAGTACACAGCAGCTCAGGTCATGGGAGTCTTGCTGGCAGCAGTGTCAGGAGTCAAGTGAGGGATGATGTTTGAGATGGTGGTCACTTCCACAAGGTACAGGACCGTCACCACTGGCAGACGTTGCCATTGGCCCAAGTCGGCCAAAGGCAGCAATGTGTTCCAATTGCATTGTCCACTGCAGTTGTATCCACCTACCTCCATTATGACACCCACTGGCGAAATTAGGTCACTTCCTAATGTTCAGTACAGTAGGTCAGTCAGCTGCCATTTTAAGACACATAGATGAATAATACGGCTTAGAATAGTGCAGCACTAACTGTGAACCGTATCTATGACATTGTGTTTACTGCTGCCTTTATGCATATGTGTAGGAATGTGCATGTATCATGTAGAGGATGTTTAATAGATGTATCCTGAGGTATGTACATGAAATAGTATTGTCAGCAGAGTAATGACAACCTGTAAATGGTATAGGTGTACTGAATATGTGCAACATATTAAGTAAGTTAAAGTTACTTTCACTTTCAGTGTCATGTTTCTCCATTCAAAGTACATGATAGGTGTTAGCGGAACTAAATGCAGTTATAAGCCAAATGTTGCTTAGGTACATGCTGACTGCAACCTTTTCACAGTTACATGTCTCAATAAGTAGCATTATATGCGACGTTGGTTTGATCATACTTATGCTGTACAGATTGTGACACACACATACATTCTGGTTTTCTCCCACATAGTTGTCCTGGCATGAGAAGAGCAAGACAACCTCCAGTGTACCGTCCACTAGCAGACCTGGAGACCATGGAGGATCGACATGTGATCCAAATCTACCACCTGGATAGGCAGACAATCATGGATCGCTGTTGTCAGCTGGAGCCAGATCTGATGCCTGCCATACGTAATCCCAATAGCATACCTCCCATTCTACAAATCAAGTCAGTGTTGCACTTCCTGGCCACTCGGTTCTTTCAACATACAGTGGCCCTAACTGCAGGGTTGTCTCTGCCTATGTTCAGTCTGGCCTTGAAGGCTGTACGGTCTGCATTGTTGAAACTCCTGGATAGCAAGATCAGATTGCCACAACATGAAGATTTGGCCCATGTAAAAGCTGATTTTTATGCTTTGTGACACATTCCACATGTGGTGGAAGCCATAGATGGTATCCATGTAGCCTTGGTTCCCCCTAATGCCAATAAACAGGTGTATAATGTTAGACCTGACAGCCTTAGGGTGGTAATCCCGCAACCTTTCGCCAGCCTCCCTCCACTTTACTGACACTGTTTTTGCTGGTTTTAGGACTTTGCGCACTGCTAACCAGTGCTAAAGTGCAGATGCTCTCGCCTATAAAGATGGCAACATTGGTTCATCCCCAATTGGTATATTTGATTGACTTATATGTCTCTAGTAAAGTGCACTACATGTGCCCAGGGCCTGTAAATTAAATGCTATTAGTTGGCCTGCAGTACTGATTGTGCCACCCACCTAAGTAGCCCCTTAACCGTGTCTCAAGCCTGCCATTGCAAGACCTGTGTGTGCAGTTTCACTGCCACTATAACTTGGCATTTAAAAGCACTTGCTAAACCTTAAACACCCCTTTTTCTACATATAAGTCACCCCCTAAGTTAGGCCCTCGGTAGGCCGTAGGGCAGGGTGCTAAAAGGCAGGGTAGGTAAAAGGCAGGACATGTACACATGTGTTTTATCTGTCCTGGTAGTGAAAAACTCCTAAATTTGTTTTACACTACTTTGAGGCCTGCTCCTTTCATAGACTAGCATTAGGTCTGCCCTCCTATACTTTTTGAATGGTATACTCTGAACTGAAAGGGGTAACTAGGTCATATTTTGTATCGTCAGAATGGTAATAGAAAATCCTGATCATTGGTGAGGTTAAATTTTATATTATTATTTTACAAATGCCACTTTTAGGAAGTGAGCAATTCTCTGCACTTAAAAAACATCTGTGTCTTATAGCCTGTCTCCAATCAACATCTGGGCTGGACTGGTTGACAGCTTCTTTGTGCATTTCACGCAGACAACCACAAACACAGGACATTCAGTCACACCTGCACTGATGTGCATATTGATGGGTCTTCCTGGGCTGGAAGTGTGGAAGGCCTGACACTTACATTTCAAAGGCTAGTGACCTGCCCACACAATGGCCTGCAAATCCCATACCGTGACCCAGGCAGACAGGCGTGTCCTGACAGGGGAACTTGTGCACTTCAAAACAACTCTTTGAAGTCTCTCCCACTTCAAAGGCATTTTTGAGTATATAAGCTGGGTCTTTGACCCCATACTTCTGGACCTGCACCTGAACTCTGTCAGAAGACCTGCCTGGCAGCCCACTGGACTCTCTGGACTGCTTTGGTGAGAAGGACGGCTGCCCTGCTGTGGCTCTGCTGCCTGCTGGCCTCTGACTGGGCTGGAAGAACTCTGCCTTCCCCCAAAAGTGCTCTCCAAGAGCCAGCTTGAGCTTGCCCTCCTGTTCTGAGGTCTCAGGAAGTACAAAGACCTCCAGTGCTAGCTTTGTGAAGTACACTGACTTCAGAAACTTCGGAACAACTTCATCAATGCTAGCGATGCTGCATCCTGCTCCCGCTCCGTGAACCTCGCTGCACGCAACAACCTCGACCTGCAATGAAAGTCTGACATTGCCGCAACTCCGCTGTTGTCACACGGGGTCATCGTGACCCTGTGTAGTTGACACATCACATCCCGACAGACCAAAACCAGAGACCCTGCCGGGTCACAAGGAATCAACACATCACAAACGATTACACATCATCTCCCCCTGTATCCAGACAGGACCGACACTGAACCCATATCTGCTTTGCAGCATGGAACTGACGCCTCTCTCCTCGGACACCATAAGGGACTGACACTGCCCCAACTCCAGTGACACCTCTTCTGGACTCCCTGGGATGTCCTTATTCTTCATTTTCAAAAGGTACTGTACCTGGGGGTTCATGTGACTTCGTGACCAACACTGGTGGTGTAAGATTATTGAGAAGGACTCCGTCAACGACGCTGTGATAGTGCCAGTTGGAGCTATTGTGCTTTCTAGGCCCGTTAGTTGGATGTAATCTTTAAAAAATCATAACTTTAAATAGGATTTTCATAATTTCAACAGTATTTCATTCAGATATCATCTGTTTTTCCAAACCTTTGTGGTGTATTTTTGTGGTGTTTTCACTGTGTTACTGTATGATTTATTGCATAAATAAATGAAGACTGACATGGATGGATGGCACGCCTGCAGGTACCTGACATGTGGTAAGTTGAAAGTTTCATGACTGGTGACACTAGTACTGATCTCTGTCTGTTTCATGTGGTCCGTTAATTTAAGAGTTATCGTATGGGTATGTGATAAGGCTTTATCTGATGATTCATTGAAGCAATATGTTTGCCTCCTGTGATAGTGGTAGACTGACTTGTCCCTATCTCCTGTGGTCTGTAGGTTGGTTGTGTATGACATCCATGCTGATACACTGAAGTTAGCAGCAGTACTTCTCTATGTGCCTTGGTATAATCTTTTTTTTGTTTTTCTCTGAATGTGTGTGGCGTTCTTGTTGCAAAGGACTGTAGGGTGTGAAGGGGTGTGTTATATAGTGCAGTTTATAGTTGTGTTGGGTGTGTCGATGTGTGTCAGGTGTGGGGTTTTCAAACTATCCAATGTGGTGTTGTGTTTAACAGATGTGACTGCCAACCGCTGCGGTTCACACCGCCAATAGTTTTCCATCATGGTAGAACCACTCTGGTGATTTGTGGATCATAATATGATCAGAGGTTTTTTGGTGGGCTGGCGGTTCTGGTGGTGGGGCTGCCTCTTTCCCACCCTACTGTATTCTGGCAGTTTTGGAAATTTGACTGGATTTTGGCAGACTTGTCCGTGTGACTCTTAATTTGGAAGGATCACTGCCAATATGATGGTGTTTTGGCAGCCGCCACCACGGCGGTCTTACCGTCAGACCACCAAACTCGTAATGAGGCCCTCAGTATCTGAATAGTAATTTTAGCAGCCTGTGCATTATAGCTATATTTTCAGTTTAGAAACTCTATGTGTTGGACACCACACAAAATAACAGGCCAGAAAAAGACAACTTTTCTCTTCTCTGGTGCTTGTGCTATAACTGCCGCTGTAATGGAAAAGACCTTGTGGAGATCAGTCTTAGAAGGAGGATGATAGAAGCAGCAGTTGCTTCTGTGGATGATTATGATAACTCCTTATTCAAATTCCACTGAATGTATATTATCCTTCATTCATGGAAACTTAGTAAGGATGAGTTGTCACAGAAAATATGCCCTAGTGGGCAGTTATACATAGTGTGGTCAAGCCAGTTTGTAATCCTAAATCTAAACTTGCTGGTATAATAGCAGAATGATTTATAAATGTTGATGGTTTCATATCACTGAGTACCATAATGTGTCCAGGGATTTACGTTTATAATATGTGATTGTTATATGGTTGTTTAAGGTGCCATTATTAATGACACTCCATCTCAGGGTTTTCCAGTATTGGTTCAAGATCTTTCTTATTTGATTTGTGTCCTCATTATATGTGTTGATAAATCTAGGATCCTCAGTTGTATCTCATGTATTGGACCTGATCTTCTGGCCATACAGCAGTGAATCCCTTGTTTTGTCTTTTATGCATAAAACTGTTTGTTTCAATACCAGTCAAGGGTAACCTTTATCTAACAACCTCTTGATGATGGCCTGTTCCTCTTCCCTGTATGCTTTCTTGGAACCACAGTTCATTTTGGCCCTCACTAACTCCTCATATTCCACTTTACATTTGTGGGGTGGTGGCTAGTAGCTTATAGTACTCTATTGGTGGCAGTTGTTTTCCTATAAAGCCTAGTCTGAAGTTTGTCAATGACTTTCACATGTATGTCACGGAATTCAATTTTGGAACATTGTAAATGACTTGTAAGATTCAAATTCAGCTGATTTTGATTTAGGTAATCCACAAATTCCTTGGCAAGTTGTTTAGAGCCTTGCCAGATAATGAACAGTTCATCAATGTACCTGATCCAGGCAACTATGAGTTGTGTGTATCTTTCATCATGTTGTTTCCAGACCACCTGCTCCTCCCATCCACCTATGAATTTATTTAAAAAGCTGTGGAAGAAGATGATGCTCATCACTGTCTCTGACGTTTGTGGATATTGCCCCTGTTAAAAAAGGAAAATGCCATGCTTAGGACAGAAATCCATTATTTCCAATTCCATAGTGTTTTGATCATACATATGCAATGGTCTGCTGCTGAAATAATGTTTGCAGGCACACAGACCACACTCTTGCTTGAATCAGGTGTACAGCGATGTAACATGAACTGTCATTAGTAAATATGAAGGATCCCAGTCAATATTTTCAATCTCTTTGATAAAGTCAGTACTATCTTGACAGTATGATGGTACACTGAGTACGAATGGCATTGTGAAATGATTCAGGTACGTGGCAGTGTTTTCAAGAGACTCCTTATGGAGTCTACAACTAGTCTTGGGGGGCATTTGTGTGTATTTTTGGCAACAGATAAATCACCGGTGTTACTGGTTTGTTTGTTTTTAATTTTTCAAAATCAATCAGGCCCTTTCCCTCCAATTGCTAAGAAAATCATGATATTGATATATGGAATCCCTACAGACCAGGATGCTAATTTGCTCATAACACCCAAATGTTACTAGATTGGCTATATGCCTCTTGTCATATTCTGTGATTTCCCAGAGAACTATGGCCCACATTACGTCCCTGGCGGTTGGCAGTATTTTGGAGAAAGGTACTGCCAACAGGCTGCCGGTACCTTTCCCCAAAATATGACATTGGCCGTTTGGCTCAAGCCAAACCGCTAGTGTACCACTCCATCTGCCAGGGCGCTAACAGCCGCCAGGCTGGAGACTTCGGTCTCCAGCAAGGCAGCCGTCACTGTCCCACCTGAGGGATTATGACCCCGCCTACCGTCATGGTTTTAGTGGCAATCTTACTGCCATGAAAACCATGGCAGTAGGTGCTATCACTGCCAGGGAATTCCTTCCCTGACACTGATAGGGGTTTCCCTCCTCCCCCTCCCCAGAGTGATCTCCCACCCTGCCCCGACCCTCGACATACACACACATTCACGCACCAACATACACATGCATACACACACTCATACCCACATTCACCCACGCATGCACACATTCATTCACACACACATCAACACACACTGACATACATTCTAGCACACACGCATTCACACCACACAACATACATGCACACTCATACCCATTCATGCACACACACATTCCACACGCCTCACACCCTCATGCACGCATACAGACACATACAGCCACAGCCACACACACACACACACACAACACCCCCACGCCTCCCCCCTGTTGGAGCACCCTACTTACCTGCTTGCAGGGGGTCCTCCAGGTAGGAGACGGGATGCGGCGCTGCTGCCAGCAGCAGCGTCCGCCAGCAGAACATCGCCAGGCCGTATCATGGATCATGATACGGCCTACGGCGGTCTACTGGCATGGCGCTGCTGCTGGTAGCAGCGCCACCTTACTGCCATCCACCACCATGACCTTAGCCAGGATTCCGCCAGCTTTCTGGCGGAATTCCGGCTACGGTGATAATATGGCAGACAGTAGGTAGCCGCGGTGATTGTGTTTTGGTGCCGTTGCCGCAGGAGTAGGCATTCATTACATCCAATGTCTTAATGTGGGCCTATATTTCCATCTTTATCTCAAGGCTTTATTACTATTTGGTGATCCTCCTTTAACTGTTTAATAGCACTTCTTTGTGACCACCTAAGATTGCTAGGAGTTCTGACTTCATGAGTAGCTCTCTGCTTGATGTCTTTAATAACCATATCATGGAAAACATCAATGTTATCCCTTAGAGAGGGAGAGGTTGTGCTTGGACTTGGGTCTAAAGCCATCCTGGCTACTTCTCTCAGTCTCTAACCCCATGTCTATTAGGATGTCCCCTACTTCACCCTGCACCTCATCCCCAGGTTTTTAAGAGTATAGAGGTCCACCAATGTGTCAATGTCACTAATGGATAGTTTTGAATCCTTAGAGTGGGGGCCTCCATGAATGACTCGATAAGCTTTTTTGTAATGCATGAATAATTTAATCAATATAAATTTCTGTATAAAACATAATAGGTCAATCCTTAAAGTGCTACAGTCCATGATAATATCTGGACAAAAAGAATGGCCATTTTCTAAAGAGATTTCTCAGCATCAGTCAATATAGCGCTAGAAACATTAAAAACAGCATGTTTTTCTCACCCCATGGCTCATTCATAGCTGCTTCTGTCCTTGAGCCAATATGTTCCCATGTGGCATGGCAGTCTTGTCAGTGACATCCTTTATATAAATAGATTTTATAAAGATTATTGCCAAATACTCACATAAATAAATTCATAATTAATTAAAAAATAATAATAATTTAATTTGTATAACAAATATTTACATAACAAATAACCAATTTGAAAGATTACATAATTATCATTGGAATAATTAATTAACATTAACATTAGTTTTTAGAAGAAAAACACTAATATAATTTGAATAACTTACCATCCTTTTCCCATACAAACCCAACAACCTGCAACTAAACTATGAAAGAGTAATTACTATCTAAAAATGAAATATGCATTAAAAATCACAAAATACAGCTAAATAACAAATAATCAGTTAAGTACTTTGTATACCTAATCACCAATTGAACATTTAGTTGACATAAAAATAACTAAAAACTACAAATCAATAATTTATAATTTAACTAACTTCCCACGCTATTCTTCTTCGAAGCCAACAACCCGCTAATAAATTATAAATTACTAATTAAATATATTAAAAAACTAACTACACTAAACACATTTAAACAGTTATATAAAAAAATAATAACACCTAACATTTTTCTAAGTGAATTGCAAAACAATTTGAAATACACCTACAATAAAGTAAAGAATATTATGTGCAGTAATTTAAAAACAAAATTAAAGACATAAAATATTCTTACCTTCTATTTTCTGTTGTTCGATATTTTTTGTAGTGACAATACTTTAAACATGATATTTAAGTAGCATATTATTTTTGATTGGATATTTGCGTCGCTCACCATAATACTATGATGGAAATCATCCTACATGTGGCAGCTAATGATTGCATTGCTAAACATGTTGGGAAGTAAAAGTCAAAACATCTGCTTTGTCAAAAAATCTCACCTTCTTACAAAAAGATTGGGTCTATCTTAGATCAAAGTGGTGTCCTAGGCAATTCTTTGCCTTTGGCTCATCCAAAAAGGAGGAGTGACCACACTATTGGCATCCAATAACACATGTGAAGTTTTAAGAATAATCTCTGATATTGCAGGGTGCTCACTAACACTAAAATCAAATAGGGATCTGTAATATACATAGGGGGTCATTCCGACCCCGGCGGGCAGCGGGCACCGCCCGCCGGGCGGAGACCGCCAGAAGACCGCACCGCGGTCAAATGACCGCGGCGGTCATTCTCACTTTCCCGCTGGGCGGGCGGGCGACCGCCAAAAGGCCACCCGCCCGCCCAGCGGGAAAGCCCCAGCAATGATGAAGCCGGCTCCGAATGGAGCCGGCGGAGTTGCTGGTGTGCGACGGGTGCAGTGGCACCCGTCGCGATTTTCAGTGTCTGCTAGGCAGACACTAAAAATCATTATGGGGCCCTGTTAGGGGGCCCCTGCACTGCGCATGCCTGTAGCATGGGCAGTGCAGGTGCCCCCAGGGGCCCCACGACACCCGTTCCCGCCATCCTGTTCCTGGCGGTTTTTACCGCCAGGACCAGGATGGCGGGAAGGGGGTCGGAATCCCCATGGCGGTGCTGCGAGCAGCGCCGCCATGGAGGATTCTTTGGGGCAGGGGTAAACCGGCGGGAAACCGCCGGTTGCCCTTTTCTGACCACGGCTTTACCGCCGCGGTCAGAATTGCCCATGAAGCACCGCCAGCCTGTTGGCGGTGCTTCCGCGGCACTCTGCCCTGGCGGTTTTCAAGGGACCTTCATCTGGTAATGGATGCCTTGAGGGATCGATCCTGAATGAGATCAGGTCAGACAGGTGTGATTTCTAAAGATGGAGGCGAGTGGCTGAACACTTTAAAACAAACTTATGTATGGTGAATGCAATATCCCACTTCCTATACTACTCTTTTTAATCAGCTACACATAAATGCTATGCAGGACTTGATCATCTTTGGTCAGAGATTCACTACCTCCCAGAGTAAAGCACTCAGATATAGCCCTCTCGAACCATGCCCCAGTATGAATAAGTATAGCACATCAAATTACTCCCTTACTATCTAGGTTGTGGTGATAAATAAGCTGTTTGGAATGGCCTAAAAAGCAGTACCTAGGAGCCAAATGATTTAAAAATCTGTTAGACTCAAAGCTGGTTGAATCTCTTCTAAGTCTAGAATTACAAATAACAGGATTATAAAATATGTACAAAGAATAGTAATCAGTATAGGGAAAGGTGCGGAAGACATTGTGACGCGAAGGGTTAGTTAGCTTGAACGGTGTAGATGAGCGTGATGCCTGCTGAAACCTGAAACAATGTGTAAAAGTCCACGATGTTGTTTTCAAGTTTGCTTTCCAACATTCCAGAGATAAAATTATTCACAGCTGCATGTGTAAGAAGCAGGATGTGTAGGAGAGAGACACGAAGGTCGCCCTAACACTGGGAAGGGGAGTACAGGAAAAAGACAAAACAATGGCTAGGGAACAGCAGAGCAGCCAAGGGACATGTGCTGACAAAATAGCTAGAAGATGCGAGAAAGGGATAGAATCCAAGCTTCAGGTTATTTAAGCACTGAAGCGTGGGTGAGGGGATTGAAGCTCGCAGATGGGGTTGTGAAAGCTGCCATTGCCAAGCCCACAGTGCTGCCTGAACGTCTTAATGTTAGCATGCTGCAGTAATTGAAATATGCGTTTCGTATACAGTTAATCAAAGCTTAAATCTGTCAATGAACTCTTTGCTTATATATAAATAGATTCTCTTTATTGCTGGTTTTCATTCTACTTCGTTGATGTGACAAATGCATACATTTGCCTGAAATTCTAGTAAAGCTAAATTGTGTTCATGATTGGCGTGTGGTCTTTCATTGAGCGCCCTTATTGACTTATATCGAACAGATCAGGTGTCACTCAGTCACCTGGATACGACAAATGCCCACCACCAAAATAGGGAGAACCATACGAGCGCTTAGGGCACAAGTAAGTACCTCCAATATGAAGTAGAATACACTTAGATTTGGGGGTAAAAGATATGAGAGACTCTTAGGTTGTAAATTGTGGGC
Organism: Pleurodeles waltl; assembly: GCF_031143425.1. Classification (NCBI taxonomy): domain Eukaryota; kingdom Metazoa; phylum Chordata; class Amphibia; order Caudata; family Salamandridae; genus Pleurodeles; species Pleurodeles waltl. The sequence continues at coordinate 271,411,586 of NC_090438.1, forward strand.
AAAAATAATGAGAGGCAGAATTTAAGATGTTAAAGTCTCACCTGTTGCACTACAAAGACAGAATAGAGGTATAGGCTGAGTCTTTAATTTACATTACAAAGACTTTTGAGCAACAGATCTTGACTAGTTTGGGATGAATCATATTTAGAGAATTCCTGCTTGCCTACATTGATGACTGAATAGGCCAAATATTTAGATTGGTCGATCTGTGCATATGAGGGCATTTCTAACACAATCATCCTAAGGACTGGCAAAGCCATTGGCCCAACTTGTGGTTACTGAAATCGATTTTTTTTTAATCTGCTGGAAGTGAATGTAAAAAAATGGACAATTCTGCCATTCCTGCTGGTTTTGCATCAGTCTTTCACAGGTTCAAAAAGAGGGAATGCAGACAGGATGCCTTGCAGAACAGGAACTCATCTTGCCACACATTGAGGAATGCCTGGAACAAGAAATTGTTTTGCCATCCAGTGTCCAGTGCGGTCAGGAATCTGACAATGTACGTATATAATTGAGAACACAATTCCCATGTGAATGGGCTGACGGCTATCTGAAAAAAGCCAATGTAAAGATCACTCCCACAATCTTGCAGGCCATCCAGTCTAATTATACTCCATTCTTCACTAATGTACAGAAGCATTTGAACTCTTGGCATAACGGGGTAATGGATACTTTTATGGCATGGGAGGTTTGCTGAACCCAAAATGATGACACCTCCAGAAATGTTATTCCTGTGCCTGACTTTGACACTACCAGTTTCTCCTCTCATACTCACGAAATTTCAGAAAGTGATCACCTCATTTGTCTGGGCAGGGAAGAGACACAAGATATTGAAACAAAGGTTGGATTTTGGAACCAAAGAAGGATGGGCACACTACCCTGCATACTTTAATATTATGAAGTTCCCAAGCAAGATATGTGTTAGAATGGATGGAAACCACATCTAAAAAAAACAGGGGTCCTTTATAGACTAATGACCTCATTACGAGTTTGGTGGTCTTCAGACCACCAAACTCATGTTGGTGGTCGGACCGCAACACCCCTGGCGGTCCGACCACCAGATTACAATCTTAGTGTTTGGACCACTAGGAGACCATGTTGTGAGCTTTGCCGGGGCTCCCCTGCCAGAACCCTCAGAATGTGCAGACTCTGCACATTCTGAGGGTGCTCGAGTGCAATGGCTTTGGCCTATGCTCCTTTAAGGGAGCCAGGGCCATTGCCGCCACATTGATTCTGCCGGGCTGACCAGCAGAAACGTCATAATATGACATTTCTGCCAGTCAGCCAGGTAGAAACATCATAATACAACGGGGTGAGACCTCCACCTTGATGGTGGCCTCAGCCCAGCGGTTTTGACGGTCCGACGGTCCAACCACCAAAGTCATAATGAGGCCCTTAATCATTGGTTCCCAACCTTTTGACTCCTGAGGACCCCCACTGAATCATTACTGGAATCATTACTGGAAGACAAGGACCCCCAGTAAATGTTTACGAATTAACTTTCAAATATTAGAACAGTAACTCACAAACAATACACAAACAAGTACACACCAAACAAATACTCAAATTACTAAAGATATAATTATTTTATATTGAAAAAATTAACAAAAATCTAAAAATGTTAATGGGAAGATCGGCACTGAATCTTGGTGACCAACTTTTCAATGTTTGGTTTTATTTAGGAAAGTTGAATCCTCAGGTCAGCTTCTACATTTCCCAAGCCATTTCTGTTTTTATTTTTTAGGTACATAAGATCTGAGAAAGCTTTTTCACATAATTATGTGATGGGGAAAGGAAGTTAAACCATAAGGGCTTCTCATCTCTCCATAGCATCTCAGTCACAAGTAATTCATTTGTTTTATAGCACCTCTCATACCATTTTATGGTGTTGGAACACTTTAGAGGGGTCTACATGGTGTAGGATTCACACTGGTAAGCATTTTCTAAGTGTGCTTGGTCAGAAGAAGAATAAACTCTGGATTCAGAACACAGCATAATGGTTAGCGCTGACTTTAATAATAAGAATGCATTTCTACGCAAGCAAACCTTTTTTAGCAGCACAAGGAAAATGAAAGACTGGAAAAAAAACTTTGTAACTTGGGCCATGCATTTTGCATGCTGCTCTTTCATGACAGTTCATAGCTCACTGTACTAGATTACAATTGTAACTTATGAACTTCACAGTAACAAAAGAATATTGGTGACAAAAGCAATATCCCACTGAGCATTGCACATAAAATACTGCATGATACACGTTCTTTGCAGCAGGTATGTTAACCATCTGAGCTACCTCCGAGTCAAAACTGCCACTAAACAAAACTACCATCTCTCTCCAGCAGGTATATTAATCACTACAGTTATCTTGACAGTTTTATTTTTGCCCGAAATCTGCTAGATGTACAAAGAATTTTGCAGTGCTTTTAAACTGCTGCACAAAAGAAGTAATAAATATAAAAACATGCATGTGTTTATCAAAGGCCCCAGCTGAAGAAGTGCCTTCTTCTCTGCCCATACATGCCGACCCCCTGGGAATGTTTCACGGACCCCTGGGGATTCGCAAGCCACAGGCTGTAAACCGCTGCCCTAAATCATAGTAGGGACACATATGTAGAATGTTCCATGACTGAACAATCTCTTTCCCAGTTATTAGGTCTAAATGTGGCTATGTTGTGCATGAACTGCTTCTGTTCGCCTTCCCATCTCCCTTTACACCCACTACAGATGACCCTTGCTTTGCCCCAGCATTAAATGGAAGGCTGTTACTGACTGAAACCACAAAGGGTGCACTAGGATAGGAGAATTCTTTGAGGAAACAGGGATCACGTCTTTCAATACTATAAAGAAAGAATATGGAATTTTGAAATCCGATAGGTGAAGCTACTTCCAGATTAGCCATTAAGGGGCTTATTTAGGGTTTGGCTGAAAGCGTACTCCATCATAATGGTGAATGAGTACACTCTCTGCCAAACTCTCAGTCACACACCCAATTTTGTGTCAGGCGGATCAGTAGTAGGTTGACAACAGAGCCTGCTCCAGGTTTATCGAAGATCTACCCCTCCAAATGTAATACAGGCCATTAGAGGTAAGCTATCTGACAGACCACCCAATTTAGAGTTAGGGGTCAAATGGCTTTTTTTTCTGTCCCTCATTGCCAGATAAAATAAAAACAAATTAACTCCACACCATGGGAGAAATCCCACATTGAGAGTTTGTTGTTAAAATTTTTAAAACATTAGAAAAGTTTGACGGCTGGCCACCATATGTGATGGAGCTATCCGTCAAGCTTTTCCAACACTGAAAGGAACAACAGTAACAGCAGTTTCTGGCAGTGGATAGAGATGTCCGCTTGGTGGGAAACACTCAATTTAGTTTATGGGATGCGCATCAGGGCAACATAGTAAAGTACTTTGCTGCCCTGAAAGACAATAAACCAACCGCCAACCCCTAAATCAGGCCCTAGGTGTTACACACTTTGATAAAGCTATTAACATGCAGATTTGTCGAACTTTTTAAAACATGGTTATTTAAAAGAGAGTGGGCTAGGAAAATGATCTTAACACTATATAAATGTGAAAGACCAACAAATAATGAGAACAGTGTAGGTGGGAGAAGGAAATTGATGAGTTTTTTACTAAAAGAGGATGGGAGACTATGGGCCTTGTTATGAATGTGGCGGTCTTTAGACCACCACATTTGTGATAGCGGTCTGGACCACCGCCTATGTGGTGGTCCGACTGCCACATAACAACCCTGGTGGTCCGACTGCCAGTGAACCACCAGCTCTGCCAGGATCTTGGATCCCAGCAGTCTAGTGGTGGTGGAGATCCTAATCGGGCACTGCCCTCTGGATTAAGACCTTGTTCTCATTCTTGTGAACATTGTGAGGGTGCTGGTGCACCCTGCTGGCTACAGCATTGCCGCTGGCTCAATTACGAGCCGGAGACAATGCTGTAGCCTGTTTCCCACTAGGCTGGTGGGCGAAAAGCTAGGTTTCCGCCCACCAGCCTAACGAGAAACTCTTAATGGGTCCGGCAGGGAGGTAGTCAGTGTGGCGGCAACCTCCCCTTTGGAAGTTTGGTGGACAGTTTTCATCTAATCAGGCCCTATATTCCTAATATCAGCCTCTACATTGTGAAACACAACAGGAAACATGACAGGAAATGAAGCCTTGATGAAACTTCCACTTTATTGACACCATACTCCTGCTAAACTAGACTAATAGGGTCGCCATAGGAAAAATGATTGCTCGAGGGGGAACTTATGAGGGTGGAGAAATCGACTCTGACAAAAAAACAGATATGAGAATAATTTTAAGAATTTTGTGAAGTTGGGGCCAGATGAACAAAACACATGAACTGTAATTTCCAAATGGAGATTTTGACCCGCTGGGAATCACTGTCATCACAGGGATGGTGGCCTGTTTTGGTCAGCAAACCACTGTGTCTGTGATTTTAAATAAAGCTATTTTGAAGGCAGTCTGTTGTACTTGAACGGAAATGTGATGCATTTGGAAAAAAGAAAATGAAACACCTAAGTTTCATGTTTTAAGAGCAAGATGTGGTCATGGACCACTACCAGCTCCTTCAAAAAGATTTTTTTAACTTTCTCAAAGGGAAAGGGTCCCTTAGGGAACCCCACCCATTTACGTACGAATGGGTTACCACCTTATTTGAGTAAAATATTGATGTTTTTCTACCGGAATTCGGTCACAAGGCATTAATAAATACCACTAAGAATGAATGTTTGGAAGGTACACCCTAACGACACCCTTTCCAAGTACCGATTCAAAAACCCGAATTGCAAGTTACCAAATTTGTTTTTTGGACATGTAAAATGCTTTTTGCTGTTACAATTTGCCCTATTCTGTGAATGAGGCATTTACTACCTACAAGAAATTATTCTACATATGACTCTGGATAAAGAAACATTTATGAGTTATACAAAGCGTCGGTCAAAGGTGTCAGAAACCCTGCCGCAGGTATAGGACTTAGAGGGAATAAATGATCCTTATCTCTAATATATTGTGTCTCTGGATACCTAAAGCATGAAATGCAGTATAAGTTATCAATGCATGGGGAAGGGGCAAGTTGTCCATAGTTGATGTTTGACACCGATTTTTGGTTAACTCTTTTCTTCTCCTGCGAGCCGATGTTTGTTGGTAGTGTGTATTATGTGTCAGAAAATCAGTGAAAAAGACTGGACCTAAATGTAAAAGACGCAGTTTTCATGCAAATATGAATATGCCTTCCAGAATGAATCACTAAATGGCTCTTGGTGTTTAAGCCTAAACTATGTTACTTTCACTGAGACTTGTAAGGTCACTGTTGCTCGCCATTGTTCTATTTTTTGGTTTCCTTTAAGTTTTGAAAATTAAAGCAATAATTCCCTTCCATATCAGAATGGCGTGATTTCTGAAAAGGGTTAAATCTTCGTAAAGATCTGAGCTAACTCGATTTAAAAAGATTGAATATATAGGTCATAGGAACACGTACGCCTTCGCTAACTCCACTCTTTACTTCCCCTCATGCAGTGTCTTTAGTGTTATATCTGAGGCAGCTGGTTTCTCCAATGCTGGATGCAGCGAGCACTCAAATAGGAATATTTTGTAATAACAAAATATAAAATGTCGGTTTGAACATGAGAACTAATTTTGCCAGTGACTCACTTTGATGAATGGATCAAAATAGGGTAAGTCCTTAAGATCACTGAAATGAGCATTGATAAAGTATACTGAATTAACCCAAATAAAATATAATAACAAAATAATTTATTTGGGTTAATTCAGTATACTTTATGGTTTTAGTTTAGTCTTTGGTGGCCATTTGTTCTTCACCGGCGTGATGAATGTACACTCCTATATGGTGCACGAACATATAATGAATATAATAGAAGACAACTAAATAAATATCACTTGGGCACATTCTACTACCACACTGGGTGTGTGATGCAGTTGATAATTCAGAACTTAGATTGAACAATTAGTGACATTTTGATTTTTCTTCATTGATTCATTTATAGATTGGCTTTAATGGACGAGACCTCTCTGTATGTAAATTTTAACTAGTGACAATGAAAATATATGTGCCTTGAAGAACATGTGTGACCAGTTGGTCACTCCACACCGAAATGTAGGTCGGCACAGCTGCTGGTCAGGAGGTTGCCTTGATGCCCCTTGGTGTGGAATCAGATGTACACTTTGTATACAGCACATATAGTAAAGGAGGACATATTGAAGAAGAAGCAAATACATCATAACAAACTCTTGATGAATATTTTGGATGAAGATTTATATGTGGGACATTGAATGATAAATCGTTATACTTAATTAATTTATCTTATGAAATACTTTGTATTATGTGTAATAGTGCCCTCCCTAGTGGAACACTTTGACAACAATATCTACTAGGCCAACTGTTTATCTGTTTTTCATTGGTGAGGCTGAGTGATGCATGTGGGTATGAAAGATGGCTGAGAGAGAGTTTTCATATTATGTCCAGTTATTGTACTAATGTAAATACAGCAATTGGTAATCAATAATAAAATTGTGATATCAAGTTTGCATGTTTATTATTGTGTATATATGTATACATCCCATTGCTCAACGTTAACAATATCAATTTGAGGATTCCAGTTTTGGAACCTATATAGGAGGTGGGTGTTGTTTCTTCTTATATAGTTTTGTCCCTGTCCCGCTCCTTATCTTTTTTCAGGGTACCCTTTTTCCTTAATAGCAGGTGGCGGCCACCCTGTTGGGAGTTTGGCGGACGGAGCTTTCGATCTTCCAAACTCAGAATGACCCTTCAACTCTCCTTTATGCAGATGATACCCTCCTACTTGCTAAGACCAGGAGGGGTCTTCAGAATTTAGTACATAATTTTTGCAAAGTTGGCAAGGATTTTGGGATAGAGATAAATGTAATGAAAACCAAATTGATGATATACACTAGGAGGAGGAAAGTAAGTGCCAAGGTGACCTTGAACACTGAAACTTTAGAAAGGGTCTTTGAATTTGATTATTTAGGAATTAAATTAGTGGACTTGGGGAGCCCAAATTATGAACAGCTCTCATGCTTTCAGCTACAGAGGGGCCACAATAGTTAGAATGGCAAATAAAGTGCATTATTTCACAGTAAGCTCGCTATGGATATCTATAAAATGCAGGCAAGGGGAGCAGCCCTTTACGGGGTCGAGCTGTGGGGACACAGAAATGTAAAAGCTCTTGCCATCAAGGACAATAACTTTCTTAGGAACATCAAAGGGTTGGGGCGGGAGACGCCTTTGATTCTGCTTATACTCGATCTAGGAATACAATCAATATCACATGTGGTAGTTCTAAAAAACTCACATTGTTGGATTCACATATGGTGAACAAATGAACTGCACAACTATAAGGCTGGTCTTAGTGATATTTGAAGATGTCCGAGAGCGCTTGAAAAAATAGGATGGTTGAGGAACCTGAGGTCCACTTGGGTAATGTTAGATCTTGTCGAATTTTGGCCCACTCTTGCGTCCTTACCAACAAATGATGCATATATAACAAAGCGGAAATTTTGGGAGATGGTTTCTCTTCAAAATGCTCGGGCTGGTAACAGTGGCACACTGGTCAGTGATTTCCTCCAGTATAAGTGTGAACCTTCTAGAGAGCCCTTCCAGGATGTGATTAGGCCTGCTCGTGCATGTTCATGTATGTATGGTACGTTGCCTACAGATGTTTTCACTGCAGGTTGGAGTTCTATGAAAGTGGGAGATAAAAAGTGTAAACTTTGTCACTTGGCAAAGAATCAGCTGAGCATTTGCTTTTCTTTTGCCCTAGATATACTGCTCTTACAAAAGGATGCATAGTGCTCCTTTGTACAAAATGTAGCCATAACTGAGCCTGTATCTGCCTAGAGAATATGAAGGAGTGATCTCTCACTAAAGGTAGTTATAGCAGTATCCATATTTTTATATGCAGCTTGGACTATCAGACACAAAACACTTGTGGCATCAGTCTGAAGCTGTATTAAGTACTGTAACCTGTAGGTTATTTTATTGGACGATAACAATGCACTGCTTCCATGTGGAATATTGCTTATTAGAGATTTTAAAGTAGGTTTACATTAAAAATAATCGTTTGAGGATGTCTTTTACCTATGATAACTTGTTGTATTTTTAAATAGATTTTTATACAGTGAATTCATATTTATTTTACTGTGTGTGATGATGAAATGATTTATTTTGATCAATCAATGAACTTTGAAACTGTGACTAGCCATATCATGCTTAGACTGAGAGCGAGGAAGTCCATGCAGGGCTTCCAAGTGGGACTTGTGTGTGTGAATGCTTTAGTCATCTACTACAATTTTCTATTCCATTCATAGTTAGTGCCCCTCCAGACTCAGTGGAAGTAGGCTGCTAGCCGCACCTAAGAATTTTTGACTGACTATAAACTTGACAGAGTTATTTCAAACTGAGGACCTCATTTAGAATATATGGACAGAACACTCCATCACTAATGTGGGGGAGCAACTAGTTTGCCTAACCCTCAATCTGCACGCTCTACTTTTCTGATGACAGTGCCCCTGCTGTTCTGATGTTTGATGGACAAGCAGAGCAAGGCCCGCCAAAGTAAGGAAATCAGGCCACACACCCTATTTAGGGCATACCAGCAAATGTTTTTGTCTGTCCATCACTGTCAGGAAAAACCTGGCAGTATGAGGCAGAAAATAAAGTTAAATTGGAGAAAACTCTCGGTTGGGGCTATTTAGTTTGTGTTTTTCCAAAACAAACTGCTACTTTGGGAGTTTGCTTCAGAAAAATGTTTTGAAAAACAAATGTTTGGTGCACTGCTGCTTGAAAGATTGAGGTTGCACACCAAACCTGCAGTGCTTTCAGATGAACCACTATGATAGCGGTCTCTCTAAAGGCACGGAAAGCACTGCTGGGTCAGCTGTAACTTCTAAATATGGTGGATGGTGGTCCGTCAGACTAGTGGATGTAATGTCATCTGCCACCCTGATAGCCAGTTTCCGTTTGGAGTCCAGGAGGACATTTGCGTGCAAAATCTGAGAACAGCCTATCTGCCAAATGATCTTGTTTCTAGAAGCCAGAGTGCTCAGTACCTAAGTAGAACCTTTCTCCTGGCCCTGCCTAGGAGAAACCTTAACTGGGAAGAAAACTAGATTGTGCCAAACTTGGAGCTGATCAGAGAGAAACCTCATGAAAGATGAGTTTGGTGGACTTTGTCCAGAAGAAACCAAGACCAGTACTGGGAATTTTCTGAAAAAGGTACTTGCCCTGTTTTGGGACTCATGTCAACATTACTAAGATCACAAAGAATTTCAGCAATATGCATAATTGATGAATCCCGCCTTGACTGGATGTTCATCTGTGGCTCAACCTTCACAACCAACAAATTCAAGCCATTTTATTAATGCTGTCTTTTCTTCACATTTAGCAAGAATGAAATTACTTTTTTGAACGAGCTGCTTGACTTCTTTGAGCTAAAGCTGCTTCTGGCATATTTGAGCTGGCTCAATGCACACCTGACACCAAATGAAATTACTTTTTTGAACAAGCTGCTTGACTTCTTTGAGCTAAAGCTGTTTCTGACATATTTGAGCTGGCTCAATGCCCACCTGTCACCATTTCAGTTGGGCAAGGCAATGTGGTTTGAACTACTGATTTGTCAGGTCAAATCAGGTAGCATTGATGTAGTGGCATAAACCCAAAATGTGTACACTGCTTTTAAAATTGACCAAAGTATGGCCCTGATTAAGAGTCTGACCGCCACATCCTCTGTGGTACAACCACCACATTATGAGGATGGTGGTCAGACTGCCACAGACCTTAGCAACCGCCTGGATCTTTGACCCTGCAACAATGGCAGTGGGGAAAGCTGTGGCAGTCACAGTGGTGCCAATGCCAGTACCTTCGTGCTGATCATGACCTGCCTTTCTGATGAGCTTTTCATGGTGGGACCCTGCCACGAAAAGCTCTGTGGAAAGGCAGGGAAGGGGCCCAAAACAGGGCCCACGCGATTTTCTCCTTTGGGAATTGTAGCTGGGGGCACATGTTGTGCCCCCCATGCCTTCACTGTTGGGGCACACTGCTGCCATGCCATGTGCCATGTGCATGGCAACAGTCTGCCAGAGGTGCATTTGGCACTGCACTGTGGTAACATGTGCTTCAAGCATGCCAATGCAGTGAAACCCCTGCAGACACTACTGCCAGCCCAGCAGTAGTGTTGTAATACGGGGATTGGGAGGCTGCCGGTTTGGTAGTATCCTCCCGACCGCCAAATTGGTGGACCAGTGGTCAGACCGCCAACATCATAATCAGGCCCTGTGTCTGGTTCTGAGGTCATGTTAATGCATATTCTACCAAAATCCACTCTAACATCCTACATCCTAAAGGCTTCAACTTTATCCTACAAACTTTCAGACATCTCATTCACCGGGATCACAAAGCCCTCACTGGAACATTTTATTTCAGGCTCTTTGTTTTAGTTATTCATGCCAGTACAAGCAAGTTCTTTCAACTGTACTCAACAGGGAGCCAAACTAGCATTATAAATGTAGTGGTAACAAATTCTTATTATTCTAGGGCAATCACGTTTCTTGGAATGCAGCATTATTTATTTTTCTGCTTGACAAACAAAAAATAAAGCAGCAGCAATCAAGGCATGACACCAGCATACCCCTAGATATTGTTACATCATGAAAAATGACATAATTTAAACTACCCTGCTTTGTATGAGTGATAATATGACTCTCTAGATTTGATCACAGTTGATTACCAGCAATTTTACATGGGGTGAAAGGTGAATTTCTGCCTCCTTCAATGTCCAGGTGTCATGCATTACTACTAGGCTTTTGGCTCTGGATCTTGATCAACTAATAGCAGTGAAATATTCCTGGCATTAAATAGGTGTACTACATCCACCTACTAATAACCTCATAACTGCTGACAATAATTACATGCATTCAGCAAAATTACTGCTAAGAGACTAACCAATTGGTTCCATCCACATTGATCTGAAACTTTACTTCATGTTCCAACAAAAAAATCATGGCGAGGTGTCAGATCTGATATCTTTGGTGTGGTATTTCCCTAGTTGGTTTGCCTTCACTCCCCCCCTCTATTTTCTCTCTGTCCCTTGAACATGGTAAGATTGGACTACACCTAATTGGCACATTTAATTTCCTTATACACCCCTGGTAAATAGTACTATATGCGCCCACAGCCTGTAAATTAAATCTTTTTGGAGGGCTGTAGCACTCATTATGCCACTGATTTAAGTAATGCTACAAAACATGTTTCAGGCCTGCCACTGCACCCTGTAGTGCAGTTTTAGACTACAATTTTGACATGGCAAAAGAAAGCTTTTGCCAGGCCTAAAACTCCCTTTTTAATACGTATATGTTGTCCCTAAGGTAGGTCCTAATCACACTAAGGGCAGGTGCATGGTATTTAAAAGGTAGGACTTGTGTGTTTAAGTTTTACATGTCCTGAGTGAAAAACACCAAAGTAATTTTTCACTGTTGTAAGGCTATCTCTCCCATAGACTAAAACTCTGTTAGTGTATTACACTTAATAAGTGATAACTTCAGGTTGAGAACAGATAGTGAAATGTCCTTTCACTCGTTTGAATTGTAATGTAAAACCCACTTTAATAGTAAAGTCAGATTTTAAGTTACTATCTTGAAAATGCTGCTTTTAGAAAATCTGCATTTTTCTGCCTAAACAAAATGTGCCTTTCTGTCAGTGTCCAGGGTCACATGACTGTGAGTAGGTCTCCTATGATGTGTTCTGTATTCCTTCCAGACATGGAGACAAAAGGGCTGTGGACATGGGACAGGGTTTTCCTCTCCAAAGCAGGATGCCCTGGGGGAGTGTACTCAGCCATCCTCCGTTTCAAAGGGTATCCCATCTGTGATGCCAGCCATCTCAAATCTTCAGCGGTGATCTGCTCATTGCGTCCACTCCGAGTACCAGTGCCAACAGCAACAGCCCATGACGACAACCAATGTGAAGCTCCAGTGATGACTGTGTCTTTGCACCTGACAATGCAAAGTTGCAACAGAGGTTCCTTGCGCGGACTTGGATTTTGAGAAGATAAACTCTTTACAGGACAACCCTGGTCCTTGTATCCTACCCATGCTCCATTGCAGTTAGATTGAATGCTATTTTCACCTAAAACTTTAAACTACAGTTCCACCAATTGGAATTTAGTTGTTTTGCTATTATTTTAGTTATTATACTGTACTCTGTTTTCCCAAACAGATATGGATATTTTTATTGTGCTGTGTTTTCACTTACTGTTTGAGTGCTGCATAAATACTGTACAGATTGCCTCTAAGTAAAGCCTGGCTGTGTTTGTGTCAAGCTACCAGAGGCTTATGCACAGATTTATTTAGTGGCGTTTGTTTTTCACCCTAACAGGGATAATGTTTATTACTTGAGTACGGCTCTCACCCCACTCAACTAGTAATCCAGTGCCTTAAATTGGTTCCAGAGGTGGTGCCACTCAGTAATTTGTTTAAAGACAGAATCCTTTATAACATTCTTTCATCAGAATCATTTTTTAATTGTTTTTTATTTTTAATTGGCCATTTTTCTGGTTTTTCCTAAATTCAATTTTTTAACTTTCCTCTTCACCTGTGATTTTGCTAAAATGAAGTTGGAGCATAGCATCATTAACAGCTTCACGTTGGCAAAAAGGAAAGAGGGCTAACCTTGGGAGAGGGGACCACAAAAGTCATTGTAAGGAAATGCCTCCTTGGCATGGTTGCCCCCTGATTTTTTGCCTTGTGTTGATGCCAGTTATGATTGAACGTGTGCTGGACCCTGCTAACCAGGCCCCAGCACCAGTGTTCTTTCCCTTAACTGTACCTTTGTTCCCACAATTGGCACAGCCATGGCATCCAGAAAAGTCCCTTGTAAATGGTACCCCTGGTACCAAGGGCCCTGATGCCAGGGAAGGTCTCTAAGGGCTGCAGCATGTATTATGCCACCCTGGGGACCCCTCACTCAGCACATGCACACTGCCTCACAGCTTGTGTGCGCTGGTGGGGAGAAAATGATTAAGTCGACATGGCACTCCCCTCAGAGTGCCATGCCCACCTCACACTGCCTGTGGCATAGATAAGTCACCCCTCTAGCAGGCCTTACAGCCCTAAGGCAGGATGCACTATACCACAGGTGAGGGCATATGTGCATGAGCACTATGCCCCTACAGTGTCTAAGCAAAATCTAAGACATTGTAAGTGCAGGGTAGCCATAAAGAGTGTATGGTCTGGGCGTTTGTCAAACACAAACTCCACAGTTCATAATGGCTACACTGATATCTGGGAAGTTTGGTATCAAACATCTCAGCACAATAAATGCACACTGATGCCAGTGTGGGATTTATTGTAAAATGCACCCAGAGGACATCTTAGAGATGCCCCCTGAATACCAGTCCGACTCGCAGTGCTAGGCTGACCAGTTTCTGCCAGCCTGCCACAACCAGATGAGTTTATGGGGACAGTGCCTTTGTCCCTCTGTGGCCAGGACGAAAGCCTGGACTGGGTGGAGGTGCTTCTCACCTCCCCCTGTAGGAACTGTAACACCTGGCGGTGAGCCTCAAAGGCTCATGCCTTTTGTTACAGCTCCCCAAGGCATCCCAGCTAGTGGAGATGCCGATCCCACCGGGCACTGCCCCCACTTTTGGCGGCAAGGCAGGAGGAGATAAGTAGAAAAACAAGGAGGAGTCACCCACCAGTCTGGACCGTCCTAAGGTGCCCTGAGCTGACCCCTGCCTTTAGAAATCCTCCATCTTGATTTTGGAGGATTCCCCCAATAGGATTAGGGATGTGCCCCCCTCCCCTCAGGGAGGACGAACAAAGAGGGTGTTGCCACCCTCCAGGACTGTAGCCATTGGCTACTGCCCTCCTGACCTAAACACACTTCAGAACCCAGGAAAGTAGATTCCTGCTACCTACAACAACAAGAAGGACTGCTGACCTGAAAGTGCAGAGACGACGGAGACGACAACTGACTTGACCCCAGCCCTAGCAACCTGTCTCCAGACTCAAAGAACCTGCACAGTGACGCATCCGACAGGGACCAGCGACCTCTGAAGCCTCAGACGACGGCCCTGAACCTGAAGGACCAAGAAACTCCTGAGAACAGCGGCACTGTTCAAAAACATCAACAACTTTGCAACTTTCAAAGACTTCACTCTTCCCGCCGGAAGCGTGAGACTTCACACTCTGCACCCGATGCCCCCGGCTCGAGCTCCAGAGAACCAACACTGCAGGGAGGACTCCCAGGCGACTGTGACTTCATGAGTAACCTGAGACGACCCACCTGGACCCCCACAGCGACGCATACAGAGAGGATCCAGAGGCTCCCCCTGACCGCGACTGTCTGGAACAAAGAGCCCGACGCCTGGACCAAGCACTGCACCCGACGCCCCCTGGAACAGAAGGAACAGAACTTCAGAGCAGGAGTGACCATTAGGCGACTCTCTGCCTAGCCTAGTCAGTGGCTGGCCCGAGAAGCCCCCCTGTGCCCTGCCTGCACTGCTAGAGTGACCCCTGGGTCCCTCCATTGATTCCTATTGAAACCCAACGCTTGCTAAGTACACTGCACCCGGCCACCCCTGTGCCGCTCAGAGTGTGTTTTGTGTGCCTACTTGTGTCCCCCCCAGTGCTCTACAAAACCCCCATGGTCTGCCCTCCGAAGACGCAGGTACTTACCTGTTGGCAGACTGGCACCCCTGTTCTCCATAGGCGCCTATGTGTTTTGGGCCCTCCTTCACCCTCTGCACCTGACCGGCCCTGTGTTGCTGGTGTGGTGACTTTGGGGTTGCCTTGAACCCCCAATGGTGGGCTGCCTATGCCCAGGAATCTGAACTTGTAAGTGCTTTACTTATCTCAGAAACATAACCTTACTTACCTTCCCCAGGAACTGTTGATTTGTGCACTGTGTCCACTTTTAAAATAGCTTATTGCCATTTTAACTAATACTCTCTATGTTACTGCTCTAACTCAAAGTTCCTTACTTACCTGTGTGGAGTACCTTGCATTTTATGTATTTACTTCAAATCTTGAATCTTGTGGTTCTAAAATAAATTAAGAAAACATATTATTCTATATAAAAACTATTGGCCTGGTGTTAAATCTTTGAGTGTGTGTTCCTCATTTATTACCTGTGTGTGTACAACAAATGCTTAACACAACCCTCTGATAAGCCTACTGCTCGACCACACTACCACAAAATAGAGCATTAGAATTTTGCCACTATCTTACCTCTAAGGTGAACCCTTGGACTCTGCACACTATCTCTTACTTTGAGATAGTATATACAGAGCCAACTTCCTATAGTCATGTTTCAAATATTCCTTAGAGCATTTGAGAAAGTTTGTAGGTTGCAAGCTGCAACAAAAATGCAGGTGATTACCCTGAGTATGATGAGGTGAATGTAGAGGATAAGGAAGAGGAAGGAGATGGTAAATCCACAGATCGAGAGCTGCAACTAGAGGAGGAGGGATTCCTGCAAACAGGAGAAAGATCCTCTGCCAGGAGCCATGAATCTTCCTATAACTTGTCCTCTGGGGAACTGGAGGACAGGAGAGCTGAAAGAGAGCTCAGGCTGCAGCTATCCAAGCTAAAATTGGAAGCCCACAGAGAAGAGGCAACTGCACATAGGGTCTTGGGAGAGAGAAAACTGTCCCTGGAGGAAAGTAAGGCTGAGGCAGAGAAAGCTTTGGCAGAGACACAGTCTGAGAACTTTGGTTTAGGTTGGTAGTCACCTTTAGCACCACTATCAAGGATCCAGGACTTGGAGGCCATCACCTGGAAGGCAGGACTCACTTTAGGCACGTTCTGGGTGCAGGGTTCACATTGGTGGAGCTTTTTGCATTCCTGTAGCTCAGAACAGGATGCTAACCAAATAGTCATTTGAGTCACTCTTTTAGTCCTGGGTTCTAGCAGCAAGGCAGTCCTCCAGTGGCAGGGCAGACCTCTGAGTGTTCATGGCAGGCTTCCAGCAGCAGTACAGTCTTCTAAAGTACAAAGCAGGCCTCAAGCAGCAGGGCCGTCCTCTGAAGTACAGGCAGACCTTCTGAGTATCCCCGCAGGTCAAGGAGTGAAAAGACAAGTGGGTCTCATAGTTTTATTTTTACACCTGATGCCAGCTTTGAAATGAAGAAACTTCTGGAGTTTTCTTCCCACATATGGTTCTGGGTTTTCTTTCCTCCCTGCTCCGTTCCCAGGATGTCTGGGGTGAGAGAGGGCTAGTGTGAAGTCTTTTGTCAGTGCGCTGCAGCAGCTCCTTTGACATCTAGTCCCCTTTTATATCACTGTCTGGGAGGAACATACAGAGGCCAACTGCCATGCTGATCACACTCATTTGACCCAGGACAGATCCAGACATCTTTCCTTTCTCAGCAAGTACATCGGATTCTGATCTTTTCAGGCTGCTCCTCAGCTCTTCCAGCAGAAAGTGCTGACTCTAGGTAATATCCTCTCACATCTGGGAGACTGGCTGTTAGACAGATACCAGCTTTGACTACAGCAGCTTTTCAAGTATTCGGTGGAACATTCCCTTCTTTGGTCAGGACTTGGGACTGGAACAAAGTGGTGTGGTTTGTCCAGTCAGAAGATATGGATCCACTGACTCTTGCTTCAGAACCAGTCTGGATTGGCTTCCCATTCAAATGCCATTTCCAGGCATTCTCCAGATACAACTTATATGCAAAGTGATGTCTCTTGCAGCAGGTACCAATGAGGATCTGTCTTCCTGAAGTAGTAGTCAGAGAAAGACAAAATGACTGGCCTGCCTAGAAACATTCTCACTTTGAACAATACAAACTTCAGTCCCACCCCCCTCACCCCTGTTATTTACAAAATGCACTGCTCAGGAAGAAATAATCAGGATTCCTTTGCTAACAAAATCTTCATGGAATTTTCTTGAGTCAGACCTGTCACTATCCTCCTCACTTCAGTTTCTATCTCTATCCTCTAGGGACATGTAGGCAGTACACTTCTAGTGTCTTCATATCCTATCCACGCCCTACATATTGTGCAATGCTACAACCAGGGGCATAAAAAATGGATCTCACTGGCTTCAGTTCTTGTATCACACCCAAACAGAGAGTTTTACTACCATATGTTTGTCACATTCCCACTGTACAAGCAACTCACTTGACATCCATACATCTGACTTTTGAGGCCCTACAAACCTTCACACCTGGAAGAGGAGGTAGCACTTTACATATCACTCCATTACAAATTCATAATGACTTTGGCTTTGTGATGATATTTTCTTGCATTAACACTCTACTTACAAGGAAGGTGAAGCTTGAGTTTACTAATGTGCCTTGAAAAAGTATTTTAATAAGATGAAGCTTGAGTGATAAAACCGCAAAATAAACAAGTATCAACACTGACAAAGATTTGGACTGCTGCTTTTGGTACTTGAGGGTTTCTGTTATAAAATGTACACAAGAGCGGTCAATAAACCACACTCTTACACAGAGGAAAAGGTCTGCTCACACTACAAATCACAGAAGATGATATGGTCCCACCGCCGCTGTGCATGATACATCCAGGACAGGGACAGTATCCTACTGTCCACTATGGGGTAATGCTTGGCACACTTAACCAGGTTGCAGGACAGGCCCTAGACCTTACAAGGTTAGGGATTCGCCTAGAGCTCTAGAATTATTGAGGACTCGCTTGCTAACAAATTCCTCATTGAATTTCCTAAGTCAAGCCTGTCACTATCCTTTTCACGTAAGCGCCTGTCTCCACCTTCTAGGTACATATAGGCAATACACTTCCACTGTCTTGGAATGCTATCCTCCCCTACATATTGCACAATGCTACAACCAGGGGCATGAAAAATGCAGCCCATTGGCTTCAGTTCCTACATTAGCACACCCAAACAGAGTCTTACTGCTATATATGTGTCACATTCCCACCATACAAGAGCACTTGCTCAACATCCACACATCTGACTTTTGAGGCCTTACAAACGTTCATGCTTGGAAGAAAAGATAGAACTTTACATTTCACTCCATTATGAATTGATAATGACTTTGGCTTTGCAATGCCATTCTCTTGCATTGAAGCTCTACTAACAAGGAAGGTGAACCTTGAGTTTACTAATGTGCCGCAAGGAAGTCTATTAATAAGGTGAAACATTGGTTGGCTAGAGTGATAGAGCTACAAAATAAATAAGTATCAACACCAAAGAAGATTTGGACTGCTGCTTTTGGTGCTTGAGGGTTTCCGTTGTAAAATAAACACAAGTGTGATCAGCAGACCACACTCTTACTGACACAGAGGAAAGGGTCTGATCACACTACAAATCACAAAAGATGATACGGTCCCACCACTGCTTTTCATAATACACACAGGACAGGGACAGCTGCCTGCTGTCCACTATGTGAACATGCTTGGAAGACCTATTCAGGTCGCAGGACAGGTCCTATACCTTACAAGGTCAGGGATTGGTCTAGACTCTTTGCTTATTATACATTACAATGACCCCAGAGCCAAAACCCAGGATACCTGTGTCACTTGGAAATGGGCCTCAAGGTAGAGGAACATGCCTGTATACCATGTAAGAGACATTCCTACCCCAACACTGGAGGAAAATAATTAATTTTTGGGCACCTTTTTTAGAATCTTAGCGAGGGAGAGATTCCCCATGTTCGACATAAAGCTTGAGAGGTCTCCCAGATCCAAAGGGTTTCTTCTAAAGGGTTCAACCATGCCTGTTTATAAACTATTAAGGATAAAACTCCACAGTACTAAAGTGTTTTGTAATCTGCAAAGTCAATGAGGCCATATTAGGAATTAGGGGCCTGAATACGAGTTCGGTGGACATCTGCCAAACTTCTGATGGAAAGGCTGCCGCCATACTGGTTACCTCCCCACCAGGCCCATTTCAACTTTCCCACTGGGCTGATGGAAGGAAACCAAGGTTTCCTCCTATCAGACCAGCTGTGAAGTGGCAGCAGCATTGTTGTTGGCTTGTAATCGAGCCAGCAGCAATGCTTCTGTCTCAGAGTGCACCAGCACCCTCTCAATGCTCACTGTCTGCACAGTGAGCATTGACTGGGTGCTGGCAGGGAGACACCTCAGTTGCCCCACCGTGGCCCCCTGCACCTGTTCTCCGCCAGCCTTTTTATGGCAATGAAACCACCATGAAAAGGCTGGTGGAGAACCAGGTCATAATCAGCAGGGCGGCGCTGACTTCATCGCCACCCTGGCTCATTCCAACCTCTGCCACCATCAGCCCATTGAGATCAAAGATCCCGGCAGAGATGGTGGTAGGTTGGCGGGTCTGCCCGCCAACCTCATAATGTGACTGTCGGACCGCCACAACCGTGGCAGTCTGAATGCCACCGTGAACCGCCACACTTGTAATCAGGCCCTAGATCTTTTATCAGAAATGAGGGGCAGGGGTTCCGTGTGTTTTGAATAGTGTTAATGCTTTGCAAAATTCCTTTAAACTTTAGGGTTGATGTCCATGTAAAGAACAAAGCAGGAGCAGATGAGTGCCAGCCAGTTGGATAGTCTTTGGCATACCCAGTAACCTCAGCAGTGAAGGAACATCTTCCTTAACCATCAAAGTTCTCTAGGCAGATTTTATCCATCTTAGCAACAAAAAATTCCTTGATTGAACTAGCAAAGGTGAGGGAATTTCAATCAATCAACCAGCACTTCATGCAAACTTTTAAACAGCGCATCAGTGCAATTTCTTGTTTCTCATCTCTGGCATTAAAATAAAGAAATATAACAGATTCTATCTCATGCCTATGTGAGGTCTACCAAGTACACTAAGCTCCAAGTAATTGTTGGCTGATACATTTGTGTTAAATTGCTTTATGTACTTACTAAGATGCCACTGTATGTTAACGTTATTGATATCTTGAATACAAGGAGCATTTTAGTAGTGAATGGTTTGGTCACAGGAGAAAATCAATGCCTGGATGTACAGCGGTTATATTTTGTGGTGACATGATCCAAATTAATGTGTTCCTCTGTGCATGTGTTGGTCCTGGCACCTATTACTTGAGTCCAAGGGCTTCCGAGTAATCAGGGAAGGAGATAATGTCTGTATTCTCCTTCCGCTTTACATATTGTGCTACATTAGATTTAATAAAACCAAGCTTCAGACATTTTTTACTTATAAGCAGTAGGATTGGACATGAGCACACAATGTGCTCCAAGGATTCGCCCTTGTAACCACAGAGGCGACACATTTTATTCAATGCACCTCCAAATTGAGCAATTGTTATTGAGCAAAACATCAGATATTTACTTTTAAAAACTGGATTTAGAGTGTAAGGCAAATAACTCTGAAATAGGTCTGAGTATGTATGAGATGTATAATCAAAATGCTTGTGTGCCTGTAGGTGGGCCAAATCTGTCTGTCATAAATTGACCTTTAGGGTCTGCCTTATGAGACCTTTCTGGGACAACTGTGGAATTCTTTAGAAAAGGTAAATTATTCTGCCTTATGGGATTATTGATATCTGCAATGCTCAGGGTTAAAGAGGAGTCACCTGACAATTGCAGCTCACCATATATGTGATGTTTCAGCCAGTCTTCCCTAGTGTTGATACAGTTGCACACATTATGTACAGCTGTTACCATATGTTTCAAGATTTGTGAAGTTATCACAAACTCCAACTGAATTTTACAATGAGAAGTTGAAGAGCAAAGGCCAAGTAGTTACTTGATTTTATTGATAATTTCCATAGACTCTTTAGACATGACTGCAACCCAAAACCACATTTGGTAAAAAGGTAGCTTTTGTTATTTGGTGTAAATCCATTCAATAGTTTCTGAGATAATAAAGGAGACCCAAATTTAAATATTTTGGCAGAACTCATGGGGAGATCTGATTGGCTGTCAGCCCTTCAAGCACAAAGAGCAGGCAGCCATCTTGGGACCAATATATATGAGCACCCTATTGAAATGCATTTTAGTGAATGGCAGATTTTGAGGGTTACAAAAAGAACGCATAAAGGGTCATGACAGATTTTAGTTACCATATAAATCATTTGTTAATGGTGCAATACTGATGTTAGGAATTGTGGTGTGTTCTAAGGTGATTTTACGCTTTGAAAAGCCTATCTGCTGGGATTTCATGAATCGCGTTTAAGAGTTAATCTGCTTTCTCATGATTTTCCCATAGAGCTCATAGAAGGTGCTCCAGAAGGTCAAATTAGAGCATACTTTCTGTAAATTCACACTATGTTTCTCAGCCATACCAGAATTAAGTTTGACATTCTCAGTAAAACGTACTTCCAGCAGCCCGTCAGTTGATTCCCTTGTGTTCTACTGCAGCCTCCCAGAGTGTTCTAAAGAACAACAACAGCTCTAACAGTCTTACTGATGACAAAAGTGTGGCACACCTGAATCCATCTTTATTGAATCAAACTGGTAAAAATTAAAACATTTAATTTAGAAAGGAAGAAATTGAGGGGGTTCATTTTGACATAGAAGTTATTGTTAGTGCTGTAGAAAGAAAAATTAGGACATGTTTTAAGTGAGTTCTCAAATATTTGTTCCTCCTTTAGTTCATTCAAGCATTCAGCCATGCAGACTGAAACATGCACTTTCACCACCAGCATCAGACCACCAGTTTGCTTCCTGGTAAACAGCAGCTTTACTAGAGTATTCCAATGAGCAACTAGAGTGTTACCATTCTGAATTAATGCCAAAAGTGTGGCACATCTGAACGACATATTGATGGAATCGAAGTGGAAAATGGAAAGCATTTTCTACTGGGAATACTGCAGTAAATGAGAAAATTAGGGAGCTTCATACCAAATAAGTCTTCCAAGATGGCCACCAGAGAAAAAAGAGCCCAATGTAGTACAAATATCACCCAAATGTACCTAAAGTATGGCCTGATGACACAAGTGTGTGAAACACTTGGACCTTCATTGTGACATTGACGGTAAATTCCAAATACTGCTGCAGTGGGGGACTGCAACACAGTCCCCCACCAGAAGATGTCCTCAGTGATGACAGCAACTCTGGAGGTCTCAATCTGGATGAAGTCCCAGTCCATCTGGGACCACTGGTCAGTCGGCTACCACATCCCACAGCAGGTCCACCACAGGGCCTCCCCTCAGCCTCAAACACCACAGCAGGTAGCCAACGCCCCGAAACCTCTGTCCCCAGGACACGTCAATCAGTAGAGTGCCCACCTGAACAAGGACCCGAGTCGACACCACACAGGCATGACGATGAGGGTCCTGGTGTAAGTGGGAGTGGGCACACTGTCCAGGGGGCATATGCACAGGGCGCCAGGGACAGTTGGAGGACAGCTGTGCGCCAGGGGGAGGACAGGCCCAGGGAACCAACTGCCCAGGAGGCACTCACAAATGTCCTGGGGGCATACAAACAATCCGAGGACAGGATGGGTCAGGTGCTCAACATCATGCAGGAGAACAAGAGGCTGCAGGGGAAACACCACCAGAAGGCCATGCAGCAATTGCAATTCTTGAATACCACCATGGCCTCCATTGCTGAGTGACACGGCGAACATCATGCAGGAGTACACAGTACACCAGCAGGCCCCTACCACTAGCCAGTGTACTGACCAGCCCTCTACATCTGCTGCAGCTGCTAGTGGACAGGAGGCCCTGCCACAGGACCCACAAGCCACCATCGCCCCTTCCCCGGCAGAAGGTGAACCACCCCGCATACGTTCTCTGCGACCCAGACAGACACTAGAGACAGCTGCCAAGATCAAGACCACTGCCAGGAAATGAGCCCCTCCATAATGTCCCCCTTGTGTTCCACTGAGTCACCTTGTTCAATTTGGACTGCCATTGCTCCTCTTCCTATGGCCCCTTGGACACTGGACCTGTGCTACAAACGGACTGAACAACTACACTGGACTATTGCCAACCATCACCCCACTCTATAGCACTTTAGATTGAATATCTTATTTACACATAAATACCCTAGGACATAACTTGAGTAATAGTGCTTTATCAGAAAGAAATGTGCAATGTAATGAACTGGATTGAACTGCATGATCGTGTGCAAATGTGCTGTAATGTGTGAATCCATCAAAAAAATGTGAATCAGAAGTCTGTAGTCATCACATCAGTACACTGTTGTAACCACACCAACATCAGCAATAAGGGAAGGCATAGGTGACAGCCAATTGGGATGCAAAGGTAGTGACTGGCATAATACTACAGCCACACAGCACATTATTTATGTGGAGACCTGTATAGATCAACAGTCTTATCTGAGTGTCAATGGAAATACTGCTGTATGATATGTGTCCTGTTGTCCAAATCCTCCTCCTCTTCCTCCTCCTCACTGTCCTCAGTGTCCACTGCTGCCACAGGTGCATTGTCACCCCCCTCCTCCTGCAGATAGGGCACATGGCGTCTGAGGGCCAAATTGTGCAGCATGCAGCAGACCACCACAATCTGGCAGACCTTCTCAGGGGAGTAGCATAGGGATCCACCTGTCAAATGGAGGCACCTGAGCCTGGCTTTCAGGAGACCGAAGGTGTGTTCCACAAACCTCCTGGTACGCCCATGAGCATCATTGCACCGATTTTCAGCCCCTGTCCTTGGATTCCTGACAGGGGTCAACAACCTGAGTCACCTGGAAGAAGAGAGGGACACACATTAACCATGCACCATGGTAAGGGGTATGACTCCAGTAGGCATACACTGACATACATTGGATGGGGACTCAAGCTCACCTATTAGCTACACTCTGTGCTTCTGTAGTTGTGACATCACCTGTAGAACGCTGCTATTTCTCAAGACAAAGGCATCATGCACAGATCCAGGATACTTGGAAGTGACGTGGGAGATGTACTGGTCAGCAATGCACACCATCTGGGCATTGAAAGAGTGAAATATTTCCTATTACTGTACACCTGTTCATTTGCCCTGATCACATGTGGTATGTGTCCCATTGCGTAGACTCCAGCCTTCACAGTGGGCAAATCATCAACCTGAGGGAATGCAATGTAGCTACATATGTGTTTGAGCAAGGCAGCCTAAACCCTTCAAAGCACAATCGAGAACATTGGCTGTGACATTCCTGCAGCCAAGCCCACAGTCACCTAGAAAGAACCAGTCGGCAGGAAATGGAGCACTGACAGTACCTGCACATGAG
Organism: Pleurodeles waltl; assembly: GCF_031143425.1. Lineage (NCBI taxonomy): Eukaryota > Metazoa > Chordata > Amphibia > Caudata > Salamandridae > Pleurodeles > Pleurodeles waltl. The sequence goes on from NC_090438.1 coordinate 271,435,731, forward strand.
GGGGAATCACTGTGGTGCAAAAGATAGCAGGTAGAAGATCAGGCTCCAATTGTGCACGCAGCTCTGTGACTGTGGTCCTGTCCAGATGCTAGGTGAGTATGATGTGCCCGTCCTCCACTGTAGCCAAGTCCACAAGGGGTCTGTACACGGGTGCCTGCCTCCTCCTCCTATTCCTCTGCAGTGGTTGGTATCTAAGTGAGCCAGAAGTACAATGGGTGTGACAACAGGACCTATGGACACACAACATCAAAGCGCACAGATCATGTATGTATGTAGGACACTAGAATTGTCTAGGTGTGTACAGCCGACATTAATGATGCACATATGAATTCAATACATGAGTATTAGCAGTAGGAAATGGCAACCGCCTGTCCTGTATGCAGGGACAGGTGAAAGTGACCTCATTCCGCAGGTGTTAGGCCTCTCCCAGTAGCCCCCCCACCCAGTTGGTCATGATCGCTCATGCAGGAGTGTGGGCGTCTCCTTCACCCCAGGCACCTCAAGCCCTGCCCCAGTCAGCCCTGCTGCCCTCAGTGAGGAGGATATTGACCTCCTGAGATCCATCTCTGTAGGGCAGTCAACCATAGTGAATGCCATCCAGGGTCTGGCATCCCAGATGCAGCAATGCTTTCCTGGAAGGCATTCACTGTGCCTTGGTGACCCTACAGAGATTGTTTCAGGCACTGGCTCCTCTCTGATGGCAGCCAGTGCCCTTGTTTCTTCCATACCCCCTCTAACTACCTATTCTCAGTCCCTGTCTCCTCTCCCCAAACCCTCCCACACACACATTCTGAGAAGCATGCACCTAAAACAACAGACAGGACTTACACAGACAAGCACAGGCACCACACTTCACTCCTCAAGCACACACAAAGCCAACACACAGATGCACACAACAACAGCCACTGCCTCCACTCCCTCCTCCCTCACAGTCACATCAGCACTCACACCTGCATGCATTGCATCAACAGTCCCAAATCCTGCCACCTGTACAGCCTTGCCCACAGTCACCACAACAGACCAGCAGACATGCACCCCACACACCACGTGCGCAGTCACCATCACCACCTCATGCAACATACCCGTCTCACTTGCAGACACCACCACAACATCCATCTACACATCCTGTTTGTCCTCCCCACTCTGTCTCCCTCCTCCAAAGACATGCAAACGCTCCCACTCAGATCCCCAACAGCCATCCACATCACACATGCACACTGTCCATGCACCTGCACCCAAGTCCAGCATACCTCCTCCTCCAACAACCACTCCCTCTACCTCCACACCCATTCCTCCTCTCACAACCCACCCCATTGGACCTAAGAAGCTTTTTCTTTCCCGTCTTGACCTCTTCCCTCTCCCTCCCCCTTATCCTGCCGGTAAGAGAAAATTCCCACCCCCAACCCAGTACCTCAAGCTTCAAATTAACTCCTGTTCCTCCCCCTAAGAGTACTCCTGCCACTAAGTTGAAGAAGGGTGGCACTCTGGCCCCCAATGCCACTCCTCCAACCCAAGACAGAAGGGCAAGGACCCGCCCCATCCCAAACCCAAGCCCAAGGACCCCCCCTCAAGAAGAAACCATGATGCCCCTGCCCAGTGGTGTGACTGGGCTGTCAGGAGTCAAGTTGGGCCTTGGACTTTGCCCTGTGGCTAATGGCTGACACTGGACTGGCCAATGGCCCTTTGTATATAGTTGCCTCAGTTGTTGTGGGCACAGGTTCAGCGAAATACAGAGATTGGACCTAAGGTAGTGTCCTGACTTTCTTTACTTCTGGCTGATGTTGCTGTTGTTTACTCTGCAGATTGTTCTGGGGCTGTGGTGTGTATATAATGTGTGTTGTGTGTGTGTCACTCTCCCCTCCCTTCTGTGCTAGGCAGCTGGGCTCACCGTCATCTTCGTTGGCGTTGGTGCTCCTGGACGGCCATCGCGTGGTACAGCATCGGGAAGACTTTGGGGGTCATTACGACCCAGGCGGTTGACGGAGAAGTGGCGGTTTTACCGCTAATAGGCTGGCGGTAAAAAATGTGGAATTATGACCATGGCTGTTACCGCCATGGTCATCCGCCACTTCTCCGATCAGACCGCCAGGCCGGAGACGACTGCTGGGCTGGAGACTTGGGTCTCCAGCCTGGCGGCCGTCACAAGACCGCCGACGGTATCATGACCCGGCTTACCGCCATGGATTTCACGGGGTTTGGAACCGCCATGAAATCCATGGCGGTAAGCACTATCAGTGCCAGGGAATTCCTTCCCTGGCACTGATAGGGGTCTCTGCCTCCCCCCCGAGTCCATCCCCGACACCCCCACCCCACCCCTGAGTCCGTCCCCGACACCCCCCACCACCCTGCCACCCCCCAAAGGTGGCAGGACCCCCCTCCCCACCCCTACCCCCGACATCACAACACAGACACACACCGACACGCATGCAGGCACCACCAACACACATTCCCGCACACACACGAACAAACATGCCAACAGACACACACACAGTCATACACGCACACCCACATTCAGTCATACACGCACACATCCATACAGACATACATACAGAAAGACACGCACACATTTCCATTCACACTACACCCCCGCATGCATACACGCACTCACACACCCTCTCTACATACTCACACGCACACCCCCATGCACCCACACATCACACAACACCCACCCACCCACCTCCCCTAACGGACGATCAACTTACCTTGTCCGTTGATCTTCCGGGAGGGGACGGGATCCATGGGGGCTGCTCCGCCGCCACCACACTGTCAACAGAACACCGCCACGCCGAATCACAGACTGTGATTCGGTGGGCGGTGTTCTGTTGACGTGGCGGTGGAGGTGGAGCAACCTCCACTTCCCCACCGCCGCCAGTATGGCTGCTGGTGGCTCTCCATCCGGAAAAGGACGGAGAGCTGCCAGCAGTCATAATACGCCGAGCGGAAAACCGGTGGCGGTCTTCAGCACAGCAGTCCCTCAGCGGTCTTGTCAAAAGACCGCCGAGGTTGAAATGACCCCCTTTCTGTTTTGGTTCCATGGCGGTTCAATGTGTCCCTGGAGATGAGTGTCTCCTTTTATATGATGTGTTTCCACCACGCTTTTGGTGGCATTGCTAACGTCCCGGAAATCCTGGCGGTCTGCAATGTCATATTATGGTGGGCGGATCCTTGTCTTCTGCCTGCCTGGAGAGGCCTACCCCCATGTTCAGTGGATATACCGCACTGACAGTTGGGGTGGTACATTGGCTGTCTTTGGGAGGGATCACCACCGTGGTCATAATTTGGCAGTCATTACCGCCAGCCTGGTGACGGTACTACTGCCATCGCCTGCGTGGCGGTCAGCTGATTGCAAATGTCATAATGACCACCTTAATTTCTTTTATTTTTCTGCAGTTTCAATGGGTGCCGTCAGGCGTGCCAAACATTTGTAACACATAAAGAATGTTAGCAATTTAGTTGCTCATTAGAATACTGTAGGAAGGCAGAAGTCAAGGGCATAAACTCATTTAACTGAGGGCAGAGAGGAGGGGACAGAGGCAACCAGTTGACCATGCTGGGTTGGTGGAAGTGGCAGCACAACAGACCTTGGAGGGCAGGGGAGCAGGAGCAACATGCCAACCAGGCAGGACAAGCATGAAAGGCTGTGGCAATTCAACAGACCATTGAGGGTATAAAGATGAGGCAGTGGCAGTACAATCATATATGCCAACAGGCCCGATTAAGGCAAGAGACTGTATTTTATTTGTCTCCTATCTAAAATCTCTTTTTCAATGTAAGTCAATGGGGAAAATCAGTTCCTCAGGTTTGTTTTTCTCAAAATCTCCCATAAACCACTTTCAAAATGTTGAAAAGTATGGTACATTTGATCACAGAGACCAGAAGAAATGGACTAGGGACATGGACTCAGATAACAGCGGTCAGGAGAGAGATGGGGGGGTGCACCAAAAAGACCTTACAGGGCAGGTGTCAGGGGTTGCAGCAGCACGATACACCACACAGGGCAAGTGGGACGGGAGTGTAACAAAACAGATCATGGATAGCAATAAGGAGGGGACAGGGCCATACACATGGGCAACAGACACCAGAGGGGAAATAGGCAAGGGGCGGAAGATGACCATACCTGACAGACAGGAGGGACAGCTGCAGCACAATGGACAATGAAGTGCAGGAGGGATATTTACACTTCTAGCAAAATAATCTCTTACAAGAAATTATATACACATAATTGCATTGAAGATCCTTTTCCGACAAATCACAATTCATAAATATAACTTGTTGCTGATCATCTGTGAAAATTACAACCCCTTTCAATAACAACGAATCAGGTAAGGCAGGAGGGAGGGGATAGGGTCCTGCACATGGAAAATGTAGGGCAGGGGCCAAGGGGGTAGGGTAGGAGGAGCAAGCTGACCATGGAGGGCAAGCAGGATGCAAATTAGAAGCACAACACACCATGGAGGGCAACAGTGAGACTATAATTGCATACACCCAGACAATGGAGGGAAGGTGGAAGGGGGTTAGAGGCAGCAAGATGACCACAAAAGGCAGGTGGGAGGGGCTGTAGCAGCACAGAAGACCAGGCATGGGAAGCAGAGGGGTAGTGGCAGCACTATGCCCATGGTGGGCAAGAGGGAGGGGCCAGGGGCATGCACAAAGAGCCAATGAAGACAGGAGTGAGGAGTAGGGGCTAGACACAGACAAGAGAGGGCAGGGGAAGGGACTTCACAACAGACCACACAGGGCAGACAGTAGGAGCAGTTGCAGCACAACAGAGCATGGAGGGTCGAAGGGAGTGGCAGCAAAATGAACCTTGAGGGTAGGAGGGAGGATATATGGGCATGGAACTCGGACAGGCAGCATAGAGGTGGCAGGGATAGGGGCGGTCATCTGACCATGCTAGGCTGGTGTGAGGGACAGTGGCATGTCAACAGAACACTGAGAGTAGAGTAGATAGGAGGGGCAGTGGCAGGTCTATGGAACATGGTGGGCAAAATGGAGGGAACCGGGGTATGCACACAGACATTGGAGGACAGGGGCATGATAAGCACAGAGATTAAGCAGGAGGGTAATGATGGGGCATAGAACTGGGCAACGAAGGGCAGGAGCAGTAGGCAGGGATATCAAACTTAGTAGCAGCAAATTCGTCCAGGCAGTGCAGGAGGGAGGGGGCTGGTGCATGGACTTGGACAACAGACGGTAGGGAGGTGGTAGATTTGGCAGCAAGCTAACTGCTGAGGGCATGTGGGAAGGGCAGTGCCAGAAAAAACGCCACACTGGGCTGGAATGAGGGAGCAGGGGCATGAACTTGGACAATGGAGGAACGGAGCCAGGAGCAGCATTTGTGGGTAGGGGCAGGACAATGCCAAGCCCTTCTTCCAACCCCCCACCACCCTGCATTGTGATGGACATCTTATATAACATTAAAAAAAAAACTAGATATTCACTGAGAAAAAACAAAGGTAGCAGGGACATTATAGAAATAAAAACCTTAGAAATTCACTTAAAAACAAAGATTACAAGGACGTTATAGTTAGGTTCTGATTTTACGCTACAAAACCATAGAAATTCAGATTGTATAGTTATTTCAAGTAATTATAGCTTGTGCCCTAAGGTAAGAATAACTCACGCCTTCACATGCATTACTAATTACCGCAGATATTGCATCACTCATGACATCTTTTATGATATCATTGATAATATCACTGTAACATTTGCAGTAAAATTATTGATCAGAAAACTGTGCATGGTGGTGGTGCGAGTTATAGTTACCTTAGGGCACGAGTTATAGTTACTTGAGGTAACCATAACTAGAACTGTTAAAGTTATATGGCTTTGTGCATTTAAATTCATAACCAAACTATAATGTCTCTGTAACCTTTGCTTTTTCAGTGAATTTCTAGGTTTTTTTAAAGCACGCACACACATAAATATAACCGGTGCCGCACACAGCCAAAGGCCATGCGAGGTGGGGGTTGGCCGCAGGGCCTGCCCTGTGGCTTGGCTTGGCCGCCAACCTTCCTGCATGCACCCAAAACCAAGCTGCGCATGGCCTTTGCCGTGCACTGCATGAGGCTGGGTGCAGTGTTTTTTCCCTGGATGCGAGGATCGGATGAAAAAGAATAGCACAATTTTTTGCCCACAAGGGGTCCCAATTGGACCCCTCTATGTGTCCTTTGGAGTCAGGATACCTGTATCCTGCCCCCTTATGTGTTTTTGCACTATTATTTTCACACACCCTGCCAATGCAACAAATAAAATGGCTGGCTGCAATATTTCTGTCAGGTTGCGTCCAGCCAATCAGGGCCTTGCTTTTCCCCTCGGACCTGTGGATTCTCCCCCTCCCAATATATCTATATTTTTTAACATGAGATAACTCTGAATCTACCTGTTGGATTTACACCAAATCACAAAAAGCACAATACTAAAATCTAGCTTCCTGCCAAATCAGGTGTAATTCCGTTCAGTAGGTCGGGCTGTAGGTTTGTCTAAACACGCTATGGGAAAAGGAATGAGGAAAATGTGTTTTGTGACCCCCCTTTTGCTCGGCCCCTGCTTGACAGATCACCCTGAAACTTTCAAGACAGCAGTTGAACCAAATGTATGATGAGTTTTGTAAATTTTATGAAGAGCAGTCAAGCAGTGCCAAAGTTATTGGCAAAACAATAAACGTTCTTCCTATGAAAACTAGGTCCTAACTATAACTACCTTCTGAGGACGGCCAGTAGGTAATATATAGTTATCAAAAATGCATAATAACTTGATTTAGTTAATCTGCATGCATGACATATCTCTATTTGTAAGAAAGTATTAACAGGTACCAAATCTACTAAAGATGATTTGAGTCATTCAGCATTGTTCTAGTCCAAGATCTTGAACACTTGCAGACAAGAAGTACACATTACGTTCTTAAATGTATTCTGTTCTGCATTTCCTCACCCCCATCCGCAATGTGGAAAAGGAACTGTGCAAAATGTACAGTTTTTGACAATTTCTCCATCTCATGTTGGTTATATGACACTACATAAAGGTCAATAATATTGCCCTACAATAATATCGACCCATTACGATATCTAGCACTATGTTGCGAAACAAAGTGTATAGTTGTTATTCTCATAACCACCTCTGTTTTCTTTTAGCTTCCTTGCCCTAGATATAGTCATTAGCTCTTTAATGATGATGTCAAATTGTGTTATGTGATATAAACTATGCAATATTAGAGATATACCCTCAGATTGATTAAAAAAAAAAAAAAAAAAAAAACATGCACTCACTTTTCTTTGGGGTGCCCTGCTTATTAATCAGGTTCTTTGTCTTTCTGAAATCCTGAACTAGAGTTACATTTTTCAAAATAAGTTATAAAGGGACACTTGTGCGAAACAACTTTGCAGTTGGAAATAATCTGATTTAGAGTCTGAGGCCACAAAAGCATTTTAGAATGTACTAGACATGTTTAGGAACCAGTAAAATGTTACTGACTTCTAAAATGGGGTTAGAAATAAGTTACTTTTCATTATTTGGAAAGAGCTTGTTTAGGACATCCCTTCCAATTAGCAATTCCAACAGGTAGGTATCAATAGTTTGTGTTCCAGTTGCAAACCATTGAAAAGTTACCAGTAACTAAGTTTGGGTGGTAACATTGTTGCAAAAGTGAAAGGGCCACCTTTAAGCCCCTTCCATTTGTGAATTGTGGAAAAGGTTTCAAGGATGCAGGCAGTGGTCCACAGGACCACAGTCAACTCTAACTGACATTTTTTTTATAGATTTTTTTTTTAAAAGGCCCCATATCCGTAAAGGAAATTGGGCTGTTTTAAAAATGATGCTTAATCAAAAACAATCACATACAGGGTAATCTTTTGGCCATCATCCCTGTGATTGTCACCAATTGAAGTGAGCCACATATTGAGACCTACTTATAAATACTGATGAGATAGGTCAGATTCCAACCCACACTAATCAGTATTTTGTGAACCAACCTATTAGTACATAGGTCGGATCCCAAACTTTCTTGCTTCTTACATAAAGACTGGTTGCAAATTGCGATTACATTTTGCTATCAGTAAATTGATACACCTGGTCCTTCACATTTTATAGTTTTAAGTCCAAGTTTTCTCACTTACATTGGAGATTGAACATCATACATGCTTATAAAGCAGAAATGTATCCCCATAGGGAGTTCTTGGTGCTACTGAATCAAGTTGGGGGTAAAATGCGAACCGAAAAAGCAGCCAGCGTAGAAAAATGAAATAAAACAATTTTAGCAGAACCAAGACTAAGGTCCATGTGGCTGCTTTCTGCTTTAAGTGGCAAAGTAGGGAAATGATAGACTAAAATGCAGTCTGAGTAATTACCAGTGGCTGATATAAACGTAAGCATTACACCCATAAACTTTTATGTTTTTCTGGATTAGCTTAGCAGAAGAATATTCTTTACTTCAAGAGAATGTGTACTTTTTTCAGACAAGCCAGTGTCAACATTTATTATATGCAGAAGTCGGTCTCCAATGACAACCAGGTACATCATGGCGCCTGTTGTTTTTCACATTGCATCTGTGTCATTATTGAGCTGCTGGTACTCTTTACGACTCCAAAGTGTGATATTACTTGCAGGCTTTCAAATCACAACCTTCCCTATTTTTTTCTCAGTTTAAAATCAGCTTAGTTTTACATGCGATCAGGGTCTTCACACATATCTTTCATGATAAGTCCCAATCCTTAGAAGGACTCAGCTTTCCAGCTCTTGCCGTTCCCTGAAAGATTTAGTGCCTGATTTAGAGTTTGGCGGACAGGTTACTCCATCCCAAACGTGACTGATATCCCGTCCACCGTATTTTAATCTCCATAGGCTATACTGGGATCGTAATATGGTGGACAGGATATCTGTCATATTTGTGACAGAGTAAACCCCTCTGCCAAAATATAAATCAGGCCCTAAAACAGTAAACGTCACATGCCTTCATGCAAAAGTAAGGCTTCATGCTATCCCTCAACAGCAAGCTCTCTGGCCCTGGCATTTTAGCAAACATATTGGTTGAGCCGGTGTGATTGTGCTCAGAAAAAGCAACTTTAGCATTTATAGTCATATGTCGGTCTCCTTATTGTTCCTGTGTTAGTTTACAACTCCTCTCTCCATCATTTTACAAGAGGATATATTTGAGTCCTCAGATTAGAAGATAGGATTATTGTTCTGAGCAAATCACGCAGCGGGGCCTTGTACTTGTGTCCAGGACGCACTCCCCAGACCGTTGCAGCAGTGCCCCACCATGGTTGCTGCCGGCTGTCCTGAGCCTGGAAAGCTGTAGCTGAGCCAGATGGTGACATCTCACTTCACCCCTGCGAGCTACTGCCTATCTACTGGCCCGGCCTTGACACTGGCTGAAAGAGATATGACACCAGAGGCCAAGCAATGAATATCAGGACCTCTTAACATATACTGTTGGGCTTTCCTCCTCACATCGGTGACCCGCCCAGAGCCTCAGAGGGCCTGAACCAACGGCTTTCAGTAGTCTACAGGAGGTAATTGCAACCCAGCCTCCATCTTCAATGCCTGCCGTCTTCAGCGTGGGCAGCAAGGACCCCCAATTACCTCAGGGGACCCCTCTGGGGCAGACTGACATGGAAGATGTCCTGCCCCCAACCGGGGCGGATGATACTTGCTGGCTGGGCCGGCCGAACCTGGCCGAAACTGGGATGCAGCACCATCCATCAGGGCCCTCTTCGTATCTGTCCCCAGGCCCATATCTCCTGCAGCCCCTGCCCTGAGTGAGGCCAGTGACTAAGGGGCAACCAATAGCCAAGCAGGCGTGGATACCTGCCCCCACCCGTAGTGTTTGCCCTGCACAGTGTGACCTGCCATGCACCTTATTCTGCCCCTGGGGCTTAACTGATCTCGGACCACAATCAAGCCTCTATACACCTGACCTCTGCTCCCAGAGACTAGAGCCACCCATGACTAGAGGTAACTGAGTAACCTGTGCAAATGCTGAAGGGGGTCGGGGGAAACTGTTGTTAGGGGGCCTGGTTTGCCCTCCCCTTCCGGCCTTGCCCTCCAGCTTATGAGTGAGTAGGCAGCCTTGTACTGTCAGACACTTTATTAACCTCTTCACCATGCTATTTTACTACTTGAAGGTGGGCTGGACCAGATGACCCTCTCCCACTACAAGCATGGGCTTAGGGTGCAGGGATCTTCGCAAGATACTTCCCAGGATGAAGATGGGCTACTCAGTCTTTCCCTCCTCACACCAGAGCTTTATGTAGGTAGTAGACTCGGAGGGACACTGTGCCCAGCTCTGTCCCTGGACAGCCGGATTGAAGATGCCCCTGGCAAAAACACCGGCAGACCTACCAGCAGGCAACTTCTCTTCTCTGAAGCTCTCCTCCACCCCCACTCCTTGGCAACTGTAAGAGGAGAACTGGCAACAGGTCTGATTGAGACCCCAGCTGATTCAGCACAGGATTCCACCTCGGAACATATACTGCAGCAAATCAGGGCAGTGGGTCACCAAATGGAAGGAATAGACTCCAACATCTTCGCACTGACAGCTGAGACCAAATCCATTCGCTTGGATATCATGGGATTCCAGAATCGTATGATGGGTCTGGAACAATGTGTCACGGAGATGGAAGAGTGCCTCAACACACTCCAAGAATAGGAGGACTTCTTTGATCTAGAGGGCCTACGCCTTTTCTTAGATGGACTCTCGGCCCAGAACATGGATGTTGTCCCATTGGAAATGCCCACGGTACTAGATGACCACCCCCACACATCCCTTCTTCCCCCTGCCTCCCAGGGTGGGAAATTGCACGCAGACAGCGGGATATACCACAGAGGCAAGGACCATGAGTGAGCAACACGACCTACAGGAGATAGGGACCAGGTGCTCCAGGCAGTGGTGCACCTCACTCAGGACAGGGACAAATCTCAATCCCATCTGAAACCTACCCGGCTGCAAATTGAAACTGTGGCGACCTACTTATCCTGCTCACATTCACATCTTGATGCTAGAACACGAAAACTATGACCATTCCCCACCCAACAGCTGAGTACCCAGCTACATACTCATAAATCCTATTGTCAATGTGTGATGCGCATTGGTTTGGGTTGCTTCACATGTGGGGGAAGAGTCATGCCTTCTAGGGAAGTGAGTCACTTTGTCACTAGTCTCATGTGGCCCCGCAGCACCCCGCCCCCATCTGCCCCCACCACTAGGAAGTTGAGCTTATTATTGTTTGACACTGAATTGTTGAGCGTTACCGCATTATATGATACACGACTGTTCCACCACCGATATTGTTATACTTGTTTTATATGATGGTGATTCACACTGTTGCCATTCCTTGCACCCACATTCCCCCCACTCCCAGGGAGTCCACACTGAGCCCCGGGACAGCCACCAGAGGTACCTGAACTACCCCTGGTACCCTAGGTGATATAGAACCTGCCTTGCTTCCATCGCTATTCTTCCTTTTATCTCCTGTACTCCCCACCTGTCAGCCCTTACCAACCCCTGAGCCACACTAAGGTGTATATCTCCCTGCTAAGACTGGGACTGCAAGAGGTACCAAGACCTTCTGAGACCCCATGACCCACGGCCCTGTTGGCACTTAGAGGGTTCTTTTTTCTTTCCAATCTCTTCACCGGTGCTCCTGGCGCGTGTCCGTTGTCCGCATCCCTTCACCATCCCCGGTAAAAGCTCTACCTTCCAGAGGAGGTCTTTCCCGGCACACTAGATCTGCATGTTTAGACCCTCAGTCTACAGACTCAGGTCATTGAGCCCTTATTGGCTTAAGGCCATCTGTCTAGCCACTATTACCTGTCCTGCACTAACTCTCCCCGACAGCCACTCTCATTCACTTTATTTTATTTTGCCTTATTTTATCCCTCCCTTTGTGCGTCCCACGGCCCACCCTGGATCTGAAGGATTCCCTCCCCTGATGTTTGATGCAGCCTCTCCCCCCCTTCTTCTGTCTCTTATTTTCTCCACCTAGTGCCCTACATCTTCTCGCCTGAGTGTCCTCAGCCACTCCCCCTTGGGACGTAACTGCATCGACCACAGCCAAACTAACACATCATGACAATGGCTGGGCCATTGTCCTCTGCTCCTCGTCCTCTACACGTCCTCTCGTGGAATGTCAACAGGCTAATGCACTAAGTAAAATACAAAAGGTGCTCTCCTATTTACATTCAAAGAGAGCAGATGTGGCTCTATTACAGGAGACCCACCTCAATGTCCCTGAGTCTGACAAATTGCATCATGACTGGGTGGGGAAGGTGATCCACAGCAGCTGCCTGGCACAGCAGGATACAGGGGGAGGGACACCCAGGAAGTACGGGGTGGTGATCCTGATCTGTAACACATTACCCACTGTAGGAAAGTACCATCTTGCCTGGCATGTTACCCCCATTTTTCACTGTATATATGTTGTTTTAGTTGTATGTGTCACTGGGACCCTGGTAACCCAGGGCCCCAGTGCTCATAAGTGTGCCTGAATGTGTTACCTGTGTAGTGACTAACTGTCTCACTGAGGCTCTGCTAATCAGAACCTCAGTGGTTATGCTCTCTCATTTCTTTCCAAATTGTCACTGACAGGCTAGTGACCATTTTTACCAATTTACATTGGCTTACTGGAACACCCTTATAATTCCCTAGTATATGGTACTGAGGTACCCAGGGTATTGGGGTTCCAGGAGATCCCTATGGGCTGCAGCATTTCTTTTGCCACCCATAGGGAGCTCTGACAATTCTTACACAGGCCTGCCACTGCAGCCTGAGTGAAATAACGTCCACGTTATTTCACAGCCATTTTACACTGCACTTAAGTAACTTATAAGTCACCTATATGTCTAACCTTTACCTGGTAAAGGTTGGGTGCAAAGTTACTTAGTGTGAGGGCACCCTGGCACTAGCCAAGGTGCCCCCACATTGTTCAGAGACAATTCCCTGCACTTTGTGAGTGCGGGGACACCATTACACGCGTGCACTACATATAGGTCACTACCTATATGTAGCTTCACCATGGTAACTCCGAATATGGCCATGTAACATGTCTATGATCATGGAATTGCCCCCTCTATGCCATCCTGGCATTGTTGGTACAATTCCATGATCCCAGTGGTCTGTAGCACAGACCCTGGTACTGCCAAACTGCCCTTCCTGGGGTTTCACTGCAGCTGCTGCTGCTGCCAACCCCTCAGACAGGCAGCTGCCCTCCTGGGGTCCAGCCAGGCCTGGCCCAGGATGGCAGAACAAAGAACTTCCTCTGAGAGAGGGTGTGACACCCTCTCCCTTTGGAAAATGGTGTGAAGGCAGGGGAGGAGTAGCCTCCCCCAGCCTCTGGAAATGCTTTGTTGGGCACAGATGTGCCCAATTCTGCATAAGCCAGTCTACACCGGTTCAGGGACCCCTTAGCCCCTGCTCTGACGTGAAACTGGACAAAGGAAAGGGGAGTGACCACTCCCCTGACCTGCACCTCCCCTGGGAGGTGTCCAGAGCTCCTCCAGTGTGCTCCAGACCTCTGCCATCTTGGAAACAGAGGTGCTGCTGGCACACTGGACTGCTCTGAGTGGCCAGTGCCACCAGGTGACGTCAGAGACTCCTGCTGATAGGCTCCTTCAGGTGTTAGTAGCCTTTCCTCTCTCCTAGGTAGCCAAACCCTCTTTTCTGGCTATTTAGGGTCTCTGTCTCTGGGGAAACTTTAGATAACGAATGCATGAGCTCAGCCGAGTTCCTCTGCATCTCCCTCTTCACCTTCTGATAAGGAATCGACCGCTGACCGCGCTGGAAGCCTGCAAACCTGCAACATAGTAGCAAAGACGACTACTGCAACTCTGTAACGCTGATCCTGCCGCCTTCTCGACTGTTTTCCTGCTTGTGCATGCTGTGGGGGTAGTCTGCCTCCTCTCTGCACCAGAAGCTCCGAAGAAATCGCCCGTGGGTCGACGAAATCTTCCCCCTGCAACCGCAGGCACCAAAAAGCTGCATTACCGGTCCCTTGGGTCTCCTCTCAGCACGACGAGCGAGGTCTCTCGAATCCAGCGACGCTGTCCAAGTGACCCCCACAGTCCAGTGACTCTTCAGCCCAAGTTTGGTGGAGGTAAGTCCTTGCCTCACCTCGCTGGGCTGCATTGCTGGGAACCGCGACTTTGCAGCTGCTCCGGCCCCTGTGCACTTCCGGCAGAAATCCTTCGTGCACAGCCAAGCCTGGGTCCACGGCACTCTAACCTGCATTGCACGACTTTCTAAGTTGGTCTCCGGCGACGTGGGACTCCTTTGTGCAACTTCGGCGAGCACCGTTTCACGCATCCTCGTAGTGCCGGTTTCTGGCACTTCTCCGGGTGCTACCTGCTTCAGTTAGGGCTCTTTGTCTTGCTCGACGTCCCCTCTCTCTGCAGGTCCAATTTGCGACCTCCTGGTCCCTCCTGGGCCCCAGCAGCGTCCAAAAATACCAAACGCACGAGTTGCGTGTAGCAAGGCTTGTTGGCGTCCTTCTGGCGGGAAAACACTTCTGCACGACTCTCCAAGGCAAGAGGGATCCGTCCACCAAAGGGGAAGTCTCTAGCCCTTTTTGTTCCTGCAGAAACTGCAGCTTCTTCTGTCCAGTCGAAGCTTCTTTGCACCCGCAGCTGGCATTTCCTGGGCATCTGCCCATCTCCGACTTGCTTGTGACTTTTGGACTTGGTCCCCTTGTTCCACAGGTACCCTAGATTGGAAATCCACAGTTGTTGCATTGCTGGTTTGTGTCTTTCCTGCATTATTCCTCTAACACTACTCTTTTGTCCTTAGGGGAACTTTAGTGCACTTTGCACTCACTTTTCAGGGTCTTGGGGAGGGTTCTTTTGCTAACTCTCACTATTTTCTAATAGTCCCAGCGACCCTCTACAAGGTCACATAGGTTTGGGGTCCATTCGTGGTTCGCATTCCACTTTTGGAGTATATGGTTTGTGTTGCCCCTATCCCTATGTTTCCCCATTGCATCCTATTGTAACTATACATTGTTTGCACTGTTTTCTAAGACTATACTGCATATTTTTGCTATTGTGTATATATATCTTGTGTATATTTCCTATCCTCTCACTGAGGGTACACTCTAAGATACTTTGGCATATTGTCATAAAAATAAAGTACCTTTATTTTTAGTATAACTGTGTATTGTGTTTTCTTATGACATTGTGCATATGACACTAGGTGGTACTGTAGTAGCTTCACACGTCTCCTAGTTCAGCCTAAGCTGCTCTGCTAAGCTACCATTATCTATCAGCCTAAGCTGCTAGACACCCTATACACTAATAAGGGATAACTGGGCCTGGTGCAAGGTGCAAGTACCCCTTGGTACTCACTACAAGCCAGTCCAGCCTCCTACATTGGTTGTGCAGTGGTGGGATAAGTGCTTGAGACTACTTACCACTCTTGTCATTGTACTTTTCATAAGAGAAAAATATACAAAACAAGGTCAGTGTATATACACATAGCCAAAAAGTTTTGCATTTCCTCTTTTCACTCTTTTCTAAGTGCTGAAAAGTACTCCTAAACTTTCAAAAAGTTCTGAAAAGTTTAAAAAGTTTTTTTTCTGTCTTTCCAAAAAGTTCTGAAAACTTTTTTCTCTTTTCCTATCACTTTAACTCTCTCTAAAAAATGTCTGGCACAGGCAAAAATGTTGAACTGTCCAAACTTGCATATGATCACCTTAGCTGGAAAGGAGCAAGGAGTCTCTGCATAGAGAGAGGTTTGAGTGTAGGGAAGAATCCTTCCTTAGAACTGTTAATTAATATGCTTAGAGTACAGGATAAGGCCATGAGTGCCAAATCTTGTGAAAAAGTAGCTAATGGTTCTCAATCTGATCCAGGGACTCCCCCAGGAAAAGGTTCAGGAAAGAAACTTCTCAGCCTGCCCATTACTAGACAGTCTAGCATAGTTGGTACAGAGGTTGAATCACACCATACTGATGGTGTGCTCTCACATTATACTGGTAGCCAAGCTGTTAGGGTGCCCTCTGTAAGGGACAGGTCTCCTTCTGTTCATTCCCATCATACCTCTGTATCTAGAAATGTCCCTCCCACCCACCCTGATGACAGATTGTTAGAAAGGGAGCTCAATAGATTGAGAGTGGAACAAACCAGACTGAAGCTCAAGAAGCAACAGCTGGATTTGGATAGACAGTCTTTAGAATTAGAGAAGGAAAGACAGAAGTTGGGTTTAGATACCCATGGTGGCAGCAGCAGTATTCCCCATAGTCATCCTGCAAAAGAGCATGATTCCAGGAATCTGCACAAGATAGTTCCCCCTTATAAGGAGGGGGATGACATTAACAAGTGGTTTGCTGCACTTGAGAGGGCCTGTGCTGTACAGGATGTCCCTCAAAAGCAGTGGGCTGCTATCCTATGGCTATCATTTAGTGGAAAAGGTAGGGATAGGCTCCTTACTGTAAAAGAAAATGATGCTAATAATTTCCAAGTTCTTAAGAATGCACTCCTGGATGGTTATGGCTTAACCACTGAACAGTACAGGATAAAGTTCAGAGAGACCAAAAAGGAGTCTTCACAAGACTGGGTTGATTTCATTGACCAGGCAGTGAAGGCCTTGGAGGGGTGGTTACATGGCAGTAAAGTTACTGATTATGACAGCCTGTATAACTTGATCCTGAGAGAGCATATTCTTAATAATTGTGTGTCTGATTTGTTGCACCAGTACTTGGTGGACTCTGATCTGACCTCTCCCCAAGAATTGGGAAAGAAGGCAGACAAATGGGTCAGAACAAGAGTGAACAGAAAAGTTCATACAGGGGGTGACAAAGATGGCAACAAAAAGAAGGATGGTAAGTCTTCTGACAAGGGTGGGGACAAATCTAAAAATGAGTCTTCATCAGGCCCACAAAAACACTCTGGTGGGGGTGGTGGGTCCAAATCCTCCTTTAATCAGAACAAGGAAAAGAAACCATGGTGCTATTTATGTAAAATAAAAGGCCATTGGACAACAGATCCCAGTTGTCCAAAGAAAGGCACCACAGCTCCTACCACTACAACCCCTACTGCTACACCTAGTGTCCCTACTAATAGCAGTGGTGGTGGGAGCAAACCTACTAATAGCCAAACCAAGGGAGTAGCTGGGCTCACTTTTGGTAATTTAGTTGGGGTTGGTCTGATTAGGGAGACCACAGAGGCTACTTTAGTCTCTGAAGGGGCTATTGATTTAGCCACTTTGGTTGCTTGCCCCCATAACTTGGAGAAGTACAAGCAACTAACCCTAATAAATGGTGTTGAGGTCCAGGCCTACAGGGACACAGGTGCCAGTGTCACAATGGTGATTGAGAAACTGGTGCACCCTGAACAACACATACTTGGACACCAGTACCAAGTAACCGATGCTCACAACATAACACAAAGCCACCCCATGGCTGTTGTAAATCTCAACTGGGGGGGGGGTAACTGGTCCAAAGAAAGTTGTGGTAGCTTCAGATTTACCTGTAGACTGTCTATTAGGGAATGATTTGGAGACATCAGCTTGGTCAGATGTGGAGTTGGAGGCCCATGCAGCAATGCTGGGCATCCCAGGGCATATTTTTGCTTTGACAAGGGCTCAGGCCAAAAAGCAAAAAGGACAGGGAAGCTTGGATCCTGGAACAATGGACCAAGTGCTCCCTAAAGCTAGGGCTAGTAGAAGCAAACCACTTCCTACTATCCCTCCGTCTACAGTGGATTCTACTTCTGAGGAAGAAGAATTCCCTCCCTGTGCAGAACCTACACCAGAGGAGCTGGAAGCAGACACTGCTGAGCTTTTGGGTGAAGGGGGGCCTGCCAGAGAGGAGCTGAGTGTGGCACAGCAAACCTGTCCCACATTAGAGGGTCTCAGACAGCAAGCTGTCAAACAGGCTAATGGGGATGTCAGTGACTCTCACAGAGTTTACTGGGAGGACAACCTCTTGTACATTGAGCATAGGGATCCTAAACCTGGAGCTGCCAGGAGATTAGTGATTCCTCAGGAGTACAGAAAGTTCCTCCTAATACTGGCACATGACATTCCCTTAGCTGGGCTCCTGGGTCAAATGAAAACTTGGGACAGATTGGTACCATTGTTTCATTGGCCTAGGATGTCTGAGGACACAAAGGAATTTTGTAAGTCCTGTGAAACCTGTCAAGCCAGTGGCAAGACAGGTGGCACTCCAAAGGCACCCCTTATCCCACTGCCTGTGGTTGGGGTTCCCTTTGAAAGGGTAGGGGTTGACATAGTTGGCCCCCTTGACCCTCCTACTGCTTCAGGCAATAGGTTTATCTTAGTGGTAGTGGACCATGCCACAAGATATCCTGAAGCTATTCCTTTAAGGACCACTACAGCTCCTGCAGTGGCAAAGGCCCTCCTGGGAATATTTTCCAGGGTGGGCTTCCCAAAGGAAGTAGTATCAGACAGAGGAAGCAATTTCATGTCTGCATACTTAAAGGCCATGTGGAAGGAGTGTGGTGTAACTTACAAGTTCACAACACCCTATCATCCACAAACAAATGGACTGGTGGAGAGATTTAATAAAACTCTCAAAGGCATGATTATGGGTCTCCCTGAAAAACTCCGCAGGAGATGGGATATCCTTCTACCATGCCTCCTTTTTGCCTACAGGGAGGTACCCCAGAAAGGAGTGGGCTTCAGCCCCTTTGAACTTCTTTTTGGACACCCTGTTAGGGGTCCACTCACACTTGTAAAGGAGGGTTGGGAACAACCTTTAAAAGCTCCTAAGCAGGATATTGTGGATTATGTACTTGGCCTCAGATCAAGGATGGCTGAGTACATGAAAAAGGCCAGTAAAAACCTTCAGGCCAGCCAAGAGCTCCAGAAGCAATGGCATGATCAGAAGGCTGTTTTGGTCCAGTACCAACCAGGGCAGAAAGTGTGGGTCTTGGAGCCTGTGGCCCCAAGAGCACTCCAAGATAAATGGAGTGGACCCCACACAATTGTTGAAAAGAAGGGTGAAGTCACCTACTTGGTTGACTTAGGCACTGCCAGGAGTCCCCTTAGGGTGCTCCATGTCAACCGCCTGAAACCCTACTATGACAGGGCTGATCTCACCCTGCTCATGGCAACAGATGAGGGACAGGAAGAAGACAGTGATCCTCTACCTGATCTCTTCTCTTCCACAGAACAAGATGCTCTTGTGGAAGGTGTAGTTTTGGCTGATTGTCTTACTGCTGAGCAGAAAGATAATTGCATAAATCTCCTAGGACAATTTTCAGAACTCTTCTCTATTGTGCCAGGCACCACTTCTTGGTGTGAGCACACTATAGGTACTGGAGACAGTTTACCTGTCAAAAGTAAGATCTATAGGCAGCCTGACCATGTCAGGGACTGCATAAAGCAAGAAGTTCAGAAAATGTTGGAACTAGGAGTGGTTGAGCACTCTGACAGTCCATGGGCTTCTCCTGTGGTACTGGTACCAAAACCCAATTCTAAAGATGGAAAGAAGGAAATGAGGTTTTGTGTAGACTATAGAGGTCTCAACTTGGTAACCAAAACTGATGCTCACCCTATACCCAGGGCAGATGAGCTCATAGATACACTGGCATCTGCCAAGTATCTAAGCACTTTTGATTTGACTGCAGGGTATTGGCAGATCAAATTGTCAGAAGATGCTAAACCTAAGACTGCATTTTCTACCATTGGAGGACATTACCAGTTTACTGTAATGCCTTTTGGTTTGAAAAATGCACCTGCCACTTTTCAGAGGTTGGTGAACACAGTCCTGCAAGGGCTGGAAGCTTTCAGTGCAGCATATTTGGACGATATAGCTGTCTTTAGCTCCAGCTGGGATGATCACCTGGTCCACCTATGGAAAGTTTTGGAGGCCCTGCAAAAGGCAGGCCTCACTATCAAGGCTTCAAAGTGCCAGATAGGGCAGGGTAAGGTGGTTTATCTGGGACACCTTGTTGGTGGGGAACAGATTGCACCACTTCAGGGGAAAATCCAAACAATTATTGATTGGGTTCCCCCTACCACTCAGACTCAGGTGAGAGCCTTCCTAGGCCTCACTGGGTATTACAGGAGGTTCATTAAGAACTATGGCTCCATTGCAGCCCCTCTTAATGACCTCACTTCCAAGAAAATGCCTAAAAAGGTATTATGGACAGCAAGCTGTCAGAAAGCTTTTGAGGAGCTGAAGCAGGCCATGTGCTCTGCACCTGTCCTGAAAAGCCCTTGTTACTCTAAAAATTTCTATGTCCAAACTGATGCATCTGAATTAGGAGTAGGGGCAGTCCTATCACAACTTAATTCTGAGGGCCAGGATCAACCTGTTGCTTTTATTAGTATAAGGTTGACCCCTAGAGAAAAGCGTTGGTCTGCCATTGAGAGGGAGGCCTTTGCTGTGGTCTGGGCTCTGAAGAAGTTGAGGCCATACCTGTTTGGCACTCACTTCATTGTTCAGACAGACCACAAACCTCTACTTTGGCTAAAACAAATGAAAGGTGAAAATCCTAAATTGTTGAGGTGGTCCATATCCCTACAGGGAATGGACTATACAGTGGAACATAGACCTGGGAGTAGCCACTCCAATGCAGATGGACTCTCCAGATATTTCCACTTAGACAATGAAGACTCATCAGGTAATGGCTAGTCTTATTGTCCTTCGTTTGGGGGGGGGTTGTGTAGGAAAGTACCATCTTGCCTGGCATGTTACCCCCATTTTTCACTGTATATATGTTGTTTTAGTTGTATGTGTCACTGGGACCCTGGTAACCCAGGGCCCCAGTGCTCATAAGTGTGCCTGAATGTGTTACCTGTGTAGTGACTAACTGTCTCACTGAGGCTCTGCTAATCAGAACCTCAGTGGTTATGCTCTCTCATTTCTTTCCAAATTGTCACTGACAGGCTAGTGACCATTTTTACCAATTTACATTGGCTTACTGGAACACCCTTATAATTCCCTAGTATATGGTACTGAGGTACCCAGGGTATTGGGGTTCCAGGAGATCCCTATGGGCTGCAGCATTTCTTTTGCCACCCATAGGGAGCTCTGACAATTCTTACACAGGCCTGCCACTGCAGCCTGAGTGAAATAACGTCCACGTTATTTCACAGCCATTTTACACTGCACTTAAGTAACTTATAAGTCACCTATATGTCTAACCTTTACCTGGTAAAGGTTGGGTGCAAAGTTACTTAGTGTGAGGGCACCCTGGCACTAGCCAAGGTGCCCCCACATTGTTCAGAGCCAATTCCCTGAACTTTGTGAGTGCGGGGACACCATTACACGCGTGCACTACATATAGGTCACTACCTATATGTAGCTTCACCATGGTAACTCCGAATATGGCCATGTAACATGTCTATGATCATGGAATTGCCCCCTCTATGCCATCCTGGCATTGTTGGTACAATTCCATGATCCCAGTGGTCTGTAGCACAGACCCTGGTACTGCCAAACTGCCCTTCCTGGGGTTTCACTGCAGCTGCTACTGCTGCCAACCCCTCAGACAGGCAGCTGCCCTCCTGGGGTCCAGCCAGGCCTGGCCCAGGATGGCAGAACAAAGAACTTCCTCTGAGAGAGGGTGTGACACCCTCTCCCTTTGGAAAATGGTGTGAAGGCAGGGGAGGAGTAGCCTCCCCCAGCCTCTGGAAATGCTTTGTTGGGCACAGATGTGCCCAATTCTGCATAAGCCAGTCTACACCGGTTCAGGGACCCCTTAGCCCCTGCTCTGGCGCGAAACTGGACAAAGGAAAGGGGAGTGACCACTCCCCTGACCTGCACCTCCCCTGGGAGGTGTCCAGAGCTCCTCCAGTGTGCTCCAGACCTCTGCCATCTTGGAAACAGAGGTGCTGCTGGCACACTGGACTGCTCTGAGTGGCCAGTGCCACCAGGTGACGTCAGAGACTCCTGCTGATAGGCTCCTTCAGGTGTTAGTAGCCTTTCCTCTCTCCTAGGTAGCCAAACCCTCTTTTCTGGCTATTTAGGGTCTCTGTCTCTGGGGAAACTTTAGATAACGAATGCATGAGCTCAGCCGAGTTCCTCTGCATCTCCCTCTTCACCTTCTGATAAGGAATCGACCACTGACCGCACTGGAAGCCTGCAAACCTGCAACATAGTAGCAAAGACGACTACTGCAACTCTGTAACGCTGATCCTGCCGCCTTCTCGACTGTTTTCCTGCTTGTGCATGCTGTGGGGGTAGTCTGCCTCCTCTCTGCACCAGAAGCTCCGAAGAAATCTCCCGTGGGTCGACGGAATCTTCCCCCTGCAATCGCAGGCACCAAAAAGCTGCATTACCAGTCCCTTGGGTCTCCTCTCAGCACGACGAGCGAGGTCCCTTGAATCCAGCGACGCTGTCCAAGTGACCCCCACAGTCCAGTGACTCTTCAGCCCAAGTTTGGTGGAGGTAAGTCCTTGCCTCACCTCGCTGGGCTGCATTGCTGGGAACCGCGACTTTGCAGCTGCTCCGGCCCCTGTGCACTTCCGGCGGAATCCTTCATGCACAGCCAAGCCTGGGTCCACGGCACTCTAACCTGCATTGCACGACTTTCTAAGTTGGTCTCCGGCGACGTGGGACTCCTTTGTGCAACTTTGGCGAGCACCGTTTCACACATCCTTGTAGTGCCGGTTTTTGGCACTTCTCCGGGTGCTACCTGCTTCAGTGAGGGCTCTTTGTCTTGCTCGACGTCCCCTCTCTCTGCAGGTCCAATTTGCGACCTCCTGGTCCCTCCTGGGCCCCAGCAGCGTCCAAAAACGCCAAAAGCACGACTTGCGTGTAGCAAGGCTTGTTGGCGTCCTTCCGGCGGGAAAATACTTTTGCACGACTCTCCAAGGCAAGAGGGATCCGTCCACCAAAGGGGAAGTCTCTAGCCCTTTTCGTTCCTGCAGAAACCGCAGCTTCTTCTGTCCAGTCAAAGCTTCTTTGCACCCGCAGCTGGCATTTCCTGGGCATCTGCCCATCTCCGACTTGCTTGTGACTTTTGGACTTGGTCCCCTTGTTCCACAGGTACCCTAGATTGGAAATCCACAGTTGTTGCATTGCTGGTTTGTGTCTTTCCTGCATTATTCCTCTAACACTACTCTTTTGTCCTTAGGGGAACTTTAGTGCACTTTGCACTCACTTTTCAGGGTCTTGGGGAGGGTTCTTTTGCTAACTCTCACTATTTTCTAATAGTCCCAGCGACCCTCTACAAGGTCACATAGGTTTGGGGTCCATTCGTGGTTCGCATTCCACTTTTGGAGTATATGGTTTGTGTTGCCCCTATCCCTATGTTTCCCCATTGCATCCTATTGTAACTATACATTGTTTGCACTGTTTTCTAAGACTATACTGCATATTTTTGCTATTGTGTATATATATCTTGTGTATATTTCCTATCCTCTCACTGAGGGTACACTCTAAGATACTTTGGCATATTGTCATAAAAATAAAGTACCTTTATTTTTAGTATAACTGTGTATTGTGTTTTCTTATGACATTGTGCATATGACACTAGGTGGTACTGTAGTAGCTTCACACGTCTCCTAGTTCAGCCTAAGCTGCTCTGCTAAGCTACCATTATCTATCAGCCTAAGCTGCTAGACACCCTATACACTAATAAGGGATAACTGGGCCTGGTGCAAGGTGCAAGTACCCCTTGGTACTCACTACAAGCCAGTCCAGCCTCCTACACCCACCACCATCATTAAAACATAGGCTGGCCCAGACAGCAGGCAGGTATTCGCAAAGCTGAGAATCGAGAATATATTGCTCTGTGTGGTGTCTATATATGCACTTATGAGTTCTGAGCGTAGCTTTTTACTCTGACTCAACCGCCTCCTCATGAAGATTGGGGCCACGCAGTATCTGATTGGGGAGACTGGAATCTTGCTTGGGATGTGGTACGGGATAGGACTGGAGCCTTAGAAGTGGTCAACAACTCAGGCAGGGCCCTACTGGGGGACATGGTCTTAGACCATGGGTTAGTGGACAACTGGAGACTCGCCCATCCAATGGACAGAGAGTATACCTTCCTTTCAGTGGTGAATGGCACCCAATCATGGCTGGACTACTTCCTAGTCTCTCAAAGAGTGGTGGCATACCTTTGGGACTTTCTCCGATCATGCTCCGATCCTGATGTCCATGGACATGGGCCTTGCTTCTCTGGGCCATGAGCCATGGTACCTGGCCATACAAAGATATCACCACCCCCAGGGTAAAGACCTGTTGTGAGCACCTGCATCCACATACCTGTCAGACAACAAGGGCTCAGTGACATCCCATAGGGTTCTATGGGCAGCTGGGAAAGCAACCATCCAGGGACAAATGATCTGGGACCGAGCAAAATCAAACAAACAGAAAGTGTCCCTTCAGAATGAACTGGAGGGCGACATTGCATCCCTCACCCACTTGTAGACGACCTGCCCCTCACCCTCAATGCGATATCATCTGGAGGAAGCCCGCATTTTTCTCAATGAACTGTACACATTACAGGAGTGAAGGGCCATCATTACAACAGGGGGAGAAGGCTGGACAACACTTGGTGCCTCAATTGTGCCAGCTGGAGGCAGCGCAGGCTATCCCTGCCATCCATTCCCTAATGACTTTGCAGAGTTCTATTGGACATTATACACCCCAGAGATGGTTGCCAATACGGAATGGGTCGAGGCCTTTCTGGAAGGTGTACGACTCCCCCGACTGTAGGATGGGGGCAAGGGCCCTTTTGGACAGTGAAATCAGTAAGACTGAGATCGGACAGGCAATCTCCAAACTCCCATATCACAAAGCACCCAGAGAAGATGGCTTCCATGTGGGTTTTATAAGTGGGCTGAAGAAGAGGTCATCGACTCCCTCCATGCTGCCTTTCAGGAGGCTGACCAGTCGAACTCCTTGGGCTCAATCTCCAACTCCAGTGATAGCAGTCCTCCCTAAACCAGAAAGGGCCCCCCTTTTTTGTCGTAATTACAGGCCCATATCCTTTCTAAATTCTGATGTCAAAATTCTCACCTGTGTGCTAGTGTCCTGTCCCCGCAAGCTCATCCTGTCCCTGGTACACCACACACAGGTAGGGTTTGTACCAGAACACTCCTCTAGAAAACCACCTCCACATTCTAACCCACACCTTCTGGGAGGCCAGAGGCATGCCGGATGAGGCCACAGCCCTATCCCTCAATGCCAAAAAGACATTTGATCACATCGAATGGGGGCATCTCTTCAGAGCCTAGCGGAAGTTTGGATTAGGAGACCAATTCATTGCCAAGGCCCACTTGTTATACAACAGCCCCACAGCGCAGGTCAAATGAGGTGGATTCCTGTCAGATCCTTTCCTGCTACAGGGACACGTGGCAGGGCTGCCCACTCTCACCACTCTTGTTCCTATTGGCAATGGAACCCCTAGTAGAAACAATCCAGCAATCACCTCTAGTTACTGGGATCCCCTCCAGGGGTGAGTGTCCAATATCTACTTGTACGCAGACAATATTTTACTGGTGGACCGACACTCCTCCCTCCTGGCCTTATTGAAGTTCATTGATAACTTCGCAGCCCTGTCCAGTTATTAGGTGAACTGGGACAAGAGCAAGGCTCTGCCTCTCTCATACGTCACCACGTGAGTGACTATTCATGGCCATCCCTTCCGATGGAAGTCATCACGTCTCAAGTACCTGAGCATCCTCGTCAATCGGGCCGGGTACAAATGGCTATGGACAACCTGTACCCCCTCATTGCCCGCATGAAATTGCACTTTGAAACGTGGTCACACTTGGGACTCTCCATGTGGGGCAGGATGCAGGCAGTGAGGGTGGTCACACTGTCACACTTTACGTATGTATTGGGTATGCTCCCCCTCCAAGTGCCTTTGGCAACCCTGCAACTTCGACTTATAGATGCAAGAATCTGAGCCTTTGTATGGGCCTCCTCCTGCCCACACCTGGCACCATTCGTGTGGGGGCTTGGAGCTTCCAATGGTATAACACTATACCCTAGCCTTCTACCTCTCACAATTGGCATATATGCTCCCTGAGTTGCCGGACCCACCGTAATGTGCCATCACTGAACGACTGTTAATTTCCAGTTGGCCTGGTCTCAACCCTCTGAACAAGGACAGCTCCCCCAACCACACGCGGTCAACCCGATGCTCCAAGCCATGCACAAAGCCTGGCACAGGGCACACTGACTTCTTGGGGTACACCCACAACTTCACGCGCAAGCCCCTCTGTGGAGCAATGACTGCCTGTGCATTGGCAGGGATACCCTTGATTGGGAACAATGGCACACAGTGGGAATCAACAGCCTAGATCATGTCCAGATCGAGGAATTTGGCCTCTTGCCTCACCAGGCATGGCAGCACCTACAGCTACATCATTGTCTATGCCGCTGCCTGGGGGCCCGACCATAGAACTTCCAGTCCTTGCCTGTGCTGCAGTATCTTAGAACTTGGGTCACTTCAATGGCGTGATGTCAGGTATTTACCAGACCATTACATGCCACCTTTATTCGCAACCTCTCCTCGACTTAATTCACACCAATTGGCAGTCCTGCCTACAAATAGAAATCTAGGAGGAGGACTGGCCCAATATCATGGAGGCTCTGGATAGGGGTGTGCGGGAAGCCCATCTAAAGTATTGCCTCTTCAAGATGCTCCGTGAATGGCACTGGACCCCAGCTAAACTGCACAGAGCAGGCCTACTGCCCCATTTGAATTGCTGGTGATTCCCGGCCACCCGATGCAACCTTGTACACATACTCTGTGAGGTCTCTCAATGCAGCCCTTCTGGCTGGTGGTGGAGACCATCTTAGGGACCACCATGGCACTGAAAATGTCTCTCCCATACTCCTTAATACTCCTACATGGCATGGGAGACTCCCTGGGTCTCTCCCATCCATAAAGACGCCTCCTGCACATGGCCCTTGCAAATGCCAATATTTGCACCCTTCGCCAATGGTGATCTCCAACTCTGTCGCTGCAGGAGGATTGGCCGTGGCCATGGTCCAGACGGCAGCTCATGAGTATGTCATCTACAGCCTGCAAGCTCAATCAGATGCATTCCCATAGACATGGGCGCCTTTCCCCCGGGACGACTCCTAACATGCCCAACAACTCATACTACAGACTGACGGAGGGCGTCAATGAGATTCCAAGCCTCACTCTCCACCCTCCCTCACCCTTCCCCCATACTTTCCCTATCATCCCCTACCTTCTGTTCCTCTATCGGCCCTGTGTACTCTTTCATTCTTCTACCCCTCCTGTGACATGCTAATGTTGCTCTTCCTTTTACTCTTTCTTTCCTCTTCCTTTCCCTCCCTTTTCCACCTTCTCCCTCCCCCTCCTGTGACCCCTACCCTTCAGATCCACCCTGACACCTCGCTGACCCCTGAGCCTGCCCTGTCCACATCCCCGACCACAGACATGCGCACTGCCTTTCCCGACCTACTACTCAGTGCTGGTCACCAATATGGTAAATCTTTCATCTCCTTTCTTTTCCATGCCCGGACCACACCCATACTGACACCAGTGCCCTCCCCCATCATACTGGACATTTCCATCCTCTCATGTTAGATGTTACAGAGTGCTATTCCCCTCCAGTGGGGCACATGAACCCCCTGTTCCCCGACACCAGGACTTTTCGTAATTGTTTTCACTGTCAGCATTACCAGAAATGTCCACATCCACCCTCCTACCTCCTCCATATTTCACAATCCCTACCCCCGCTGCGCTTTGAATTCTGTACTGTACTGAACTGTATTGCACTCCTGAAACTTTGGTTTTGTCTTATCAATGAAAAATTACAACACTGATATTCTTAACATGATATTTTGTCCTCACAATGTTTTTCCTCAATATTATGTCTAGAAACCCAGATCTTTCTACACAAATGCAGGAAGAGCACTGTGAAACATTCCTTAGTTCACTTAACTACTCTCGCTGATATAGCAAGCTGGTTTGTAATCTTCAACTTTTAAGGATAATTAGATGTGGAGTTCACACTTTAGGGGTGTGTATTTTTTACCTTCAGAGTCCAGCTGAAAGGTTGTTCTGGGCAGGTTTACCTGAGAAGGTTTTTTTCTGCTTAAAGCTTGTTTTGGGTTTCTTTTCATTGTTAGGATTTTTTATAGTATAATGGAGAGTTGTTGCTCTGGTATCCTGCTAGATCTTGTTAAATGAACATTTTAAAAAAGATAAGTGTCTATACCTCTGCTCTCTCTTTTGTTCCTGCTCTATCTTTTCACATATGTCTTCCTTTGTTTCTTTCTTTCTTTATGGCAGGAGGCTTGCAGCCAAAGCTAGACTGACTGACTTTTTCAGATCTGTGTTAATCAAGACCTTTTGATTTTACTAAAATTATGATTAACATTTTTACTTGTAGGGTTTTCCATCTAAACATCATCGAGTCTAGATTTCTCTGTTTTCCTCATTGTCTCCCATTCTTTTTAGTTCTCACACACACTATTATTTTAGGCTTTTCTACGGCTGGCATTGGCCAAGATCTTTTCATTTTACCAAACTGTATATAATGTACTTACTTATAGTGGCTCTCAGCCACCTCTCTTAATCCATTGATCTGTTGCTTTGTCATTCACATTTTGCTTTCCCTCATTACCGCATATAGCATGGGACAGTGGATCAGCCTACTTAAGCCACAGGTTAATTTCACTTTGAGTGACTGTTTTTTGCACTCTCACAAGGAGCATACCCGCACACACAATCTAGTTCCCTTCAGAGCCAGTGTTTTTTTGTTTTTACTTTGTAACCACTTTAAAGTTTTCATTTTCATTAGAGCCTGATGTTTTTTATGCCCATGTCATCTTTACTAGATCCCATCCCCTGCCAATGTTTTTGTAAATGCTTTTTTAGAGTGTTTGGCTTTTCTGACTGTTGGGATTTCACAGCAGTGCAGATTGTGTCCATTTGTAACTGTTCTCTACTAAATTATCCTTTTTCACATATGTCTTCCTTTGTTTCTTTCTTTCTTTATGGCAGGAGGCTTGCAGCCAAAGCTAGACTGACTGACTTTTTCAGATCTGTGTTAATCAAGACCTTTTGATTTTACTAAAATTATGATTAACATTGTTACTTGTAGGGTTTTCCATCTAAACATCATCCAGTAGTCTACGTTTAGTGTTATTCAGGTTTTTCTTCCACCTACTCTAGTATGCGTTAAATTGCAGTGTGTCAGCCCACTTGAGCCATTGGCTGGCTTCACTATGAGTCATGGCATGCCGCCTTTCACATGGACTACATTCAGACACAATGTAGTTCCCTTGCTAGGGAGTACTATGGTAATGTGTGTTTTTCTTTAAGATCAAAGAAACATTTACATGCAGCAAATTAATATTTTTTTAGATTAATTAGGGCCCAGCATATTCCCAAACAATAAACTTTAGCAAAAACCATGAAAAAAACAAAACAAGAATTGCCAGAAGGCTGGTTGTCAAGGCCAGATTTACTGGTTTTGCCAATGCCTGTTTGATTCTTGTCTCTTACTATGCTTTTTAGGGTCGAGCCTGCATTGCATGCGCTTGCGCTTGAGTTTCGCTAAGCGAGACGCTTTTGTAATTAAAAAGGGATCGGAGCACTGTCCACGTCACGTCAGTGTCTGTCATTGGCTTGTGGGCTTGCCTGTTAGAATGTGCTTGATTTCATTAGTGGAAGGCATGCACATGTCATGCCTTTTCCTGTGGCTAGCCCTCCTCGAGCGCATCGACCAAGTACAGAAAACATGCGAGGCTCTCTGTTTTCTGTCCGGCTCGTGGACTACTTTTTCTCTATTTTCTCAGCACAATCTCGCTTGGCAGAAGTCGAGCGCTTTACATAATATCGGCCCTGTTACACAGTTAATTGCACTTTTTCGGGTTACGTGCATAAATGCACTTTTGCCGATAGGTTTCATTACCAGTGGAAAGTCGGGTTAGGAGTGTACAACGCTATCAGCTCTAACACGAGCAAACGCGAGACCCCTTGCATTGCAAATGCTTGTTTGGGGTTGAGCCTGTGAGTGCATGCGCTAGCGAGACACTCTTTTATCAAAAAAAGGGCTTGGAGCCCACCCTTGCTTGCCATTTGTCTGCTTCTGCCTTACTCTTATGTGCAGCCCTCTTAGTTCGCGAATGAAGGCGAAACATCACTTCTGCCATTCGCTGTGGCACAGGGACCGAGTACAAATAGATTGCAATTTAATCAATAGTGCCCCTCCGCTGCTCTCAATGCAATTCAGGTACTATTTCTATCCTGCCAGCTGATAAGTCACTTCCGCCACCTGTTTTTTAAATTGCATTAGCAATCCCCTGGACTCTCCGTTAATGAGGTGTTCTGGCAGAGGTATCTGCCCATTGATCTCCCACCTCGCGCCCTGGCAATTAGCAGGAGGCGCTTTGTCGCTGAAGCGAGATGGCAGGAGCGGTCACCCATTACATCCACACCTCCCTGGCTCTCGTTGTCCTCGCTTACTTCCACCCCAGC
This sequence comes from Pleurodeles waltl, assembly GCF_031143425.1. Classification (NCBI taxonomy): domain Eukaryota; kingdom Metazoa; phylum Chordata; class Amphibia; order Caudata; family Salamandridae; genus Pleurodeles; species Pleurodeles waltl. The sequence continues at coordinate 271,466,106 of NC_090438.1, forward strand.
CTGGCAATTAATAACATGCTACCTTTATTTTCTTGCTTATTTAAACATTTAATAAACTTGAATATTTTTCTTTATTGGGGGTGGAGGTACGGGAAAGCGCACTTGCTAGTCTTGCCTTGCCAGAAAATGAGATCATTCGGCTAGCGCCCACTGTAAAGCAGGTTGCCTCTTAACGCTGTGCATTTACTGGCTGCCCTTGAAATTCTATAAGTTATAAACCTCACACTTCAGGTTTCGGATTGGCATTATATCGTAATGTTGTGATAAGTAATGTAATTTTGCCTCTGACTTCGTCCCGGTGTCAAATATGCTTGACTTTCGTTTTCACGCGGTATTGAAAAGTGTGGGAATCGATTCCTGTCTGAGGAAAGGGTGTCTCCTGAAACCAAATTTCAACTGAAAGGGGAAAAGTAGTCATGTCTTCAGAAGGCATACTTCTGAGGCGCCTACCAGCTGCATGCAAACGTTCGAACTGCAGTATTGCACTGCTTTGCATCATAGCATGTGATACCTCTTGTCGGAGCTATAAAGCTCTTTGCAGAAGAGGGGGTAAAGAGTTCTATTTCTGTTGTGCACAGATAAGAGAGAAGTGTTGGTTAGTAGTTTTGTCATTTATCCGCTATAAGACTTGGTGGCGTGCATGTGATGCCCGGACTGTGTGCTCTAAGCTTAATGCAGTGGCGTTTGAGCACGTTTTACACTTTTGTGGTGGAAAGCAAAGAAGTGTGAGTTTAGCAGTGCAAGTAGCCTACATCAACCAGTTAGGGCTGTACACGTAGAGGTAGAGAGATAGCGAGTATTAAATTATAAGAAGAGTCAGGACCTTAGATCTGCTGCTGAAATTCAAGTGATTTTGGATGGTTTGATTTTCTTTTCCAGTTTGTTCAAGAGTGTGCTAGTCTGTACCAGCTGTACTACCTCCCATGCAGGTGTTATGAACTTTAAGACTTATCAACAGTAGTACTGTTCCTCATCTAAGTTTTTTTTTTTTGACTGTATGACATGAGTTTTGATTGTAAAAAAGAGTGGTTCCAGCCATCCTATTGCCCCAAAAGCAATGCAAGGGTTTTGAGAAATATCCTTCTTGACAAGGATGCCCCACTTTTCCAATCTGTTTTGGCCTGACAGAGACACTGGCAGTACATATTTCATTCACCTCGGAGGCAAAGGTGATACATTTTGGTGACACGGAACTCACAGTCAGTCTTTTTGCAGAGTAAACCCGAGCCTTCCTTGATGGCAGCTTTAAACATCTTAGAGAAATTGAGTGTATCCAGATTTAAAATCAATAGAGACAAGATGGATATACTGAAATCGTTCTATTCCATGCAAGAGGTAACCTGTATTAAGGGTAATCACCTCATTTAAATGAGCTACAAACTCAGCTGGCTGCAGTGTCCTAGATGGTCGCACTCCCAGGAGGAACAAGTGTAGTTCAGAGATCAGCAGTCCTGAAGCAATGTGATCCCGACTGGAACTGTAGACAGGTACATTCCTAAAATGGGGTTGGAGGATCCTCTGTAATCATCAGCTGTACCTCACTTCCGGTCATTTGTTCTGTAGATGTAGCCCCAAATGTAAGTGAAAAGGGGCCCACGGCTCCAGGGTCATCCCGGATCACTTTCAGGCAGTTGGCTTCTTTCTTTCCAGACATCCTCGACCCCCTTCTTTAGGTCAAAGCTGAACAGACAGCGCCATTTCAGTCTGACCCACTCCAATCCAAAAAACTGCCTCACTCTGATCTGTCTCAATCCATGCCAAGACAATATGCCCTACTCCAATCAGCCCCACTCCAAAACAATCTGTCCCACTTCAATTTGCCCCATTCCAATCAGCTCCAATCCAAAACAATCTGCCCCAGAACAATTTGCACAACTCCAATCCAAAACAATCTGCCACATTACAATCCAAAATAATCCACCAAGCTACAATCCAATCCAGCCCAATCCATTGCCCCTAATCCAGTCCACCCCACTCCACCCCACTCCAGTCTACCCTAATCCAATCCACCCCACCCCACCCCATTTCAATCCACCCCACTCCAGTTTAATCCACCACATCCAGTCCACCCCATTCCAATCCACCCACTCCACTGCAGTCCAATTCACCCCACTTTACTCCAATCCGCCCCATTCCGGTTCAGTCCACCCCACCCAATCTAATCGATCCAGCCCACCACACTCCAGTCCACTCCACCTCACCCCAGTTCAATCTATCCCACTGTTATCTATCCCACCCACTCTACTCCAATACAATCCACCCCACTCCAATCCTCTTCACTCCAATCCTCCCCACTCCAGTCCATCCCTCCAATCCGCCCTCTACAGTCCGATCCAGCACCCTTGACTCCACTCTCATTCACCCAACTCCAGTCCACCCTCCTCTAAAACCAATTCACTCCAATCCAATCCAATCCACCTCACCCCAAACCAGTCTAATCCAATGCACTCCAATCCACCCCAATCCAGGTCACCTCACCCCATTTCAATCCACCCCACTCCAATGCACCCCACCCAGTCCTCCCACTCCAATCCAACCCACTCTACCCCAATCCAACCACACCAATCTACTCCAATTCAGTGCACCCCACTACCACTCCACTCTACAGCACTCCACTCTATGACACTCTGCTCTATGAGTGCACTCTACGACAATGGACTCTACAACACTCTCCGTCACTGAACTCTAGTCCCCTGGATTCAACTCTTCAACACTCTACTCTCCCTCCCCACGATACTACTCCAACAGATCCACCCTACAACACTCTAGTCCCCTCTCCACTCTAGGACACACCATGTCACTAACTTTTAGCCATGCTGAACAGAAGCCACACTTTTGTGTAACATGACAAAAACACAATGCCAAAACCAATAGCTCTTGTATAGGCGAGACCTATTGGCTTTGTCAATGCTTGTTTTCTCTATGGCTCCCATCCATTCTAAATATTGAATAAAATTTGCTACCCTGGAATTGATGTTAGTGTTAGCACAGCTGCTGATAATGTTTAGAATTCAGTTAAGGGATGTGCGCAATTCATGCGGTTTTGCGCAACTATACGAACTTCAGTTATAGGTTTGTGAAACTGCCTGTAATTACATTAACCCCTTCCCCGCCACGGACGTAATGGTTACGTCCATGGCAGCGCCCGTGTGGCGCCATGGACGTAACCATTACGTCCTGAATGCTTCCCTCGGGAGACGCCCCCCCACCCCCCTAGGTCAGGGCTGACCGGGGAATCCCTTCCCCTTCCACCCCCGAGCTCGCGCTGATTTGTCACAGGGGCCTCCCTAGTCGCGCTGGAAGCTCTGCTTCCAGCGCGATTGAAAAAGAAATGCAAAAGCATTTCTTTTTCAATCACTTGGGAGGCCCGGAGGGGCTTCAAAGGGAAGGAAAAGTATTTCCTTCCCTTTGAAGTCCCTCCGAGGGTTTCAAAAGCCGGATTGCTTGCAATCCGGCTTTTGAAACCCCACTAGACACCAGGGATTTTTTTTTTTTCTTTGAAATTGACAAAAGGGAGCGACCCCTTGGGCAAGGGTCGCTCCCAGGGGGGGCATTTTTTTGAAAAGGCCTTTTCTGCCCCCCCTGGGGGCAGAAACCTCTAGGCACCAGGGACCATTTTTTTTTTTTTTTTGTTTCATTTTTTTTTATTGAGGTGGGGAGCGACCCCTTAGGCAAGGGTCGCTCCCCTTGGGGGAAAATTATATTTAGGCCATTTCTGCCTCCCTTGGGGGCAGATTTGCCTATTTTGATGAGGCCAATCTGCCCCCAAGGGGGGTAGAAACCACTAGACACCAGGGAGTTTTTTCTTTGCGTGAATTTCACGCAAAGGGAGCGACCCCTTAGGCAAGGGTCGCTCCCTGGGGGGGAGGGCAATTTATTTTAGGCCATTTCTGCCCCCCCTGGGGGCAGATCGGCCTATTATTAGGCCGATCTGCCCCCAGGGGGGGAAGAAACCTCTAGGCGCCAGGGCACATTTTTTTTTTGTGTTTTTTTTTTTTGTTCTTTCTTTTTTTTAGAGATGGGGAGCGACCCATCAGGCAAGGGTCGCTCCCCTGGGGGGCAAATTGTATTTAGACCATTTCTGCCCCCCTGGGGGCAGATTGGCCGATTTTAGGTCAATCTGCCCCCAAGGGGGCAGAAACCACTAGGCACCGGGGGTTTGTTTTTTGGCGCCAATGTCACGCAGGGGGAGCGACCCCGTAGGCAAGGGTCGCTCCCGGGGGGCGGGGGTGGGGGTTGGGGGGGCAAATTTATTTTAGGCCATTTCTGCCCCCCCGGGGGACAGATCGGCCTATTACTAGGCCGAACTGCACCCGGGGGGGGGGGGGGCAGAACACTCTAGGCGCCAGGGCAATTTTTTTTTTGTGTTTTTTTTTTTTGTTGTTTCTTTTTTTAGAGATGGGGAGCGACCCATCAGGCAAGGGTCGCTCCCCTGGGGGGGCAAATTGTATTTAGACCATTTCTGCCCCCCTGGGGGCAGATTGGCCAATTTTAGGTCAATCTGCCCCCAAGGGGGCAGAAACCACTAGGCACCGGGGATTTGTTTTTTGGTGCCAATGTCACGCAGGGGGAGCGACCCCGTAGGCAAGGGTCGCTCCCAGGGGGGGGGTGGGGGTTGGGGGGGCAAATTTATTTTAGGCCATTTCTGCCCCCCCGGGGGACAGATCGGCCTATTATTAGGCCGAACTGCCCCCGGGGGGGGGGGGCAGAACACTCTAGGCACCAGGGCAATTTTTTTTTTTTTTCTTTTTTTTTTTTTTGTTGTTTCTTTTTTAGAGATGGGGAGCGACCCATCAGGCAAGGGTCGCTCCCCTTGGGGGGGCAAATTGTATTTAGACCATTTCTGCCCCCGTGGGGGCAGATTGGCCAATTTTAGGTCAATCTGCCCCCAAGGGGGCAGAAACCACTAGGCACCGGGGATTTGTTTTTTGGCGCCAATGTCACGCAGGGGGAGCGACCCCGTAGGCAAGGGTTGCTCCGGGGGGGGGTGGGGGTTGGGGGGGCAAATTTATTTTAGGCCATTTCTGCCCCTCCGGGGGACAGATCGGCCTATTATTAGGCCGAACTGCCCCCGGGGGGGGGGGGCAGAACACTCTAGGCACCAGGGCAATTTTTTTTTGTGTTTTTTTTTTTTGTTGTTTCTTTTTTTAGAGATGGGGAGCGACCCATCAGGCAAGGGTCGCTCCCCTGGGGGGGCAAATTGTATTTAGACCATTTCTGCCCCCCTGGGGGCAGATTGGCCAATTTTAGGTCAATCTGCCCCCAAGGGGGCAGAAACCACTAGGCACTGGGGATTTGTTTTTTGGTGCCAATGTCACGCATGGGGAGCGACCCCGTAGGCAAGGGTCGCTCCCGGGGGGGGTGGGTGTTGGGGGGGCAAATTTATTTTAGGCCATTTCTGCCCCCCCGGGGGGCAGATCGGCCTATTATTAGGCCGATCTGCCCCCGGGGGGGGGGGCAGAAACCTCTAGGCGCCAGGGGAATTTTTCTTTTTTTTCTTTGTTTTTTTTTTTTAGAGATGGGGAGCGACCCATCAGGCAAAAGTCGCTCCCCTGGGGGACAAATTGTATTTAGGCCATTTCTGCCCCCCTTGGGGGCAGATTGGCTGAGTTTAGGTCAACCTGCCCCCAAGGGGGCAGAAACCACTAGGCACCGGGGATTTGTTTTTTGGTGCCAATGTCACGCAGGGGGAGCGACCCCGTAGGCAAGGGTCGCTCCCGGCGGGGGAGGGTGGGGGGGCAAATTTATTTTAGGGCATTTCTGCCCCCCCCCCCTGGGGCCGGCTGAGCTACAGGCCAAACACCACAGGTAGGCACCTTGCAAAAAACACCTCTGTTTTCTGTGAAAAAATATGTTGTGTCCACGTTGTGTTTTGGGCCATTTCCTTTTGTGGGCGCTAGGCCTACCCACAGAAGTGATGTACCATTTTTATCGAGAGACTTAGGGGAACGCTGGGTGGAGGAAATTTGTGGCTCCTCTCAGATTCCAGAACTTTCTGTCACCGAAATGAGAGGAAAAAGTGTTTTTTGGGCCAAATTTTGATGTTTGCAAAGGATTCTGGGTAACATAACCTGGTCAGAGCCCCGCAAGTCACCCCATCTTGGATTCCCCTGGGTTTCTAGTTTTCAAAAATGCACTGGTTTGCTAGGTTTCCTCAGGTGTCGGCTGAGCTACAGGCCAAAATCCACAGGTAGGCACTGCTTTTTATAAAAAAATGTGATGTGTCTACGTTGTGTTTTGGGCCCTTTCCTTTCGTGGGCGCTAGTCCTACCCACACAAGTGATGTATCATTTTTATCGGGAGACTTGGGGGAACGTTGGGTAGAAGGAAATTTGTGGCTCCTCTCAGATTCCAGAACTTTCTGCCACAGAAATGTGAGTAACATGTGTATTTTTAGCCAAATTTTGAGGTTTGCAAAGGATTCTGGGTAACAGAACCTGGTCCGAGCCCCGCAAGTCACCGCTCCTTGGATTCCCCTAGGTCTCTAGTTTTCAGAAATGCACAGGTTTGGTAGGTTTCCCTAGGTGCCGGCTGAGCTAGAGGTCAAAATCTACAGGTAGGCACTTCGCAAAAAACACCTCTGTTTTTTTCCAAAATTTAGGATGTGTCCACGTTGCGCTTTGGGGTGTTTCCTGTCGCCGGCGCTAGGCCTACCCACGCAAGTGAGGTATCATTTTTATCGGGAGACTTGGGGGAACGCTGGGTGGAAGGAAATTTGTAGCTCCTCTCAGATTCCATAACTTTCTGCCACAGAAATGTGAGGGACATGTGTTTTTTTAGCCAAATGTTGAGGTTTGCAAAGGATTCTGGGTAACAGAACCTTGTCCGAGCCCCGCAAGTCACCCCTCCTTGGATTCCCCTAGGTCTTTAGTTTTCAGAAATGCACAGGTTTGGTAGGTTTCCCTAGGTGCCGGCTGAGCTAGAGGCCAAAATCTACAGGTAGGCACTTCGCAAAAAACACCTCTGTTTTTTTCCAAAATTTAGGATGTGTCCACGTTGCGCTTTGGGGTGTTTCCTGTCGCCGGCGCTAGGCCTACCCACGCAAGTGAGGTATCATTTTTATCGGGAGACTTGGGGGAACGCTGGGTGGAAGGAAATTTGTAGCTCCTCTCAGATTCCAGAACTTTCTGCCACAGAAATGTGAGGGACATGTGTTTTTTTAGCCAAATGTTGAGGTTTGCAAAGGATTCTGGGTAACAGAACCTGGTCCGAGCCCCGCAAGTCACCCCTCCTTGGATTCCCCTAGGTCTCTAGTTTTCAGAAATGCACAGGTTTGGTAGGTTTCCCTAGGTGCCGGCTGAGCTAGAGGCCAAAATCTACAGGTAGGCACTTCGCAAAAAACACCTCTGTTTTTTTCCAAAATTTAGGATGTGTCCACGTTGCGCTTTGGGGTGTTTCCTGTCGCCGGCGCTAGGCCTACCCACGCAAGTGAGGTATCATTTTTATCGGGAGACTTGGGGAAACGCTGGGTGGAAGGAAATTTGTAGCTCCTCTCAGATTCCAGAACTTTCTGCCACAGAAATGTGAGGGACATGTGTTTTTTTAGCCAAATTTTGAGGTTTGCAAAGGATTCTGGGTAACAGAACCTGGTCTGAGCCCCGCAAGTCACCCCTCCTTGGATTCCCCTAGGTCTCTAGTTTTCAGAAATGCACAGGTTTGGTAGGTTTCCCTAGGTGCCGGCTGAGCTAGAGGCCAAAATCTACAGGTAGGCACTTCGCAAAAAACACCTCTGTTTTTTTCCAAAATTTAGGATGTGTCCACGTTGCGCTTTGGGGTGTTTCCTGTCGCCGGCGCTAGGCCTACCCACGCAAGTGAGGTATCATTTTTATCGGGAGACTTGGGGGAACGCTGGGTGGAAGGAAATTTGTAGCTCCTCTCAGATTCCAGAACTTTCTGCCACAGAAATGTGAGGGACATGTGTTTTTTTAGCCAAATGTTGAGGTTTGCAAAGGATTCTGGGTAACAGAACTTTGTCCGAGCCCCGCAAGTCACCCCTCCTTGGATTCCCCTAGGTCTTTAGTTTTCAGAAATGCACAGGTTTGGTAGGTTTCCCTAGGTGCCGGCTGAGCTAGAGGCCAAAATCTACAGGTAGGCACTTCGCAAAAAACACCTCTGTTTTTTTCCAAAATTTAGGATGTGTCCACGTTGCGCTTTGGGGTGTTTCCTGTCGCCGGCGCTAGGCCTACCCACGCAAGTGAGGTATCATTTTTATCGGGAGACTTGGGGGAACGCTGGGTGGAAGGAAATTTGTAGCTCCTCTCAGATTCCAGAACTTTCTGCCACAGAAATGTGAGGGACATGTGTTTTTTTAGCCAAATGTTGAGGTTTGCAAAGGATTCTGGGTAACAGAACCTGGTCCGAGCCCCGCAAGTCACCCCTCCTTGGATTCCCCTAGGTCTCTAGTTTTCAGAAATGCACAGGTTTGGTAGGTTTCCCTAGGTGCCGGCTGAGCTAGAGGCCAAAATCTACAGGTAGGCACTTCGCAAAAAACACCTCTGTTTTTTTCCAAAATTAAGGATGTGTCCACGTTGCGCTTTGGGGTGTTTCCTGTCGCCGGCGCTAGGCCTACCCACGCAAGTGAGGTATCATTTTTATCGGGAGACTTGGGGGAACGCTGGGTGGAAGGAAATTTGTAGCTCCTCTCAGATTCCAGAACTTTCTGCCACAGAAATGTGAGGGACATGTGTTTTTTTAGCCAAATGTTGAGGTTTGCAAAGGATTCTGGGTAACAGAACCTGGTCCGAGCCCCGCAAGTCACCCCTCCTTGGATTCCCCTAGGTCTTTAGTTTTCAGAAATGCACAGGTTTGGTAGGTTTCCCTTGGTGCCGGCTGAGCTAGAGGCCAAAATCTACAGGTAGGCACTTCGCAAAAAACACCTCTGTTTTTTTCCAAAATTTAGGATGTGTCCACGTTGCGCTTTGGGGTGTTTCCTGTCGCCGGCGCTAGGCCTACCCACGCAAGTGAGGTATCATTTTTATCGGGAGACTTGGGGGGAACGCTGGGTAGAAGGAAATTTGTGGCTCCTCTCAGATTCCAGAACTTTCTGCCACAGAAATGTGAGTAACATGTGTATTTTTAGCCAAATTTTGAGGTTTGCAAAGGATTCTGGGTAACAGAACCTGGTCCGAGCCCCGCAAGTCACCCCTCCTTGGATTCCCCTAGGTCTCTAGTTTTCAGAAATGCACAGGTTTGGTAGGTTTCCCTAGGTGCCGGCTGAGCTAGAGGCCAAAATCTACAGGTAGGCACTTCGCAAAAAACACCTCTGTTTTTTTCCAAAATTTAGGATGTGTCCACGTTGCGCTTTGGGGTGTTTCCTGTCGCCGGCGCTAGGCCTACCCACGCAAGTGAGGTATCATTTTTATCGGGAGACTTGGGGGAACGCTGGGTGGAAGGAAATTTGTAGCTCCTCTCAGATTCCAGAACTTTCTGCCACAGAAATGTGAGGGACATGTGTTTTTTTAGCCAAATTTTGAGGTTTGCAAAGGATTCTGGGTAACAGAACCTGGTCTGAGCCCCGCAAGTCACCCCTCCTTGGATTCCCCTAGGTCTCTAGTTTTCAGAAATGCACATGTTTGGTAGGTTTCCCTAGGTGCCGGCTGAGCTAGAGGCCAAAATCTACAGGTAGGCACTTCGCAAAAAACACCTCTGTTTTTTTCCAAAATTTAGGATGTGTCCACGTTGCGCTTTGGGGTGTTTCCTGTCGCCGGCGCTAGGCCTACCCACGCAAGTGAGGTATCATTTTTATCGGGAGACTTGGGGGAACGCTGGGTGGAAGGAAATTTGTAGCTCCTCTCAGATTCCAGAACTTTCTGCCACAGAAATGTGAGGGACATGTGTTTTTTTAGCCAAATTTTGAGGTTTGCAAAGGATTCTGGGTAACAGAACCTGGTCCGAGCCCCGCAAGTCACCCCTCCTTGGATTCCCCTAGGTCTCTAGTTTTCAGAAATGCACAGGTTTGGTAGGTTTCCCTAGGTGCCGGCTGAGCTAGAGGCCAAAATCTACAGGTAGGCACTTCGCAAAAAACACCTCTGTTTTTTTCCAAAATTTAGGATGTGTCCACGTTGCGCTTTGGGGTGTTTCCTGTCGCCGGCGCTAGGCCTACCCACGCAAGTGAGGTATCATTTTTATCGGGAGACTTGGGGGAACGCTGGGTGGAAGGAAATTTGTAGCTCCTCTCAGATTCCAGAACTTTCTGCCACAGAAATGTGAGGGACATGTGTTTTTTTAGCCAAACTTTGAGGTTTGCAAAGGATTCTGGGTAACAGAACCTGGTCCGAGCCACACAAGTCACCCCTCCTTGGATTCCCCTGGGTCTCTAGTTTTCAGAAATGCATAGGTTTCGTAGGTTTCCCTAGGTGGCGGCTGAGCTAGAGGCCAAAATCTACAGGTAGTCACTTTGCTAAAAACAGCTCTGTTTTCTGTGATATGTCCACGTTGTGTTTTGGGGCATATCCTGTCGCGGGCGCTAGGCCTACCCACACAAGTGAGGTATCATTTTTATCGGGAGACGTGGGGGAACGCTGGGTGGAAGGAAATTTGTGGCTCTTCTCAGATTCCAGAACTTTCTGCCACAGAAATGTGAGGAACATGTGTTTTTTTAGCCAAATTTTGAGGTTTGCAAAGGATTCTGGGTAACAGAACCTGGTCCGTGCCCCGCAAGTCACCCCTCCTTGGATCCCCCTAGGTCTCTAGTTTTCAGAAATGCACAGGTTTGGTAGGTTTCCCTAGGTGGCGGCTGAGCTAGAGGCCAAAATCTACAGGTAGTCACTTTGCTAAAAACAGCTCTGTTTTCTGTGATATGTCCACGTTGTGTTTTGGGGCATATCCTGTCGCGGGCGCTAGGCCTACCCACACAAGTGAGGTATCATTTTTATCGGAAGACATGGGGGAACGCTAGGTGGAAGGAAATTTGTGGGTCCTCTCAGATTCCAGGACTTTCTGCCACAGAAATGTGAGGAACATGTGTTTTTTTAGCCAAATTTTGAGGTTTGCAAAGGATTCTGGGTAACCGAACCTGGTCCGAGCCACACAAGTCACCCCTCCTTGGATTCCCCTAGGTCTCTAGTTTTCAGAAATGCATAGGTTTGGTAGGTTTCCCTAGGTGGCGGCTGAGCTAGAGGCCAAAATCTACAGGTAGTCACTTTGCTAAAAACAGCTCTGTTTTCTGTGATGTGTCCAGGTTGTGTTTTGGGGCATATCCTGTCGCGGGCGCTAGGCCTACCCACACAAGTGAGGTATCATTTTTATCGGGAGACGTGGGGGAATGCTGGGTGGAAGGAAATTTGTCGCTCCTCTCTGATTCCAGAACTTTCTGCCACAGAAATGTGAGGAACATGTGTTTTTTTAGCCAAATTTTGAGGTTTGCAAAGGATTCTGGGTAACAGAACCTGGTCCGAGCCACACAAGTCACCCCTCCTTGGATTCCCCTAGGTCTCTAGTTTTCAGAAATGCACAGGTTTGGTAGGTTTCCCTAGGTGGCGGCTGAGCTAGAGGCCAAAATCTACAGGTAGTCACTTTGCTAAAAACAGCTCTGTTTTCTGTGATGTGTCCACGTTGTGTTTTGGGGCATATCCTGTCGCGGGCGCTAGGCCTACCCAAACAAGTGAGGTATCATTTTTATCGGGAGACTTGGGGGAACATAGAATAGCAAAACAAGTGTTATTGCCCCTTGTCTTTCTCTACATTTATTCCTTCCAAATATAGGGGTGTGTGTAAAAAAGACATCTATTTGAGAAATTCCATGTAATTCATGTGCTACTATGGTCACCCCGGAATTCAGAGATGTGCAAATAACCACTGCTCCTCAACACCTTATCTTGTGCCCTTTTTGGAAATGCAAAGGTTTTCTTGATAGCTATTTTTTACTCCTTATATTTCAGCAAATGAATTACTGTATACCCGGTATAGAATGAAAACGCACTGCAGGGTGCAGCTCATTCTTGATGAACCTACAAACCCTATATATCCCCGCAACCAGAGGAGTCCAGCAGACGTAACGGTATATTGCTTTTGATAATCTGACATTGCAGGGAAAAGTTACAGAGTAAAAAGTAGAGAAAAATTGATGTTTTTTTCACCTCAATTTCGATATTTTTCTTTTTCAGCTGTTATTTTCTGTAGGAAACCCTTGTAGGATCTACACAAATGACCCCTTGCTGAATTCAGAATTTTGTCTACTTTTCAGAAATGTTTAGGTTTCTGGGATCCAGCATTGGTTTCATGACCATTCCGGTCACTGACTGGAAGGAGGCTGAAAGCACAAAAAATTGCACAAATGGGGTATGCCCCAGTAAAATGCCAAAATTGTGTTGAAAAATTGGGTTTTCGGATTCAAGTCTGCCTGTTCCTGAAAGCTGGGAAGCTTCTGAGTTTAGCACCGCAAACCCTTTGTTGATGCCATTTTCAGGGGAAAAACCACAAGCCTTCTTCTGCAGCCCCTTTTTCCAATTATTTTGAAAAAAACGACATTTTCACTGTATTTTGGCCAATTTCTTGGCCTCCTTCAGGGGAACCCACAAAGTCTGGGTACCTTTAGAATCCCTAGGATGTTGGAAAAAAAGGACGCAAATTTGGCTTGGTTAGCTTATGTGGACAAAAAGTTATGAGGGCCTAAGCGCAAACTGCCCCAAATAGGCAAAAAAAGGCCTGGCACAGGAGGGGGAAAAGGCCTGGCAGCGAAGTGGTTAAATGCAAATTCCTAATTTCATGCTATATTTTAGGTCAGAACGCATCCGTGCATCAAGTTTTGGTGCGTGGAAACATTTAAATTAATGCATTGTGAGCAACAGGCACTCGCATTCTGTTGCTCTCATACATTAGCGGTACATTTTAACCGCAAATGGCATGTAATTACGCAAAGTGCCATAATGGCATAAATTTGAGAATTTCCATTAACAAGCATGATGCAAAATTTCTGAATTTATGTGAATTACGCCGTATTTATTTACATTTCGCTCAGGCCTATTTTGGATACTGTATTGCCTTTGCTCCACCTAGCTGTGTGGGATAATACATGAGATGCACATATCGAATGGTGTGCCTTGCTGAAGAATTTCTAGAAAAATGTATCTTCGCACGTGCTCCCCGCATCCTCCGAAATCTCGGCACTGAAAGCCAAGCAGCTTTCCATTTTAATTTTTGTCATCGCTCATCGACAGACATTTTTACTTAGTAGGGCGGAAAGTCTGCCGCGCCATGTGGGTATAATGTGATGGCCCCCATTATGAGCAAACCTGCTATTGCTGAAAACTGAGCCTGTGTACAGAGCTCGCAGGTTACAATCAACATTTAACTGCCTTCAAATCATACCATGCTTGGTTGATGGCTGCTTCAGCCACGGACAAAAATACACGAACGCGCTTTGCAAGTTCACATTTGAATCTGCATTGTCACTTACAATAAACCTTTGGAAAACTGAGCCCCTAACAAACCACGGATAAAGAGCCAATCCCTATTTCAAGCAAGAAGCAAGTCTCTGAGGACATCAAACAGGAGAAGAAATGAAAACTACAAAAGCAATATTCTTAATTGAAGTGAAATCGCTTTAATCAGTTTCCAATTGTAAAAACCTATTTCATTTTTTTGCAGGGTAAATACATTTTGAAGCTGCAATATAGTAATTCCCCACCAATAATTCAAAATCCTCTTGGGCTGGTGGGGGGCACCAGAGGCCCCCCCTTGAGCCTCAACTATACATTTTTTCTTTTTCTTTTTTTTTACCCTAGTGAACCGTACTGCGTGGTAAAAAAAAAAAAAAAAGGGTGGACTCCGGCCCTTTTTAATTGATATCCCCTGGGGTGGGCCAGGGCCCAATGGTATTGACGCAAGCTCAGTTAACAAAGAGGGGGGGGGGCATGTGTGTGCCCATCTCCTCAAGCCATCCAATGGACCTGGGGACCCAATTCCCCAAACCAGCTGCTTTTATTTGGGGAGGGGGCATGCAGCCTCTCTTCCCGAGCCATGTTATGGCCCCAGAAATCCCATTCCCCAGGGCAGATTCAGTATTGATGCCCTAAGTACCCTATTGCCAAAGGACACTGTTCTCTGCCCATGAGCAAATGTGGGCCGGGAAGAATTAATTTCTGTATCTTCCTGCCCGCGCTCTCGCTGGAAGGGAAACACAGGATTCCTCCCGCCAGGTGGAAGCAGATTGAAAATCTGCTCCTGCCTGATTGGTTAGAAACAAGCCGTGCAGGCGCCCACCGCACCCAAGATAAGTGCTGGCAGGTGAGATGACTAGCTTGCGTGGCCATGGGTCTCCCCCGGTGTCCTCAACGTTGAAAAAGAATGTGGGTTCCCAGGATGGGACAAGCCACCTACCAAACCAAAAACATTGCAGGCTCCCGCCGGCGCCCAGGATGTATGCTGGCAGGGGAGCCAAAGGTACCTTGCAGGCACCCTCTCCTCATGGAACTCAATGTTTTTCATAGTTGTTGGGTGCCCACCGTGGAACCAGGACTTTCAACTGCAAAATGAATTAAAAAAATGAAGTGGAGTGGCCAGCTCCCCTCAGCCCCTTAGAATAGGGTGTGTGTGCAGGGAGCTGGTGAGGATGTGTGAGCCATGGGCCTCCCCTCTGCAGTCCTAATGATTGGAAATGTTGTGGGTGCCCTGGGTGGGACTGAGGCACCCAGAAAAAAACCTGGCAAGGTTGGAATATGAGTTGAGTGGAGTAGCTGCTTTTTGCATATTCACTGCTCCTTCTGAGGAGCACCCCATAATGCCCAGCGAGCGCTCTCTATGTTTCTTTTTTCATTTCTGGGGGGCCTTAAGAACAGGCAGGGGAACAACCAACCATTTTCTTAAATGTTCTAAAGGGCTTGAGGGATTGGTGGGATGTCATATTTCGTTTTGAAAATGCGAGTTTGGCTGCTGAGTGGCAATCTTGAGGGAGTCAAGTGCAAGCTCTGAAACCCCCTTCACGTAGTTCCAAGTTCAAGTCCAATAACTTACTGTTGCAGATCTTAGATTGGTCAAAAGTGTAACATGTAATACACTGGGTATGAATTATCATCTTGTTTCGATATCGTTTTGGTGGTGGACGAGAGCTTTTTAAGAAAAAGATTGTTATGAAACTCTGGGTTTTCTATCCAGCATTCTCAGGAAAAGTTGAAATTCAAGCAGGATTAAACATAATGCATCGGTTATGTAGAGAAACATGCCTTTGCAGTTTTGCATCAACATTTGAACTACCATATAAAAACAAAATTTGGACTGGTAGACCAGTGAATTTTTTTCACTGATTAGCCAGTCCAAATGTTTGTGCAAAATATCAGAAGTAATATCTATTTAAGTCTGACCAAGGATGAATAATGAATGGTACTTGATGACCTGTGAAGGGAGGAATCGAATAGCCTTTTGCGCCAAATCCGCTTGGTCTTATGTCCATCTTTCTTAACTCTTGTTCAATTTTCTGAAGAACAGGTTCAACCAGATAATTAATGTAGACAGAGTAGCACATAAAAGCCAATTGTCAAAACGGCAAAATCAGGGAATCGGGCATTGAAATGACATTATAATATGATATGACACGCGAGACTGATCTAAATAGCGGGATCTTCATGACTTATTTTAGTCATGCGTAGAATACCACAACTGAAAAAGATGGAAACTGTCATGATGTTAATAACTTAATTTTGTCTAAAGCAATAATACTCACCACTGGAGAAAATTAGCTAAATGAACGTGTCATCTTTCGTTTAAGATCAATTTTCCGCTGAAGAATCGCTACCGCAGTGCTGAACACAGACGGGTGCCAGGACACAGTCTTACCGAGTTACAACGAGATTTTGTTATCGAAGTCAGAAAGGCCACATTAGTAAAATAATGGGAATAGCTGTATGGGGTTCAGTGGTGACTAAATTGCACTCTTTCCAGACCATGCTGGGGATTTCCTGTATGCTAAATCCTAGGCTTTCCCAAACCAAGGTCCCACCGGTGACCCATACAGGAACTTCGGATCAGACCTGATAGACCAGTTATAAAACAACAAGCGCTTGTAGCAGAAGTTCCCTGACCACCCTGAGTCCTGTTGGGTTTCCTGCGCCTATCCGGTCAATTAATGGACTTTATTCTAACAGCACACTTTGTTATTTTGCTGTTCCCCTTTGACTGTTTATTCTCGATTGTGAGTAACTGAGTAGAGACTTTCCTTCTAGCTGTTCCTTCTTCTCCTCCTTGACTGTGCTGCCTAAAGTCCAGCCAGGTTTACCCTGTGGGTCAAGAGTCCCTGTAACCGACAGTAGTTAGTTTAGTACTGTGCCAACTGTCATGTGCTTCTTTATGTACTCACACCATCTAAACGTGATATTAGTCAGATCTCTGTTTTTATTTTTCTACTACATGGTGGGATTGCCTAAGGTATGTTTAATTGTTTCTTCCTTAACAACCTCCCTCTTCTCTGTTTCCCCTAGGTCTCAATTATACTTACAAAAGGTTTATTTGGTCCAACTGTGGGTTTCCTCGGAACCAATGCAGCCTGACACAACTCGACACAGCGCAGTGCAGGACCTTGCATTACAGCATCTTGCAGCCGCTGATTTGAAGCCTCGTTAGCATCGATGTAGCATGACTTAACGCTCAGCATCAAGGACATAAGGTACAATTCTTACTGGGTCTAACATGGTCCATGTATCTAGCTCACATTCAACGTGGTCAGCATGAACTTGTGACCTTTTCCTAATCCAGTGCGACCTGATACGCCCAGTTGCCAAGAAGCAGGCTACTGCCAAGAAGGTGGCAGAGGAGGCCACACAGGCCGTTGAAGAAAAGTTGTTTGTCATGAAAGGACTGGACCTCAGAGCTAAACAAACAGAGTCCAGCAACAATGGTTGCAGTGTACCCTCAGTGTACACTCAAGATGTGAAAGTGCCTATACTGTAAGGCCTGGTGCCTAACTATGTGGTGGGAGATGACATAGGTAAATAGTTTTCTGCATATAAGGAAGCCCTTGAATGCACGGAGTCCCAGAGGGGAATTAAAGAGCAAGCTTATGGAAGCCCATGCCCACAGTGAGGAAGGACACCCTTCTAACTCTAGAGCTTGGGGAATAGATGCATTATGCTCCCATTAAGGGCATTTTACTTACTAACTTTCGATTGACCCCTGAAAGGTACTGTCTTAGGTTCAGGGACAGCCAAAAACTCCCACAGCAGTCTTGGGTGGATTTCTTGTACTGATCCAGCAAGCATGGGTGTCCACAGAGGAGGGCAAGGGGGTGATGCTTGCCCCCCCTTGATTTAGGTACAGCCTGGTGTGCAGGCTTACAGTGCAGCATAACACTATGGGCGTCATGGCGAACGGTTCATGGTGGGTGGGTCCTCCTGGCGGCAGCTAACACTGAGTCGGTGTCAGTTCCAGATTGGTCTGACTCGGGAGTCTCACACTGTCATTGGTTGCTGAGCCTGAGCACGCTGCTACCAGTGACAGTGTGAGACAGCACGATCGCCACTACCAGTGACAGTGCGAGAATCCTGAGTTGGACCAATCGGCGTCCGACTCTGACATCCAAAGTTGGCCCAACCACGCCCCCCAGCAGCAGTGTGCAGGCTCGCGCCAATCAGAAGAAGCAGGCTGCAGCATGTGTGTCGCACTGAGCAGCCTGTTAAACGGAGAAGTAAGCTAGTTATAGCTGGAGTTAAGTATAATATTTATGTCATAGCGTGTTTGCTTCTTGACCAGGGAAAATCTACCAAATTTAGATATATTTGAAAACTATACATCAGGGGAAGTATAGGGAGGTGTGCCTCTTATGGATTCCAACAAGTTTCAAACCCACAATGCTCTGCAATCTTCAAAATGTGACAAAAGTCACACATTGTCCTTCTACTTCTGTGCCATATTCCTCCCAAGTCTCCCGATAAAAATGCATTATGCAAGGAAAGCTGGTTCTCCTTGCGGGAGAAATTTAAAGGGATTTTTCAAACCCCTGCAGCTCATCTACGACTCACAGATTATTCAATACAGCCCGGTGATGAGCAGATTATTTAATAATCCACATTTCTTTTAAGAAATGGCCAACCGCATACTTTTTCCAAAATGAAAATTGAATGATCTAGAATCTAATGAGGAAGCAAGAAAAGAACCTAGACATGGTGAACAGGAGGCAGAAGACCCAAGTGCAAGCATTTCTACAGGCCCAATTTCAGCAAATCTTGGTGTAGAGGGTCTAGCTGGGTAGCAGTGCAAGTAATAGCAATGCATTTGGTTGTGAAACAATGTCTTGTGGGTGTAATACAGTGCTTGTTTATGTGGATAAGTGTATATGTGGTCCTTCTGTTGTGTGCACTATTGTTGCTAAATGACAGTAGTATCCTTATGTCAGCTCACTGTTAGTCCACCCTATATCAGGGATCACCACAGTAGTTTCTCAAAACAAACATTATGCTCCCTTCAATGAACACTGAAGGCTGTAAGTTAGTGCTATTGTAATGCACCTAGGGCAGGAAATTTGAAGTATGCAGTCGGATCCCAGATCTGGTGTTAGAAATGGGGTCTTTGGTTGGCAGTCAGGTTATCCCCTGTCCAAGCAAGGACCCTAACTCTAGTCAGGGTAAAGGAGAATCACCCTCAGCTAACCCCCACTCACTCCCTTGGTAGCTTGGCACGAGCAGGCAGGCTTAACTTCAGAGGGCTAGGTGTAAAGTATTTGTACCAACACACAGAGTAACTCAGTGAAAACACTACAAGATGACATAACACAGGTTTAGAAAAATAGAAAATATTTATCTAAACAAAGCAAGACCAAAACAAAAACAATCACAATACACAAGTCAAGTTATTGATTAAAAAGCAAAAAGAGTCTTAAATCCTTGAGAAAAACAGGTAAAACACTGTTAGCGTCGAAAAGTACCTGGGTAGCGTCAAAATAACATGAACAGGCGAGTGTGCGTCGAAAAAGGTAAGCGGTGCGTCGATTTCCCACCAGCAAGCGAGCTCATGCATCGTTTCACCTTCTCCGGTCGGGCCGGTGTGTGTCATTTTCCTCCCTGCAGGGGAGCGATGTGTTGATCTGGACAGCACTCGGGTCCGAGCAGTCGTTTTTCCATGCTCAGCAAGGTTTGCTTCAAAAATCCTGGCTCACGGTCTGAGCAAAACAGCGCAATGTGGGTTGCGATGTTAACAGCCTCCGTCAGCGGGTGTGAGCATCATTCTTCCAGCCCGTGTGTTGATTTTCCAGCCATGATGCTGGTGGAGCATCGATCACTGCCGTGAAGCCGGCGGCGTGTCATTTTTCAGCCGCGTCTCAGAAGGTGCGTTGAATTTTTCCCCGCACAGTGGTCTGTGCGTGGATTTTCAGTCTTGTCCTGCCAGCTTCTCTTTTCAGGGTCCCAGGAACTGGATGGGCACCACTTGGCCGGGTAGGAGTCTCAGCAGAGAGGGACAGGCCTTGCAACGGTGAAAAACTAATTTAGCAGTATTTCACTGTCAGGACATATAAAACACATTACTATATGTCCTACCTTAACCACACACTGCACCCTGCCCTTGGAGCTACTTAGGGCCTACCTTAGGGGTGTCTTGTATGTAAGAAAAGGGAAGGCTTAGGCCTGGCAAGTGAATACACTTGCCAAGTCGAATTTATAGTTAAAAACTGCACACACACACACACACACACACTGCAGTGGCAGGCCTGAGACATGCATACAGAGCTACATATGTGGGTGGCACAACCAGTTCTGCAGGCCCACTAGTAGCATTTGATTTACAGGCCCTGGGCACCTCTAGTGCACTATACTGAGGACTTACCAGTAAATCAAATATGCCAATTATGGATGAACCAATTACATACACATGTTGTATAGGAGCACTTGCACTTTAGCACTGGTTAGCAGAGGTAAAGTGCCCAGAGTAACAAAAACAGCATAAACAGACTCCAGCATGCATCAACACCCTGGGAAACAGAGGCAAAACGTTAGGGGAAACCACGCCGAGGATGAAAAGTCTAACATCTGGCAGTTATTATTTAGCTAGATCCAGGATCCATCTGACATCAGTAAAATATGGTGAATTTGGCTTGGAGTAATTTATCAACACCAGGACTGATTTAGCAGCGCCTACAAGTTGACCGCTTTCCATTCAGGGCAGCAACCTGCTGGAGGAGCGACATATTCTCACGAGTGAGGACCTTGCGAGATTTTGCAACCTGTCTGAGATAAACTAAGTAGGCCAGAATAGATATATTTGTCCTTGTTGCCATTTTCTTTGCTGTAAAGTTTTTAAAAACATAAGGCCCAAATTTACTAAACTTTCACGCATTGCATCACAGCAAGGGTAGTTGCTGCGCTCTGTTGCGTGAAAAGGGAGAGAGCAGAACTGCACCATATGTACAAAGATATGGTGCAGCTCTGTACTCCCCTAGCGCTGTGGAATTAATGGCTGCCAAGTGGTAATGGAGGCATCCTTGCGTCATGTTGCGAGGGTGCCTGCATTGTGGCCAGGAGAGTTTTTTGTGCTTCAAGGGATTCCTTCCTGCATAGAAGTCATCCTTTGGGGCTATTTCCTGTTTGCATGTGTGCTGCAAAATGCAGCCCACATGCAAAGAGGAAAAGAAAAAAGCAAGGCGAAATAAAGCAACTTCTCATTACGCTACCCTCAGATAGGCGCACTGTTTTCTCACAACGCCACAGACTCACTTCTACAAGTCTTTGTAAATACGAGTTTGTGTCAAAATACAAGGGTAAATATCGGGGAATGCCCATACACCACCCATGTAATGCATACCTGTGTCAAAAAAGTTGCACAACTCTGACATAAAATCTTAGTAAATGTGGGCCTAAGTGTATAGGTTTACTCCCTTTTTCATGACTTTGCCCCCATTGACTCCCTCTCCCTTTCTGTTGCCACAGCCAGATCCCCAATGTTTGGAATCCTGCAGTAATATTTTTCCTTTCGAGCACTGAATCCACCTGGTAGTTTGGAGACGTGTATGTTGGATTTTCATACATAACATGACACTTACTGTGTGCCTGTTGTAATGTTTCATGCAAGGCCTCCACAGGGACTGACTGGCTCATGACATGCCCTCCAGCTGACGCTATGAGGTTGCTTACCGTGAGACTGACAGGCCTCACTTGGCATGTGTACTCAGATTGCTCTAAGAAATGCTTTGGTATCTGAGATAGGAATTCTACTCTCCGACCCCTTTATGTCCCCTTTCATCCAAATCAGAGACTTAGATGGAGCTGTGTTACGCTGGCTTCAAAGCATGGAAAGACGCCTGCAGGTAGAAGCATCGTGAGTTCTGTTTAGTTTTACTGCAAATAAAGTAAATAAAACAAAATTAAACTTGATATTAAACTTAAACTTTCTACATGTACCGTTTCCGGGAAATTGTTCTGCTTTTGTTGATGACGATCACTTATTATCCTAATCGCCCATCACATCAGCCCCATTTCTCATTTTACATTATTGACATCCTAACTTGGAATGTGCACAGTGTTTAATATCCCTCATCTCCACGTTAGTTTTTTTAGTAGCCTGCTCTTAAATTTTCCGTTTTGGAACATATTGTGGTAAGGGAATGATGCCAATATTATCATTTCACAGGTTGCTTCTTTTGTACGATAATATTTTGGTTCACACCTTGCTCCGTGTCTAAGTTTACTTCTTTTTTGGTTGAAATCTGTTTGTTAAAGGTTTTCCATGAGAAAGAACAAGACATGGTCTCGGATCTGAGACCACACCACTTACATTTAACATGACATAGTAGTATATTTGCAAGCAATAATACAGAGATGCTACGATACGGTGACAGCAGTAGCAGGTTTACGACACGGAACCGGTGTGCCTAACAGGCAGGCATTCATATCACTTAAAAAAGCATTTGCACTGCAATGGGTCTCGCATTTGCTCGCGTTAGAGCTATTAGCGTTGTAAACTCCTAATTGGACTTTTCTTGCCACATAAACTGAAAATGAAAAGTAAAACAGTTTCACATAAGCGATCCAATGGGCACCATGAGCGTGAAGAAGACACAAAAAAGGAAACAGAAGTTCGCTTGCAGTCACATGTATCAGCACAAGTGCAATTATCCACGTAACCGGCAAAAGTGCAATTATCCATGTAACAGGGTTGATGTCATGCAAAGCACTTGACTACTGCCCCAAAAAATCGCACTGCGTAGGAAATAAAAAGAAAAAGTAGTCCAGAAGCAATGTGGAAACATGGAGCCTCGTATGTTTTCAGTAGTTTATTGGTGCGCAAGAGGAGGGCTAAACACCAGAAAAGGCATAACATATGCATACCTTTCACTAATGAAATCAAGCGAATTTTAAAGTGCAAGCCCACGAACCAACTAAACTGATGGGCATGACATGGGCGTGGTTAAAAGCCCATAGAGAGATTACAACAGGTGCCAGAGCGCTTGCACGCTTGACCCTAAAAAGCACAACCAGTATCCGGTCATAATGCTTCCCAGGTCCATCCTACCGCTTCGGAGCAACGCACTTTGGGGCCTTTGGGTTACGAATCAAGGTGAGCAGGCAGGGAACTACCGCTTTCTAGACAATGTAAAGTAAGTTGAGTGGAGCACTGCTAGGGTCGACATGGTCTATTAGCAAAGTCAAATAGCAAGATCTTATAGCAAATCAGATCCCTGTACTCTGCTTCAACTGGGGCCCGAGGTCCAGGGGTTGTCAATGAAGAGTCACAAAAGTGAATGTCTCCTTCATTTGAAAAGGCGATGGCGACCCAGTGCCACTGTCAGCCTGATGTAGATGTGGTTGGGAAGGATTCCTTCTTCACGTTCTGTAGGTGAGTGATAATGTCTTGCTAAGCTTCCTGAAGTGTGTGTTCCTTTTTCAGCTTTTTCATGACAATGGGACCATACTGTGTACTAGGCCGGTTGCCATCTTTCCCCAGTTGTTGTTCGGGGTGGGGATGAGTCTCTGCTAGCTGTATATTCAGGGATGTCCAAAATGTTCTTTGTTTCAGCCCGAAAGCATAGGTATTGTGGCTTCCCATTCCAGTGAAATATGAGGGAAAAGAGATATCCCCACTAGTAACAAATATCTATCCCCCTCAGTTTGTTGGTGACCGGTTTGAAGTCATGCCTTTGCGCAGCATGACCAGGAAGAGATGTTAAAAGAGCTGGATGGTGTGACCATGGAAGACCAAATCTATCGCCCCCCCAGAAGCTCAAAGTACAGCTTCCTTTTTGGTGAAGAAATGGACTCTTGTGAGAATATCCAGCATAGCGTTTGGATGTCCTAGTGCCCTGTCCAGGGCCAGCAGTGAGGCCTCTATTTCACGTCAGATTGTCTATAGGACCTCAGCTGTGAAGTCCATGATGTCATCACCTTCAGCTCCCAGGTGTGGTTGTTGTTGCCACAATGTCTGTTTTCTAGATGTTCCTGTTTGGCCTGCAGTTATACTTGTTGTTCTTCGAGTGTTCCCACCTTGCACCATAGCATTTCTTCATCTTCCACTTGGGAATCAGCCATTTGTTCCAAGTTGTCTACCAGTTTCTCTATTTCAGAAATGTCATGGGATATGTTCTGGAGACAGGACTTAAATTCTGCTTTGTGGAATCCTATTTCTGAGCACGTCTTTAAGGAATTGTTTCAAGTAGTCATGGGAGATAGACCCTGGGGGTGACCCTCTGACTGCTGCTGGTGGGGTGACTTCCTTAGAGTCCATATCAGCTGTGAAGGTTTTGTGCCAGAGAGAGGTCATTGAGTTTTCCTTAGCGGGCTTTATACATAGTGTGCTGCATTTGCTTGTCAAAGGAGTTGTCTTGCTCCAGTGATGGGTCGGAGTGACGTTCCACACCTTGCTTTGCTGCAGGCACTTTGCAAGGGCTGTAGAAGGTGGTCCAATGGCTCACTAGGGCAAGAGCAGGAGAAGCAAGCGCTGAGCCCCATGTTGGTCAATGGTAACGGGTAAACCGCAGGGATCGTCTGTTTAGCGGAACTGCATATGCTGTGGATTCTGGATTACAATTTAGAATCTGGGCAGCCCCAGAGTGTCTCTGCAGGGCTCAACCCTCCTCACAATCACTAACAGCTTACTGGAAAAATCTGGGGTGGGTCAGGCCCAACACAGCCCCAGTCAGTCCTCCCCCGAGTGTCCCTTAGCTCAACAACTGTAGCCGGGGGCCCACTATGGCCCAGGTGGTCCTCCATCTGTCCTCTGCATATAATGAGCAGGGGCCAGGGAAGAGCGAATGGCAGAGGTCCCTGGGTCACGAGGAGGAGAGTGCTGCGTTTGCCTTCTGGCAGAAGCTATCCCTGACTTACTCAGGTTGTAGATCAGGGGGGCCCCAAATTCACTAGGGGAATGGTGGGATCTAGGCAGGGCCAGTGTTCTCTGTTGGTCCTCAGGGCAGGAGGCTTGAAGGTGGCAACCAAATGTTCCAGGGCTCCCATCAGCCTACAGGGGAGCAGACTAAGTGCAAGTTTGTGAGCCCAGCCTGCGCTGCAGGTTAGGCCTGAGCTTATGAGGTGCCAGTGTCAATCCTGTCTCAGGCTTCTCCCAGCCCTCAATATGGGCAGCCCACCACCACGGGACCAGACGTGGCCCTCATACCTGCACACCAACAAAGTCACTCTCTACTGGTGCTCAGCCTCCTCACCCTTTGTCCACAGACTACAGAGAGCAATTGGTGGCTGCCTAGAAGTCCACTGGGTCATGAGGAAGAGGGGGCATCTTATCTGGGGTGACATCCAGCTCCCCCAGGCGTCCATGTCCTGCTGCTGATCCAGATAACACTTGATGGCAAGTTGCCAATGGAGCTCAGGATTGGCCCGTGCTCACACCAAGTGTCTAAGATGGCAGGCCTCCACTCAGCACCAGGGCCCACAACCACTCCCAAAAACCCTGTACTTCGGGTCCACAGGCCCACCACCAAGCTCTAGGAGTTCCCAGGCAGTTGTGCTGGTGAGGGGGAGTCATGTGGGCAGGTCTCCTCGTGGCAATGTGCAGTAGAAGGCCCACGGGGATCTGGAGCAAAGACAGTGCATGTCTCACTCCATTCCCGTCTTGGTCACACACACTCAAATTTCCCCTCTTGTACTATATCTCTACATTCGAATATAATATGGAGCAATCCCCTTTATGAAACACACCACTCTGAAAAGGCGAAAAGTTCATGTCATTTTAGCGTTCACCTACAGATAGCTTTAGCGGTCTAGTGAGAGCTCATGCCACCACACAACAAAATACACAACACATATAATACACATACACCCACACACAGGGTAGGGTTTGGACAGCACCTTTCAACCATTGGCTTATGTGATTCAGCTAGCTAAGCAAGCTGCCATTCATTGATATTAACATCCAACAGCATTCTGCAGTTTGAGGTTCCACAAAGTAAGTCCCACTCACTCTTAAAACACAGAACCATATCCTCCCCCAGGAGCCTCCACCTCTACACTCTCTATTTAGTAATGCTTTACCACCCAGCTCATTCATTACTATCTACCCCTTCCCACTCGACTCTCTAACTTTGTACATTTTGTTTTGAGGACCCGACATATGCAAACTGCAACTTGGTTGCCCCATGCCATATTTGTGCTTTCATGCACTTTACTTTGTTATTTTTAGTTGACTCTGCTAAGATGGGCATCTGTTTTGATCTAACAGTAAAGTAAAACAGCCAAAATGGCCAATGGTGTGTCATGATGCATGCATCGTGATGCATATACTCATGTGGCAGCCATCATTTATGGATTTTTAAGAATTTGAAGTTTAGCAAAATTTTATATTTGCGTCACAATATATACTAATGATTACATCACGACAGATCAAAAAGCTCAAAATTCCCCCCAGTAGTTGCTTCAAAATACTCACTCACTCAACAAACAGAATAGCATCAATCAATCTAATTCAATGCCATGGGGATTTGAAAAAACACAAGGTTTTAATTATATTGCATAAACGTTCATGCATTAAAAAAATCATTAAATAAAGACACATGTACACCATAAATACAGAACAAAGAATAGCATAAAAAAGGGAGAGTTTTCAAGACAATCCATTGGTGATGAGGCTCTCCCACTACAAGTGTCAATGGATCTTAATAAGTATATGTCCACTAACATATTGTCCTCATCCAGGTACTGAATTTGTGGTATAGTTGTGTCTTTATTTAATAAGATTTTTTAATGTATGAACGTTTATTCAATATAAAGTTTTACATGTTTTTTTCAAATTCCTGTGATATTGAATTAGATTGACTGATGCCATTTGTTTGCTGAGTGAGTATTTACAAACCGTTTCCTGGGAGAAATGTTGAGGGTTTTTTTGTTGTGTAACCCTGTCCCTTGGTTTGAGGGGTATCTCTCATTTTGTGCATCGCAATACATGCCACATAATAGACCGTCAGCCATTTTAGCTACTTTAGTTTACCATTCTATCAATGTAGACGCCGATTTTAGGACGGTAAAGTATAGAATAGCATTGGAAAAACCAATAGTTTGCCATTCTCCTTTTAAGGAAAGGCCTATTAGCTTTCTAATGCTTGTTGCAAACTGCAGAGTAATAGGTTATACTAGCATACAAGTGTGGAACTCTTGTCTCAACAGACAATCTTTTAATTCTTTACCTTCTAGGGCTTTGGAAACATTTTTTATCGATACAAATGTATTTTAGGGAATATATGAAAGTCCATCAGCCTTAAAATCATATCTCTTCCCAGTATTGTCCTGAATTGTTGTCCCACCCTTGCACAAATGGGAATATCATAGCATGCTCACCCAGGAATGTACTTGAGAGAGAAATTAGCACGCCAGTGTTGTGACTGCAAAATACAAGTAAAGGGCGTGCACACCACAGCTAGCTAGGATACTTAGCACACACATGTAGGCGGCTATGGCGCTGGTATATGACATCTACTCTTGCAACAAGACAAGGAAAGTTACCGGCATATCTCGTCCCACTCACCTGTATATAAAAGAAAGTCCATTTGAGCAAGACATTATATTAACTGTCAGAGACTGCCAGTGACAGGTGATTACGCAAAATACCTCAGAAACTGTGACAGTATGGCAAATGTTTATGATCCACATATAATAGGACTATTAACCACTATATGTAGCATCATTTGATGAATCAGAATAATAACGAGTCTTAAAGAATAGCTGGCGATCACTGGAGCAGTTAAAATAATACACAGGAATGAGGACATTATTTTATCATGTATAGATTCAAAACTTCAATGAATCTTCTAAAATTGTAATCTAACTAGAGCATATTAGGGATATCTTGGCCCTCATTTAGTAGTTCTGCTAAGCCAGGATGGGGTACACAAAGAAACACATATGCCTACCTGTTAGCATCAGGAACACCAAAAGCAGGCATGGCTAGCAGAAATAGCCATTCCAATTCTCCCATAGCTCATGAAATCTGAGATAAACATCTGAATCTCAAGCAGCAAATTTGGACACTCGGGCAGCTGTTTATTGCAGGGAAAGCACACACAGAACCTCTCTGGCGTCAGTGTAGCAACATTCTATTCGGCCCCAGAGTTTCTGACCTCAAACCTCTAAAGAATGGGGTTTACCTAGAGCATTAATCCACTCCTTCTATTTATGAATGGACACATCTCAGGAATCCCCTCAAGAATTGTCATTCGTTCATATCCAATTACAGTGATCTCACCTTTAACTCTGAGCTGTCAGAGATGATATCATGTCTAATTATGAGAAGTTCTAGAAAGCACCAAAACAATTCTATGACCGATAAATATATCTGCATGACATAATGCAGTTCAAATTGCAAGCATGACACTGACGTTATGCTTCGCTAGTCTTCATGCATAACTTTGATTGCTAGTTACATATCATCTATGTCACATATTCCAGGATGCTGAGATACTTTCATATTGAAGATTCTTTTTGCGCGTTTCTAGAATATTGACAGGAAGAAATGCTTCTATTTGAATAGCAGGCAAAGACAATTGAAAATCAGCCACAATGGCAATGGCAAGGTTGGGCCTCAGAAACAATTTAATGAAAGTGATCTGAATATAATTCTACAAACTGAGAAGCAATGAAACTAGACTACGATTTCCAATCTACTACATCTGCTGAATTACTTTTTAAAAATGTTTTAAACATGTAATTTACTAGGTTAGTAGAGCATACCTCACTCGCACATTAGCACAAAGTAACGCATATTGTGTAATTTGATGCCAAACTTATTAATAGTACAACAATGTTGCTGGGGTGTGAAAACTAAGTCAATGTAGCTATTTGGTAATGAGGATACTGGCTCGTTCTACTTAACAAAGAGGTGATAATAACACGAGTGTGTACCAGTGTAGTAAACTTGAAAGCATGCATGCATACAGATGTTGGAACAAAAAAAACAAAATATTCTACATGATAACAAAAGTAGCACACAAAGTGGCTGTGAACACTATTGTAAGTTGTTGGAGCAGAGTGTCAGTAGTTGCACCCAGACGTAGAGAGAGGAAAAACTGTCATCTGCAGATCACAATTTGATTCCAGTAGATCCCAGGGCCCCTTGAATGACAATCAGCAAAACATTTTTAGTCACATTTAATGTTTATGAAATATACAAGACCTAAGGTGTCTTGATTTACAGCATTTGGCAAGTTGTGAGAAGTGATGAAGCAGCCAGTGACTGCGGCTGAGCTTGAAACAAACATATTGTTAGTCCTAGGAGTTTGTGTTAATCGTGTGACCACTGTATTGGCAGAACCTTCTTGAGTTACACGTAAAAAAACTGTTCTCACTGAAGTTGTGGGAAAAATCCTCATGGATTTCAGACTACATAGAGAAACTGAATTGGGTTCAGCATTGGCCTTTTTTATTTTCTCTGTAGACGTTTCAGATTGTTCGCATCATTCCCCCTCTAGATAATTATACCAGGTTTTAAATCAACCTTTACAAATTAATATAACAATCATCTTGATGCTCCAGCAGTGACCAGAAGTTAACATCAGATTGTTGTGAACTGTACATGCCACCGCGAGTACTAACTTCAACATTATCTTTAAAGCATATTTCAGACAACTGAAAACAGGCATCACCTGCCTGGGGTCAATCAGCTGAAAACTCACAGCATAGAACTGTAGAAGATATTCCAGCTATGGTAGTGTCAGCACCTTTCCAACTATGTTTTGACTTGCTTTCGCTGATGGAAAGTTGTTCATTTTCATAGTAGTGACACAATCAGTTAACATATGGTGGTCTGAACCGAAAATGCCAATAGTTCACAAAACAGGCCAACACGTTTGTAATTCGTCATAATGTGTTCCAAAAAAGTTTGGCAAAAACTGATAAGAAGTCTCCTACCTGGGAACCTTTTCTGAAGGCTTTTGATGCATGAATAAGGTAAGTAATATACCCGCAAAGTTGCTCAGAGATGTGTTTTCTGGCAGACGAATTTTAATACACTTTAATTTGTGGTTTAAATAAATGTATTTTCTGAGCTTCTGAGAGGGACACTCTTAGATGTGAGAATTGAAATACAGTACCCAGTTCGTCTATGTTAACATTGTTTGTCCGCCTGCCTTTGTCTGGTGCCAAAAAAGGAGCCTTAATGATTGCCTTTGTTGCTGGAAAATAGGTTTGATTACAACATATATTTCCTCTTTATATTTGAAATGTAAGCTAGTCCTTGTTTCCTTCTGCAATAATTGTGTTTATGCCTTACTGGGCATGACCTATTTGTCGAAATTACATTTATTCCATATATTGAAGGCTTAGGTAGTTACTATGCATCTATCCCCAAAGAGGATGCTTTGCAGGCTTCATGCACGGCTATTTGCCGAAACTTAAATGAAGTGCTCAGGATATTCGAACATTGTTCTATGTTGGGGACTGCCACCTCCCTTCCACCTCCCTGGGGCCTAGTTCAAAAGCAATGTGGGGGGGGGCATGCAGCCCCCCCCCAGCAGCTCCAGGGACCACCACCTCCCTGGGGCCAATGACATTTTGAATGCAGGGGAGCCTGTGTGGCACCCTCACCGCCCTGGGGACTGCCACCTCCCTGGGCCAAAATGAATCTAGGGGGCTGTGCAGCCCCTCTACAACCCCAAGGACCACCACCTCCCTAGGGCTTAAGATATCATGAATGCGGGGGGGCTTGTGGCCCCCTGCAATCCCTAGAGATCACCTCCTCCCCAGGGTAAAATGCATTGTGTATGTGGGGGGACTGTGCTGCCCCCCCCCCACAGCCCCAGGAATCGGCATCTCCCCTGAGCAAAATACATTGGGAATTTGGGGGCCCACGTGGCTTCCCCTGCAGCCCCAGTGACAGCCATCTCCCTGGGGCAAAATTAATTCTGTAGGGTGGGACCGCATGGCGCTCCTGCAGCCCCAGGGGCCGCCACCCTACTGGGGCTATAAATGCAATGGCAGTTCGGACTGGACTGTTCCCATGAGGAACAGGGTCAAGACAGATTTGCATATGGCTGGGTCCAACCTAGGGTGGCGTGGTGAGCAAAAAAACAATGGATTAAACCCAGATCTTTGTGACTGGGGGTGAATGTTTGATTTGCTCTGCATTCCGTCCATCATCTGTTCTTTTTGCATTTGTCACCCCAAGTGGGAAGGGTATACCCAGACGTGGGTCCCGTGCTCACTGCGCCACTGGATTGAAGCTAGACTAGCTGATGAAGGGTGATACCCTGAAACCAGTCCTAGGGTGCTTGTTTCCGGTCCAGGGAGGACCTGGCTTGGCAGTTCGAGCTGGACTGTTCCCATGAGGAACAGGGTCAAGACTGATTTGCATATGGCTGGGTCCAACCTGGGGTGGCGTAGTGAGAAAAAAAACGATGGATTAAACCAGATCTTTGTGACTGGGGGTGAATGTTTGAATTGCTCTGCATTCTGTCCATCATCTGTTCTTTTTTCATTTGTCACCCTACTGGGGCAATTCATGTTAATTAAGGGGGTGCCACGCTGCCCCACACACCCCAGGGTTGTAGAAGTTGGAGGAGGGCCATTCAGTTACCCTCGAGGAGCCATAAATGGTCCTGGGGACCACCACCCCCCAATGGTCCTGGGCTCCTGCTATGTCCCGGGGTGCTCACTCCCGGGAAAATAGCTGTTTGCTCTGACTTGGCGGGAGCAAGTCAGAGCACACACTCTCCTTGCAGCAAGTGAGAGCTGTCAAACAGCTTTCACTTGCTGCGACCACAGATTTCTTCTATTTTCATGCCTGCAGAGATGTGGGCAGGGAAACAGAGGACAATTGCTCTCACAGAGAGGGAGCTGCATCTTTAGCAGCTCCCTCTCTGTGACAGCAATGCCGGCTCCTGCAGGAGATGGAGAGCTTGCTGGGACCACGGGGGCCTTCAGGCTCCCCCCGCAGCACCCAGCCATTTTGACTGAGTGACCTGGGTGGCACCAAGATGACATACCCATGCTCTGGGGGATGGTGTTCCCATGGCCCAGATTGGACTGCAGAGGGGGCCAAAGGGCCCCTTCCCCCCAAAAAATTAAATGTTTAGGCCAGGCCCCAGAGGATGGGGTCCCTGGAGCTGGAATTGGCTGGGGGAGGGGGGCTGTGCGGATGGTTAAGGGGGTTGGCTGCAGTCGTTGGCCACAGAGCAGGCCCTGCAGGCAACCTCACCATGCATGGCCTTTGGCCATGCACGGTGCCAGATTGGGTGCTTATAGGGGGTTGGCTGCAGGGCCGGAGCCTAACTATGACATCCCTCTAACCTTTAGTTTTTTAAGTGAATAGTATATATATATATATATATATATATATGTATATATATATATATATATATATATATATATATCGAAGTTGCCTTCCCGCACCTTATCGTCAACGGTGTAAGTCCCTTGACGCGCGCCACCGCGTCTAACATCCAGAACTTTCCTTTAGCTTGTAAAGGATGGACAGCACTCCACGAGCATTGGGGCTTGAAATTTATTTCACAAACAGGACAAACAGGAACGCGTTTTGGCGTTACCGCCTTCGTCTGACGAGGCAGTAACGCCGAAACGCTTTCCTGTTTGTCCTGTTTGTGATATAAGTTTCAAGCCCCAATGCTCGTGGAGTGCTGTCCATCCTTTACAAACTAAAGTTCCATATACATATATATATATATATATATATACACACACACACACACATAATTTACTGGCGACTGCTTCATAAAGTATCATCAGCCTAATTAATTATGAAAATGGCAGAATCCAGGGCCCAGTGGGAAAGGGCTGCGAAGGAGGTGTTAGAAGGTTTGGCTATTAGCAACAGGAAGCAGTTATGGGCCCCCGGACTGCAACACAGATAATACAAGGTCTAGAAAGGGCCTGCATCTCGGACCTGAAGAAATGGTGGGAAATGACCTTGCTTACCAAATACATACAATGCAACAGAGTGACACATGGATTGCAAATTCTGGTAATGCCCACTTTTGGAGATATGGATCCAATCCTATTTCAGAAAAGGAGGGAGCACACAGAGAAGGGCTCCAAGAAGATGGTGGACATGTTCACCATACATGCAGAGCATTTCATGGAACAATAAACAGCAAAAATGTATGTATTAATGAAAGAATTGGAGCCTGTGAGGGATAACTTAGGAAACTAAGATGGAAGAGCACTTAGCCAAAAAAAATAAGAGATTTGTACACAAGTTCAACAGAAAGATTGCACTAACAATACAGTAGTAAGTTTGCAAAAAGTTTGAACTGTTGAGAGCAAAAGAAAGAATGAGTGTACCGATTCGAGCAAACAGAGCACCTACAGACACAAAAGTTAGTTCTGATTCTGGATTTTTGGCAGATGATGAACCAAAAGAGAAAATGGATTTTCAGGGGGAAATGCGGCTGCTGAGAATGGCCATGCCATAATGTGGAAGAGGATGAGATGGCACAAAGCAAGGAGGGGGAAGAGTAAGAATTGAGAATGCACAGGCCAACTAGAGATCATGGAGGCAAACCCGATAGACAATCCAAGGGTCATCTATATTTCAAAGACCCCCCTTAGTAAGGAACAATGAAGAATATTGAACTATTGGCTCAGTTTCTGTTCTACAGTGGGCCCAGATGTTGTTAATCCTTGCATTGAGACATACAAATTTGACAAGAAGTCAAAGCTATGAAAATATCACGCGATGAAAGCTCCAAGAGACAGTAACAGTCAAGGTGTACCATCTGCACCTAATGCCAAGTTCACTACTAATAATATTCCGGGATCATTGACCGTGAATGATCTAGCTAACAATGACACCAAATTAGATGTCTGAAACATGGGCAATGAATAGTATGGCCATCCAGCAGTTGGAGGAATTGGGATTTCACACAGGCTCTTGCAGAGAAAATGGCTTAAACCCACCCAGTAAGTTCAATTCACAATTACCTAGTGGCAATATGGTTGGCATCTTTCCTTAATTAAGGGTTGAAGAAATTAATAAAATGAGAAAGACACCACGATGGAGAAGTCCAAGCAATCATACATCAAAAGATTGGCAGGAAGTGAATCAACTGAAAAGCAACACACCATTATTATTAAACCTTCTGATAAGGGTGGTAATATCATCATAATGGACAGTGATACATGCACATAAGAGGCGTGTACACAACTGAATGGCAAGGAACATTATGAGAACTCAAGAGCAAACCCTATTAAGACACATCAGAATGAGTATCTTGGCATGTTACAGGAATGGTTAGATTGTGGGTTGTTACAATTTGAGGAATATGCTTATCTTATGATCGACTATCTGGGAAGTCCAGTCATATACTTCCTGCCAAAAATAGACAAAAACAGACAAAATCCACCAGAGAGACCCATTGTGAGCATAGTTGTCTCACTGTTGGAGACTATCTCTAGATTCTTAGACCTGTTCCTTTGTGAATAGGTAACTAGTCTGCCTTTATATACCCAAGACACCAACTACTTCCTATGGAAAATAAATGACATTTCCTGGCACAATGCTTATATCATGGTCACTATGACCATTTTCATTTTATTAATCTATAAAACACCAATATGACCTTGAGGTGTGGCAATATTTTTTGAGAGCTCATCCCTTGAACTATATGCAGCATACGTACATGTTGATGACAATGTTAAAATATTGGGGGCCATTACAACCCTGGCGGACGGTGTTAAAGCGGCGGTAAGACCGCAAACAGGCCGGCCTTAAAAAAAAGGGAATTATGACCGTGGCGGAAACCGCCAACATAGACAGCCACTTTAACACTCCGACCGCCACGGCGGTACAGACAAGCAGCGTGGCGGTCACCGCCAACAGACAGGCGGAAGACAAAGTACCGCCCAGAATATTACAACAGGCCAATCCGCCACCTTTTCCGGGGCGGATTCACCGTGGATAAAAACACGGCAGAAACAGCCATTTCAATGGGAAAACGCTCACCTTAACACACTCCACGAGGAAGGAGGGCACCATAGAGCCGGAACTCCAAATACTCCCTGCAATTGTCTTCCTGCTCCTCTACGAACATCAGCAACGCCGGCGCCGAAGACAACGGTGAGTACTGCACCTACGACATAGGGGAGGGGGGAGGCAAAAGTCAGGGACACGCACACACAACACCCCCACTACCACCCCAACCCTCGCACACTACAACACACACACCAATGCATTTCCAAACATCACAGTAACAACCCCCCCGGAAGAATGCAAAGACAAAAGGAAATGAGTACAACCATTGTAATGTATCAAAATACAGTAAGCTAATATATACAGAAATATTTACACATTCCAAAAATATACATCACGATTAGTAGTGCAGGTATTCACCATTAAATGTCCGTGGACCACTGGGCCCAAAATGCATGGGCGAGGCCCACACACGATACCTGTCCAGAAAAGGAGAGAACACTGCTGGGGCATCCGATAGGACTACAACAGGCACCTCAGGGGGAAGGGAAGGGGGGCACCTCAGCCGGATGACTGCACCACGCCAGATCCACGACGGGGCTCCATGCCCATTGATGTATCCTGGGGAGTGCAAAGCCACAGTCTCACAAGTCTTTGCAGTGGGTGGGTTGCCCACTGTACCATCCTGGGGAGTGCAAAGCCACAGTCTCACAAGTCTCTACAGTGGGTGGTTTGCCCACTGTACCA
Organism: Pleurodeles waltl; assembly: GCF_031143425.1. Taxonomy (NCBI): domain Eukaryota; kingdom Metazoa; phylum Chordata; class Amphibia; order Caudata; family Salamandridae; genus Pleurodeles; species Pleurodeles waltl. Next base: position 271,501,128 of record NC_090438.1, read on the forward strand.
TCCTGGGGAGTGCAAAGCCACAGTCTCACAAGTCTTTGCAGTGGGTGGTTTGCCCACTGTACCATCCTGGGGAGTGCAAAGCCACAGTCTCACAAGTCTGTGCAGTGGGTGGTTTGCCCACTGTACCATCCTGGGGAGTGCAAATCCACAGTCACAAGTCTCTCCAGTGGGTGGTTTGCCCACTGTACCATCCTGGGGAGTGCAAAGCCACAGTCTCACAAGTCTTTGCAGTGGGTGGTTTGCCCACTGTACCATCCTGGGGAGTGCAAAGCCACAGTCTCACAAGTCCTTGCAGTGGGTGGTTTGCCCACTGTACCATCCTGGGGAGTGCAAAGCCACAGTCTCTCAAGTGGATGACAGTCTCCACTGGTTCTGGAGGGGGACTGGTGCCCAGAGTGCTTCATCCTGTTAAGGACTGAGGTAGTGGATGCTGTTGTCCACTGGTTCTGGAGGGGCACTGGTGCCCAGAGTGCATCACTCTCCCCATGAAGGTCCCCGTTCCGTCACTGCCCCTGCCGCACATGGGATACCGGTGAATGAGTTGGCGGTGCTTGCCCTGTTCAGCGGTGCTTGCCATGGCGGTCTTTGCCCTGTTCAGCGGTGCTTGACTTTGCAGTTCCTGACTTGTTCAGCAGTGCTTGCCATGGCAGTCTTTGCCCTGTTCAGCGGTGCTTGACTTTGTCCCCTGTCTCTGACCTGTGCAGCGGTGCTTGCCATGGCAGTCTTTGCCCTGTTCAGCGGTGCTTGCCCTGTTCACCGGTGCTTGCCATGGCGGTCTTTGCCCTTTTCAGCGGTGCTTGACTTTGCAGTTCCTGACCTGTTCAGCGGTGCTTGCCATGGTGGTCTTTGCCCTGTTCAGCGGTGCTTGCCCTGTTCAGCAGTGCTTGACTTTGTCCCCTGTGTCTGACCTGTGCAGCGGTGCTTGCCATGGCGGTCTTTGCCCTGTTCAGCGGTGCTTGCCCTGTTCAGCGATGCTTGCCATGGCGGTCTTTGCCCTGTTCAGCGGTGCTTGCCCTGTTCAGCGGTGCTTGACTTTGTCCCCTGTCTCTGACCTGTGCAGCGGTGCTTGCCATGGCGGTCTTTGCCCTGTTCAGCGGTGCTTGCCCTGTTCAGCGGTGCTTGATTTTGTCCCCTGTCTCTGACCTGTGCAGCGGTGTGTGCCATGGCGGTCATTGCCCAGCAGGGCTGTGGCTGCCGGGGCCCTCCTGGGCACTGACTCCGGCGGTGGTCTCCTGACCAGTGACGATTGTGCTGCCCTCCTGGGCACTGACTCCGGCGGTGGTCTCCTGACCAGTGACGATTGTGCTGCCCTCCTGGGCACTGACTCTGGCGGTGGTCTCCTGACCAGTGATGATTGTGCTGCCTTCCTGGGCACTGACTCCGGCGGTGGTCTCCTGACCAGTGACGATTGTGCTGCCCTCCTGGGCACTGACTCCGGTGGTGGTCTTCTGACCACTGACGATTGTGCTGCCCTCACGTTTGTGCTGCCCTCTTGGGCACTAACTCCGGCGGTGGTCTCCTGACCAGTGATGATGGGGCTGGCGGTGGCTTCCTGGGCAGCGGGGATGATGGCGGCCTTCTCCGCCGTGCTGCTCTTCCCAGACTTTGGCGCTTTCCTCTGCCCCTTCCCCACCTTGGGAGGAGTCACAGCTGACTTGACACTCCCCCCCCCAGACCCTTGTGAGCGGCTTTTCCAGCAGGAGTCTTCACCCTCTCCCGTCGGGCACTGTCCAACTTCTGGTGCTTCACAGGGGGGGGACTGGCTGTGCTTTGGCTCCATGTCACACTGGCTGCCCTGGTGCCCGGTGCACTCCACATACCTCTAACAGGCACCACTGGTACCGGACATTTTTTGCCTGAGGTGCTACTACGGGACCTATGAATTGGAGGGGGGGTGGTGGGAAAGAGGTCAACGTTGATTAGGAAAAGTTTCTGACGAACACTGGGACGGGTAGCTGGAGGGGGTCTGGGAGTGGAGGAAGAGGAAGTGGTTGTAAGAGGTGTAACTTTTGATGATTTGGGTGCAGGTGCATGCTCTGGAGGCTGTTGTGAGGTGGATGGATGTTGGGTGTGTGTGTGCCCGCGTTTGTGTACATTGGGAGGGGGCATCACAGACACACTGGGAGAGGACACAGGGGACGTGTAAATGGTAGTGGGGGTAGTGAGTGCAAGTGAGCGGGGTGTGGTGGTGGGTGTTCTGGTGCGAGTCCTAGTGGCTGTAGTGGTAGTGCATGCAGGTGAGAGTGTAGACGACACTGGGAGGGAGGAGGGAGACAACGAGGAGGGGGACACAGTGGAGGCAGTGGATGTTGGTGTGTGTGTATGTGTGTGATGCTTGTGTGAGTGCCTGTGGGATGTGTGGTGCCTATGTTTGCCTGAGCTGCCCTTGTGTGTTGAGGTGTGTACAGGGGATTGGGTCTGGGTGGAGGAAGTTGGAGGGGGGAGGCTAGACACAGGGACAATGGCTGCCATCAGTGCTGAGGCCAGAGATTGCAGGGTTCGATGATGGGCAGCCTGACCAGAATGAATGCCCTCCTGGAATGCATTAGTGTGTTGCAACTCCCTTTCTACACCCTGGATGGCATTCACAATGGTAGACTGCCCAACAGTGAGTGACCTGAGGAGGTCAATGGCCTCCTCACTGAGGGCAGCAGGGGTGACAGGGGAAGGGGCTGAGGTGCCTGGGGCAAAGGTGATGCCCACCTTCCTGGGTGAGCGGGCACGGGGCGAAGGCTGAGGGGCTGCTGGGAGGGCGGTCCTGGTAGGGGGGGGGTGGCGGCTGTACCTGTAGAAGTGGTGGGCACAGATGGTGCCGCCACCACAAGGGAGCTCCCATCGGAGGACGAGTCTGTGTCGCTGGTTGGTGATCCGGTGACCGCCATGAAGCTCCCCTCGCCCTCCGTCCCACTGGTGTATTCTGAGTCCGTGGTGTGGCCCTCCATGGCCATGTGGGGTGCAGCCCCCTCGTGCTCCGGTGCCACTGTACCTCCGCCTGATGATGCTGATGCACAAAAGTACAGGGAGAGCACAAAAAGGGGTGGGGAAACAGAAGAAAGACAGGTTGAGTGCATGGCTTACCTCTACCGTTGGCGGACAATACAGACACAGCAGCCCCCTGCACTACGCCATGCTCTTGGGCTCTACAGATGCAGTACCTGGGATATGGCCTACATGGCTATGGTGGACATCTGCACACATAGATGACACAGGGGCGTGTATACCTGTACTTGGCACTGTACAGAGGTGGGGTGGAGTGGCACATGGCCTGCATTACGGAGGGGCCTAGGCTACAGAACTCAACCTGGCCTAGGGAAACACACAGCCCTCCTCCCCCACCCAGACACCTCCACTGTGCGCAAAGTCAGCAGAATGAGAGTGTACTCACCCCCTGGTGTCTGATGTGATGCCCTCATGCGCCCATCCAACTCAGGGTAGGCCACTGCCAGGATCCGGAACATCAGGGGGGTCATGGTGCGACGGGCACCCCTCCCACATTGGGAGGCCATCGCCAGCTGAGCCTCCACCGTCTTCTTGCTCCAGCGGCGAATGTCCTCCCATCTTTTACGGCAGTGGGTGCTCCGTCTCTGGTGGACCCCCAGGGTCCAGACGTCCTTGGTGATGGCACGCCAAATATCCTTCTTCTGGTGGGCGCTGACCTACATGACATGTACAGGGGGAGAAGAGATGTCATTAGCAACTGCACCGTCGAAGTGAGTGGCCCACATCCCTGCCCTTGCCATGTGGCACATGCATTCACAGTCCTTCATGCTCGCAGAACTCTGCCCCCTTCCTTCTTACATCCAGCCCTCTCCACCCAGGCATAGCCCATACAACTTGCACCCTATGTACTTACCTGTTGGTCTGGAGGACCGTAGAATAGCGTGTACTGGGGGAGGATCCCGTCCACGAGCTTCTCCAACTCCTGTGCAGTGAAGGCAGGGGCCCTTTCCCCATATGCACGAGCCATTGTCTCTTCCAGACCGAGGTCACAGCAGCACTTGCAGTGTAGGTCCTCTCCTGTCGAAGATCAGGTATCGAGTGATTGAACAGATAGAAAATGGCGGTCACGTCCGCGGTGGTGACGTCCGCGGCGGTGCATATCATGACCGCCGGCGCACTTCGTCATTGGCTCCTGGGACCCATAGGGTCCAATGTTAACCAATGCAGCATTGCGCCGCGGTCTACGACCGCCTACCGCGACTGTGTACAACGCCAGCGCAGTTACCTCACATCCCATTGTCCCACTTTAAGGGTCAGGCTGCTGCCATTTCAGGGGCCCACATGGCTTCATTTTCAACTGCGTCACACATACCTAGGCCTTGACTCAACACACATACAGACAACTATTTGGATTTTGTTTCGTGTTCTGTGTAGCTGTGGGTACATACCTCTGAATTGCTTGACCCTGTGGTCGCTGTTGTCCTTCCTAGGCACCATCAGCTGGGATATGTGAGGAGATGGCGAAATCCTCCGGTGTACCGACCGCTGGTGGACCTGTTGACAATGGAGGAGCGACATTTAATCATCACCTGCAGGTTTGACCGTGCCACAATCCAGGAACTGTGTACCCAGTTGGAGCCAGACCTTATGTCACCAATCCGCCATCCCACAGGAATCGCCCCTCAAGTGCAGTTGCTATCAGTGCTCCATTTCCTAGCAAGTGGGTTGTTTCAAACAACAGTGGCCATGGCATCAGGGATGTCCCAGCCTATGTTTTCCAACGTGTTGTCCAGAGAATTGTCTGCCCTGCTGAAACACATGAGGAGCTACATCGTTTTCACTCAGGTGGAGGATTTGGCTACAGTTAAAGGTGACTTATATGCCCTGGGACATATCCCTAACATCATAGGTGCCATTGATGGAACCCATGTAGCTCTGGTCCCCCCCACAGGAGTGAACAGGTGTACAAGAACCGGAAGAGTTATCATTCGATGAATGTACAGATGGTATGTTTGGCAGACCAGTACATCTCCCAGGTAAATGCTATGTTCCCTGGCTCTGTGCATGACGCCTACATCCTGCGGAATAGCAGCACTCCTTATGTGATGGGTCAACTCCAGAGGCACCGTGTGTGGCTATTAGGGGACTCTGGTTACCCCAACCTGTCATGGCTATTGACCCCAGTGAGGAATCCCAGGACCAGGGCAGAGGAACGCTACAATGAGGCCCATAGGCGGACTAGGAGGGTGATCAAACGTACCTTCGGCCTCCTGAAGGCCAGGTTCAGGTGCTTCCATATGACAGGTGGTTCCCTATTCTACTCACCAAGGAAGGTGTGCCAGATCATCATCGCCTGCTCTATGCTTCACAATCTTGCTTTGTGACGCCAGGTGCCTTTTCTGCAGGAGGATGTTCCAGATGACGGTGTTGTGGCAGCTGTGGAGCCTGTGGACAGTGATGAGGAGGAAGCAGAGGAAGAAGAAATTGACAACAGGGACTCAGTCATACAGCAATATTTCCAGTGACACACAGGTGAGAACACTTTCTTTACTAATACATTTACTTTCACACTTCTACCTCTATCCTGTCTGTCAATTTCAAGCAGTATTTGGTAACTGAGTTGTACATTTCTATTACGGTTTCACAGGTGTGGTTAGCTACGTGTGTCATCTGCTTGCATCCTTCATGGACTTGTGATGTGTGACATAGGTATGTTGACATTACTATTGAGAACGGATTTTGTCATTGTCATAGCTAATACACATTTTATAAATCAGAGACTGACTCCAGATTGTTTTGTGGTTCAAGGGTGTTTATTGAAGTGCAAATTATTGGAGGGGGTGGTAAAATGGTGATGGGTGATGGTGGAGGAATGTCCATGGCAGAGTCCAGTCTATTAGTCTCACAGGTGCACTGCCCATATGGGCATAGGAAGTGGAGCTGGGGCAGTTTAATTATGGACAGGGTTACAAAGTGGGACAGTGGGATGACAATCACGGTGGTCTTATTTCTTGGCGGTGGTCTTGCCATCGTGCTCTGTCCTGTTCCTGGATCTCAGGGACCGCTTGCGGGGTGGTTCTCCGTCTGCAGGGGGTGGGGTGCTGGTGTGGTGGTCCTGTGGTGGGGCGTCCTGACCACTAGCGCCGGCGGAGGTGGTGGGCAGTTCATCGTCCATGCTAGTGTCAGGGGCCCCTTGGAGTGCCACGGTGTCCCTCATGGTGTTCTGTATGTCCTTCAGCACCCCTACGATGGTGCCCAGGGCGGAGCTGATGGTTCTGAGTTCCTCCCTGAACCCCAAATACTGTTCCTCCTGCAGGCGCTGGGTCTCCTGAAACTTGGCCAGGACCGTGGCCATCGTCTCCTGGGTGTGGTGGTATGCTCCCATGATGGAGGAGAGGGCCTTGTGGAGAGTGGGTTCCCTTGGCCTGTCCTCCCCCTGTCTCACAGCAGCCCTCCCAGTTCCCCTGTGTTCCTGGGCCTCCGTCCCCTGGACCGTGTGCCCACTGCCATGGCCCCCAGGTCCCTGTTGTTGTTGGGGTGGTGGGTTATCCTGGGTTCCCTATAGTGGTGGACACACAGCTCATTGACGTGTCCTGGGTACGGAGGTATGGGCCCGCTGGGTGGGTGCTGTACTGGTGTTTCCAGAGAGTGGAAGGTCAGTGTTGGGCTGTGCCTGTGGGAGGGGAACCGACTGTCCCGAGGCCCACGATGGTCCGGGCTGGTCCGGGCTGGTCATATGGATCCAGTTGGCCAGAGCTTCTGTCATCACTTTGGTCCTCTTCTGTGGGTGGGGTAGAGATGTCTGGACCCTCCTGTCTGGTGATTTGAGGTAGTGGTCCTTCAGGGGTATAAAAGCATGATTATTGCATCTGTGTGTGGCATGGTGTGCAATGGGTGGGTGACCGTGTACCCCAGTGCTTGCATTCCTGAGTGGGACCTTGTGTGATGATGGTTTAGGGGGTGTATGGGTATGTGCAGTGGCCATGCTTTGGTGATGGGTGTCCATGCTTTGGTGTTGCATGCAGGGCTTGGTGTTGGGATGTGTGGTTTGTGATATTGGGACATGTGTGAGGAGTTAGAGTGATAGGGGAGGGGGTGAGGGTGGGGGTGTGTGATAGCATGCTGGTAGGGTGGGGGATATGATAGTTGAGATTTGACTTACCACTGCCCATTCCTCCGCCGACTCCTCCAAGGCCCTCTGGATGCATAATGGTCAAGACCTGCTCCTCCCATGTTGTTAGTTGTGGGGGAGGAGGTGGGGGTCCGCCACCAGTCCGCTGAACCACGATGTTGTGCCTGGAGACCACGGAACGCACCTCCTCCCGTAGGTCGTTCCACCTCTTCCTGATGTCCTCCCGATTTCTTGGGTGCTGTCCCACTGCGTTGAACCTGTCCACGATTCTTCGCCAGAGCTCCATCTTCCTAGCTATAGAGGTGTGCTGCACCTGTGACCCAAATAGCTGTGGCTCTACCTGGATGATTTCCTCCACCATGACCCTGAGCTCCACCTCCGAAAACCTGGGGTGTCTTTGGCGTGCCATTGGGTGGTGTAGGTGATGTGTGGGGTGGTGTATGTGGTGATGAGTGTGGGGATGTGTAGTGGTGTGGGGTGTTTTGTGCGTGGATGTTGTGTGGGTGATGGTGTTGTGTGCCTATGTGTGGTGGGGTTGTCTATTGCTGTGCTCTCTCTGTCACCTTCGTCTCTAATTTTTGGTCGTAGGGGTTTGTGGGTGATGTGGGTGTGTGTTTTATATTGTGTTGGGTGTGTGGGAGTGGTGTTTGTATGTGTTTCAGGTGTGTGTATTTTGAATTGTCCAATGTGGTGGTGTTTTGGAGATGTGTGTGTATTTTGAGTTTTGGCGATGTGTACAGCCAATGGAATACCGCGGTTGAAAGACCACCACGTGGATTCGTGGGTCGTAATAGAATGGGCGTGTTTCTGTTGGCGTGACGGTGGAGGATTTGTTTTCGCCAGTTTATCACTGACCTTTGGTGTGGCGAACTTGTGTGAGTTTCTGAATTTCGGCGGATTCCGAGATGTGGGTCATAATAGATGTGGCGGAATTCCGCGGCTGCGGCGTGGTATTTGCGGTCTTCTGCACGGCGGTAAGCGGCTTTTACCGCCAATGTTGTAATGACCCCCATTGTCTTTTTGTTTGACAAAAAGATCTATCTAAAGAGAAAATGCACAGATATGGGGGCCTCCTTTGCTCCAACATATGGAAATCTATACATGAGATGGTGGGAGAAGGAGATAGCCTGGTCTGATACCCACATCTGGCACATGGAAAAGGTGGGGCTCTGGGTACGTTTTATCAACAACCTTTTCTTGATATGGGATGGGGAAGAGGCTGTCCTGGAAAACTGATTCACAATGAGTTTAATATCAAGCTTACTGCAAAATAGAGCAAGAGCAGCATTGACTTTTTACATTTACAATTGGATGCTACTGATGAATTGAATAACACCAGCATTTTTTGGAAGGAGCCTGCCTGCCTGTAATTCCATCCTCCATGGCAATAGTGGGCATCCAAAAGCACTCAAAGAGTGTATTCCATATAGTCAGTTGTTGAGGGCTCAGAGGATTTGTTCCACTGACATGCCTAAATGTTTTGCAGAAAGAGGCTTTCCCCACAACAGCCTAACTGAAGCCTATGGGAGAGTTAAATCCCATACCAGGGATGATTTATTTTCATGGAATTGTACAGAAAAGGGAACAAGGTCCTGCCATGACATCCAGTGATAACACCAGTCATTCCCAGATTCGGTTATTCTTAGAATATAATTGTGAGCAACAAACTATAAGATATATTTTAAAATGGAACTGGCATGTTATACATCATGATGAACATATTAAAATTATGGTTGGCTAACATCCTCAGATCACTTTTCGTGAAGCAAAATCATTGGAAGATATTTTGATAAGAAGCATGTTCATCAATAATATTAACAGAAACTGGTTGTCCAATAAAAATCTAGGGGCCATATTTATACTTTTTGATGCAAAACTGCGCTAACGCAGTTTTGCGCCAAAAAAATTAGCGCCGGCTAACGCCATTCTGAAGCACCATGCGGGCGCCGTATTTATTGAATGGCGTTAGCCGACCGGTGCTGCCTGGTGTGCGTGAAAAAAAAACACGTACACCAGGCAGCGCCGGCGTAGGGAAAAATGGCGTTTGGGCGTCCAAAAATGGGGCAAGTCAGGCTGAGGCAAAAAAATCGTCTTAACCCGATTTGCGCCATTTTTTTTGGGCGCCCAGACGCCATTAACATGACTCCTGTCTTAGCAAAGACAGGAGTCCTTCCCCCTTGCCCAATGGCCATGCCCAGGGGACTTCTGTCCCCTGGGCATGGTCTTTGGGCATAGTGGCATGTAGGGGGGCACAAATCAGGCCCCCCTATGCCACAAAAAAAAAAAAAAAAAAACTTACCTGGACTTACCTCAATGTCCCTGATGTGGGTCCCTCCATCCTTGGGTGTCCTCCTGGGGTGGGCAAGGGTGGCAGGGGGTGTCCCTGGGGGCAGGGGAGGGCACCTCTGGGCTCATTCTGAGCCCACAGGTCCCTTAACGCCTGCCCTGACCCAGGCGTTAAAAAGAGGCGCAAATGCGGGGTTTTTAGACCCGCCCACTCCCGGGCTTCATTTTTGCCCGGGAGTATAAATACCACGCACATGCCTGGGAGTCATTTTTTAAGACGGGAACGCCTACCTTGCATCTCATTAACGCAAGGAAGGTATTCACGCCAAAAAATAACGCTAACTCCATGAACTTTGGCGCTAGACGCGTCTAACGCCAAAGTATAAATATGGAGTTAGTTTTGCGTCGCATTTGCGTCGAAAAAAACGTCGGCGCAAACGGAGTATAAATATGCCCCTAGGTTTTTGCAGATGTGACCACTGCAAAGCCTGTAAGCATGGTACGTAGGAAAATATATGAAACATTTGAAGGCAGATAGTGTTCCATACTAAAGAGAGTCACTTATGACACTAAATATGTGATATACGTCCTATTTAAAGCAGCTCCATGCCTGCAGGAGCAATGTTGGCTCCCACAGGATGCTGGGAACTGGCTAGGACTGCGCAGGGCTTTGAGGTCCCCCCTCTCACCGTCCTGTCACTTTGTCTCTCTCTATCTCTCTCTTCCATCTCCATACAAAAACCTCAAAGCATCACAGTAGCAAGATGTTTGGTTAGAATGTCATACTTACCTTTTGATGCACAACAAAACAGAGTCACATCTGGCCTACTGGTACCGCTCTTGGACTATCACTCAGTAGGCTGAAAGTTCAAATCCTGGTATTTCATGGCACTGTGTTGGTTTATTTACTTTTGTTTTGAATGTTAAACATTTTTCATGCTGGAACATTTACATCTTTTTACCCATCACCATCTTTAGCTTGAATGTCATGGTTTGTGTGGACACTGCAGTGAATCACCTGTGGCCTAGTGGTTAAGCTCTCCTATCCTTACACCTTAAGATTGAGAGTTCTATTCTGGGTGTGCCATTACTCATCTTTCAACTCTTTTCAACTTCAAAAATTTAAGGTTCACACAGAAAGGTGATCTCACTCTTTTTACTTGTCAAATACATTGTTTTTCAATTTGTGAGATCAATTCTCATTGTTAGTGGTGTGGAGTTGGGTAGTTATATTGGGTTGACCGCAGGCCCTGTGCCCAACTTCCACCGTGCACGGTCAGAGGCCATGCACCGCGTGGGCTTGTGTGGTGATTGGGTGTTGACCGCACCCTCGCCATGCACTGCTAATTACCCCAGATATTACAGCACTCATGGCATCATTTCTAGCATCACTGATAATATCACTGTATTATTTGTTGTAAAATTATTCATAAAAAAGCTGTACATGCGGCGGCTGCAAGTTATAGTTATCTTAGGGCATGGGTTTTCAGTTACTTGAAATAAATCTACCTATAACAGGTGAATTTCTATGGTTTTGTATGCTTAAAATGTGAGCCTCATAGACCCCCCCAGGGCCTGGCGACCACCACCTTCCCTGGTCCAAATATATACACAAAAAATGGAGTAGAGCCACATGGCCCTCTTCTATAGGCTGATTTTGGCCCTAGGGGACCCATTTCCCGGAGCCTGGCCACATGTTTATAGGTGCCCTGGCTCCACTTATGGCACCCAGTTAAGAGTAATGGGGACCGCAGGGAAAGCCTCAAGGATCCCCCAGACCCACCATCTGCCATCTCCTGTGGGAGCCGACGTTGCTACCGCACGCAGGGAGCTGCTTTAAATAGCAGCTCCCTGTGAGTGAGGGAAATGTTTTCAACTCTTCTCTATCCACACATTAGTCAGCCGGGAAAGAAATGAAAACACTGCTTTCAGCAGACATTTCTAAAGTCTCCACTAGCTGAAAGCAGGGTTGTGTTTGTTTTTGATTGGCGGGAGCTGTTAGCTCTTGCCAGGCAAAAGCAAACAGCTACCTCTTGAGGATGGGCAACTCTGGACGTAGCAGGAACTGGCCCTGGGGGGTGGCAGTCCCCAGGGCCATATATATATGGCTTCACGAGAGGAGCTGCCCGGCCCTCCTCCTTCTTTTCAGTTAGACCCTGGGGAGGTGGTGATCCCCAGTGCTGGGTGTTCTTGACGGACCCCCTTGTTCAATTTATTTGTGGCTGTGGGGAGGTGGCTGTCTCTGGGGCCTGGGAAGGGTCCACAGGACCCCTCTATTTGTTTTTCAGATGTTGCCCCATGGAGAAGGTGGTCCCTTGGATGTGGAGGGGCTGCACACCCCCATACCTTAAAAACATAGCCCCAGGGTGGTGGTAGTCTCCAGTGCCGGGGAATTCAACAGGATGCCCCCAATAGACTATTTTGTATTTAGCCCCAGGGAGGTGGTGGTTCCCGGGGCACAGGGGCTGTGTGCCCCCCACATATTTATAAAGCATTGCCTTGGGGAGGTGGAGGTCCCCAAAGCTTGTAAAAGCCCTAGGAAGGTGGCCACATTCACCCTCTCCTTTTTTTGCCCCATGCTATCCCCAGGACCTGGCCCACCCGGATGCCACTGCATTTTTAAACATGGGATACAGCATTTTATTTAAATTCATGCTGAAATTCATGAACATTCATGAATTTCACTGTGAATTAAACCAAAAAACACTTTTTTTTCTGGCGGACGTACCAGCAGTACCCCTGTGCCAAGGCTTGGGGGTTAGGGTTAACATACCCTGCCCATACTTTTTTTTCATTTGTTTTTGAGACTCAGGTGAAGCAGATTCTCCAAATGGCAGCCAATACCTCCTGATTGAAGTGTTGGTGGCAAACCAGATCTCCGCACTCGATCAGCAGCATTTGCAAAGATGTCACAACCCTATATACAAATTTGGATTACCTTTAATTTCTCTTAAACTACTGAACAGATTTACACCAACTTTTTTTGACTCCCCTTTTTTCTCAGCCCCTGCTTAACGGATAACCCCAAAACATTCCATGAACAACAAGAACCTTGGTTACACATTTTCTGGACAATTTGGTGAGGATTCATCAAACGGCGCCAAAGAAATAGCCAAGTAAAAAACGCTTGTTCTATGAAACCAGGTCCTAACTATACTTACTGGCAACCACCAGTAGGCTTTATTCACCAAAAAAACAATCTCTACAGGGACGTTATAGTTAGATTTATTTTACATGCCAACCAGCAGTAACAGTTAGAGTGATTTCAAGTAACTATAACTTGTGCTCTAAGGTAACTATAACATGCTCTGTCACTATGCACAGTTTTCTAATCAGCAATTTTACTGCATATGTTACAGTGATATTATCAATGATGTCATAAAAGATGTCATGAGTGACATAATATCTGGGGTTATTAGCAGTGCATAGAGAGGGTGCAAGTTATAGTTAACTTAGGATAAGAGTTATAGTTACTTATAGTTACTCTAACTATAAAAGCTGAATTTCTATGGTTTTGTGTGTGTAAAATCTAAACCTAATGATAACGCCCCTGTAACCTTTGTTTTTTTAATGAATTTCTAAGTTTATTTCATTCTATTTCCTAACTATAATGTACCTGTAACCTTTGTTTTTTTTGGTGAATTTCTAGTTTTTTGTTTTTTTACATTAAGTAATAGTGCATATGGGGGGGTTGAACGCAGGGCCTGGCCTGGAATTGTGCTGCCCACATCTAAGCTTGCTGCACCTGCCCCCCTCCTCCTTGCAATTCATTGCCCAAGTCCATGTCCAAGTTAATGCACAGCCCTGTGTGGCTGTTGTTCTGCACTGCCCTTCTCACCCACCCTGAACAGTTAGTGATCCTAAGTACCATACTTGTCAACATTCTGAACTTGGTAAGAAGAAACTTTTGAGAAAAAACCTGGGAATTGATTTTCCCCATTGATGTACATTGAAAAAGAGAAAATTGCAGGCCCTTTTGGCTTAAAAGCATCTGAAGTCTCCTGTGTGAATTGGGTCTGTTGACATGTATTTTTGTACTGCCATTGCCACTGCCTCTTCATTCTGATCTCAATGGTCTGGTATAATACCATAGTCTCTATTGCCTGTCCTGCATGGTTGGTTTGTTGCTCCTGTCCCCTTTCTTCAGATCGCCATGGTCCATTGTGCTGCCGCTGCCCTTTACGCCTGCCCAGCATGGTCAACTTGTTGCCTCTGCACCCTCCTTCTTACCCACAATTATCAGAGCCCATACCCCTGACCTCTGCCTCCCCACAGTATTCTAATGAACAAATAGATTGCTAACATTCTAAATATATCACAAAAGTGAGGCACACCTGACGCCATTTTGATGTAATCAAAATTGCACTACCTAAAACATTTCCTTTAGAAATTATAAAAAGGAGAGAGCCTTCTTCCCATGGAAAATAATGGTAGTGCTCTAAAGACTAAAATGAGGCCATGTTTTCTGAGTTCACAAACAGGTACAAAGCACTTTTAAAATATTTGCTATCTTTCTGTTTTTTTTTATCCAGTTGATCATTGATTATTTGTTATACTTCGGGGAGAGGATGTGATGTTACAGCCAGACCTACAGACTTTGCAAATGACGAGCCAAGTTTGAATTTCGGTATCAGCTCGACATCCTGTGACTCTGGACAAATCCCTTAATCTCCCCAAGCCTAAAACCAAAATGAATGTATCACTGTGTCAGGAATACAGGCTATTACCTTTTTGCAGGACTGGAATGGACCAAAGTAATTCCCCACTTTCCTGTGAGTCAAGCAGACCATAAATTGGTCAAGTCTGACCCACCGGGACAAAGGAACAAGCTTGGTCAAGGTGGACACCAGTCTCTCACTGGACTACATCAGGATTGGCTTTACTGCTTCTGGAAAATAAATAACACAGATTAGAGCTAGAACTAGAATATGCATAAATATGTTGTTATTATAATGTGATCCACTCCTGCATAGCTAATGTCCCTTCCTCCTTTCATGATTAGGTTGTTCCCTTGGCCGAATCCACTATGTGCTATAACTAGAAAGCAGAACTTTGAACCGTTACTTCATAGAACTCATATAGGGAACTATACTCCAAATATATATATATATATATGTACATAAGAAACATAAACTACCTTAACAATAATTCCTCACTGGATGAAATTCCATATTAACACCATTCCTCATTTCTTTTACAAATGTGCAACTCCTGATATCTAGAGTTTGGTAGTTCATCAAACAAATACTAATTATAGTTTTAAATCAAGGTTAATCTCCTTCTCACTCAATGCTCATCAGTCCATCAAATTATATATCAAATAATATGTGCTACTGTCATAATATAGCCAGTTCATCAGCTTTGAGAAACAATAATAATAAATCTTTCTTGTCCTTTTTGTATAGGAAAAACTAAATGAAGAGGGTTTAATTACCCAATTCATCACTAAAGGAAAATAATTCAGATAAGCCTCCAAAAAACTGTATCAGAGTTTGGAATTAAGTTACCCAAATTGGAGAAATTGCTGCTCAATGTGATGTTCCTATCTTTTTATATTTTTCAGGTTGCCAAAAGGTCAGGAGAGGATACAGAGGATACAGGAAGCCCAATGAGCCCGAGGCCAATGGATGAACCTGCCAAAACCAGCAGGAGGTGAGGATGTCACGTGCACGGGTAAAAAGGAAGCAGAAGACTGAAGGAACACCGACAGAAGCAGCAAGCGACACTGACACTGAGGCCAGCGGTTAAGGGCAGGTGAGTACGGGGGTAAGACGCACAGCCTTAAAGGCTACACATTCCACCCCTTAAAGGGACCACCCAGTTGGGTGCGCCACACAGCCTGTGTGGCACGCCGACAAATTAAGGGGGTGCCGCCCGCCAAGCGGGAACAGCCAGAAGACCATACCGCGGTCAAAAGACCGCGGCGGTCATTCTGGGTTTCCCACTGGGCTGGCGGGCGGCCGCCAAAAGGCCACCCGCCAGCCCAGTGGGAAACACCCTTCCACGAGGAAGCCGGCTCCGAATGGAGCCGGCGGAGTGGAAGGGGTGCGACGGGTGCAGTTGCACCCGTCGCGAATTTCAGTATCTGCTATGCAGACACTGAAATTCAAAGTGGGGCCCTCTTACGGGGGCCCCTGCAGTGCCCATGCCATTGGCATGGGCACTGCAGGGGCCCCCTGGGGCCCCACGACACCCCTCACCGCCATCCTGTTCCTGGCGGTCGAAACCGCCAGGAACAGGATGGCGGTGAGGGGGATTCCTCAGGGCAGCGGAAAACCGGCGGGACACCGCTGGTTTTCCCTTTCTGACCGCGGCCATACCGCCGCGGTCAGAATGCCCTTAGGAGCACCGCCAACCTGTTGGCGGTGCTCCCGCGGTCCCCTACCCTGGCGGTCTCGGACCGCCAGGGTAGGAATGACCCCCTAAGTGTTTTGCACACTTCTATCACTGGGCTACATTTTGGTGATATTTAGCTAAATTTGGCCTCTTTTTTCTCTGGTTGCCATCTTGGGAGAATTATTTGCTCTGAAACTCCCTAATTTCCCCATTTATTGCAGTATCCTCAGTAGAAAATTATTTCAGTTTTCCACTTAGATTTCATCAAGATAGCGTTCAGGTGTGCTACACTTTCGACATAATTTCAGAAGGTTAGCATTCTAGTCACTCATTAGAACACTGTTAAAGATGCTGATCACCAGGGAGTTTCCTGGCAGTCTGCTGCTGGTGTTGAAAATGCATGAATCAGTCTGCATATCAGAATGCTGTAATTAAATAGAAGAGGAAGATATTTGAGAACTCACTTAAAACGTGCCCTAATTTTTCTTTCTACAGACTAACCATAATTTCCAGGACAAAATGAGCCCCCTAATTTTCTTCCTTTCTAAATTAGATGCTTTAAGTTTAACCACTTTAATTCAATCAAGATGGCTTCAGGTGTGCACAGTTTTGTCATAGGCAAGACTTTTAGCCCCCTAGTTGTTCTTTAGAAAACTATGGAAGGCTGCAGTAGAACAAAAGGAAATGAACTGACATGCTGCTTCCTTTGGAAGAACATGTTTTACTGAGAATGTCAGACTTCATTCTCATATGACTGAGAAAGATAGTTTGAATTTACAGGAAATATGCTCTCATTTTAGCCAGAATAACTATAACGTCCCTGTAACCTTTGGGTTTTTCAGTGAATTTCTATGTTTCGTTTTTTTTAGCATAAAGTAATATCTAATTACAGCATGTTAATACAACTCCTGATGTGCACAGCCTTTGGCCGTGCTCAGCATGAGTTGGCCACAGGGCCTGGACTGTGGACATGCCCTGCACTCAACTCCCCCTCCACATGCATACAAACCAACATCACACACTGCCTGTGTCGGTGCAGAGGCTGGAGAGTATACAGGCCAAATACCAGTGACTTGTGGTCCTCGAGGAGGAAGCCACCCCACCACTACATTACCGACAATGCTGCCAGCTGTCAGGGTCTCTTTCTGCTCCTATTTCATGGTCTAGTCTGAGACTTAGTTAGAATGACAACTTTACACTTTGAAATTGCACTTTTAGAAACTTCACCTGTGGCTGAATTACCTTGCATGTGAGTCACTTAACTGAGATGTGCCAGTGTCTATTTAGCAGTGGACGTTGACATCATAAAGTTGCTATCCATTCCCAATGCTGTGTAGCTTTTATGGTCTTACCTGTAGAAGCATTGTATCAATTGGATCGCCAATTGTCTACTTGGGTTGTGTAACACTGAACAACAGAGAAAGATTAACTAGATACTAGTAGCATAAGAAATGTTGGGTCAGTTTTCTGTAAGGCAAGGCACTTGGGCAGGTGTGTAAGTGTGATGCATTTAATTAATCCATTTGAGCAGCACAATCACCTATGGGCATAGTGCATGCTTGAAGGATTTCTTACTCACCATTTTTAAAGACACCCTGTACAGCTGTACATGCAGTAGAGTACCTTTACCACATACCTATAGCAGGATGTGCAGAACCATCTGTGTAAAATACTGTCTTATAGAGATGTAATCAGTTGTTATTTGGAGTACTTAGTACCTACACCTGTTTATATCCCAGAAATTTTTGATTGGTCAATGAGGGATCATATTCAAAAGAGATATCAGAAGAAGTATGGGT
This sequence comes from Pleurodeles waltl, assembly GCF_031143425.1. Taxonomy (NCBI): domain Eukaryota; kingdom Metazoa; phylum Chordata; class Amphibia; order Caudata; family Salamandridae; genus Pleurodeles; species Pleurodeles waltl. The sequence continues at coordinate 271,518,621 of NC_090438.1, forward strand.
TGAGGACCAATGCATCCATCTAATGTGAAGGTACTAAGGGGGTCATTACAACCTCAGCGGTCTGCATGGCAGACCGCCGAGGTTGCAGGCGCCAGAATACTGTCATTGCTGGCGGTATGGCTGGCTCCCTATTTTGACATTTCCGCTGGGCCAGCGGAAAAGTCACATCAACATTGCCGCCGGCTCGTAATTGAGCCGGCGGCAATGCTGATGTGCAGCGGGTGCAGTAGCACCAGTTGCGCATTTCACTGCCCGAAATTCAGGCAGTGAAATGCGCAACAGGGCTCTGCCTGGGGGCCCCTGCACTGCCCATGCCAAGTGCCTGGGCAGTGCAGGGGCCCCCAGGGGCCCCCTGAGTCCCCTTACCGCCAGCCTCTTCCTGGCGGTGCAAACCGCCAGAAACAGGCTGGCAGTAGGGGAGTCATAATCCCCAGGGCAGTGCTGCTTGCAGCGCTGCCCTGGCGGATTATCACTGCCGGGGCTAAAATGGCGGTATACCGCCGGCCCCGGCGGTGCGACCGCCACGCTACCGCCACGGTCAAAATACGACGGGAGGCACCGCCAGTCTGTTGGCGGTGCTCCCGTCATTTTGGCCCTGGCGGTCAAAGACCGCCAGGGTCATAATGACCCCCTAAATTTGTTATGCAAGCTTCTGATGTGGGGACTGGAGTCATCATAATGATCTTTCCTCTCTTGAGCTCTCTTGAGCTATAGGTACACTTTCCAGTTTTTTGTTAAAGCTGATTATAACTAAAAAAAACACCATTTAGGGGAATATTTGTTTTTCAGTAGAACACACTGAATTTGGATGAACACTTACTGCTTTAGAGTCATCTGATGTTAAAACAGTATAAGTGCAGCCTCAATGCACTTTTCTGGAATGGGTGATCCCACTATGGCCAACCTGGACTATGGAAAGTCATTTACTATGCTTTTTCAGACATTATAGACTCTGAAATCCCTAGACCTACTATCTCTCTCACATTGGAAGCATCACCCCATATGGCTTCAGCTCGCTGTACACTGCACGTTGGGTGCAGCAGCTAGCAGGTTTGCAGCTGAACTATGAGCACGGTCTCAATCCAGGACAAGAGGTACCACCTTGATGTCATCCTACTGCAATGAGGGTAGGGTGGAACTTTGCCTTCTGAAATCTAAGATATCAAGATTGTGGAAAAAAAAGATTACTGTGCCGATGGAAGCCTCTAAAATCAATGCCCTTCAGCTGTGTTTGACCTATCATTTCTTTTCTTTTTTTACTCTGTGATGGTCTGAAAAGGTTGCTTTCTAGGAGCCGGATTACCTCTTCACGAAAGACAAGGATCACATCATAAACATCTTCAGCAACAATGCACAGGTCCATAAGGGGTCCATGCAGTGATTTTGCAGAAACTGTGCCGCCTACAGCATATACATTAACACAGCAAATGTAAAAGTTAATGTATGTGCTGCAGACACTGCAGCTCAGAAACACAAAGAAGCAGCCGCTGCTCTGTGTTTGCTATCATGTGCTGCAGGCAGCATAGTTTTAGCAGACACAGGTCAATGGACATGTTCTACGCCTGCCTATAGAAGTAGAACATATTCATGATACAGCCCCAGGATCACCCGGTTCAAATTTCACTACTACTGCCTTTTTGTCAAAACGAGGCTTAGAACTTATGGTACTGAGACAAGTTTAGACATTTGGCAAAATCACAAATGGAAGCCACAGTGATTACATTTAATAGAAACATAGCATTGTGATTGTTTTGTTTTTTTCTCCAAGAAGGAAAATGCACTACAAATTTATCTCTTCACAGAACACAAAGGTAAAATACTTTTGGCAACTCTCACATATGCCTAGCAGGAGCACACTCCAATAAATAATGGCCCACGTACCTGATACAAAGGGCCAGATGTAGGAACCGTTTTGCATGGCGCAAACTGCAAAATTCACAGTTTGCGCCATGCAAAACGGGCATCGCGATGCACATTCCCATTTTGCGAGTTGGTACAGACTTGCAAAATGGTAATGCGACTAGCAAATAGGAAGGGGTGTTCTTTGCAGAACGCAGTCGCAAAGCAAATCGCAGTCAGCACCCATGTGAAGTGGGTGCTAACTCATTCGCAAAAGGAAAGCGGTCCCCATGGGACCCCTTCCCCTTTGTCAATGTTGGCAAAAATATTTTTTCAGACCAGGCAGTGGTCCGATGGACCACTGCCTACTCTGAAAAAATGAAACCAAATGGTTTCATTTTCCCGAGTGTATTGCAACTCGTTTTCCTTTAAGGAAAACGGGCTGCAATACAAAAAAAAAACTACTTTATTAAAAAAGCAGTCACAGACAGTGGTCTGCTGTCTCCAGCAGGCCCCCATCCCTGTGAGTGCAGAGAATCGCAAGGGGGTCGCAAATTGCAACCCACCTCATTAATATTAATGAGGTGGGTCTTTGCAACCCCCCTTGCGATTCGGAGATGGTGTCAGGGACACCATTCTGCATATGGGATTGCGACTCGCAAATTGCAATCCCAAACTTACCTACATCTGGCCCAAAACGCTTTGCAATCCTTGCATTGGCTCTCAAATGAACACAATATCCAACAGGCATGGCCCAACAATGTAAAATAAATGTCATCCATTGTGTGAGCTGTACAGGAAAATGTTCCAAGGGATCATGAACATCATAAAAGTTCTTTACTACCATGGTTGCTTCTTTGTACAGCATCAGAGTTTGCTGTCACCAAAGACCCTCTTGCTAACAGTTTGTGTATTAATTTCTTAACACACTTTCCCCATATAGCACAGAAGATCAGAAATAAGCCACAAAGTACTGCTTTTATTAAAACAGTCACCTTCTTGATATGTCAAGATAAAGAATAGGGTAGTGTGAACCAGGCCTGAAATACCAGAGAATCAAGCACACCCAATACACCTCTCATATCCTTATTAGAAATTATTCATTCATTCTATCGTTTGTCATTTGTATGAAGAATAAACCACCAGAATTGCTTGTTAAATGCTCCCCATTAACCTTTAATTTGCAGCAAATAAATCTGAGTGATGTGCAAACATATCCCCATCTATGTAGTTAGGTACAGAGAAGAGAATTAGATTCAGGAAAGAAGGAAGGAAGAATGCACAATAGAAATGTAAAAGGGTAGGACAGAAATAAATGCTAGTATCTTTGTGATCACATGAGAACCACTATTTTCATAACATTTTAGAGAGCAAAAAAGAGAAAAAATTGATAACCATTGATTTTGACAACTTTTTCAACATTAAAAAACGCTATAATAAAAACCACCGGAATAAACAATAAATAGATACTGAAAGCAGAAAAGTCTACTATAGGTCTTTCCTTAATAGTGGCAATCCGAACTTCGATGAGGATTTTCTCAGTGGGGGGAACCTTTCTTCAGCAGTGGAGAACAACTGTTACTCATCCTAATTTGTAACTTTCTGGCCCTCATTACAGAGTATTTAAGTAGATTCTGCTGCACTTTGCACACTCTAATTACCAAGTCTCAATAATTATCTTGAGTTCGAAAGAAAATTTATGTTATCATATTTTTCTCTATCGTTTAAGGATCTCATTCTCGCAGACCAATCCTTCCCTATAAATGTAGAGGTGCTCAATACATTTTAAGATTTTAACTCTTTTTGTATCGTATACAAGATACATTTGTCCAAAGTTTAGAAAATCCATTAAAACTTGAAACATTTTTGGTCTTATTGGACATTCTAAAGTAGCGCTTTGCTCTAGTAATGTATGTGCTAAAGCTTTTCCCTCACTTGATAGCTCAGAAAGATTGGTATGGCTGAGATCCTAGGGTTCAAAGATGGTTAGAGGCATATTTACAAGGAAGTAGTGCAGTGCGGTGCTTCACCAAAATTGTCAGCGCTGTGCTGCATCACTTCTGAAATGCAAGGATGCTCCATATTTACAAAAAATACAGCACACCCCTGTGTTTATTCTTGTGCAGGAGCTACATTTAGATTCACCATAATGCAAGGGTGCCCGCTTTACAGGGAATGTTTGTCTATGTGCAGGAAGGTGTGCCTTCCTGCACATAAACTATCAATAATGGTGATTTGTTAATCCTATGTGTGCTGAAAAATGCAGCATACTTAGAAGTAGCAAATTGTCATTATTTAATGATTGTTTATGTGCAGAAAGAGTCACCTTCCTGCAAATAAACAATCATTAATGGTCTTATATTATTTCTAAGTGTGCTGCAGAATGCAGCACATATATAAAAAGCCAAAATGAGGAGAAATAAAAATATTTCTACTCTTTGAGCCATGCAAATACCACTCCTGGATTGGTGTTAGTTTTTGGTGCTGCCTTGGATTTACTTTTCCTTGTAAATCTGGGGCAGTGTAAAAAAGCAATGGGTGTTGCGTGGCTACGCCCACAGCAACACCCATTGCACTCCCCTCTGTTGCAGACAACTCTATCGGGGAGCCCATATTTACAAGGCAGCACTAAGCCACAAAAAGTGGCTGAACGCCACCTTGTAAATATGGCACAGGGCACAGCACCACTGGAGCGTCACAAAACGTGACGATCCGGTGCCATTAAGGGCTTGTAGATATGCCACAGTTAGGTTTTTTTTATGGTGGTAGTGCATTTTGGAGACCAAGGATGAGCAGATTTTTGAGGCGGGACAGAGATTGTAGGGTTCAGGTATCAGTCTTTTTTTTGGTTGTAAGGAGTTTTTAGGGTGCAGGAATGGGTAGTTTCTGGGGTGGTAAGCAGTTTTTAGGACTTTTGTGGATGTAGCATTTTTGGAATGGCAGAGGTTTTAGAGTTCAAGGATGGGTAGTTTTTTGGCATGATAAGGAGTTTTTAGGGTTTACAGATGGGTATTTTATTGGGGAGTAAGATGTTTGTTAGAGTTTGAAGTGGGTAGTAATTTGGGTACAATTGTTTTTAGGGTTCTGGGGTGGGAAGTAATTTTAGGGTAAGAAGTGTATATGCATGGGTGTGTGAGTGTGTGTGTGTATGTGTCTGTGTGTATGTGTGTATGTGTGTGCATGTGATTGTGTGTGTCTGTATTTTCATTGAAAGAAAGAATAGTTAAAGTGATATAGGTAGTTGTTGGAAAGAAGCAGCAGCCAATGTTAAAACCCCCCAAAAAACACTGAAGTATGCCAGTTATAATTTAGTGGGCCAGTTCCCCATCATGTGCTGCTTATGAGCTCACATACTACATCACTCATGACATGTTAAGTGACAGCATTGATTAATTCACTGATCATTTTTATATATCAACACTGTTGAAATTACTAATGAGATCAACTAATGATTCTGCCTGTGTGCTATAGGCTTTGTGAATGAGGAGTGCTACAACAAACTTAGGCCCTCATTACAACCTTGGCAGTCGGTGGTAAAGCGGCGGTAAAACCGCCAACAGGCCGGTGGAAAAAAAATGGAATTATGACCATGGCGGAAACCGCCAACATAGACAGCCACTTTAACACTCCGACCACCATGGCGGTACAAACAAACAGCATGGCGGTCAACGCCAACAGACAGGCGGAAGACAATGTACCGCCCACAGTATTATGACAGGCCAATCTGCCACTTTTTGCTGGGCGGATTCAACGCGAACAAAAACACGGCGGAAACAGCACTTGGAAGGGGAAACACTCACCTCTGCACAACCCACGAGGAACCAGGGCACCATGGAGCATGAACTCCAAATACTCCCTGCGATAGTCTTCCTGCTCCTCTACCAGGAGCACGACCGACGCCGGCGACGACCACGGTGAGTACTGCACCTATGACACAGGGGAGGGGGGAGGGAAACGAAAGAGACACACACACGCAACACCCCACCCCCACCCTCACCCACAACAACACACACACCGATACATGCTGAAACATTAAATTTACACCCCCCAAACCTCCCTGGAAGAACACAAGGACAAAAGGAAATGATTGTAACAGTTGTAATCAATAAACATCCATTAGTCGAAAATATATATACACTATAAACAAATGTACACCAAGAATTCAAGTCCAGGTACTGCACCTATATAGTCCGTGGACCACTGGGCCCCACACAAGATACCCAATCGAAATGGAGAGAACACTGCAGGGGCATCAGATCGAAATAAAACAGGCACCTCAGGGGGGAAAGGAAGGGGGGGCACCTCAGCTGGATGAGTGCATGACGCCAGCTCCACAAGGGGGCTCCATGCCCATTGACGTATCCTGGGGAGTGCAAAGCCACAGTCTCTCAAGTCTCTCCAGTGGGTGGTTTGCCCACTGCTTTATCCTGGGGAATGCAAAGCCACAGTCTCTCAAGTCTCACCAGTGGGTGGGTTGCCCACTGCTTTATCCTGGGGAGTGCAAAGCCACAGTCTCTCAAGTCTCTCCAGTGGGTGGGATGCCCACTGCTTTATCCTGAGGACTGCAAAGCCACAGTCTTTCAAGTCTCTCCAGTGGGTGCTTTGCCCACTGCTTTATTCTGGGGAGTGCAAAGCCACAGTCTCTCAAGTGGATAACAGTCTCCACTTGTTCTGGAGGGGGTGTTGTGCCCAGAGTGCTTCGTCCTGCCAAGGACTGAGGTAGTGGATGCCTTCCTCCACTGGTTCTGGAAGGGGCTTTGTGCCCAGAGTGCTTCATCCTGCCAAGGACTGAGGTAGTGGATGTGATACTCCACTGGTTCTGGAGGGGGCTTTGTGACCAGAGTGCTTCATCCTGGCTCACTGACTGCTGTGCTGGTGGCTGGCTTACTGACTGTCGGGCTGGTGGCTGGCTCACTGACGTCCGTGCTGGTGGCTGGCTCACTGACTGCAGTGCTGGCGGTGATGTCAGTAGCGGCGGTGCTGGTGGCAGGCTCACTGACCGCGGTGCTGGTGGCGGTGTCAGTAGCGGCAGTGCTGGTGGCGGGCTCACTGACTGCGGTGCTGGTGAAGGGCTCAGTATCTGGGCTGCTGGCGGTGGTGTCTATGGCGGCGTTGCATGTGGCGGTGCCGGTGGCGGTCTTGTCCGCCATGCAGGTTGGCGGCGACGTTGACTTGCTTTTCTTCTTCAGGCCCTTCCCCACCCTGGATGGTGGCGCAGCTGTCTTGCCACTCCCCACACTTGTCTTGGCTGAGCCCTTGGTGGTAGGTGTTTTGGCCTTCTCCCTCCGGGATGTGGGCAACGTTTTATGTTTTGGAGGTGGGGGAATGTCCTTGCCTCGCTCCTTGGGACACTGGCAGCCCTATTGCTTGGCGCACTCCAAAATCCGGGTATTGCTGGCACCACTGCGCCCGGTGATGTAGTGGCTGAGGTGCTGGGTTGGGACCTGGAAAGGTGGGCCTTAGGGGACGGATGGGGGGGAGGTGTAGGGAAGAGGTCAACATTTAAGAGGAAAAGGTTTTAAGACACACTGTGACGGGTAGATGGAGGGGATTTGGGAGTGGAGGAAGAGGTAATTGTTGTAGGAGGTGTTTGTTTGCAGACTTTGGGTGAAGGTGCATGGGCTGGAGGCTGTCATGAGGTGGATGGCTGTTGGGTGGGTGGGTGACTGCGTTTGTGTACTTTGAGAGGAGGGCTCACAGACACACTGGTAGAGGACACAGGGGATGTGTGAATGGTAGTGGGGGTGGTGAGTGCACGTGAGCGGTGTGTGATGATGGGCGTGCTGGTGATGGAGGTAGTGGCTGAAGATGTAGTGCATGCAGGTGTGAGTGGAGATGTGACAGGGAGGGAGGAGGGAGACGTGGAGGAGGGGGACACAGTGGAGGAAGTGGATGTTGGTATGTGTCTATGGGTATGATGCTTGTGTGAGTGCTTGTGGGATGTGTGGTGCTTATGTTTGCCAGAGCCACCCTTGTGCGTTGAGGTGTGTGCCTGCTGGTCTGATGGTGTGCTTGGGATAGGTTGAGGTACTGGGGACTGGGACTGGATGAAGGAAGTTGGAGGGGGGAGGCTGGACACAGGGACAATGGCTGCCATCAGTGCAGAGGCCAGAGCCTGAAATGCTCGCTGTTGGGCTGCCTGGCCAGAATGAATGCCCTCCAGATATGCATTTGTCTGTTGCAACTGCCTCTCTACACCCTGAATGGCATTCATAATAGTAGACTGCCCAACAGTGAGGGATCTCAGGAGGTCAATAGCCTCCTCACGGAGGGCAGCAGGGCTGACTGAGGCAGGGCCTGAGGTGCCTGGGGCTAAGGAGATGCCCACCCTCCTGGGTGAGCGGCCACGGGACACACGCTGAGGGGCTGCTGGGAGGGCAGTGCTGGTAGGGGGGGTGGCGGCTGTACCAGTAGATGCAGTGGGCACAGAGAGGGGCCCGTCACCGCAAGGGAGCTCCCATCAGAGGAGGAGTCGGTGTAGCTGGTCTCTGCTCCTGTCCCTGCCGTGGAGCTCCCCTTGCCCTCCATCCCACTGGTGAATTCTGACTCTGTTGTAATGCCCACCAGGGCCATGTGGGATGCAGCTCCCTCCTGCTCTGGTGGCACACCTCCTCTGCCTGATGATGCTAAGACACACAAGAACAGGGAGACCACAAAAAGGGGGGGGGAGAAAGAAGAAAGATATGTTCAGTGCATGCAATACCGCTACCGTTGGCGGACACTACAGACACAGCAGCCATCTGCACTACGCCATGCACTTAGAGTTCCCTAATTAATCACAGGGACATGGGGTACACGGCCTATGCCCGATTGCTGCATATCTGGAAGTCACAGGACCCTGACTAGGTGTTGATGGCTCTTACCACTGGTGGGGTTGGGGTGCCACTTAGCCTGCCTCACAAAGGGTCCTTGCCTACAAGGCTCGCCCTAGTCTAGGGGAACCCACTGCCCAGCTCCCCCACCCAGACACCTCCTAATGCGCGCAGAGTCAGATGGATGTGACGGTACTCACCCCCTTGTGGCTGCTGTGATGCCCTCAAGCACCCATCCAACTCCGGACACACCACCGGCAGGATCCGGAACATCAGGGGGGTCATGGTGCAACGGGCACCCCTCCCACATTGGGAGGCCATCCCCAGCTGGGCCTCCGCGTCTTCTTGCTCCAGCGGCGAATGTCCTCCCATCTTTTACGGCAGTGGGTGCTCTGTCTGTGGTGGACCCCCAGGGTCCGGACGTCCTTGGCGATGGCACGCCAAATATCCTTTTTCTGGTGGGCGCTGACATAGAGGAATAGTACAGGGGAAAAGGAAAAACTTTAACTGTCCGGACCGTCACAGTCATTGGCCCACGTTCCCACCCTTGCCCTGACACACATACACTTACTGTCCGATCATGCAGGCAACATCCCCCATGTCTTCCATCCACACCACTCCAAACAGGCATTGCCCATACAGCATGCTCACAGTGTACTCACCTGTTTGTCTGGAGGACCGTAGAGTAGCGTGTACTGGGGGAGGACCCCATCCACTAGTTTATCCAACTCCTCCAATGTGAAGGCAGCGGCCCTTTCCCCAGACACATGAGCCATCGTCGCTTCCAGACTGAGGTCACAGCAGCACTTGCAGTGTAGGTCCTCTCCTGTCGAAGATCAGGTATCAAGTGAGTGAACAGACAGAAAATGGCGGTCACGTCCGCGGTGGTGCATACTGTCACCACCGGCGTACATCGTCATTGGCTCCTGAGACCCATAGAGTCCAATGTTAACCAATGCAGGATTGCGCAGCGGTCTTCGACCGCCTACCACGACGGTGTACAACGCCAGCGCAGTTACCTCATTTCCCCTTGTCCCACATTACAGGTCAGACAGCCACCATTTCAGGGGGCCACATGGCATTAATTTTAAATGCGTCACACATGTCAGTGTTGGCTGACTCTTGCTCGCTGTTCTCGTCCATAGGGCAAGTCCGTTGGGGCAGGTGAGGAGATGGGGGCATCCTCCGGAGTACAAACCGCTGGTGGACCTGTCGACAATAGAAGAGAGACATGTAATAGTCACCTACAGACTTGATCGTGCCACAATCCAGGAACTGTGTGCCCAGTTGGAGCCTGACCTGATGTCAGCTATCCGCCATCCCACAGGAATCCCCCATCTAGTGCAGGTCCTGTCAGTACTCCATTTCCTGGCAAGTGGGTCTTTTCAAACTACGATGGCCATTGCATCAGGGATGTCCCAGCCTATGTTCTCCAACGTGTTGTCCAGAGTGTTGTCTGCCCTGCTGAAACACATGCACAGCTACATCGTGTTCCCTCAGGTGGAGGATTTTCCTACAGTGAAAGGTGACTTCTAGGCCCTGGGAAATATCCCCAACATTATAGGTGCCATTGATGGGACACATGTGGCCTTGGCCCCCCCCCGCAGGAGTGAACAGGTGTACAGAAACCGGAAGAGCTACCATTCTATGAATGTGCAGATGGTGTGTTTGGCCTACCAGTACATCTCCCATGTGAACGCCAAGTTTCCTGGCTCAGTGCATGACGCTTACATTCTGAGGAATAGCAGCATCCCTTATGTGATGGGGCAACTCCAGAGGCACAGTGTGTGGCTAATAGGTGAGGACAAGGACCCTATTCCCTGTGAATAGTTGTCTGGGTCTGGGGTTGTCCCTAAAGGTTAGTATGTGTCCAACAGATTTCCGTCGACATTTGCAGGTGACTCTGGTTACCCCAACCTGTCATGGCTACTGACCTCAGTGAGAAATCCCAGGACAAGGGCAGAGGAACGCTACAATGAGGCACATGGGCGAACTAGGAGAGTGATAGAAAGGACCTTCGGCCTCCTTAAGGCCAGGTTCCGGTGCCTCCATATGACAGGTGGTTCCCTATACTACTCAGCAAAGAACGTGTGCCAGATTATCGTGGCCTGCTGTATGCTGCACAACTTGGCTTTGCGACGACAGATGCCTTTTCTGCAGGAGGATAGTCCAGAAGGAGGTCTTGTGGCAGCTGTGGAGCCTGTGGACAGTGAAGAAGAGGAGGCAGAAGAAGAGGACATAGACAAATGAAACAACGTGATCCAACAATACTTCCAGTGAGTCACAGGTAAGAAGACATCACTGCCTCCTACACCTGATAAAATTGTTAGACCTATCATCTGTCTGTCACTCCACCCAGTGTATGGACCCTGAATTGTCACGTAGTCTTTCCATTTCACAGATGTGGGTCCCACTGTGTGACCTCTGCTATGTTACCTCATGGACTAGAGCCGTGTGAAATAGGTATGTTGACAATACAAAGACTTTGCTATTTTCCTCAACTATTTCAAATACACATTTGTGAAAGCACAGACTGACTCCAGATTGTTTTGTGATTCAAGGGTGTTTATTTAATTGCTAAATGACTGAGGGGGCTGTAAAATGGTCAGGGGTGATGGTGGAGGAATGTCCATAGCAGAGTCCAGTTATTAGTCTCACAGGTGCATTGTCCAAAGGGACACAGGAAGTGGAACAATGGCAGTTTAAGGATGGACAAGATGACAAAGTGGGACAGAAGGATGACATCCAGGGTGGTCTCATTTCTTGGCGGGGGTCTTGGCATTGTTCTCTGTCTTTGTCCTGGATCTCAAGGACCGCTTGCGGGGTGGTTCTCCATCTGCAGGGGGTGGGGTGCTGGTGTCGTGGTCCTGTGGCGGTGCCTCCTGTCCACTTGCGCCGGCGGAGTTGGTGGGCAGTTCATCGTCAATGCTAGTGTCAGGGGCCCCTTGTTGTGCCACAGTGTCCTTCCTGGTGTTCACAAGGTCCTTCAGCACCCCTACAATGGTGCCCAGGGTGGTGTTGATGGAACTGAGTTCCTACCTGAACCACAAATACTGTTCCTCCTGCAGCCGCTGGGTCTCCTGAAACTTGGCCAGTACCGTTGCCATTGTCTCCTGGGAATGATAGTACGCTCCCATGATGTTGGAGAGGGCCTCGTGGAGAGTGGGTTCCCTGGGCCTCCAAGTTCCCCTGTATTCCTAGGCCTCTGTCCCCTGAACCGTGTGCCCACTGCCACTGCCCCCAGGTCCCTGCTGTTCTTGGGGTGGTGGGTTTGCCTGGGTTCCCTGTAGTGGTGGACACACTGCTGCTTGATGTGTCCTGGGGACAGAGGTATGGGCCTGCTGGGTGGGTGCTGTGCTGGTGTTTCCTGAGGGGGGAGGCTCTGTGGTGGCCTGTGACTGTGTCAGGGGAACCGACTGTCCCGAGGTCCCAGATGGGCCGGGCTGGTCATCTTCATCCATTTGGACAGAGCTGCTGTCATCACTGTGGGCCTCTTCTGTGGTGGGGTGGACATGTCTGGAACCTCCTGTACGGTGACGTTGGGTAGGGGTCCTGCAGGGGTGTAAAGGCATGATTATTGCAACTGTGTGTTCCATGGTGTGCGGGTGGGTGACCCTGTACCCCAGTGCTTACATTCTTGTGTAGGACCTTGTGTGATAATGGTTTTGGGGTCTGTGTGGGTATGTGTAGTGGACATGCTTTGGTGATGGGTGTCCATGCTTTGTTGTTGCATGCAGGGCATGGTGTTGGGATGTGTGGTTTGTGATAGTGGGACATATGTAAGGAGTTGGAGTGATGGGGGTGAGGGCGAGGGTAGGGTTATGTGATAGCATGCAGGTAGGATGGGGGATATGGTAGTTAAAGATTTGATTTACCAGAGTCCATTCCTCCAGCTACTTCTGCAAGACCCTCAGGATGCAGTATAGCTAAGACCTGCTTCTCCCATGCTGTTAGTTGTGGGGGAGGAGGTGGGGGCCCACCACTAGTCCTCTGAACTGCAATGTGGTGTCTTGAGACCACGGAACGCACCTTCCCCCGTAGGTCGTGCCACCTCTTCCTGATGTCATCCCTAGTTCTTGGATGCTGTCCCACTGCGTTGACCCTGTCCACGATTCTGCACCATAGCTCCATCTTCCTAGCTATGGAGGTGTGCTGCACCTGTGATCCGAATAGCTGTGGCTCTACCCGGATGATTTCCTCCACCATGACCCTGAGCTCCTCCTCAGAAAACCTGGGGTGTCTTTGCGGTGCCATGGGGTGGGGTGGGTGATGTGTGAGGTGGTGTGTGTTGTTATGTGTGGAGTGATGTTTTGGGGTGTATGGTGTTTTGTGCGTGGATGTGTATGAGTGATGGTGTTGTGTGCCTCTGGATACTGGTGTGGTCTTTGCTTTTCTGTCTCTCTGCTTCTTCCAAATGTTTCGTTGTAAGGGTTTGTGGGTAATGTGGGTGTGTGTTTTATATTGTATTGGGTGTGTGGGAGTGGTGTGTGTATGTGTATCAGGTGTGTGTATTTTGAATTGTCCAATGTGGTTGTGTTTTATAAATGTGTGTATTTTGAGTGCGGCGGTCTGTACCGCCAATGGTTTACTGTGGTTGAAAGACCGCCGCGTGGATTTGTGGATCATGATACTGTGGGCGTATTCCTGTTGGCTTGACGGTGGAGGTTTTGTTATTGCCAGTTTATCACTGACCTTTGGTGTGGCGGACTTGTGTGGGTGTCTGGATTTTGGCAGATTCCGAGCTGTGGGTCGTAATGGCTGTAGCGGAATTCCGCAGCCGCGGCGGTGTGTTGGCGGTCTTCTGCACGGCGGTAAGCGGGATTTACCACCAATGTTGTAATAAGGGCCTTAATCAGTTATTTGACTCTTATAAGCTTACCTGTCATCTATGAAAAGATGCAAAAGAAACTTCATATTTCAAATGTGAACCATTTTTGATGGTTGCCATTCACTTTTAACTTGTATTCAACCACAGGATGGGTGTTGTGGGAGTATGTCACTTGCAGACATCATTGACCCACAGACCCTTTGCTCAACTATTGCTGTGAAGGGCTGAAGGCGAAGCAAGTCTTTGTTAGGTGGTCATCGAGGGGTGGGCACAGGACCTGGCCACACACAATGCTCTGCAGCCAAATCCACAGCACGTAACTCTAAAGAAACTTTAAGCATTGTTCTTTCCAGTAATTAGATGTCTATACATATATATTGGCCTATCAAAATGTTTACATTTTAAAATAAATTAAGAAGCTGTTAAGTGTCTGAGGAAAAGGGTAGGTTGAGTGTGGAAATGGTATACCGTACCTATACAGATATGTCTGTGTTTAACTATTTTCAGTCCCTTTAAAAATACAGTATGCCTCACATTACTAAAACCCACACCTCCCCTACATTTGTGACCTACTGGTTTTAGACCTGCATTAACATCTCTGTGCTCCTTAGGAAAGGTTTGTAATGGAACAGCTCCCATTACAACAAAGATGCATTCAGGAGTGCTTAGGTTTTTTTATTGAATACAAAATGTTAATGCTCTATTTGTTCATTTGCACTCTGTGGTGAGGTTGATCATTAAGAGTTAGTTGACAGACTGCTAATGGTGTTGGAAGTACTTTTCACTCTGTATATCAACATGGTTTAATTAAATGGATAATGATGGTATTTGATAACAAACAGAAATGTGTCCTCATTCCAGCTTTCTAGTGTTCCAACTATAAGTTCTCTGGCAAAAAGAAACCCCTCATTTTGTCTATTTACTGCAGTATACTCTGTAGGAAATCCCGTCAGTTTTTCAGCTTTGATTCCATCAAAATGGCATTCAGGTGTCCTAAATGCAGTATAATCTTGCTGTTCACTAGACCTTTGTGTTGAGTCTTCAATTCATAATTTTGGAGTTAATCTGCAGAATGCTGTTGGTGTTGGAAGTACATGTTTCTCTCTGCCTGTCAGAATGTTTTACTGACATGGATGAGGAAGACATTTGAGAACTCATGGAAAATATGTCTTCATTTTAACTTTCGAGAGCACTAACCGTAATGTCTATGGCAAAAAGCCCCCCTCACTTTTTTCCTTTACTGTAGTTTCCTTTGTAGGAAATGCATTCAGTTTTACAGCTAAAGGTGGCATTCAGGTGTTGACAATTTTGTCATAAATAGTGAATGTTAGAGCTCTAGTTGCTCCTTAAAACTTTGAGGTACAACTGCTGTAGAACACCAAGGAATCAACTGAAAGGCTGCTGTTGTTTTACATGCTTTACTCAGAATATCAGGCTGAGGAAGGTAGTGTGAACTTAATGAATATTCAGGGCCTCATTACGACTTCGGTGGTCCTTTCTCAGACTGCTGAAGCCACTGCAGGCAAAAGAATGCCAGTAATGGAGGTCTTTTGCCCGTCCTATTAGGAGTTTTTCCTTGGGCCAGTGGGCAAAAACAGTGTTTCCGCCCACTGGTCCAGCAGAAAACTCACCCACAACATTGACGCCGGCTCATAATCGAGCCGGCATCGATGTTGTGGTGCATCAGGTGCGACAGCATCTGTCACGCATTTCACTGCCCATAATTCAGGCAGTGAAATGTGTGACAGGGCTGTCCATGGGGGCCCCTGCACTGCCCATGCCAAGTGCATGGGCCCGTATGGGGCCTCCAACACCCCCTTTCCGCCAGCCTTTGCGTGGCGGTGAGACCACCATGCAACAGCTGTCAGAAAGGGGACTCGTAGCAGCGCTGCACTGGCGGATTGCGATCGCCGAAACCGCCAGGCTGTCGACAGGTGGAAACCTGGCAATGCCGGCAGTCAGACCATGACACGTCTGCCACGGTCATAATAGGGCGGTCGGACCGCCCTGTCTGCAGCGGTCCAACCACCAATGCGTGTGTGGCGGTCTTGAGATCACCACACTCGTTTTTCCTTTCTACAGCCGTAATCAGAATTGGCATGAGGAAATGAAACCCCTTGTGCCATTCATCTATTAAGGAAATGCTTTCAGTTTTACAGCTTTGATTACATGAAGATTGTTTTCAGGTGTGCCAAATGTCTGTCATAAATACAGAATATTAGTGATCTAGCTGATCATTAGAGCACTGAGATGAAGGAACAGAAGAAGACTGGGGGAATCACCGAACAAGCTGCTGCTGCAGTTGGAAGTCCATTCTTTACTCAGAATATCACATTTTAGTCTAACATTGTTGATGAAGGTAGTATGACCTTTATAGAAAATGTGCTCTCGTATTGGCTTCTGGAGCTGCTTCTATAACCTTTATGAGAAAATTATGACCAAAAACTACTCTTGAACATGGGATATCAAACCGTAGAAGAGTAGCAACAATTTTCACAGGGGAAAAAATTACCTGAAAACTCACCAGAATTCCTGATTCATATTGTCACTAAAATCTGTTATTACCCTTTCCACATGTTCCTTTTTGTGACCCTAAAAACCTGGCATTGCCTACAATACGTTCCAATGAGGACCTAGCTCCAGGGTCCTATAATGGCTAAGGCAACATTTTGTCCATGTTGTGATAAGTCAATCAAGAGGGGGACCCTTTGGGTTTGTCCTACATATCCATAATGGTCAGGGTGTGCACACCCTGCCCCATTACATTTGTTTAACTCATTTTAGGATGCAGAGATTACATCCCTGAGTTCTGTGATGGCCCGAAACCCAATTGTTCATGTTGTTGCCAACCAATTAGGAATGGCTAGTCCCCTTTACACTGGCTAATCAGAGCATATCTGAATACCCATTCTCCAGATATAACTAACTTTCTAACCCCTTCATACCCAACCTGAGCCTTTCTCTAAATGTTTTTTTTCTCCAAAAATGGCTTAACAGATATACACCAAATCACAAAAAGCATACTTTAGAGTAAAGTTCTAGCTTTTGTCACAATTAGTGTCATTCTGTTTAGCCATTTTTTCTGTATTGGAGAAGTAAGTTTCCTATGAGAATTAACATGGGAGCAGCACAAAAATTCCCCTGAAGGAGCCATGATGGATAAATGTCTGTTTCAGAACGTTTTGTGTAGATTTGTCAAGCAGTGCCAAAGTTATTAGTCAAACAAAAAACATTCTACCAGAAGAAAGGTTTAATTATAACTACACAGCAACCACCATGTTGTAAATCCTTTCAGCCATTTTTGAGAAATTAGTATTTGAATGATAGCGGTATCTAGGTGGTTAGTTCTGCAGGAGTGTCACATGAGTCTTGCAGTGCAGACAATTTACAAAATAGAGCATTCTTATAGGCTACAAGGGTTTTTCCTGTCTGCCTTTTTCGTCCCACAAGAAGGGTACCAGTCCCCAGGGGCCAAGAAAACCTGATAGCTGGGCTGCAACTGAAGAAAAATGATGCAGCTGCCATTTCAGGACTTGAGGATTAGGACCCTGTGTCCTGTGTTGAGATTCAAAATGAAAAGCAAGGGGGCAAGAAAGAGGTACCCTGATGTCCTGTCCCTTGTGGGTGGGGCCTAAATATATATATTTTTAATTGTACTGTAGGTCTTGCTGTACTCCCACATGACCTAACATGGCCACCATGTAGTACTGTAGGATTCCTGTAGGAGCTATGGTGACTCCAAAAAAAGTAAAGCTTGTGTGGTCTTGATGTACCACTGTTAGTGCTTCAGCTGTGATACCGCAAGAGTAACACCCCAGTAGCATGTTACCATGAAAAAATAACTAAAAACATAAGGCCAAGCTCTGCAGTCAATCGTATGGCAATAATTAGCAACGCTTGCATGTGAGGGTTGTTGGTTGCCCATTGGAACACTGGCTGCAGGGCCTGGCCTCATGCCAGGTGCTGCATCCAACCCTATGCCACACATGGTCAAAGACCTTGCATAGTGCGGAGGGTTGGCTGCTGTGGCAGGGCTGGCTCCTCACAGGTCATTGGCCATAAGACCTGGCTGTATTCCAGGCCCTATAGCCAACCCCACACTACGTATGGCCAAAGCCTATGCACAGCAGGGGTTTTGGCCACCATTGAGGGGCTGGGCAGGCCAGGTCCTGCAGCTAACTCTATCACGTACAGCGTAAAGTTGTGATCAGTGAGGAACCTGGGTGAATATGATAAAAAAGAAAAATCACTGAAAAACCAAACATTAAAGTTGTATTATAGTTAGGTGTGGTAATAAGATTTTACTATAAATTATGATAAACTAGAAATTCCCTGAGGATGCTGGGGCTAAAATGGCATTATAGTTAGCTATGAAAATAAGGTTTTACTTTATGCTGAACCCCTACTAGGAATTCACTGTGAAAACTAAAGTTGAAAGTGATTTTACCATTAGGTAAGGTAATAAGATTTTAGCTTACACTTACAAAGCCCTAGAAATTCACTAAAAAAAGGTTAAAGTGGTCCTATTCTAGTATGGTGTTGTAATGATATAAAAACTAATGTTTAAAAACTAAACATCCACTGAAATTAACCAGTTATACTTTATTCAGAAAACTGCCGCCATCGTGGACTGCTTAAGGCCTCACATATGAAATCACTCATGATATGCTAAATGGCTTCATCAATGACATCACTGATGATATCTCAAATGACATAATTGAAATTCACTGATGACACCCTCTAATGGATATGACAGTTTGCTATAAGTGTTTCATAAAGGAAGGCATCAAGCAAGATACACTTAGACCCAACTTCCTTAGGATTTATGCTGCTAAAAGGCATGTCCTATTTCAACAAGCAGAACAAGCAGAAAATACAGCATATCTTTAAAATCACCCACATTAAATACACTATTTTTACTGTTGTCGAGAAATGAAAGAAATACAATGGATCTTCATACATTCATGAGATCAGCAACTTGTTAAACCTTGAACAATGTTAAAAAATAGTGCTTAGTTATTATTTACCTAAATGAGATGTGCCTGGTAAATACTTCGTCTGACATAGATTTTAAGAAAACGTGCACACCTAATGTAATGCTCATAACTTCTTCCTTAATGAAACATATGCCATTAAAATTTTTGTAAATCATCAACAGTAGATAGATAGATAGATAGATAGATAGATAGATAGATAGATAGATAGATAGATAGATAGATAAAAAGATAGATACTTTATTTGCATAGGTACTTAAAACAATTGCATTAAACCATATTCACAATTTTACATGATGTTTAAAAATCTCATCAGGTTCTGAGCTGTCATAAAGTTTATTATCTTTTGCTGCTAGATTGATCTAGGAGACTCTCCATCGGCAAATATGCCTGTTCGACGTGACAGCGAACAACTGGTAACATGAGAGCCTTACAGGAGGTTTGTGTAAAGACTTGGAAAAGTTCATACAGCAGGTTGCCTTACAATATCATCATGTTGGCCCCTGCTGCTTTTTTGTTGCCAGGGTTCAAAATTAAACCAGTTGACAGTTCAACTGTAGGTCCCCTGGGCCAAACATGCACAGCTGGCCTCCTTGTTTGTAGGCCTCATTCATTAAATAGATTTTTAATAGAGTATTCCTTTCAAGTGCAAGTTTTTTGAAAGTGAAAAGCAGATGTTGAAGATCTTCAATGCCAGTGCCACACAAATGACAAGTAGTGTTTGCCAGATCTCCTAGCCAGGGGGCTGTGTTTAATGTGCATGGTAAAAGCCCCATTCAGTACCTTAAAAACTGCTCTTTGGTGTGCCTTGAAAAGCAGAGGCTAAGGTATGCTTGTGAGTCCAGGGTTGTGCAGGTGTTCAGTGTCATTCAGGCATGGGATCTCCTTGAGAAGGCTGCTTTGTCCTCCATCGAGGACTGCAGCCTATTTGACCTCCAGACTGCTTTTTTGAAGATGCTGTATGAAGTTGGAGTCCCCCATAGATCCGTGAGCCCTGTCTTCCTCAATGAATCTTCTAGGTAGACAATGGCAGGAGAGGCGTTCTTACGCTGGAGCTCCTGCCATGGGTGGTGATTAAGGGAGTCTGAAGTGGCTCCCTGGACTTTGCTCCCGAAGTTTATGTATGCACCTTGCCTTGCCAGAGACTGATTCAATGGACCAAACTCCAGTCTAATTTTGGCAGGAGAGGTGTATTTGGGAAAGTTGAAGATAATCCGATAATTTGGGCAGGAGAGGTGTATTTGGGAAGGTTGAAAATAATTTGATAAACTTTACATATTGTGTGATTTAGAGTTTGCGCGTCTCTTCCTCTTTGTATTTTGTCCCCATAAGTTACTGTGGACAGGAGCTTAGCTTTCATTACCTGTAAGAGGAGGGTGAATGATGGGCATTTAATTCTGTTTTCAGTCTTTTTATAGATACTGGTAGGACCAGGCTTTTCCCCATGATGCATCCGAGTAAAGCTGGGTGGCATTTATCAATCGCTGGAGCCATATCTTGGTGTGGCTAATCAACACAAGGTCGTCCACGTACATAAGTCATGGCAGCATCTGACCCCCACATTTTCAGAGCATGTGAGTTTGTTCGGGCAAGAACCCTAGACAGATCTGCAAAGTACAGATTAAAAAGTGTGGTGGCCAGGACGCAGCCCTGCTTCATACCTTTTGTGGTGGACATCCTCTAAGAGAGATGCATGGCTGTACCCAGTTTGATCTGTACCCATGTGTCCATTTGGAAGGCTATTATCAGGTCCAAAAGCAGTTGTGGGATGCCTCAGCTTGTTCATTTCCTCCAAAGCAGATTCCTCTCGACATGATCAAAGGCAGCCTAAAATCGATGAAACAGAGATGGAGCTGCTGTTTCTGTGCCTATGCTTGGTTGATAAGAAGTGCGATAGCCATGATGTTTGTTATGGTGCCAGTTGCTTTTGAGAACCTGGTTTCAGTTTTAGGGATTATTCTCTTTTCGGTGATCCATGTAGACAAGTGCTCCAGCAGCAGTCCTGCAAAATACTTTACTTCATTATCTATTAGGGCAAATAAACAAAAGTTTTTTGGGAGCGATCTATACCCATTTTTGAAGATGGGTGAGATTATGGATCCCTTCCAGGACAGTGGAATAGTGCCAGTAAGGCCAATTTCTGAGTAGAGAGGGTCTAAAGATGTTCCCCAGAAAGTGGTGCTTTGCTTAAAGACTGCAAAGGGGATGCCATTTGGTCCCTGGGCTCCTTCCCTCCTGCCCTTGGCTATCTGATCAATTATCAAGGCAGTTGCTGAAGTTGTAATGAGTGATGTCTCCAGTGGCACATGTAGAGACAGGGAGTTCCTGCACTTGTCAATCTTTGTGTAGGCATCTCATGGGAAATGGAGGTTGCGTAATGGCAGTTCAAGTGGTCACCAAGATATTGTGCCCAGATATCTTCTGGTATGTGCGATGTAATACCTCTGTGTGCGGGCCGCAAGAGTTTGCATACTGTATGCCAGAAATGTGCGCTGTTGTTACACTTTTTATCCATATATAGCTTGGCCCCTAGGTCTTCTTCACATCTCCTGTTGATTGACCCCTTAAGCTTGCCTAGTGTCCTTTTTGGTGCCTTGAAGCTCCTAGAAGGACTAAGGAACATATGTACGAACACATTTTCCCATAGACACATAATGGGCAAAACTGCTTGCTACATCTGGCCCTAAGTTACCAGGCCTGCTTCGGAGATGCCTCATGGTTGTGTTAATTTCCCTTTTAAGTTCTCTTAGCTTTGCCCTTTGTTCCTGCTACATGCGTATTGTCGCTGAGAGAGCTGTAGGTGGGCGGGCAGGAGCAGGTTCCTCAAACTTATCAAGTAGCTTAGTGGTTCGCAGTTCCCATTTCACCACCTTATTGCTGCTTGTGGCTTCCAGTTTGACTACCAGGTCAATTGCTGCATGGGATAAGAGCTCTAAGTTTGACTGCCCACATTTAACCCATTTGTAGTTTGTAGTGTAAGAGGTATGGAAGGGGACTTTAGGTCCTTAGGTATGGGAACTGTCAATGAAAGAACTACCTCCTGTGGGCAATGGTCGCTCTTGCCCCTGTTCCCTAGGTGATAGGTGACGACTTGTTCAAATAATGGCAGAGAGACAAAAGAGTAGTCAATCGTAGAAAAGAAAATGGTGGAAAGTCATCTCAGAATCTTCCATTCAGGGCTCTTAGTTATAGTTGTTCAAGGCTTTTGAGTACCACCCTACCCATGCTTATTGTTCCCTTGCACTGGAATTCCCCAGGTGGTAGGAAGAGCAACTGCAGCTTTGTCTGTGGAGGCTCCAAGTAGGTGCAGATTGAAGTCACCTGAGACAATGATGTTTGCAGTTTTGGCTATTTCTCCACTGCTTATGTAGTTCTCAAACTGATCTACCAGCTGAGTGGCGTCTTTAGATTTAAGCTTAGAATGGATGTAAATTTTTACAGCAACTACCTCTGCTGTGGTCATATTCTCAGTTGTAGCAATTGTGACAGTGTTGATGAAAGGGAGGTTAGAGGCGAGGGAGGTGGTTTTGGCTGGCATAGCTAGTGAGACATATATGACAAGACCAACCTGCAGATGACCATACCTCGCCTTCCTAGTTGCTGGTGTAAAAAAAACACATGTAGCCCTGCAGGTGGAAAGGTTCATCTAACCATGTTTGCTGCATCAATATGATGTCAAAGGTACAAATGTACTGAAGGAAGTCTTGATCCAAGGTTTTATCAAGAAAGCTGTTCATGTTCCATGAGCAGAGACGAAGAGTGTCCTTAGTTGGTAAGTGTTAGAATTGGGGTATCTAGTTGGCAGAGGTATACACCCTTGTCAACATAGGTACCACAATCCTAGTCAGGGAAGTCATACACAATCCAAATTATCCTGTGCCCACTGTCTGGTAGTTTGGTACTGATTCGTCAGGCTTAACTTAGAAGGCAATGTCTGAAGTATTTGTGCAATAAATCATACAGTAACAGTGAAAACACCACAAAAATACACCACACAGGTTTAGAAAAATATATGATATTTATCTTTTTAAATTAAGGTCAAAACAATAAACATTCAATCAGCACAAGTTGAGATATCACTTTTGCAAGATTAAAGAGTCCTAAAACTTAGAATTCAACAGTTGTCTCTTGTTTGCACAAAGTACCTGGTTTGCATCAAAAATAAAACACACAGAGAACACAGAGGAGGAGATGCGTGGAAAAATACAGTGTGCGTCGGAATTTCTGGTGCGGCACAGACGTTGCATCATTTCTTTCCATGCTGCAAGGGGCTTCATCTCAATTTCCGGTGCACAGTCTTGGTTGATGCAAGGAAATCCTGGGCAAGTGGGAGGAAGTCACAGGCATTGCTTTGATCTGGTATGGCGATGCGTCTAATTTTCTGTGTTATGGCAGGTGCTGCATTGATCCTTCACTCAGGAGGTCGGGCTGCATTGTTCCAGTTCGGCTGTATGTTGATTCGGTAGGACTGTGCATTGAATTTCCGGCCGCACGGCAGGCGCTGCATCGATTCTTCCCTCGGGAAGTCAGGCTGTGTCATTTCGGCTCGGATGTGCGGTCATTTCTTGGTCACAAAATGGCTCTGCATCATTTCCAGCAAGCTGAGCATCGATTTTAGGTGCACAAGGAGTTTCCTGTTGAGATGAAGTTTTTGGGGGCCGTGAGACTTCAGGAAACCGGAGGCAAGCTCAATCTAAGCCCTTGGAGAGCACTTCTTACCAAAGTCAGAGGGCAGCAGGGCAGCAGGGCAACAGCAGGGCAGCAGTCCTTCACAGCAAAGCAGGCCAGATGAGTCCTTTGGGCAGCCAGGCAGTTCCTCTTGACATGTTGTAGGTTCAGGTCCAGGAGTGTCTGAATTGGTGGGGTCAGGGACCCAGTTTATATACCCAAAAATGCCTTTGAAGGGGGGGAGCCTTCAAACTGTGGTTTTGAAGTGCACAAGGTCTCCTTATAGTACAAGTCTGTCTGCCAGGGTCCCAGTACGGGGTTTGGCAGTCCATTTTGTGAGGGCAGGCCACTAGCCTTTGAAATGTAAGTGTCAGGCCCTCCACCCTTCCAGCTGAGGAAGACCCTTCAGTATGCAGATGAGTGCAGGTGTGACAGAGTATCCTGTGTTTTTGGTTGTCTGGGTGAAATGCACAAGAAAGCTGTCAACCAGCCCAGCCCAGATGTTGATTGGAGACAGGCTATAAGGCACAGATGGATTTTAAGTGCAGAGAAATGCTCACTTTCTAAAAGTAAAAACAACAGATGATAGACGGAATGGAGAACAAATCAAACATTCACCCCCAGTCACAGATCTGGGTTTAATCCATCAGTTTTTTTTCTTGCCATGCCATTCCAATTTGGACCCAGCCATGTGCAAATCAGTCTTGAAACTGTTTCCCATGGGAACAGTTTAGCCCAAACTTCCAGGCCAGGTCGTCCCTGGACCAGAAAAAAAAACATCCTGGGACTGGTTTCAGGATATCACCGTTCATCAGCCAGGTTATTTTGAATCTGGTGGCACAGCAAGCAGAGGACCCACGTCTGTGCATACCTTTCCCACTTAGGGCAACAAAAGCAAAAACAACAGATGATAGACGGAATGCAGAGCAAATCAAACATTCAACCCCCAGTCACAGATCTAGGTTTACTCCATCAATTTTTTTGCTTGCCATGCCATTCCAGTTCGGGCTGGACTGTTCCCATGAGGAACAGAGTCAAGGCTGATTTGCATATGGCTGGGTCCAAGCTGGGGTGGTGTGGTGAAGAAAAAAACAATGGATTAAACCAATTTCTTTGTGACTGGGGGTCAATGTTTGCATTGTTCAGCATTCCGTCCATCATCTGTTCTTTTTACACTTTCTAAAAGTGACATTTCTAAAATAGTAATATAAAATCCAACGTCACCAATAAGCAGGATTTTATATCACCATTCTACCCATACTAAATATGACCTGGTTACCCCTTTCTGATCAGAATCTACCACTCAAACAGTATATGAGAGTAGCCCTAATGCTATCCTATGAAAGGAGCAGGCCTCACAGTAGTGGAAAACGAATGTAGGAGTTTTCCACTTCCAGGACAGATATGAACCTGTCCTGCCTTTTACCTACATAGCTCCCTGCCCTACCTAGGGCCTACCTTAGGCGTGACTTATTTGTAGAAAAATTTGAGTTTAGGGCTTGGCAAGTAATTTTAAATGCCAAGTTGAAGTGGCAGTGAAACGGCACACACAGGCCTTGCAATGTCAGGCCTGAGACATGGTTAAGGGGCGACTTATGTGGGTGGCACAATCAGTGCTGCAGGCCCACTAGCAGAATTTAATTTACAGGCCCTCAGCACATGTAGTGCAATTTACTAGGGACTTATAAGTAAATCAAATATGCCAATTGGGTATGAACCAATGTTACCATGTTTGTAGGGAGAGGGCATTTGCACTGTAGCACTGGTTAGCAGTGGTAAAGTGTCCAGAGTCCTAAAACCAGCAAAAATGAGGTCAGAAAAAGAAGAGGAGGAAGGCAAACGGTTTTGGGGTGACCCTTCAGAGAGGCCATTTCCAACAGTAAGGCACTCCTTCTATTATCTAATGTTTGTCACTGGGTCCCATTACAGTTGTTAATCGTTCTAGAGATCCACCTTAGGTCGTTGTTTAGGTTTTGAAGATTTGTTGGTGTTGGACAGCTCTGGTAATCGTCAGAGATGGTAATAGTCATGGATCTTAATATTCATGGTGAGCGTCCCAGGGCACTCTTGAGTATGGAACAAGTTTGTTTGATCAGAGGCTCTGGTTTGATATTATGGCCAGCCGCTAGTAGAGGGAGCAGGTACCCAACTTCACGGTACTTGATGATTCTTATAAACCAATGCTCAAAGATTGCTGTTTCCACGAAGATTGTTTGGGCTATTAGGCTTGACCACCACATGGCCTTAGTCACGTAATGTGCTGATGATGCGTCTGGACGAATGAACTCTAAAGCCAGAAGGCCCGCTATGCACAGGCCAACTGTAGCTGGAATTTGCGATAACAGCCGATTTATAGTGTGGCCATAATAAGAGTATATTGGTGTCTAGAGACTCAGAGAGCATCTCTGTTTTTTTATAGTGATTGATTAAGTACTCCACCTATGTTCTGGTCCCAGTGGTTGTTTTGCTTATGCCAGATGTCACCCACTTGTGTATTCTGTTTGGGTCTGGTTTGTGTACAGGTCACGTTCTGAGATTTTCCCATAGAGTTGGGCTGTGAAAATTCCTGCAGGGGTGTGGCTATGAGGTCAATGAGTTCTGGTACGCAAGTGGATTGCAGGCAGGGGTCTCTATAGATTGCACGACCTGCGCGGTATTAACTGTAGTAATATGACTCACCCGTTCTTCAGACAGTGCAACTAATGCTGGTGCTGCAGTTATAAATGTAGCCATATTGGTGTTGAGGGGAACCACCCCCTCTCCCAGCTTGCTTCAGTGGGTGCTTGTTCTTTCTGGATGGGCGATGTTGTACAGGCCTCCTGTGCTGTAGTTACAAGAGGATCAGGGACAGGATTTGTGTTAGTCATGCCCCTCCCCCCAGTGGGTAGCTTCATTCGTGCGGGTCTGCTCTGTGTTGACTATGAGTTCCTTGTTGGGGGATTTTTTTATATAAGTATTCCCCTTTGACCCTAAGATCAGTGGAGTTGTTGCTTCATGGAAGGTCTCTTTTCCTGGGGGGCCAGGTTTAGGGCCAGTCGCAAGGTTAAATATGACAGCGATATCCTAGCTATTTCCCGAATGCTCCTTATTGCGTCCTTTTCTCCTTTGAGCCCACCTTTGATTTGCATTTGTTTTTCTGTTAATTTTTCCATCTGTGGAGCTAACAAGTGGTTGACTGTTTCCCAGAGGTTGGGCATTGCCAGTAGCCAGAACCAGAGTAGCTGGTGCCTCCGTTGCAGGTGTCATCAGATAAGCCCCTGTTTCCCAAACCTGGGGCTAGATGTATCAAAGCTTTCTGCATTCGCAAATGGTGCGAATCGCAAAATTTGACCTTTCGCGAATGCAAAATCGCCTTTCTCGATGTATGAAAGGCATTTGCAGTGTAATTCTGAGAAATCACTAAAATAGCGATTCCTTACAATTGCGATGAGATATTGCAAATCGCACACTGCAATTCGCAAATAGAGACGAGACATTCCGATTTGCAATGAAATGCATCGACCAGTCATAAATTGCGATAATTCGCACAATGGGTTTTTGCACATGCAATTTACTCCGAATTTAAATCAGGTGGTAAACAGGTGCAACCTATATAAAGAGGCCCAGAATGACTCAGCCTCTTTCGCACAATGGCTTGCACTCTACGTCATGGCGAGGAGGATGAGGATCTTGGCAGGTTTGAGGAGAGGGAGGAGGAGACAGGTGCACATTACTCTTTTTGACCAGAAAGAGGAGGAGATATTTGATAAGTACAGGTTAATATCAGCTATGATACTTGGCTTGATAGCTGATCTACAACCCCTACTGCAGCGAAACACACACAGAACCAATAGCATTTGCATCCATGTGCAGGTATTATGCTCCATGCACCTCTTAGCGTCAGGGGACTATCAAAGGGTCATAGCAGCACCTGGAGGCTTCTCACAGAGTGTGCTTTCACGCGTCTTTAATGCATTCCTTAATGGCATGCTTAGCAAAATCCATCTGCACATAAAATTCCCCAACACACCACAGCATTTGCAACAAACAAAATTCAATTTCTAGCAGATAGCCCAATTCCTACATGTCATTGGCTGCATCGATGGGACACATGTAGCTATCTGTCCACCATCTGCCACAGAGTATGTTTATCAGAACAGAAAGAGTACACATTCCATGAAGATACAAGTCATAAGCAATGCTTCTAACGTTATAACGGATCTTGTGGCCAGATACCCAGGTAGCACACATGACTCTTACATCTTCAGGCACAGTGGAATGCACACAAGACTTATTGCTGGGGAGTTTGGCAAAGGATACCTACTTGGTAATGTAATAGTTGACAATGTCGCCTTAATTTCTATATGTTAGACCTGACCGCCTTAGGGTGGTCACCCCTAATTTTTTGCCTGTATCCCTCCACTTTTTGGACACTGTTCTTGCTGGTTTTAAGACTCTGCACTTTACCTCTGCTAACCAGTGCTAAAGTGCATATGCTCTCTCCCTTTAAACATGGTAACATTGGATCATACCCAATTGGACTATTTAATTTACTTATAAGTCTCTAGTAGAGTGCACTATGTGTGCCCAGGGCCTGTAGATTAAAAGCTAGTAGTGGGTCTGCAGCACTGATTGTGCCACCCACTTAAGTAGCCCCTTAACCTTGTCTCACGCCTGCCATTGCAAGGCCTGTGTGTGCAGTTTCACTGCTAATTCGACACAGCATTTAAAAGTACTTGCCAAGCCCAAAACTCCCCTTTTTCTACATATAAGACAACCCTAAGGTATGCCGTAGGTAACCCATAGAGCAGGGTGCTGTGTTGGCAAAAGGCAGGGCATGTACAAATGTAGTTTACACGTCCTGGTAGTGTAAAACTCCTAAATTCGTTTTTACACTGCTTTGAGGCCTGCTACCTTCATTGGTTAACGTTGGGGCTGCCCTCATACATTGTTTGAGTGGTAGCTGCTGATCTGAAAGGAGTAGGAAGGTCATATTTAGTATGGCCAGAATGGTGATATAAAATCCTGCTGACTGGTGAAGTTGGATTTAATATTACTATTTTAGAAATGCCACTTTTATAAAGTGAGCATTTCTCTGCAGTTAAATCTTTCTGTGCCTTACAATCCACGTCTGGCTGGGTTTAGTTGCCAGCTCCTTGTGCATTCACTCAGACACACCCCAAACACAGGATACTCAGCCTCACTTGCATAGATTTGCATTTTGAATGGTTCATCCTGGGCTGGGAGGGTGGAGGGCCCGCTCTCACACAAACGACTACCACACCCCTTACTGGGACCCTGGCAGACAGGATTGAACTGAAAGAAGTCCTGGTGCACTTCTAAGCCACTCTTTGAAGTCTCCTCCACTTTAAAGGCACAGTTGGGTATATAAACAGGGCCTCTGCCCCTACCAACTCAGACACTTCCTGGAGAAGAACCTTGTAACCAGAACCTGCATCCTGCCAGGAAGAACTGCCTGGCTGCCCAAAGGACTCACCTGACTGCTTTCTGTGAAAGACTGCTGCCTTGCTGTTGACCTGCTGCCTTGCTGCTCTCTGGCTGAGGTGTAGAAGTGCTCTCCAAAGGCTTGGATCGAGCTTGCCTCCTGTTCCCTGAAGTCTCAGCACCAAAAAGACTTCATCTCTTTTAGAAGGACTCCTTGTGTGGCGAAATTCGACGCACAGCCTGCCGGAAACGACGCACAGCCTGCTCCATGGTGAAAATTTCACTGCACGCCGAACCGGAATGATACAGCCCAACTGTGCAACAAGAAGATTGACGCAGCGCCAATGTAGCAAGTGGAAATTCTACGAACGGCCTACTGAATTGACGCATAGCCAAGCCAGAACGGCACAGCCTGACTTCCAGAGAAGAATTGACGCAGCGCCTGCTGTGCGGAAGAAAATTTGACGCAACGCCCACCGGATCAGTGCAGCTCCTGTGACTTTGTCCTGCCAGCACAGGAAATCCACGCACCATCCCTGAGGCATCTGAAAACCCCGCAATCCGAAGAGGATCCACGACCGAGCACCAGAAATCGACCCACAGACGTCCCTGCATGGAAACTAAATGACGCATCGCCGTGTGCGGCCCGAGAAATCGATGCACACTTCTTTGTTTCCACATTTCTCTTCCTCTGCGGCCCTTTGCGGAGATTTTTCACGCAAAACAGGTACTTTGTGCTTGAAAGAGACTTTGTTTGCTCTTAAAAAGACTTAAGACACTTGATATCACTTTTCAGTGATATCTCAACATTTACTTATTGCCTCTTTGATCGTTTGGACCTGCATTTATCCAGATAAATATGATATATTTTTCTAAACACAGTGTGGTGTATTTTTGTGGTGCTATATGGTGTTATTGTATGATTTATTGCACAAATACCTTACACATTTCCTTCTAAGTTAAGCCTGACTGCTCAGTGCCAAGCTACCAGAGGGTGGGCACAGGAAATTTGGATTGTGTGTGATTTACCCTAACTAGAGTGAGGGTCCTTGCTTGGACAGGGGATAACCTGACTGCCAACCAAAGAACCCATTTCTAACACTATGGCCCTCATTATAACCCTGGTGGACGGGGGAGAAGTGGTGGTAATACCGCCAACAGGCCGGCGAAAAACAAAATTGAATTATGACCATGGCGGTTACCGCCATGGTCATCCGCCACTTCTCCACTCCGACCGCTGGGCTGGAGACTTCGGTCTCCAGCCTGGCCGCCATCACCAGACCGCCGGCGGTATCACGACCCTGCATACCGCCATGGATTTCGGGTGGTTTGGAACTGCCACGAAATCCATGGCGGTAGGCACTATCAGTGCCAGGGAATTCCTTCCCTGGTACGAATAGGGGTCTTCCCCACCCCACCCCACCCCGAGTGCTCCCCCCACTCCCCCTACCCCCTTATACCCCCCAAAGGTGGCAGGACCCCCCTCACCACCCCTACCCCCAACATGCACAGACACACACCCCCTCCCACTCCCACCCCCAACATGTACACACACCCGCTCCCCACCCCTACCCCCAACATGCACAGACACACACACCTATATGCACACATACACTGCAACAACACATACCTGCACACATACAAACAGACATGCACACAGACCGACCCACACACATTTCCCATACACACAACACACCCCTGCATGCATACACGCACTCACACACCCCCTTTACATACTCACACACACACCCCCATGCACGCACACAACACACAACAACCCCCACCCCTAGCGGATGATCAACTTACCTTGTCCGTTGATCCTCCGGGAGGGGATGGGATCCATAGGGGCTGCTCCGCCGCCAGCTTCCCGTCACCAGAACACCGCCACACCGAATCATGGAACGTGATTCCGTGGGCGGTGTTCTGATGACGGGTGGTGGAGGTGGAGCAGCCTCCACTTCCCCGCCGACCGCCAGTATGGCTGCTGGCGGCTCGCCGCACAGAAAACCGCCTGCACTGGCAGTCTTCAGCATGGTGGTTCCTCACCACGAGGTCGAAATGAGGGCCTATGTGATGTCACAGATAGTAATTACTAATTTTACTCTCCTGTCATTCTAGGAGACAGCGCATATGCAGTGCGGTCCTTCATGCTAACACCCTATTTGAATCCTGCCTTGCCAGGCTAAAGGAGGTACAATGCATCACACAGGAGGACACGTAGTGTTGTAGAGAAGACCTTCGGCCTGCTGAAGAGCTGTTTCCGATGCCTGCATAAGAGTGGTGGTGCACTGCAATACAGCCCTACAAACACCTGCAAAATCATGGCCACATGTGCTATGTTGCCCACCATCGCAACAATGAGGGGCATACCAGTGGAAGCCACAGAGCCTGACTCCGATGACGATGATGATCCCTTGCCACCCCTTCAGCCAGCAGACAGAAGCAGTGCAGCAGAGGGCAGACAAAGACATGCTCAGATCTAGCACAGCTATTTCTGATGTAAGTAATGACAACACCATGTCTATTTTTATGTATTGCTGTAGGTAGCATCTTTATTGCTTTGATTTCAGGTAATATATGTGTGATTAGGACATAGGTAAGCAATATACATAAGCAGGTTCTAGTTACAGTGTCACACTATTAGCATTATAGTATCACTGCATTGCTACATGATATGCAAGTCCCCTGTACTTCTCAACATTACTTTCTACATCCACGCACTCCACTTGAGTGCTCATTGGTCTCTGTGGCACCTCTTGTTCAGAGACAGTACTGTGTCTGGTACTGCGACGCCTAGGATCCATCACAGGGTCTGTGAGACCGCTGAGGCTGGAGAGGTCCTCACTATCCCCACCACCAAATTCGCTGTTTGTAGCACTCCGGGCTGTCTGCATTGTCTCCAATACATTGGTGATTTGCACCAATCCTCGTGCAACATCCTGACTGCAATGTACCATCTCCACTTGCATGCCCACAGCTGTCTGCCAGTGCTTCTAGCCTTTGGGGGTGGTGTGGGTACTTTTTCCGGCAATTCATTGGAGTCCAGGTTAAACTCAGGGAGAGTAGCACTCTTGCCCTGTGTCTAGGTGGTGCGTGTATGATGGACTCACTGGTGTTTGAGTCGTACTGTGGCTGACTTTTGCAATCCCCCACATGTTCACCTTCTGCTGAGTCAGGGCCCGGAACATCTGCAACAACAAGGCGCAGCATGTCATTCTTGGATATGTACTCTGGCCATTACGTAAATGAATTCAATTGACCCTGGCACAGTTTCTCTGAAAGTCTGTTGTGTCATAGATCTGTTTGGTTTTACACTATCTTGCTATTTATGCTGTAGATGCCCTTTAGGGGTTTGGACTACCACTCCCATAATGCATTGTTGTGTTGTTTGTAAAATGTGGCATTGACTACTTATCACACTGCATAGTGCCATAGCTATTTTCTAAGGGGCATTTGTGCATGCACATATGGTGAATCACATCATTACTGCCCTTACCTTTGCTGGAGCTGGGTGTGCCTGAGGTGTCAATGTCAGTGACACCACTGACAGCTTCAGGAAGCAGTGTTGACTCCACCATGTCTTCCATTGTTGTGGACGGTGTCTCGGTGGGTGGTCTTCCTCCAGTGCTCCTTGCCTCCTTCAGCCTGCTTGCTACCCTCTCTTTGGCATGTGAACGCAAGTCGTACCAGCGCTTGCGTATCTCCTCGATGGAGCGCTGCACAACACCCACTGCACATATTTTGGTCTGGATGTCTGTCCACATTTTTCTCTTCTCACTTTCTGGCACCTGTAGTGAGTGTTTTCCAAATAACTGGTCATGGTTCTTGACCAGCTCTTCTGTGAGCACCTCCAATTCCTGTTCACTGAATTTAAGTTTGCACTTCCTCTCTCCTTTGTCATTCCCATTCCCATCAGTAGCCATTGTTTTGTTTGGTCCTGGCTGACTCTCCAGACTGCCTCCCTGGTGCTGTGCTAGGTCTCTCTGCCTGCTCCTATGGCTGGTGCTTCTGGAAACAGCATGCACTAACTCACTTCCTGGTTGTGATGTCATCAGGCTGCTCCAGATTGCCAGAATCCAATTATCAATTTCCAAATACCGATTAACTATTTTAGCTATTCGGTATTTGGTGCTCGCTATTTGTGATTGCGATTATTAAGAAATCGATATTACCGAATCGCAATTTTCATACATACCATTTTGTATTTCTTAAATAGCGATTACTTAAAATTTGCTATTTAAGAAATGCAAAACGGGAGCTTGGTACATCTGGCCCCTGGTCCCTTACTCCCAGGCCGCACACTGTGCTCTTTACTGTGCGTAAATGGTTTGCAGACGAGTCCTGAGCTGGGGTGCTGACTTTAAGATGGGAGCGTTACTGGAAGCACCCAGTTTTAGGGACGCACACAGACTGCTGAGCATGGAAGGTACTGTGGATGGTTTGTCTATAATTAGGCCGCATGTGCAATTGGCCTGTACACTAGTCAAATCAGGTTGTGCCTGCATAAGAAGAGACTTCGGGTCCCCTAGTTTCCAATCTATTCCTGCTACAAACACTGCCAGTGTATTAAATAGTGTTAGTTAAACATCGATTTTATCCCATTGATATTGAAGAGCTTCCACTAGAAGCTCCATGGTTTTCAGTAAGGATGCCCAGGCACCATCAGTGGTTAATTCTCTAGGGTTTGCGCTGGTATGCAGTCCTATTGGTGTTGTAACCCTTTTAATTGGGCTTGCATCAATGCTCTTCACATTCTTATAGGTTGTTGACCAGGAGTGGCCCTGTGGGCTGGAGCGGAGTCTTGAGAGCATGCAGTCAGTATATCCTCCCACTCTTATATGCCTAGGTATGATAGTATCTCTTCGTCCTTGGCTGTCGGAACTTCCACTGCCTTTGGACCCCCTGAGAGCACTAAGGATTGATGAGCTTGATTTGCACAGATTGTTGAAGTTGCTTGCGAGGCAAAGTCTGAAAGTGAAGTTGTGTCCTGTATGCCTGTGGGCAACAGGCTCTCCTCTTTGGGGGTCGCGGTCAATACCACTGTGGTTTTGCTAAGGGCTGAGGCGTTTTGGCAGTTCTCATTTTGTTGTAGGGGGACCATCACCTTGTCCCCTAGGTCCTGCCAAGGTGCTGCATGGATCTCTGCTTGGATAGTTTGCCCATATTGCCGCCTAGACAATAGGAATTTGTATGTGGTTGTAATTCTACTTTGTCTTGGTCTTTGGACTTCTTCCATTGTGGTTGGCTATTGCCGAGGTGAACTGCTTACAGTGTGGATACTGGTGATTGAAGGTTGTAACGGTGGCTGCAGGCCCTGAATATTACTGTTACTTCAGTAAATGGCTGATCCAGCGTTTTTCAAGAAGGAGAACTTTGTGTAGATTTTTGGCTGGAGATCAGCAGTACAGCGTTTTTTTGCTTGTTCTGAGTTGTCACTAACACTGAGACTGGCTGCTACCTTATCCGTTTCTATCTTGATCTCAATGAGTGAATGGGCTGCCTGAGTTTTGAGGTGATTTGAGGATTGTTGGAGTTTACTCTTCCCTGCTGCCGTTTTTTGGGAGGAGATTTTCTTGTTTTTCCTGACTACATAATTTCCTTTCTTCTGTTGTTTTATTGTGAGTCCTTTGAATCGTATTGCTGGTCTTATTAGATTGTTGTCCTGTTCCATTAAGTTCCCCTGTTGAAATGATTATGGAAAGTGTGGAGTGATGTGTGGGTTCCCTCGACACAGCGCTACCCAACCTCACCCAACCAGCTTGAGTCAGTGTGTTGATAGGGATGGGAAAGGGGGAGAACTAATGTTCAAAATAAGTGAGGCTCACCAGGCCCGCAAGCCATACCCAGCCTTACTGTGCTGACTCTGTGATGGCCCAGGGTACACCCTTCACAGTTGCTGCCTACAGTCATTACACTAACCTGCAGCTGCCATCTGGCTTCTGTTCAAGGCAATTGAGGCTCACCAGGCCCCTGCAAGCCACACCCAGCCTAGCTGGACTGCTTCTGGGATGGCCCAGGGCACACTCTTCGCAGTGACTGCCTACAGTCACTACAGTTTCCTGCTGCTGGCGCCTTGCTTGTGGAATCTGTTGAAGGATCTCCGGTCTGTGCTCAGAGTCCCTATTCACCTGATTGCAAAGTTCAGAGGCATTCAGAAAGGAAGTCCGTAGGGACAGAATGGTTCCTGAGGTTGAATAAATATTCCATATGTCCATATGTCCATATGTGGCAAGGATCAAGGTACGACTAAGTAAAACACTGACCCAGCTTGGCAAGTTCGAGACTATGTGCAAGGGCTTAGAAGAAAGGTCCTGATGTGGGAGAGGCTGACAGGAGATGTTCAGCTGGTCCTGTGCAGGAGAGGGCTCAAGAACCTGAGGAAGCAGTCAGGACGTGTGGCCCAGCAGCCCTGGTTGGCCAACAGCATTCCTGCAGCATAGCTGCAGTGTAGTTGCAGTCACTAAACTGCCTCCCTGCGTCATGTCTCCCTGCCTCGCACTGGAGCCTCCTGAGGATGAGAGGTCTACAGGCTAAACCTGACAGGGACGACAGGTGGAGCAGCAGGAAGATGGGCCACCAGACCCCCTCAGCCTCCTGCCTCCCCTAACTGGGCCCCCGGTACCACTTAGCAGCTCGGGTGGTAGGTCAGAGGTGCTGTGAGAGAGAGCAGGAGCTGGGCCCGAGTACCCACCAGTGCAGAGGCAGTGCAGAGGCACAGCGCGAGGGAGAAACCTGGGGCTGGAGCTACACCAAGCTGGTACCTGAGGTTGGTGTGGGCTGGAAGTCAGCCTGAGAGCCGGTTGCAAGGCTCAGTCATGGCTCTAATCACCAATCTCCTGCTTCTGATCTTCAAGGGTGCCGAGGACACTGCACATCGCAAGTGCACTGGCACTGGTGTGAGCCGCACTTGAACATCTACTGCTTCCGGGACTCTGTGATTCTGATTCCGACTGCCAGAGTCAAGAGTCTGCAGCGTTTTTTCCTGTTGGGTTTGGTTGTCTCTTTATCTCACTCTTTTGGGTTCTTCTTCATCTGTGCTCTCTTGGTCACACTTTGTTCCATGGTCTCGAACATCTCGTCAAGGGTTGCGGTCACACTTTTTCTAGGTACACACGGATTCAAACTCCCAAAAGCTTGAGTAGAACTCAGCACACTCGAGCATTGGTGCAGATGGAACTACTAACTCAGTCACAGTGCAGCCATCTAGCAGATGAGATTACATATCACATTACCCTTGTCAGTCTGACAGATATTACTCTGAATATGGCATCATTATCCTTAAACAAGATATCCAAATATTCAATCTTGCTTTCACTGTGTGCGCTTGTCCTTTCTCCCTAGATAGGAGTCATACTAATGAAACCCTGACTGGGGCTAAACAGTTTTAAAGTGCTTTATGGAATTATAAAGGACATATGATCTCTTTTTGGGTACTTTATAGCTCATCTTTATTTGGCATACATGTCTGAATTGGACACTTTGTTCCCATTAGTGACTGGGTTTCTTCAAAAACTATATGTGTGCCTTCATTTTCAGGGCAATAATATAATTCAAGTGATATGAGTGCCAAATCAGCATATCACAATCATAGGTACCAGGCTGCCAATCAGTAGTCCATGTCTTTTGTTTCATCTTGGGGAGTTACATAGAACAAGGGTTGCCCTTAAACCAGTTGAAACCTGTGCAATCAACATGAACAAGATATACTGGGTCAACTGGCGTGTCTTAATGTATAGATTTATGAATCAGTAAAGTTGTATTCAAAGCACTATTTAAATACAAA
The DNA here is from genome assembly GCF_031143425.1 of Pleurodeles waltl. Classification (NCBI taxonomy): domain Eukaryota; kingdom Metazoa; phylum Chordata; class Amphibia; order Caudata; family Salamandridae; genus Pleurodeles; species Pleurodeles waltl. The sequence goes on from NC_090438.1 coordinate 271,554,969, forward strand.
AGACACTTCACCTGACATTTGTTATGGAATTTTACTGAGGATATGGGGAAACTGTAATAAAACATAATACAGTAATATACAAATAACTAGTGTTTTGAGGAAATAAATGAACAACTAAATAGCACACAGATTAGAGTGTATAGTGTCCCAGGGGAGGAAAAAGTACATCGAAGTAAGTAGATCACACCATTAAAAACAGTAATCTCTCAAAAATGTATCTCCAAAACACACATACCAGTAGATAGGAGCAATTCATTGCAGTTCTTATCAATGAGTGTATTTAGGTTGATCATGATGTTTTAAGCTTCATTGAATTATAGAGTTCTGTGCTCTCTCCTTAAAACATGGTAGAACTGACTTACACCCAAGTTGCATATTGAAAACTCCTGTCAGTCCCTAGTAATGTGGCACTACCTGTTCACAGGGACTGTAAACTAAATGCTACTAGCAGTCCTGTAGCACTGGATGGGCCACCCACATAAGTAGCACTTCAAACATATCTTAGTCCTGCCTGTGTATGTGCAGTTTTAAACTGCTATTTCAAACTGGTGAAATAAACCAGTTGTCAGGATCAAATGTATAAGCCACCCCTAGGTTAGGCACTGGACAGCCCAGAGGGCAGGGTGCAATATACTTAAAAAGCTGGGCATGTACTTTTAAGTTCCACATGTCCTAGTAGTGAAAAACCCTTCAATTATTTTTGTTTATTACTGCAAGGCCTACCTCTCCCAAAGGATAGTGTAGGAGTTCTTACACTTAATTTCATGAGCTGTAATTTCCAAATGAGAGTAGGTAACTAGTTCTTCGGATTTCAAATTACAAGTCTGAAAATGCCACTTTAGAAAGTTGGAATTGTCCTGCCTCAGCCATTTGGTGACTGCAGCCTTTCTCCAGGTCACATCACTGGATGTAGTATACAGTTGGCCTTTGTGTATTCCTCCTAGACAGCCACACTCAAAAGAGAGTTTAGATGTACCTAAATATGCCATCACTGGCAGGACTGTAGGGGGGAGCGGGCCTAGCCCCACTTATACATGAATAAGCTGTGTGCTGCTTCTACACAAAGAGCTGCATATCCCAGTACTTACTCTGGAGCCAGGAATGGGAAAGCAGGGGATCTATGCACTTCAAAAGCCTACCTCTGGAAGTGAGTCCCCACTTCAGAGCCACAAATGGGTATAAATATTGGACCTCAGACACCAACTCTTCAGTACACTTCTGGATCTGCAGCTACTCTGCCAGGAAGAAGGTCCATTGTGCTAATGAAAGGATTGGCACTCTAGTCAGCTGCTACACTAAGGATTGCTGCTCTGCTGATGTGCTTCCTGCTGCCCTCTTGCCAGGGTGAGAAGGGCTGTACCTGCATCTCTTGAATCCAGAACCCCAGAGTGACTCCAAGGGCTAGTTGGCTGGCCTGCTGATCTGAAGCTTCAGCGATACAATAACCTTGCACCTGCACCTGGACTCTGCAGTCTGTGAGTACACCCTGCCAAGTGGTGTCACCCCAGCCCCGGACCCTTGGAAGTGGGCTTAAGGTGTTCTGCCAGCCTCTGTGATCTAGCAGAATCTATGCATCTCCTCTGCTGCATGGCACAAACCAGAACAGAACCAATGTATTGCCACTGATACAAAAATTTGACCCATCACAAAGACCCACATAGCAATGCAGACCATCAGACCCACCACTGCATGGCACATCCTTGGCACAGCCACTTGCATCTTTTGTGGACACCAGCCTATATTACCACACCAGACTCTGCATTGCAGCTTCATAGCTCCTCGGAAATGACACTTTGCCTAGACTGCGCGATGAATCCTCAAAGACAGACTTCGCAATGTAAGCTATCATCAACAGGATCCTCAATGACGACACAGGCCCTCGCACCACAGCCTTGCGGCATCTCAGAACTGATGCATCACTTCGGCTATGCAATCTACCTTTGATGCCGATCCTCACAACGCTCAGCAAACCAGGATTTAAGGCACTTTGTTTAGTGTGCATAACTGGGTCCCTGTATCCTGCTTGAGCTCTATTGTGTTCAGCCTGAATTTGTTACATTATCCCAGTCTGCACAACCAGATATCCAGAGTTGGCATTTTTTACTTTTTGCCACTATTTTCACTAAAATCTTTAAAATTAGATAGTTCTATTTTTCTAATGTGGTGTGGAATTCTTTTTCTCTGGTGTATTCACTTCATTACCGTGTTGTTAGGTGTTGTACAAACACTTTACACATTGCATCTAAGTTAACCCTGACTGCTCTGTGCCAAGCTACCAGGAGGTTGCGCATGGGTTAATATGAGTTTGACACGTGCCTACTCCTGACAATAATTGTGGGTGTTGCTTAACCAGGGCTCATACCTTAGTCAACTAACAATCCAATTTCTTACATGTTCTCCTCAGGACTGTTTGATACAAGGGACCTAGGAGGGGAATAGTAAATAAATTACTAGTCACCTCCAGATATTATGAGTGCGAAGTAGGAGTAACAATAATGTACTTGTTACCGGGTGTACAGTGGCATTCAAGATGACACTGAGAATTTGGAAGAATCCCAAAGAAGTTGCATCTCATTTGAAGGTCCCATGTCCTAAAGTACCTCCTAGCTGGACATAAGTATGTTAATATGAAAGGTACCATACAGTTTTGCTGAACAGTTTATTAAAGGCAAAAGGTGCTATCAGAGACTTTGCAGGGTGGACAGAGGAAAAATATGAAACTAAACATACATTTTAGAACATGTGTGATGCTCTGAGTAAATATGGCACAGAATAGAACCCTCTTGAAAGTATAAAAAATTGCTATCAGTATGGCTGGTCACTACTATTGGCTTTGCCATTACCACCACACTTTGAAAGCATCCAGCATTGGCAAAAAGAATAGTGCTGATCACGAACCATTGACAAAGAGACACTTATTGGCTTTCCAAATTCTTGCTTTCTTTTTTGTTGATACTTGTTCTCTTAGCACATGTGTGCTCCTTGGCTGCACTTAATAATCCCACCATGTCTCTAGGTTGGTTCCTAGGCACTATTTGTTCAGAATGACTTTCTATATGTGAATGGTGAGTTTTTTTTTTTTTTTGTTTGTTTCAACATCAGCCTCTGTGTTTAAAGCTACTCAAGCTTTCGTCATGCAATGGTATGGCTGTTCTGTCTTGGTGGAGACGGTCTTCTTACGGTAATTTCTTGAACTTTGACCTTCACTATGAAGTGTCCATTTAGTATCCTGATAATTGTGTGTGTGAGTGTAATGGAATCATCTTCAACTCTGGCAACTGCCTGGGTTACTACTGTGAGAAAGGGCCTCTTTTGACATGGTAAGCCCTCACTCTTTGCCTGGTATTTGATGTGGTTTCAAAGTTGTTAGTGCCAGGGGCCCTTGCTAACCAGGTTCCCTGGGCCAGATTTCTTTCCCAAAACTGTTGTGATGCAGTGGCACAATTGGAAACACCTTTAGGTGCCTCTATAAGTCCCTAGTAAATGGTATTAAGGTACTCATGGCATGAGGTTCTAAGGGTAGGCCCCGGAGGTAAACAGCACAGATTGTCCCACCTTCAGGGACCATGCATCTAAGTGCACTGCCATTGCAAGCTGAGTGTTCTGCTGCAATGCTAAAATGCAAAACCGACATGACACAGCATGTGTGCCCTGTCCACTATACACTGCATGCATGCAATATAGGCAAATCACCTTTCTGACAGGCTTTCCAGCCCTAAGGTAGGGTGCACTATACTGCATATGTGGGCATAGCTGCATGGGCAATATACCCCTACTGTGTCCCAATCAAACCTGGGGAATAGTAAGTGAACAGAGCAGCCATTTTACATGCATGTGCTGGACACTGGTCAGTACGGGTTTCACAACTACATGATGGCCACTCTACAACCTGGGTTGTTTGGTATCAAACAACTTAGAATTCTAAATCCAAGCTGGTACCAGTATTGTATTTATTACAAAATGTACCCAGGGATCACCTTAGAGGTGCCCCCTGCAAAAGCTAACTACCCCGACATGGTTGCTGGCTGCTCACAACCATCCTGCCACCACCAGACAGGATTCTGGAACCCTGGGGTGAAAGCCTCTTCTTTGGGTCCAGAGAACAAAGCCCTTCCTGGACAGAGATGTTACACGTCCTCCTTAAGGAATGTGTACTGTCAGGAATCCCGAAGGTGCCTCCTGCATTCTCTACCAGCATCCCCAGGGATCTCAAGGATGTTCTAGCCCAAATTGTGGAACCTCCTACGAAGTGTTCCGAGTTCATTGACCTGGTGGTACGATTGGATCATCGCTTGAGTGAACGTAAGGGAGAAAAATTCCGGGGTGACACACGCTTAGTGGTGCTCAAAACTGAGAAAAAGGAGTCCACCATTCCCACTCATGATACACCTGAGCCCATGCAAATTGGCAGTGTGCGGAGCCCACTATCTAAGGAAGAGAAAGAACGTAGGGAAAATTTGAAACTGTATTTATAATGCAGTAAGGCAGGGCATTTTGCTCGGGAATGTCCTAACAAGCCTACTGCTCCAAAGAAAGCCATCGGAGTGGTAACAGGACCTGAATTCTCTCTTCCTGACCAGGTGGAAAACTAACTGGCTTGATAACTTCTGAGAGCATTTTATTGAACACTTCTTTAAATATGGTCCTACATCTTCTGGCTAATTCCACCAGTCCAGTACCTTTTATTGTGACGTTAGTGTTGTCCCCTTAGGTTCGTAAGGTCGTTCCTATATTGCTTGACTCTAGGGCTACCGGAAACGTTTTAGACTTGGGTTTGGCTAAAACCCTAAATATTACGACTGTCAGAAAAGATGTCCCTGAACCAGTCAGAGCCGTGGATGGCTCAAAATTTTGTCCTCCGGGCTTATCATTTATCAAACAACACCCTTGTCCATGCTTTGTGCAAACAACCATACAGAACAAATTCAGTTTGACCTCATAGATACCCCAGTATTAGGAGCCATTTTGGGGATACCCTGGCTTCAGTTACACAAACCCAAAATTGATTGGGCAGCAAGGACAGTGACATTAGACTCTAAACATTGCTGGCACTCCTGTTACCAAGACAAATCATTACTAGTGACACCCTTGCATTGTGGGTCCACACATAGTACGGCTATCAAGCCGGATGACACACTGACCATTCCTGCAGCGTATAAAGACTTCCATGATGTCTTTAGTGATCAGAAGGCCACCCAACTGCCAACACATAGGTCATATGATTGTCATATAGACTTGATTCCAGGGGCAACGCTAGCATGTAGTAGGGTGTATGCCTGAAAATCGATACCTGCAAGACTACCTGGATGATCTATTGGCTAACGGTTTCATTTGTCATTCAACGTCACCAGTATCATTGGTTTTTTTCTTCGTGCCCAAGAATAATCGTGAGCTGCGCGCCTGTGTAGATTATCGCGCAGTGAACAAAGTGACCATAAAAAATCAGTATCCACTTCCGTTGATCCCAGTACTTTTAGATCAGGTACGTCAGTCAACCATTTATACTAAACTCGACCTCCAGGGCGCCTACCACTTGATCCCAGTGATGATGGGGGATGAGTGGAAGACGGCGTTCCAAACTAAATTCGGACTCGTTGAGTACACAGTGATGCCCTTCGGGTTGTGTAACGCTCCTGCAGCGTTTCAATTTTTCATCAATGAAGTGCTGCAGGAGTTTCTGGATATCTGTGTAGTGGTATACGTAGACGACATTTTGATCTATTTGTCTTCCACTGGGGAACATATAGGGCATGGAAAATCGGTTTTACAACGGCTTCGTGAGCATCATCTCTTCGCCAAGCTGGAAAAATTTGTTTTTCACGCTACAACTGTAGAATTCCTGGGATATGTGATCACTCCCGATGGAATTTCCATGGATAGGTCCAAGGTACAGGCCATTCTGGACTGGGTAGCCCCAAGATCCATCAAGGAAGTGCAACAGTTTTTGGGCTTCTCAAATTTTTATCAGAGATTTTACCCCACTTTTCTACTGTGGTATCTCCCATAAATCGTTTCCTATGAAAGGGGTTTAAGTTTCTCTGGGATGCAGAAGCTGAGAAAGCCTTCCAACATCTTAAAAACACATTCACTGAAGCACCCATTCTCCATCATCCTGCCCCGGCTCAGCGATTTTACGTGGAAGCAGATGCTTCCCATATGGCAGTGGGTGGTGTCTTGTCCCAACGAGATCCTGAGTATGGGCATCTCCATCCAGTAGCTTAATTCTCAAAGAAATTGCTACCTGCAGAGCAAAATTACACGGTGGTGGAGCGAGAACTTCTGGCCATCAAGCTTGCCTTCCAGGAATGGCGTCACCACCTACTAGGAGCTAGACACACCGTAACTATTTACACAGATCAACCTAATTTACAGTTTTTCCAAGCGACCAAGGTCTTGACACCTCGTCAATTACGCTGGCTTCTATTCTTTAACGAGTTTGACTTCGTAATCAACTATAGGCTTGGTACTGCACAACAAAAGACAGACACGTTCTCTAGGATGGGTTTCTCCTCTGATGTTGTGCTAGAACAGGTTAGAAGCATTATACCCCCAGAACAAATCGTGGCTGTGTGCACTTACCAAGAGTTCCTTCAGAAAATGCAGGTAGCCCAACTCAAGGTTCCCTGTTCCCTGTTCCCTGTTCAAATAATGCTGATCAGTTGTACGTACCTACCAAAGAATTACGGGATACAGTGTTACATTGGGGACATGATTCTGTCCTCGCAGGTCATCCGGGTGAGAAAAAGATGTTAGATCTCTGTCAAAGATGGTTTTGGTGGCCCACACTTGTGCAGGATGTCAGAAGCTATGTCCAGACTTGTTCCACCTGTGTTCGGGCTAAAACCCCGCATACTCCAGCCACAGGATTGTTACTTCCCATGCCAATTCTGGTGGCCCCATGGCATACCATAAGAATGGATTTTATTTTTGATCTCCCAGCTTCCAATGGACACACTGTCATATGGGTGGTTGTAGATTACCTAACTAAAATGGCTCATTTTGTTCCATTAAAATGCCTCCCTATGTCCTCCAAGCTCTCTGATTTGTTTGCCCAGCAGATTGTACGGCTTCATGGATTGCCCACCACAATTGTTTCCGATCGTGACCCCCAATTTATATCACGGTTTTGGCATAGCTTCTGTTCCTCTGTCGGTATGGACGTCCCCTTGTCCTCTGCATATCTGCCACAAACGGATGGGCAGATGGAACATGCCAACCAATCGCTGGAGTAAATCCTGAGATGTTACATGGCTGCAGGAGTATCCCCATTTTACTGTTTGGTCTGCACCCAAGAATGCTACCTATAACTGGGTCCCACACATCCACAAGAGTCCCATCAGTACAGAAACACCATAAAGAGTTACAGGAGATTCAAAAACAAGTACAACACCATTTAAAACTCTACTAAGCTCAAGTAAAAAACCAATCAGACAAAAGAAGGAGACCTGCTCCCTCTTATCAGATAGGAGATCGGGTGTGGCTCTCATCACAAAATCTCCATCTTGCAGGACCTAGAAAATTAAACCCCCAATTTCTAGGCCAATTTCCTGTTGCGAAAATCACCAATCATGTTGTAGTAGAACTGACATTGCCAGATGATTTCAAGGTACACCCCATGTTTCATGTGTCGTTACTCCGTCCCTATTCCCCTGATACCTCAGATGTCCCACCACCTCCCCCGGTAAAAGTACACGGGCAATGGGAATTTAAAGTAGCCAAAATTCTTGACTCCAGGCCCGTCCATGGTGTTCTACACTATTTATTGGCTTGCAAAGGCTATGGGCCTGAGGACAATTCCTGGGAACTCGCGTCCACAGTTCATGCTCCACGTCTTACTAAAACATTCCACCTCCTGCACCCTTCCAAGCCCCACCCTTTGAGAGGGTCCTTGGTGGGAAGGACTGTCAGGAATCCCCAAGGTGCCTCCTGCGTTATCTGTCAGCATCCCCAGGGATTAGGGTTAAATCATATCTCTGTTCTTGGTTAAACCTTCATGTTTCTAAGTAAACATAATGTGCTGTGTTAAACAATTGGTTTTATCAATCCTTGTTTTACCAAGGCTTGTTTGCTAATGTGAGCAGATGTAGACATGTGCTTCTAACTGGTGTGGTGTAGACATGTGCTTCGAATTGGGTGTGGTGACTCATCCACATGTGGAAACTCAACTGCTTTCCTGATTGGCTATAAATAGCAGAGTGAAGCATGCCTCCCTGCTTGGGTTTGTTTTTGCCTCCTGATCTCAGCACCTGATTTGGCAGTCCAGCCTCTGCTGTCATCCTCGTATTCAGGACTTTTGAAGCAATTCTTTCCTTCGTTCCTGTACCAGCTGACACCAGGCAATTCTCCAGCACTCCGGAAAAGACTGCAGCTAAGTGACTAGTATTCTCCAGGGAGTTTGTTCATGGAGCGCCACACTTTCCTAGAACAGCTGGTGTATTTCAGACGTCGTATTTTGGCAGAGTGCTTATCTTGAAAAGACAAATGCATTTCTGAACATTCTACATTATTATTGTAGTTACTTGCCTAAATGTGCTTCAGGAAATCTGCTTGAGCTCAAGTACTACAAAAAGTGAAAGTGCAATTTTAAAAGAGCATTTATGTGACTTTTCTTTCTCTAATAGCATAACTCTTGGATTTAAATTGTGTCATTCATGCCTGTGTTTCAGGTTTGAGGAATTTGCTTTTGAAGGGTTTTTCACACACACAGTGAAACCAAACGAAACTGTGCCACCCTTACTGTTTAAACCCAGAGCGGACATTTGTATTTCTTTGATTGTTTTTGTTCCTTTTAGTGTAACCCTATGCATGCAGGAAAGTTATACGTGATATAATTAATGGCGTTGTTTGTCTTTCTTGTGCATGATAAGTGCAACCACAGTTCTAACTGAAGTGTGCAACAGTGAATCTCTGTGAAGCCAGCTCTAGTGTCTCAGTACTTATTGTTATGGTACTCAGTTTGGGTTTTTGGTAATGCAGTGTTAGTAATTGTGCCAACAGTTATTATTATCCAAGAAAAGCGCTGGAGCATCCAGGTGTTCTTCTACCACTCCCATGCCCATATCAGAAAGAGAGATTCAGTTTCAAGGAAGTTGAGTGCACTAACTCTACTATCACTCTGTCAACAACGACCTACCCCCCCTCCAAAGATACAGGGGGCTTGAATGGACTGGCAAGACATGGCAGTGTTTTGTCTCTTTCTCCTCCACTCCCCCTTTCCTTTTGGGACACCTGCCGGGGTTTCTGTGTCCACTAGGAAGTGCCGAGAGGTGTTCCAGAGGGTCAGGGTCATACCATCGCCCCTGCAGACATCCTGCTTTTCAGTTGAGTGGCCCCGTCTCAACATGTACAGCCCTGTCTATGAACTTCAAAGGGCTTACTTCCCTTGAAACTCGACCCCCAGCCCCGTTGCTAGCAGCAGGTAGCTGCCCCATTGTAAACCCCCACTTTTGTCAGGAACAACGGTGGGAAAATCCACAAAGGACAGGAGGAGTGCCCAGCCCCAGCTGGCACCACCTCTAAGGTGTTGCATGCAAGATGACCCCCTCCATTTCATGTTCCTCCATCTTGCATGGTAGGAAAAGTCTATCAGGGATAGGTAAGTGACCTCTGCCCACCGGAAGTGGTCACATAGTGAGTGTGGCCAGCCTAAGGTAGATGACACGTTGGTCACTACTAGGTACTCCCCTAAATTCCCACTAAATGCAGTATTTAGTGGTCACCCCTAGACCTGCAGATCAGATTCCAAGCACACAAGAAGACCAGCAACAAAGAAAAAACAAGTCTCAAGAACTGCATTCCTACTGCACAAATAAAAAGGCACCAAACCCTGCCTGCGGCACTCAGGATGCAACAATCTCCACTGAGGGGTTGTGTGGACATTGGACAGACTCGAAAAATTCCCAAAGGACCTCTGCTTTTCTAAAAATCACCAAATATCTCCCTCCAGAGTGAAGGCATCACTCCCCTGCAACAAATACCAAAAGACCAGTGAAGTCCAGTTCACTGACTGGCTGCTGACCATGGAACTGGATGCCATTGACAAACCAGATGTCATCCAGCAGACCATGAAAACAAAACCTACAAGTGTACCTTGTTTAGTGGCAATACAACCTTCAATATCTGAACCGTGCAATAGCCATATGTACTGGTTACTCAATCTCAGACACCAGGAAGAAAAGCCCACTCTGGATTCCAAAAGAACCAGGAGGAAGCCCCAGTCAAGGGACTTCAAAAACCACCAGAACCACCCACCAGAGTAGCCCTGCTGACCTGCAAGCAACCCTCAAAGTGACCTCCCTCCTGCTTGCAAGGACACCTTTGGGCACAGCTCTTGGCTCATCTATCTGCTTTGCACCTGACCTCCCTGTGCTCTGTACTAGATAACCAGCTGTGCTCTAAGGGTCCCCCATACCTTGCAACCTCTAAACTCTAAAGGGACCCACAAACTCACTTCAAAGTCCACTTGTGCACCGCATTTCCAAGTGGTCATCCACAATGGTCCTGCACCAGCTCCAAGGACTTTTCAGCAGCTCTTTCTGCCAAAACCGGGAACCACCCAAACTCCTCCGGCTGGTCCATAAGACTTCCCGATGGCCCAGACCTACCTGCATAAAGAGACTTTGGTAAACAAATTGCCTGATTTTATATGTATTTTTAAAGCCTTCTCCCATTGATTCCTATGGTGCATAATTACAAGCAAAATGACTATTTTTGCTAAAGTTTAAAAAATCATAACTTAAAAAGTACTTACCCGATTTTGGTGATCTTGGTCTTAAGAATTTCACGGAAGTCTAAAGTATTTTTGTGAATTGGTCTTGAGTTATTCCTTTGAGTTTATGTCTTGCTTTATTGGTATTGTGAGTACAACAAATGGTTTGCACTTCACCAAGATTGGCCTAAGTGTTCGATCAAGCTGCCATAAAAATTAGAGCATTAGGTGGTCTAGTTTTTACCTCTGTAAACCAATGTGTGGTTGCCTGGACTTTCTGCACAATGCCCCTGGTTTTGCACACTACGTAGAGAGCCAACTCAATGTATATTTTCAACTATTTGGAGACGTCTTTATAAAAAAAGGAAATCATATGAAATAATTGCTAATTCCAAAACTTTGAAAAAAAATTGCTCTGTTTTGTGTCAATTTCCAAGGCTGGGGATTAACTGAATGTCAACCTGGTCTTATTCTGAAAAACCTGAAACTGTTCATGATTTACTCTAAATACTCTTCATACCCTTACCAGGTATACAATTTTCTCTCAGAATGTTGTTTTTGTAATTTTTTATTTGATGTAAGGTATTTAATTGTCCATGCCACTAGGTGTTTGTTATTGAAGTATATTTAATAAATATGAAGTAAATAACATTAATAATAATAAAATAATAACAATTAAAAATGATTGGCAACCCAAAGGATTTACATCTAAAAAATGAACATAAATGTATGTGCTGATCATACTCATCTATGCCATGAATTCTATAGAGGTTTCCAAAATCTGAGGTAGAAGGAGTACATTGCTAAAGACACAGTTACAGGCATGACATTTTGCTTCCACTATCTTTTACGGCACTTAGTGACAGAAACCATTCCTTTCCTTCTCCGGGTTCTCACTGTTGCATTTGATAACAGTAACAATATATACTGTTTATGTCCAAAGGTTAAAGTAACGTTATAGTTAGGAGTAATTAAAATATCTGTTTTCATTTCATAAAAAACAAAGAAATTCCCTGGAAAAAAACAAAGGTAAAAGTAACATTATAGTTAGGTGAATTTCTCAGTGAAAACGTTAACGTTTTGAGAAGAAAAACAAAAAACTGAAAATCAGCAGATATAGTTAGCAGCACTACCTAAATCTTGCACCCTGCCATGCACTGCTTATGATCTCACATATGACAGTGCTTATGGCATGCTGTATGACATCATTAATGACATCCCAGATGACATCTCAAATTACATCATTGATAACATCTACTTATTTTTATTATTCACGATACTGCTAGATTCTAGCGAGATCAGAAACGTTAGTTAAAAACAATATACATTTATAATCTTCACAGTAGTCATCCCTTAGAAACCTCCTCTCTAAATCAAGGGGGGACAACGTGTCTTTCTGCTGCCCCCTGATATAGCTTTTTTACTTCATTTCCACAACACCTCGAATTTTTCACAGTATACAGTAATGGCTGCCATTTCATTTCTAACATTCCAACAGCCAACCAATCAGAGCGCTCACTATCGCGAGACTCATAGGAGCCTTTCACTCTGATAAAAGCATGAAGACTAACAGGAAAAATGGACCTGTCGACCAATCACAGGGTTCCATTTTTAAATCCATGCTATTGTGGGAGGCCTGCGGATTCTCGCAAGCTGTACCGTTTAAATATACAACTATTTTGGACCCCTTAATTGTTACAGAAACACCTAATGGATTTATACCAAAAGGCAAAAAAACACAATATGTGGACAAAGATCTAGCTTCCTGCCAAATTTGGTGTAATTCCGTAAAGCGTTTTTTTGTAGCCACATCTAAAAAAGTCTATGGAAAATGCATGGGCATTTTATGTTTTATGTTTTATGTTTTGGGACCTCCCCTTTTTTCTCAGCCCCCGTTTGACGGATCACCCTGAAACTTTCCAGAAAGTTGCTGAGGTTAATGAACAGGTTTTTTAAAGGTTTTGTGAAGATTTATCAAACAGGGCCAAAGTTATTAGCAACCCAAAAAAAACTCTGTCTATGGAAATAATACTTTTAGGGACTTTTGGGGAGTTTCAGTCAGCCCTTTTCAATCACTTTTAAGTGTGGCGCTGGCCAAGCCCTTTTAATTTAGTAAACGTATGTGTGTGTGTGTATGTATATATGTATATATATATATATATATATATATATATAATACTCTTAAAGAGGCTTTCAGCTGGTCCTTTTCATTCATTGGTCTATAGTTGTCTCATTTATAAAAAAAAATCCAACATTACAAGATACAGATTGGGACAGTGAGTCAGCCCACTATAGTCATTAACCACCTTCACTCTGAGTGACAGCAATCTGGTCTTTCACAAAGAGCACATGTACATGCAAAGTAGTTCCCGTCGGTACCAATTAGTACTATAGCACTATGTGCTTTTGAGGCAAAACTAGTATAGGCTTGCTTTTAAACGTTTTTTTCAGATTGATGCCTTCCCGGCATCTTGCCCAACAATAAAAGTTCCCACAACAGTGACACAATAAACTACACATTGACAAAGCTTGTTTTACATATGGCCTACTTAGCCTAGTTTCTTTCTTGAGTGAGAGTTGTGCTCATTTGTCTCGAAAATGTATGTTTAAAGAAGAATAACTCTATCAGCGAAAGGTTACAGCTTGTGATTTGAACACTGCACCTGGTGTTTCCATTGCAGGCTTTGAAATTAAGTTGAAACGATACAGGTACAGACTATGGAGGTCAGAATTTCCAGTAAAAGCAAACAGCTAAAGAAAGAGGCAGTAGATGCCCAAACAAAAGAATTCCTCCTCCGGGTCATATGCTTGTCCAGAAAATGGAAAAAAAAACAACGCCTATTCCATGTGCAGATAGGGTGGAAGTGCATAGCCAGTACAGCGCGGACCACACAACCCCCACTTCAACTTGACATGGACATTTTAGGTCACCACAAGGCCTTTGAGATGTGTATCCTATTGTTGATGTCACCGTGTTGAAACATGACATACTGGCTAATTAACTAAACTTTTGCGACACAACATTGCATCCACAAAGTACCCTTGCTTCCCTTTTCCAAAACAAAAATAGCAGTCTAAAAGGAACACTTCTCTGGTACCATGAAACAATACAGAAAGCAGCTGCAATATCATCACATTATGTGAGTGAAAAAGTCTTAACACATCACCAAAAGCTAGGCGTGTGTAAACAGTTTGGTTTGGAACACCACTTGAAGAGAGTTAAGGGCCAGCATAAAGTTCTGAAAGACCATTAAATAAAATATCTATGTACACAACTGCTTTAGTTCACCAAAACCAGGTGCTTCCTTAAAAGCAGGTAGAGCACTCTGAACTTTGGCTTCTAGGCGCAGTAATTGTTGTGTCAAATGGCCAAAATGCAGGAGCTTGGAAAACAACGCAAGAGGGGCCTTGGCTTGCCTGTCTTCTGATGCCATTAACCAGTGTGTATGTTTCTCTAATGTCCGGCTCTGCTTGTCGTTGCTGAACACACATATTGTTGGACTCCAGGGATTAGCCACCCCTCCAAACACTCACAAATAGGACGCTTATGGGGGGATTTCCATTGCGGGTAAAAGAAGAAAAGAGTCAGAGCTGCTTTGTCTCTGCATGGTTTGAAAGTCAATGCTAATACAGTTAGGATTAAAGGTGCAGGAAGGGTCTCAGATGCATGCTCTTAGCTGTATTTGAAACAAAAAAGGAACAATTCATCATAAAAGAGGAAAAAGGGAAATGTGAAATCCATGCTCTCTGTGATTTCCAGTAGAAGAGCTTTAATAAATAGATGTGGGCTCCTCGGCGCATGTACTCATGTACCCTCGTCTCGTTTTATTTTTAGTTAGCATTTTTCACAATAGCGCTGTAAAACCCCACGTGGGTGAGAGAGCGCTGTACAACGGAGGTTAATGTGATGTGATAAAATAAAGAAGCTGCAAATGGTAAATGGGTGTGTCCAAAGTAGTTATCAGTCACGTTCAAATCAGCACATTCGTGGATGACACAATAGCTAAAGTGATACATTAATGCAGGAGACTTAGGGCCATATGTACCAACGAATTTTCCCATAGACACAGAATGGGTAAAACCCTTTGCTACATCTGGCCCTTACTGCTTAACAACAACCTGCAAGAGTTGGAGAAAAACTCAGGGGTTAGAGAATAAGCAATCAAGACAGGTTCAATAGTTGTACGAGTTTACACGACATACGAGTCAGCTGTGCACATTGGTCCTGAAATTCAAAGGAAACAAGGAAAATCAGTGACCACTGTAGTGAGAGCAGGTTCATACAAGATCTCCTGGTCTGGATTTAACGAATTGAAGAGAGGGAGTAGGCCTGGAATACGTGAGGTGGACATTCGGTATACTGGGGAACGTGCTGAGAAAATGTCTCTGATGGAGGAAGTCTCTTTCAAATTCACCTTTGCTTCTTATAGTCTTATAGTTCTTGTGGTCTTCTTTCGACCAAACGCTATAGTTTTTGAGTTAGAATTGGATGGGGTTTAGTAAGGGGTTGGCAGTATCACCCTATAGGTGAGACAAAACATCTTTAAAGTACGAACAGATTTACTTGGTCAGTTTACACGTTAATAAACATATGGTCTAAGCTTATTGCTTACTGCATAAAGGGCAAAAAACATTTTTCCTCTGTATTTGATTCTTGTGTTAGGGAGTGGAGCAAATAGATTTTTCCCTTGTTACAGTTCCATATTTCACGGCTGAAGGCTGTACTAAAAATACATTTGTTTCATTTGTTATTATGAATACAGCTAAAAATGGTGTGTAATTAATTCGTCCCTTTTCTGCCTTAGAGGAGAACGGTGCAAAACTTTACCTAATATGGCATTTTTGTGCTGTTTATATAGCTTAAAAAACATCAGTGCTATCACCGATTAACATAATTATACGTTAAGATCTAAAAATTCTAAGGTGTTTTTGATGTAATTGCGTAGTCTTTGTTGTATGCATGTGTTTGCTTTTTCAAGCCCTGGAAGCTTCGCACAACTGAAGAGTTTCCTTTCGCACTGCACCACCTGTCTATCAGCGTGTAGACAAAGGTGCCTGCACCCTTCCTCATGGGGCTTGGTGTATGCTGACTACATGCCCGCAATAGCCTAATACTTAAGTTGGTGCCCAGGGGGCTAATGGCAAAACTGAAAAGAAAGACATTTTTGTGTATTTTAGTCAACCGTTCCTACCACTTGCAGCAAACAGACCAAATTTATTTTCTAGATCTGAAAATGGTCTTTAAAAAGATAGTCGTGCAATTTCGACAGCATACCGGTTTTTAATTTTGACCAGGCACGTTCCTTTGAGCAACCATTCAATGCCCATGCTCAGTTAAGCCCCGCATACATGTAGGCAAAGATTAAACCACCCCCAGCATGCCCCAGTCTCTATTTTGTCAGAATCACACCACCTGATACTCGCCTAGCCATCGAACTGAAAAAGTATACATTATCCAGTCCTGCAGAGTGCCACTATTGGGCAAAAATATAACAAAGACACCCAGACCGCTGGCAGCAGAGCTCTTTGAAGAAGTAGTTGTCGTGTGGCGTGCAGTTCCCCCTACTGGGGGTGGAACAGTCAGTGGCTGCATACCATCTGGCTCATAGAGCTTTGGAAATCACCGACAGGCTTTGATGTGGAAGCAGAAGATATGTGAACGTTGCAAATCCTTGGACTGGTTTTATGTGCTCACGCAGATGCGTGCACACATCAACGCAGCCAGTGACATCTTGTAAAAGGCACAGTGGCCAGCAGAGCGTCAAAAAACTATGGGCCTACAGAGACTCTGACTAAATATACGGTTTTAAAACTAACAAAATACATTCACAATATCCTGTTGCGACAAGGGCCCTTCCTCACATAGGCCGTACATGAAAAGGAACCGTGCAGGCCTTTATTTATCTCCTGCTGTATTAATAAAATGATGTCACTCAAAAAAACACACATCTGGTGAGAGGGAAAGGTGCAAAGAAAATCGTCTGTGCTCTAAAAAAACAGCAAGTCCACATATTAAGAAAAGAAGCCATGCAAAAGCGAATAAGCAATAAATGCAAACAAAACAGGTCATCACACCCCATGGCTTAGAATCGAAATGAAGCAAATACTCCTAGAAAGATTTAAAGTCTAGCAGAACATGACCCAAACCTTCCAAGTTGTGTACAGATCTGTGACATCACTCCTGATAATGCACTGCACACAAAAACATGCATCATTGCCTCACCAGTCCAGAGACAGGTGAGGCCTACTGGCTCAACCGCTGAAAAACTCCAGCCAAGCCCGACCACGAAAAGCATATATGAACAGCCAGAGACCTTGCACAGCTGAACTGTATGGCCATACCATAGAAACCATAAACAACAAATATGCATAACGCCTAGAATATGACTACTTCAAGTCATTCCCAGCATGCAAACCTACCTACACACCAAGGCATGGTCTCCAAGAAGAATATCGTGCCTAATCAAAGGATGCACACACAACGACGCCCATACACACAAATATGCGCGAACACTTGTTCACTGCCCACACAAACACAACAAACAGCTCTATTACCATACATAAAAAACATTCCTTGGCTGGTGCACGTGCCCATACTTGGCACATCCGTACCCACTGTGCACATTCTACAACCGCTGAAGCACGCAGGCGCTACCAACACACTCTACTGACAGCCACCAATGACTGTTACCAACAACAAGTGAAGGCCACGATGCTATCCTCTACCGGCAGCGTCACACACTGGCACCAACGCCCTTTGAACCCCTCCCCCAGACCCCTACAGACCAGAGGGGAGACGAGGGAGGCGAGGTGCCGTACCTAAGCGGCATCCTTCGCTTCCCCAGTCTTTCTCCGCCGCCACTACGGTGTCGACATCCACAGAGCCGCAGTCTGCTTGGCAGGCATTGTGTACCCGGCAATGGCCGCCCCAGCGGCGGAAAGAGCTGCCGGGATACGAATAACACTGAATGTTCCTCTCCCTTCCTCATCCTGAAGCATTTTCTTTAATCCACAGGGGTCTAATCCCCGAAATCAGCCACTGAGAGCAGAAAGGAGCAAGCTCCATTAATTAGAAGGCGCGCCAGTTGTAGTCAAAGTGTCATTCCATTAATATGCAAAGCTGCCAGCCAGCTAATCTCGACAAATCGTTTGTTTCCTTAATTGCCCTCTCAGGGCAAAAGTGAAGAAAAACGGGAGAATAAAAATTTTTGAACCGGGGAGGCAACTTTTAAAACAACCAACGAACCTTCGGCTCCTACAACAGCAGCATGCAGATGAGCAATGTCGCGACAAGCCAGGCTCCAGACCCGGCGCCCCCAAAACAACCTCCTCCGAGCTCTCCAGATAGCTTAATTTCAAAATGACTTCTAGCAAGGGTTCGTGCTTCAAAGCTGACACAGCCAGAATGAGACAATTCAACCCCTTTAAAAGGCACCCCATATATTCTTCACACAGACAAAGGTCAAATTCGGGGGACATACCCTCGTTCAGAAACGTGGCATTTTCCATTACACTTTCCTTTAAAAGATAACTATTTTTCCTTTTGTGCCCTTTCTGATCACTTGTAATATATAGGTATTTTAACCCTTGCATGAATCGAAACGGCCATGCTGTTTTCAACATACAATGTAACAAATATGTGATGCCAGCCCCGCAAGAATGTCTTCTAGTACAGCCGCAGTAAATCCTAGCTGAGGGGCACCGCTGCCTGCCTGCGAAAACCATTCTTCAGTGTGCCACAAACCGCAGCCTCCGAACACTGCCTATCCAAAATGTTATCATTTATTCTTCATCTGCAGCCTGCCTTTCATACAGATTGCTCTTGCAGAAGACTTCATTAAAGCATCATTACTGGTGCCGGGGGAATCCATTTAATTACAATTTGTAATGATGCACATGTTCCTAAGTGCCCCGCTGCCAGCCCTGGACTTGATTGGCCTTTGCTACAGAATAAACACGGCCTCCCCGGATTCTCGGGTGGAGCCGGCTCTGCAGCCTCAGCCTGCCTCGAAACCATTTATAATAGAGCTTCAACACGCAACGGGGCCCTTTCTGCGCCGCGAAAAGGGGAGCTCCTCATCGGAAATTACGTCGCCACCAGAAACAAGGCGAGATAAACAACAGTGGTTCATTTCTGAAACGCAAGATAAACATCTAATTTCTGAAAATGAGCATAGGGAAACGCATGCTCAGCTGCAATCGTTTTCCTTATAATTGAATGTTCTCAAATTAAAAATTAATAAAGGTCGTTGGTTTTTAAGTGAACTGCAGACGTGTATATCTTATCTTGCTGGTTCAAATCTACCAGGGCCGCTTGAGTCTTTCGTCATTATTTGGTAGGTAACAGTAGCATGTTTTTGGTTTGCAATTACAGATCTCATGTCTAAGTAAACATTGAGGAACAACCCAGTCTCTGCTGCGAGCTGTGTGGTTTCCCGTTATCATTAGCAGGGACACCGTGAATGCTACAGTTAAATATAGTGTATTATTTGTATCAGGCATTCGGGTAAAAGTAGAAGCCAGAAAATTGGGAGCAGGGATTTGATCTGCTGAAATAAATCATTATAAAGTATATATATTCATACAATTGGTCCACATGTAGTGTCCAACTGGTATGTTTATGCAGTTACGCCCAGTGCGTAAGGCGCTAAGGTCATGTGTGTAGCGCTATCAGGGACTCTGGACAATCGCTAGAGAAATGGGGGGCGGGGAGGGTGGTCGGAGAGGGCTTGAAATTATGAGAAATATGACACAATACAAATATGTGAAATACAGTGTAATTCAGAAGTGTAGTTCCTCAAAATGATGCACATGATCTTGCCTTTGTTTGAGCACCCCACCTCATCCCTTAAAGTGCTGTGCTTGGTTTCTGCCCAGCCATGTATGGAAGGGTGTGTTTGTATGTATGTATGTGTATGTATGTGTATGTATGTGTATGTATGTATGTATGTACATGGAAGGGTGTGTTTAAAAATGAAAGTAGTATAGGCTTATTTAAAGAAACAGAAGGGCGCCTAACACTCCTAGGTGATTTGCAGATGGTGCTAGCGCAGGTGTTTTCATAAAAAAATATTAATACGTGTTTATGTATTTTGAATAATACGTTTATGTAGAAAATAAAATAACTTAGAAAAATAATGAAGGCATTTGAAAATGTGATCACGAAGAATGGCCACCAATATTAACAAAGTGTACTAATCAATGATTTAATACTTATGAAATGTTGAATATGTGTTAGACTAATGTAGTAATATGTCATATTAAGGGTTATGAATTTTGCTTTAGCTTTATTAATTGTAGGCCTTAACTTAGCGAGTGTCTTGGCCTACTTGCCAGGCCTCATGTAAAAGCTGTATTTCTTAACCTTTAATAAGATAGATGTCCAAGAAAGTTAAATGGTGAATTATGGTATTGTTTAAATGTGCTCATAGCGGAATATTTCTTGAGAACCAACTGCTAGGAGATGATGTTCCTGCTAATGCAAGATTTTATGTGCAATGTGTCTGAGACTGACCTTCCCAGGACAAGAACAATGAAGATACTGACTAGAGTAGCAGCAGCAATAATATTGTTACCTGACAATGATAGGGACATTTCAAGACAAACCAATCAACGACATGTGAACGGAGTAATATTAGAATTCATAGATTTGGGATTTTAGTTTATTGGACACAGTGTGAACATATGATTAACTGACCAATAGGGATTTGGAGGGTAGTTTTAACAGTTTTGACTTAACAAGAGTACACAGAGAGAAGAGTCTTGACAAGAGACGTGCTTAACTTTAATGCTTAAAGACTTTGGCTTTCCTGAACTTTGATGCTGAACACTGATGTCTTGCTGATCGACTGATATCCTGAGGATGAAGACTGATTCTGCTTTGCTGATCCATACTCAGGATAGGTACAACCTAATCTGTGATTATTATGCATATTTGCTTTTTCTTTCTAGGTACCAACTGCGTTGTTTTGATAGAGCCATAGTTAGATGTTTTTCCAAATTTGTGTTACTAAATTGTTTTGCATGAAGCCCAACATGCTTATGCTAATTTGATGTTAGTTAAGGATTCTCACTAATGAAATTATGATAACAGGGATTATGTTTGATGAATTTCTCTGCTAAACTTCATGTACATAATTACATTGACACAGCTTACTTTGCTATTGATTTGCACCATAACCTTAGAATGGGTTGTAGTTCAAGCTGTGATTAGATTACGTTTCTTCTGCCTCTTTGGACAACCAGTATAGTTTATATATGTGTTTCATCTGATTTTGGGGTTAATCTACATGACTTTGGCATTGTTAATATAGGGAAATAAATATTCTAAACTTTTACTAAAGGTGTGGTTATTCATGACTGAAAGATCATGGTGCGTGACAAGTACTGACTCCATCAATTATTTATATTATTGATTGCTAATGATTATTGATTATTGTGTATTGATTATTGACTATGTACTGGAGCTATGGTAAGAACATCTTAATTGCTAGTCAAAAGGGTCATCAACCTATTCGTGTCCCCTTGTAAGTTTACTTATTAAGGGCAGACGCGCTAACAGAGATGGTAGCAGACTGATGCTTAGTCTCCTTAAGAGCTTACCATAGACGTCCAGTATAGAATAATAGACAATTGGAGACAGTAGGAGAGACTGATGGTTTGTCTCCATAAGAGCTCGCCATAGATGTCCGGTACAAAGTGACAGGTGTTAACAGAGAATAGTACCAAGATTATAGGTCCCACAGGTGGCAGCAGAATTCATTATTATTAAGATTTGGACTTTGTTTTTCAATGATGATAATTGGAGAGAAAATGATGTTCCCTTAAGTCCAGAAATGACTTTCCCAGAGCCTGGAACCTGCTAATGGTTGCTTAAGGATGTTCCCAGCATTCTAGTGGCAGGGTGAATGAAGTAGGTTGCACTTGCACAGCTTATGCAAATCGCAGGTGAATTGTGAGGTTTGTGAGGGATTTAGGGAGTTTTTGTACTCCAAATGAAATTGTAGAAGGAGAGTAGGGATGTCATCGAACTTCATATGTGTGTGGCGCTTTGTGCTCAAAAATTGTGCACATGGTTGTTGATGTACAGACCCTGCATGGTCAAAGACTCCGGAGTATATTGAAAAGTGAATGAGACACTTGGTTTTATGTTGTAATTTGTCTGGTTTAATAGGCTGATCGGGCGTGGTCAACAAGTCAGTGTGTGAATTAAAGTGACTGAAAGACATATTTCGACTGAAATTTGGTGAGTCCTATGTGCACAAGTACAGACCCATTGATCAGTTGAGAGTAAAATTTGCGGGTCGAATTTTGCTTGCGAATTTGGGAGACCGAGAAAGAAGGAGTAGCTGTAAGTGCGGGAAGAGCCATCAGTGAAAAATCCGTAAGGTTTCTGAAGCGATTGTGTTACCTTTCCTGTAGTAAACCAGCAGATTTGTTTTTGGTTTTTGGTTTTTGATTAGTGCTCACAATATTTGCAGTAGTTTTGTGTGAATTGGAGTGAAGGAGGACAAGCCACAAGACTTTGTCAGCCACAGTACGTGTGAGTGTGACATCATTGGAGCCGCGCTAGGATAGGTCGGGTAGTGAGAAGAGTCGCGCACGGATTGGCAGCCGTCCATGAAAGGCAATTGGTTGAGAACATAGGTGAAAGGAATCTTGGGATTAAAAGTAAATTCCTGATTTGATTTAGAATAACAAAAATGTCAAAAAGATGACTTTTTTAAAGCTTTAAAAAGTGTCCTAATGGGAGATACGTATATTACAACAAGTGTAGGCAAGGCTACAATGGCAGAAGGTATGCCAGTTTACATTGTAATGGAAGAGGAGGGTGTCCCGCCATGCCTTTGGCTAAAGCAATGGTGCAAATTGACAGAGAAAGATGGGAACTCAGCGTTTCCTATAAATAGGACATTCAATTTGAGGGTCTTGGAGCATTTACAGATGGTGTTATATGAATCAAAGCCCCTTCCAAGGCCAGCACAGTTTTAGTCCTTAGCAATTTGGGAGTAGGTAGCTAGACAGCAACAGCAACTGAAATACGAAAGGAGGATCAGAAAGGCAGAAAAGACTCTAGAGGAGGCTAGATGGGACTGTGTTCAGAAATTATGGAGAATGGAGACTCTGCAAGGAATAAATTTGTTTCCGGCAATTATGCTGGAGAATGAGAAGGAAGGAAAGACAGCTACTAGGAAAACTAATAAAAGTCTGTCCGAGAGTAAGGAGGCTAGAAAGACTTCAAATGAAGAGGAGGTGTCAGACTATGATGAGTTTATTACATAATTATTGAGAGATTTACCACCACCATATACCCTACATGAGAGTGGTCTGAGTACCAGTGTTGGTCCGACAGCCCCGACACAGGCTAATGGGACAGTGAGTCCGGTGAGGTTAACGCTAACCTGACACAGATTACGGTGCAAAGTGGTCTTAATGTGCCTAACATTCCTGTAGTGCAGACCCAGATGCAACCGCCACAGGTTCAGAGAATTTATCCTGATGTGCCCATTATGGAAACAAGTTCAAACTTACTGGTGCCAACGGAACAGGTCTTCCTGAGACCGATATTGGTTCAGACTGAGCCAATTCCGATTTTATTGCCCCAAGTGCAGGCGCAGGTATTGCCAAGATTAACTCTAGTGACAGGGGCACAATCAGATATGACTCCAATGATGAATCAGAATACGGAAGTTAGTCTCCCACAGAGCATAAATGCCAGAGGAGCCCCAGATGCTATATCGCTACCTATTACTGTTGGTCCAGCGGTGCCATTTTTTGCACAGAAGATGTTGACTGTAGGTGAACAGGGAATAATGCCCCAGCACCCAATGAGGGGAGGACATAATGAAAATGCTCAAATAGTCTCTTCTGTGGGAAAGACTTTTGACGGCTCAAGATCATTGCTAGACCTTAGTCCATTTGTTGCACTTCCAGATACTGTGTCAGGGCCAGACGTTAGTCAGAGTTTGAAATTATTGACACCGCACACTCCGAATGCAGTTGCACAGCAGATGCCACCAGTTCAAGCAAGTAACATTACGTTACAAGGGTTGACAGCTCAGCAGTAGACTGAATGGTTAGACAAGCTGAATACCCCACAGAGTGCCCCAAAAGGAGAGGAGCATTTGAATTATACTAGGCTAAGCATGGAAGCGGGTGAAATCATTGAGGGAACCATGGTGGTGAATAGGTTAGAATCCTACACGGAGAAATAGTTGTGTCCAAAGATTACAAGAGAAGTGAACAATGTGCATCAGAGATTAGCAGGTTTGGCAGGGAAGTGTGGCATAGAAATAGAGAAAAAAAGCATTTGAAACTGAGTTACAGATTAGATTCTGAGACAAAAGATTTTGAACACATGAGATCTGCCAGAATGAAAGCACACCTTAAAGAATTGCTTCAAAGTGCTCAGACCTGGGGAGCATTAGACAAATGGGAAGGCAGATGGGTAAAGAAAAGAGACAAGAGAAAAAGGGATTCTTTGGAGCTGACTGAAAATGTGTAGCAGGATAAAGATCCAGTAAAGATTTTACCAATGAGAGAGATTCCAGGGGGGACTTTTGTTCATGTTCCGTGGAGTAGAAGTGACATTCTGTCATTTACAAATGATTATCCAAAATTGAGAGAAAAGCCAGTAGAGTGGTATCAGCAGACAGACAGATTCGTGAAACTTGCGAAGTGTTTGTGGGAGGACTTGAACATATTACTAGAGATAGTAGTTCCAGCTGATCTGTGGATCGAGTGTAAGAGGAGTGTAGATTGGCCAACAAGTGAACCAGAGAGAGACGAGAATACAGGTGCACCGTCTCTTGAAATAATTAAATATTACTATAAGGTGAGTGAGTTTCTGAAATGAAGAATTTTGCACAAGAATATTGATTGGCAAAGAATTGCCAGGACAGCTCAGGAAGCAAAGGAGTCGATACATGCATATTATGAGGGATTGTTGCAGGCATTCAAGCATTACAGTGGTACAGAAACAGTTGAGGCAAAAGACACACTTCATTTTGTGTTCAGATTTGTGGAAGGATTGAGACCTGAAAATAGCCAGATGATTAAGAGTCATTTGATTTGCTGGCAAGCAAAACCGATTGATGAGGTGTTGCCGTATGCGAAATACTGTAGTGATGAGATTGAGTTGAAGCAGAAAAAGTTGAAAGAGTAAGTGGTGGTGATGCTGATTAAAGCTGCTCAAACAGGAGAGCAAGGGAAGTTTTTGCAGCAGTTACCACAGCAGCAGCAGGGAAACATGATGTTTCAGCCACAAAGGAGAGGCAGAGGTCGTGGAGGAAATATGAATCATGGTCCAGACTTGAATACTGTAGTGGTTCAGAATGATGTGCAGGAGATGAAGAAGTTATTGCCATGTCACATTTGTGGAGCCTTTGGACATTGGAAACAGGAGTGTCTGATGATGGTGCAGGAAGGTGTTGTTCACCAGAGTAATGACATCAATTAATTCCAGAATGTGACAGGACAGAGAGTGAGGGGTCCTAATCCAAATTTTCAGAATAATGTAAATCAAATGCTGAATTTTCAGCCCATGCAGCAGGTGCAAATGTCCCATGCACAAATGTCACAGTTACAGCCGATGCAACAGCATGTTCCCATGATACCTAGACAGCAAATTCAAATACCTCAAGCCCCGATGGAGCAGCAACAGATGATATTTTCTCAGCAGGTCACAGGTCAGAGGCATAACAGAAATAGTAATACAGTGCACCAATTCCCGTTACACAGTGAGAATGGAATAAATGATGAATGGACGAATGACAGTTCAGATGAGGAGCTGCGTGTGCTTGGAACTTCCTTAGAAGTAGACCAAAGAGGTCCCTATGTGAAGGGGAAAGTTGTGAGTCACAAGGTTTCACTTTTGGTTGACACAGGAGCTACACGCTCTATAGTGAGAAGTGCAGAAGTTCAACATTTTTCCCTTTCAGGTAGAATAGTACACGTTGTGGGGGTAGCAAACCAGTATTTGACAAACCTGATTACAAACACAGTCCAAGTTGAGATTGGCAATTTCCAGGGATAGCATACATGTGTAGTGTGCGATTCAAGTACAGTATCCCTACTGGGAAAAGACTTGTTATGTAAAATGAGGTATTTGATTACTTGTTCAAATGATGGATTTGAGATTCAGACGAATAGTGATGATGAAGAGGACCAAGCCCCACAAACAGAGTGTGAAACCACAAATGAGGAGTACCCTTTGATTGAGGTTTTCCTAATGTTCAAAGTGAAAGAGCTTCATCCTGATTTGCAGGGAACGGTTACAGAGAATGTGTGGGATTTGACACGAAAAGAAGGAGGTTTAACAAAGGGAGTGGAGCCAGTTAAAGTTACTATGAAGCTGAATGCAGTTTTTCCTCAACTTCCACAGTACCAAATGCCAGATGTCATGATGAAAGAAACCCAGATAATTGCAGACTTTGTAAAGCAAGGGGTTCTGAAAGAAGTATTGAGCAGTCCTTGTAACTCACCAAAAATGGGTTTGAAGAAGCCCCGTGGGAAAGTTTAGATTGTTCAGGATTTGAGAAAAATAAATGAGATTGTGGTCAAATGTTGTCCAGTGGTGGCAAATCCAGCTATGATAATGTTCCAGATTCCATGTGATGCCGAGTGGTTCACTGTCATCGATTTGTCACAAGTATTCTTTTTTCTGCCTCTTCATGAGGATAGTCAATTTCTCTTTTGTTTTGAATTCTTGGATCGAGTTTATTGCTGGTGCAGAATTCCTCAAGGGTTTTCAGAGTCACCTTCTATATTCAATTAGATCCTGAAAAAGATTTTGGAGTCGTTGGAATTGCCTTTCCAATCGACCTTGGTGCAGTACATTGATGACTTGCTGATTGAGTCTAAGACAAGGGACGAGTGCAAGTATCATATAATTGCTCTGTTGAACCATTTAGGAAAGAATGGTCACAAAGTATCTCTGCTGAAATTGCAGTACTGTCAGAAAGTAGTGAAATATTTGGGTCACCAGATTGAGAATGGTTCAAGAAAGATATCCAGAGAAAGGATTACAACCATATTGCAGATAAATCCCCCGACTACACAGAGAGATGTCAGGATGTTTTTGGAGATGGTAGGTTATTGTCGCCAATGGATTCCAAATGTTTCAGTCATTTCAAGACCATTGCAGAAGCTCATACATAAAGAAGTCACTGATCTCATAGTGTTAGACCAGGATGAAATGAAAACGTTCACTGAATTGAGAGAGAGTCTGTGCAGGGCTCCAGCGTTGGGTATGCCTGACTACACAAAACCTTTCACATTGTTTTGTCATTAGCGTGATGCATGTTCTTTGTCTGTCTTGACACAGGTCCATGGAGGTGTACACCGGCCATTAACATATTTTTCAGCTACTTTAGACCCAGTTGCAGCAGCCCTACTGGGTTGCTTGCGTGCAGTAGCCGCAGATCTTTAGAGCCTTACACAGTGTGAGGGCATTGTGATGGGACACCCCCTGACTGTAATGGTCCCTCACTCTATTGAAATTCTACATACTGTACAAGGACGAAAAGCCAATATTTGACCAGTGCGAGGTTGACTAAATATGAAACGAGTATTCTAGGGTCACCAAAAGTATCACTGAAAAGATGTACAGTGCTGAATCCAGCAACCTTACTTCTGAGTGAAAATGTTGAAATTGAAAAAGAGGAAGATGTTGAGCACGATTGTCTCGAAGTAACTGATTTGTGCACAAAACTGAGGCCTGACATTAGAGATAGCCGATTGGAAGAAAATGACCAAATTATCTTTGTTGATTGTTCTTGTCTGAGAGACAATACAGGGACACTGAGAGCAAGATGTGCTGTGTGCACAACTACAGGTACCTTGGAAGCTTCTTGCCTTTGAGGAGTGTATTCTGCCCAAGTAGCAGAAGTGGTAGCCCTAACTAGAGCATGCCATGTCTCTGCTCAGTTGAAAGTTACAATCTTTATGGATTGCCAGTACGGATTTGGAATAGTCCATGATTTTGGCCATTTGTGGCCACAGAGAGGTTTCCTGACCTCCACTGGTTCTCCAGTGAGAAATGGTGAGAGAATTAAGGAATTATTACATGCTATTCAAGTGCCTGAAAATATTTCAGTGGTGAAATGCAGTGCACATCTGAAGTCGCAAGGCTTTGTGTCATTGGGAAATGAATATGCAGATCAAGTTGCAAGGTTTTGCGCATTGAACTGTATATCGTTCAAAGACAATTGGGAACTGTTACCTAAAGAAGATGAAACTTGTACAAGTTATGCATTGAAAATAATTGACACTTTGGAAGAATTGAAAATGTTGCAGAATAATGTTGACAGGGAGGAAAAGCATTAATGGAGCAAAATGAAATGTGTCCAAAGACACAATGAATTGTGGGTTTCCGAAGAGGATCAGCCGGTTTTGCCAAATAGCCTGTTGTCTCAAATAGCGAGGTACTATCATGGTCAAGCACATATTGGGAGGGATGCAATGATTAGTTTGTTCAAACATGATTGGTTTAACCCAAAGTTTAGACAAGTTGCTGAAGCAGTTTGCCATTGGTGTGTCATTTGCCAACAACTAAATGCAGGGAAAGGAACAGTAGTCATTTGAGCCACATTGGAAGAGCGGGAGGTGCATTCAGCAGAATGCAGATGGATTTTATTGAGATGCCTGTGTGTGGAGGTTTGAGATGTGTTGGTGATTGTCTGCATCTTTAGCCATTGGATTGAAGCTTGTCCTACACGAAGAAATTATAGCCTCACAGTGGCGAAACTACTGCTTAGAGAACTGATACCGCGTTTCGGATTTCAGATTTCTTTAGAATCAGATAGGGGAAGTCACATCAACAATGAAGTAATTAAATTACTGTGTGCAGCATTAAACATTGAGCAGAAGTTTCATTGTAGTTACCACCCTGAAGCATCAGGACTAGTGGAACAGATGAATGGTACCTTGAAGTTAAGAGTTGAAAAGATGTGTGCGTCCACGAATTTGAAATGACCTGACGCATTTCCTTTAGTGTCGATGTCAATGAGAAACACCCTGACAGGAAGACTGAATTGTCGCTGCATGAGATCCTCATGGGAAGAGCAATGAGGTTGCCAACGGTGCCTGCAAATGCACTTGTCAACAGATTATATGGTGTTGGATTACTGCAAAGTTCTGGCTGATGTAGTTCGCTCTTTTTCCCAGCAGGTGGAAGCCACCACACTGCCACCGATCCATGACCCAAGGCACAACCTGAGAGCTGTGGACTGGGTTGTGATCCGAAAACACTTGAGAAAGACTTATTTGAAGCCTTGTTGGAAGGGACCTTATCAGGTAGTTTTGACAACTACCACAGCTGTGAAATGTGCTGGAATTCTGAACTGGATTAATGCAAGTCATAGAAAGAAAGCGCCATGTCCATTGGATCATGAAGAAGCATTGTTGAGAGTACCAACAGCAGTGAGACAAATCTCAGGGCCGGAAGGAGAACAAAAGGGAACTGAGACTGGATCTGAGCCTGTTCAGAATGGTTCAGTCGCTCCTGTGAGAGACGACGGAGGAGACCTCCAGAAGGGCGATGGAAAGCCTATCTCAATTGAGGCAGCAGAAGAGCCTGGTCAGAGGAGGGCTTTCCCAGAAGCAGACAATCTTGAGAGACAAACAGAACAATTGCCAGACCCAGAAGGGGATGAGTTTAGGAGGATCAGAGTCAATGTGATCTGACTCCTCCTAAACTTGTTGCAGGTCCATCAAGAGAAAACACCACAGAACAAGGAGAAGGTTCAAGTTAAATTCTGAAGAGAACACTGACAAAAGGTCAACTGAAAGGACATTAGTGGTGGGAGTCACAAGTGGAGAAAGGGAAAGAAGTGGTTGTTGAACCAACAATTGAAGAAGAAATGGATACCATAAGGAGAGAAGATCTAAGTGAAGGAGAGCTGAATGGTGATCGAAAATTGAAAATAAAGAGAATAGCAAGTCGAAGATACACAGGTCCTGAATGGGTGTATGCAACTATGAACTGATGGCAGCAAGAGTTTTTGTCTTTTTGTTTTGATAGAGAAGTTCCGGGTCAGTAGTTTGGCACATGAAGGAAACTACTGAACTGAACTGTTAAAACAATCTGAGAGAAATTTTTGAGAAAGAGACTGTTGAAAGTAACCGGAAGAGACACTGATAACCTGATTTGACTTTTGAAACCTGATTTTGAAAAAGATGCTAACTGATTTTGACAAGGGATCCTAGAAGTGAGGCTGAACTGCTGTAAGAAGAGTTGTCTATTTTAGATTTTTGCTACACATATTCTAAATATCTTCTGCTTTCTGATTCTTTACAGATCATGAGTAACATTAGGCAACAGGGTAGGAATGCTAGGCACTGTAAATATATGAGCATTGGTTTGGCGATTATGTGTGGGATATTGTTTGTGGTGTTGATTGTGGGTATGTCTGTTGTTGATAAGAGAGAAGCCAACCATACTTCTGCTTTTGAAGTAACTACTGCACTAACGGCATTAGAGAAGTTTAGGTTTGATGAGAAACATTTTCATGAGGATACTAATGCACAAGGAAAACGTTCTTCTAATGTTTTCTATTGCTTATTGAGGGAGCATGTTGAGACAATTAATGCAAAGGATTTTTTTGTGTGTACGCAGGTTCCTTCATCGGTCCAGGAAGGAGTCACCTATCATAGTTTGCCTTTAACCTACAGGATAAGGTGGAGTCTGTTACTAACAAGATTTTATAACCAGGAGTACATTCAGTACTTTTATTCGAATTACGATGTTGTGTTTTCGTTTGTTCCTATAATTAGTTATTGAGTAGAGTACCTAAGGATAATGACATAGTAATAGTTAAAGGTTTCCTTGAACCTACATTGACTTTTGGCACTGCTTATGCACATAGAAATAATTTGACATGCTTGCTTACACTTTTAGAGAAAAGCTTCTTAGAGCCCACAGATGACAGGAGAAAAGCATTAAAAGAGAAACTAGAAAAAAGCTTAGAGAAAAGGACTTACAAGAATGATTATGCTTATAGTGCAATTAAAACACAAGGGAAATTAGCTTTAGATGCACAACACGTAGGGAAACGTATATATATATAGGCCTAAATCGCGCACTGACACTTTATTTGTGGGAACACGTGAATGTAGGCACGTGTGTTTGTTACAGAGTAAATGGACCTTTATGTTGAATAGACAGGATCCTCCAATTCCAGCGATTTATTACATCTGTGGTCTTAATGCTTATTACCGTCTTTCAAGATGATGGTATGGGACATGTTATTTGGGAATAGTTTTCCCAAAGATTTCTCAAATGGAGGATCTGAAAACATTTCCGAAAGTGACTGAATTACATCATAAGAAACAGAGGAGGGAGTCCTCTTCTGCTATAGTGGGAGATATATTTGGAGCAGTGATTCCTTCAGTGGGAGTCATTCTGAATTCGATAAAGATTCAAAAGTTGTCTACTATTGTGGATAACATGCTGACAAATTTTTTGGGAGCCATACTCCTGTTAAATACTGAATTAGCTGCTGATAGAGCTATGACTCTTCAAAATCATCTTGCTTTAGACATTCTTCAAGCAAAGGATGGTGGAGTCTGTAGAATGATTAATTCTAGGCATTGTTGTTTGTATATACCAGATAACAGTAAAGAGATAAGGGACTTAGGGCCAGATGTAGCAAAGGGTTTTACCCATTCTGTGTCTATGGGAAAATGTGTTCGTACATATGGCCCTTACTTACTAATCTGACCAGTGCAAGTGCTGATTTGAAAGAATTGAAAGAACCAGGTGTTTGGAAAAGGTTGGCAAGGGGTTTGCTTCAGTGGGAAATTGGCTCAGCAACATTTAGAATGGGATTCTATTGAAAATATTACAGGGAATATTAATTGTTGTGGTTTTTCTATTGTGGATATGGGGATTTTACAAATTATGCAAAAGAATTAAATTGAAAAAATCAAAGAATAATCAGAGGAGGGAAGACAAAAAAAGGGAAAAATTGTACAGAGAAAATTCAAAGGGGAAACAAAAGTGTGAGGGGATTGAATTGGCAGAGTTTTAGCTGATGTAAAAACCTATGGGTTAGTGTGATGACATATTCAGTCATCAGAGGAGGGATCGCTATCGCAGGTGTTTTAATAAAAATTATTAATCTGTGTTTATGTATTTTGAATAATGAGTTTATGTAGAAAATAAAATAACGTAGAGAAATAATGCACATATTTGAAAATGTGATCAAGAAGAATGGCCACTAATATTAGTGAAGCGTACTAATCAATGATTTAGAACTTGTGAAATGATGAATATATGTTAGACTAATTTAGTAATGTGTCATATTAAGGGTTATGAATTTTGCTTTAGCTTTATTAATTTAGGCCTTAACTTAGTGAGTGTCTTGGCTTACTTGCCTCATGTAAAAGCCGTATTTCTTAAAGTTTAATAAAATGGATGTCCAAGAAAGTTAAACGGTGAATTTCTATTGTATTGTTTAAATGTGCTCATAGCGGAAACTTCTCATGAAAACCAATTGCTAGGAGATGATGTTCCTGCTAATGCAACATTTTATATGTAATGTGTGTGAGACTGACTTTCCCAGGACAAGAACAATGAAGATACTGACAAGAGTAGAAGCTGCAATAATATTGTTACCTGATAAACCGGATGATGAGGACATTGCAAGACAAACCAATCAACGATATGTGAATGGAATAATATTAGAATTCATAGATTTGGGATTTTAGTTTATTGGACAGAGTGTGAACATACGACTAACTGACCAATAGGGATTTGGGGGGTAGTTTTAACAGTATGATTTAACAAGAGTACAAGGAGAGAAGACATTCATCCTGACTTTTGCCTATATGGCATCTTGATAGGAGACATGCTTAACTTTAATGCTTAAAGACTTTGCCTTTCCTGAACTTTGAAGCTGAACCCTGATGCCTTGCTAATCGACTGGTGCCCTGAGGATGAAGACTGATTCTGCTTTGCTGATCCATACTGAGGATAGGTATAACCTAAACTGTGATTATTATGCATATTTGCTTTTTCTTTCTAGGTACCAACTGCGCTGTTTTCATAGAGCCATAGTTAGATGTTTTTCAAAATTTGTGTTACTAAATTGTTTTGCATGAAGCCCAACACGACAATGCTAATTTGATGTTAGTTAAGGATTCACAGTAATCAAATTATGATAACAGGGACTAATGTTTGATGAATTTCTCTTCCAAACTTCATGTACATAATTACATTTACACAGCTTACTTTGCTATTGATTTGCACCATAAACTTAGAATGTGTTGTAGTTCAAGCTTTGATTAGATTCCGCTTCTTCTGCCGCTTTGGACAACCAGCATTGTTTCTATATTTGTTTTATTGGATTTTGAGATGAATCTACATGACCTTAGCATTGTTAATATAGGGAAATAAATATTCTAAACTTTTACTAAAGGTGTGGTTATTCATGACTGAAAGGTCATGGTGTGTGACAATTACTGACTCCATTGATTATTGATATTATTGATTGCTAATGATTATTGACTATTGTGTATTGATTATTGACTATGTACTGGAGCTATGGTAAGAACATCTTAATTGCGAGTCAAAAGGTTAATCGACCTATTTGCATCCCGTTGTAAGTTTACTTATAAAGGTCAGACGTGCTAACAATGGTTATGTTATTGTTCTAGGAATGACTCTTGGTCTTTTCCCTTTGGATGCAGGACATAGGTATACTCACCCCCTCTGCCCCTCTCCTCCCTCTTCTCGACCCAGCCGTTCAGACTCCACTCCCTCGCACACACTTGCTTTCAGAACATCAACATAGCTCATGATAGCAGAACACAAAACCCCAAAATTGCTGTTTGAAATCATGAAAACCGTTGATTCTGAACCATACCATAATTTAATAGCATAGTCTTTGTTTTCAACTGGTAGCCAGTTTCAAAGCACTTCCTACACTAGCGGGTCCATGTTATTTTATTTAAAAAACTGTCATTATTTGCGCTTTAATGATACCAGTGTAGGTCAGCACTTTAAGTTTGTCGTGTGTGGGGCACAGTTGA
The DNA here is from genome assembly GCF_031143425.1 of Pleurodeles waltl. Classification (NCBI taxonomy): domain Eukaryota; kingdom Metazoa; phylum Chordata; class Amphibia; order Caudata; family Salamandridae; genus Pleurodeles; species Pleurodeles waltl. The sequence goes on from NC_090438.1 coordinate 271,588,708, forward strand.
TACCATATATATGCGTTTGGGTATATATGTTTGTATGTGTACCCATATCTTAACTTGTGGGACTGTATACTTATGAATTTACCCATTAATAACTTTCTACACGTGGAGGGATGTATGTGTGTGTGTATTTACTTATTCGTATGCCAATATATGTGTGAACTCATATTTTAAAATATGGGGCTGTATTTTTATGGATGCATATAAGAATCTATTTTTATATGTGTTTAAATGCCTATATCCATATGCCAATCCATCCATCCATCTGTTCATCCATTCGTTCGTCCATCCATCCATCTTTTTTTTTGTACATGTGGTGAGGAACACCTGTTCACAGCAGAAAAAAGGCCTACATAGTTGCTGGCATAACTTCCACTGACTGGCCCTTCCTTGTGAGTTTTCTTTATTTTTTGGTCTGGACCCTCATCACCTCAACCCATCAGACTTTGACAGTCCCTTGAAACAGCAGAGACAAGTGCCGGCGAGTTACAGCAGCACCACTACTTTATGACGAGTCAAAGCTGCCACTAGACATAACTCTAATCTCTCTCTCTCTAGCCGGAACATTGATCACAAGAGTTATCTTGACATTTTTAATGCTGCCTGGAAGCCAGATGCACAAGGAACGCTGCAGCAGTTGCTTTTAAATCGCAAGTTATTGTTAAACACAGTGCCCCGCCCCAAGGTCAGTGCCCCCCCTCCAGGTCAGCACCCAGAATGGTCACACCACCCTAAAGCTGGCCCTGGTCACCACTATTTGTCTGACTATGTCAGTCAGACCAGTAAGCCTGAAGGAGTGTTTCCAGGAAACAGCCTGGTTTGGAGAGGGGGGAGGGGTGTTGGGAGAGGAGAGTAGACAAGAGCAAATTAGTCCAAGGCTGTGGGGGCAGAACCCATATATAGGCAGGAGGACCTAGCAGGAAGGAGAAGGGGAGATGCCCCAACCTTCCTTCTATTTAGCATTTGTTTTGGTGAGATCATTGAGTGGGGCACAGTAATAGTCATGGTTGCACAACCACACAGTTCAGAGTGGCATTGGTGAGGAAGTTAGCCCTGAGTTCAGAGTGGTAGAGTGGCAGAGCAAGAGGCCCTTGTGGCACTGGGAGAAGTTGAGAGAGGCAGCAAACCACCATAAGGTAGCACTGCTACGGCAAAATGAGGCATGACAAATGAGACCATAAAAGAAGTATGAAGGAGCACACATTGTTATCTGACAGCTGCCTGTCAGCAGGGACGGATTGGGATCACAACTAGGCCCAGGCACTTCCAAAACAAAGTGGCCCACATTCCTGGCTCGTCCTTTCATTCATCACTATTTGCTTAGTCTCATTGGAAGAATTTTTAGAGAAATGTTAAATGAAGCATTTTAAAGCTAATAAAGCTGGTAAAGTTGGTAAAAACCAGATGCACTACAATTTGACCAGGCTGGCGAGGTGAAATAAAACATCCACAATCATATATCTGGCTAGGGTTACCACCTGGCCATATATTTTCACCAGCATGAACAGTATTTTAATGTCCTAGCTGGTATGAAAATGAAGAAAATCACCCAAAGCCAGTATTTTTAGCTCTGGTTATTGCATACTTTAATAGCAAACATAATGCAAAAGTACATTAAAATGTTTTCTTAAAGGTGAGTTCAACCTAAACAAAGGATGTTTTTATGTAAAGGGTCCTCATTATTTATCATGATTCAGGGCTTTGTAAAATCTGGCCATTTATTCTTTGTTTGTGTAGTTTTATATAGGGTGAGATCGGTCCAAAGGCTTTGGAGTGATTTACATGAGCACTAGTTACACTGCACAAGATCAAACTAATTTTTTTTTAGGCCTTGGGGAATTAATTAATTTGCCCACAATCACAGGATGCTGAGCCGATGCTGGGACTTGAAAATACTTTACAGCCTTTCTTTTTTTCTCTCTGGGAAAGGTGTCACAGTGAGATCTGTGCCAACACCACCCCACCGACATGGCCTAAAAGACACTGGGGCTCAGGAGACAACATCTTGGCTGCAGCAAGGCTGCTGCATACGCCTTTCTCCCCTGCTTACCATGGCCAAAATAAGGGTAAAAACTGCTGTAGGGCCAGGTCAGGCACATGGTGGGGGTTCTGAGGTGAGAATTCCCCAAGGGCCATTCTTTTCACCTGGCCCCCATCATGGCTTGGATGGGGGTATGACATGACCGAGATAAATACACACTACAGTGACCTGGCAGGGTGCCTGCAAGACTGTAAGGCTCTGGGGGTAAGTGAACTGGGGCCCTAATAAAACCAGCCCACATGTGACCCTGAGGCACCAGCCCATTGCCCATTTCCCGACGGCCCACCTTCCCAATCCGACCCTGCCTGTCAGCTCTTTGTTAGCTTCCCGCCAACACTCTAACCCACTCCAATCAATTAAGGTGTCAATCAAGCAAGCTCACCCAAACATGCAGGATCCCGCGGTTGACAGCCCCTGAAAGTGAATCAGCAGTGTCATGTTCCCTGTATGTATTCTTACAGTCTGTTAGAGAGTACTCTAATGTGCCTCCAGCAGATGAGATGAAAGGGGCAAGGAAATGCTGCAAAAATCAAATTAGGGTGAAAAAGGACACATCAAACACTATGCGGAAAACAGCCTTAGCAAATTACCTCAGTACATTTTGGAGAAAAATCAGTGTAAGAGTAGGTGCCATAAAGAACATCCCAGAAGAAACTCTACTAAAGAGCTTTGGCTACACCACTACATAGTGGTATTTAGTTCTTTAAATCACACTCTTCCAGAAATCGAGCCATCATCACCTTCATCGGCCAATAACAAATTGAAGATGAAAGAGGGCGATGGAAAGCCAATTGCAAGGTCATCTTCGCGAAGAAGGTAAAGCCTGCAATAAAGAACATTGCAAAGGGGAAAGCACTATGCCCAAGTATGATCCCAACTGAAGATCTGAAACAGTTATCGGCATGGTGGGCTAAAATGCAGGCAACACCATTGTTGAACTCTCCATCACTGAAGTATGCCCTCTACTTTTCTAAACAGCATATATGCTCCTCTCTATAAACATGTCCCAAAAGAGGATCCAACAAAATAAGGGTCTATCAGCCTCATCAATATTGATTGGAAAGTATACCCAAAATTGCTGTTATAGGCCACAGTGGAGTGGATAGCAAAATAAAACATCTTAAACATCAAACAAGGAGTTTCATGCTCCATGGTCAACAAAGTATTTGTTTTCTTACACATCATCTGTAAATATAGGTCACTATAGAAGATAGAGATTTATGTTGCCCTCCTGGACTTTACATCTGCCTTCGACTTCACACCAAAACATAAGCTGTGAGGTAAGCTTGCAAACATGGGTCTGGACCCATCCCTACTTTAGCTGATACAAATGCTGTACACTTATAACAGCATTATTGATCAAGAAAACAACACCAGGCTTTTGAGCAGTCAGTTCCCAATTATAGGCGGGGTTAAGACCTCCTGCTGTTCTCTGTGTATACCCACAAGTCATGAAAGTATCTTAAGATATATCTGCAGTCGAGTGGGTGTGTGAGTGGCTGCATGTGTAAATAAGTGGGTGTGTTATTAGGTGTATTGGTGAATAAGTGGGTGAGTGCGTAGATGTATGGGTGAGTGAGTGGGTTTATGAGTAGTTGTATAGGTGAGTAAGTGTGTGTGAGTTGCTGAATAGGTGAGTGAGTAGATGTGTGAGTGCTTCTATGTATGTGTGGATGGGTACATACTTGGTTGTGTGGGTTTGTGAGTAGCTCTGTTAAGAAGCTACATAGGTGACTGATTGGGTGTGTTTATAGCTGTATGTATGAATGAGTGCCTGTGTGAGTGGCTGTCTGGGTGAGTGAGTGACTGTGTGAGTGACTGTATAGGTGAGTGAGTGTGTAAGTGGTTGTATGAATGAGTGGGTGCATGTGTGAGTGGCTGTGTGCATGAGTAAGTGTGTGTGTGAATGTTTGCATGGTTGTGTGAGTGGATGTTTCTGAGGAAGTGTGGGTGTGTGAGTCAGGGTGTGAGTGGTTCTGAGGATGACATCATCAGTGATGTCATCAGATATGTAATTTGAGGTGTCATTAGTGATGTCATGAGTGATGTAACTGGCCATGTCATTAATGATGTAATATGTAAGGTCATTAGCAGTGCATTGTGGGTACGTAAGTCATTGATCAGGTAACTATAACTGATGAATTTCTATGGTTTTGTATGAGCAAAATGTGAGCCTATCTATAACAAATATGTAACCTTTTTTCAGTGAATTTCTACGTTGTTTTTTAGTTCTTTTTCCTAACTATAATATCCCTGTAACCTTTTGTTTTTTTCAGTGAATTTCTAAGGTTTTTCAAATGTTTTAACCAAACTATAATGCCCCTGTAACCTTTGTTTTTTTGTTGAATGTCAATAGTTTTTTTAATGATTATTCCTAACTATAGTGTCCCTGTAACCTTTGCTTTTTCAGTGCATTTCAACAGTTTTTTACTTCCTAACTGTAACCTGAATCTTTCTGCTTTTCTTAGTGATGTTTTACGTTTTTGTAGGGTGTTGCAAGATGTCTATATTAATATGATGTTTAAATATATCTATATATTTTTTAAATATATTTTGTGGAGTTGCGCACCTGTCACGAGTAGTCACGTGGCATATGTGACTCCACCCTACTTTTCATACTCCTAAAACAGATACATACACATTTTATAGGTATTCATTACATTGAGAGATTCATTTTACAAAATAGAAAAAGTGACAAACGTGCAAGCAAAATTACTTTTACAGGTGGTTTTAATATATTTTTGTGGGTCGCAACCCGTACACGACACATGCCGTGGTGTGTTTCTGGAGGCATGGCAGAGATGCAACTCTTTTGTATTTTTTACAGTATTAAATTATATTTAAAGACACTGTTAACATTGAGTTTGAACTCACAGATTTACTAATAAAATACAATGCAGAGAAACAACTTTTAAAACAAATTTTAATTAAATTTAACAAAAATGCGATGCTGTTGTGACATGAACGCAAAAGCCTCATGCACCCCATGTGACACAGACAAACCAGATTTAGGGGGTCATTACAACATTGGCGGTAAAAGCCGCTTACCGCCGTGCAGAAGACTGCCAACACACCGCCGCGGCAGCGGAATTCCGCCACAGCTATTATGACCCACAGCATGGAAACCGCCAAAATTCAGACACCCACACAGGTCGCGCCAACAGAAATACTATCACGACACGCGAATCCACGCAGTGGTCTTTCAACCGCGGTATTCCATTGGCGGTACACACCGCCGCGCTCAAAATACACACACATTTACAATACACAGCCACATTGGACAATTCGAAACACACACACCTGATACACATACACACACCACACCGACACACCCAATACAATATAAAACACACACCCACATCACCCACAAACCCCTACGACCAAAATCCTGAACGAAGGCCAGAGAGAGACACCACAGACAACAAACAACTAGCAAGCATCCACAGGCACACAATACCATCACCCACAGAACTTACACGCACCTCACACAACACACCACTAAATATCACTCCACTTATCAATACACACACCACCCCACACATCACCCACACCACCCCATGGCATGGCAAAGACACCCCAGGTTCTCTGAGGAGGAGCTCAGGGTCATGGTGGAGGAAATCGTCCGGGTAGAGCCACAGCTATTCGGATCACAGGTGCAGCACACCTCCATAGCTAGGAAGATGGAGCTATGGCGCAGAATAGTGGACAGGGTCAACACAGTGGGACAGCACCC